>NC_136422.1:164639731-165839731 GCF_052625555.1 Lactuca saligna | reverse complement strand
CCAAATATCACAAGGAACTATTGTTTACGGTCCAAGAACCTCCTTGGACCGTAAACCCTAAAAAGGGTACTAAAGGTTGCCAAAGTGCCCCTTAAACTCTTGCCAAACCTTAGAAACAAACATAGAACCTTCCTTGGATGTGTTTAGCACAAGAAAACCACAAAAATATCCCATGTTTATGTGTTTACGGTTTAGGGAGATCCCAAAACCGTAAACACCCCAATGAAGGTTAAAATGCCCCATAACTTCTTCCTTAAGCTTAGAAACTAGCCTAGACCTTTACCCGGAAGTGTTTAAGACTTGAAAACATCATTTGACCATGAACCATTTGAGTTTACTACCTTAAAACCAAGGACAAATGGTCCAAAAACCGTAAACTCAAGTGGAGTTGGTTACAAAACCGTAAACACCAATTAGTGCCATTTCACTTCCCTTTGTTGAATCACATGTGATTCCAACACCTAGCCAAGGTGTTTCATAGTCTCGGAAGGTGTTTCCTTTCATATAATTGTTTATAAACACTATATTCATGTCAATATGTGTCCTTATATGTCATTTAGTACTTATTGTGTCACGGGACTTCATTCGTGGAACTTCTCATCCGTACGCGCATACCCGATTGAATCACCCACATCAGGTGAGTTCATACCCCGTAATGAATCTTTTAACCATTTTAACTGTTTTAAAGGGGGAATAGAGGTTGAACACAATGATAATTGTGAAAATGTTTGTTGTTAAACATCTTTCAAAATGTTACTTATGTTATTTATAAGTTGTCAAAACATTTCAAAACTCTTTTAGAAGTTATGTTACTTTATAGTTATACAAAACTCTGTTTTTAAAGTACAAGCATAACTTAGTAGATAAATGAGTCTTTTCAGTAACAGTCCAGGTAGAACATTAGTAAACTTTTATAGGTATAGTTTAGGAGAATGTTATTCATTACTTCTAGTAACAATGAAGCACACAAAGAAACAGTACCATAACAGAACAAACAGTGAAGAGAATCAAACAATATCATAACAGAACAAACAGTGAATAGAATCAAACAATACCATAATAGAACATAACAAATAGGGTAAGATGCTATAGCATGAGAACACACAAACAGAATCTAATTATATCAATGAATCACTAATGCAGTAGTGATAGTTATATTGGGTATACATGATCATATAACTTTAATGTGAATTACACGGCTTGCAAGGAATTGTAGGGGTCGCGGTTGGTTCCCTTAATCTCTTTTCATTGAGAGCGTGTAGTAGGGGTTCTAGCTTTCACATTATGATCGTAATAAAACAAATATGTTTTTAGGTTATTAGTACATCCGCATGTCATTATAAACGACATTTGCGTACTTACTTTTCCCATTACTTTCATAAAGTGACAATACCACTTGAAAGTTGATCTATTTTCTAGTCAAGATAGTTATAAACTAGGAAGAATATACTTTTACATTTGACAAAGGAACAGTCGGGTTTAACACAGAACAGAAGATGCCTTGGTAGGAGGCTACGATTATAGGTTAGGATCATGATGCTAACTTTATGATTCCTTAATGTATACACTATATATATATATATATATATATATATATATATATATATATATATATATATATATATATGCTAATAGATTCGGACAGCTAATAGGATGTGTGCTCTTCGCTTCACTTCCTGTTCTCGTTGGATTGTAGGCTTGGAATGAGGTCACCCAATCTATTATCTACCCGACTCTCTCTCTCTCTCTCTCTCTCTCTCTATATATATATATATATATATATATATATATATATATATATATATATATGCTTAGTATCCATTAAGTCATCATATGGGTACCAGGTATGGATCGGGTTATAGGACACAGAGTCAACTCACAATTTTTCTAGTACAAAACTTACTTTTCAAAGTCAGTACTTTTGGTGTACAAAACTAGAGATTTCCCCGATAAGGGATTAATCCATTTTATTAAGCCAGTACAGTTTTAGAGACTTTAAGTGAATAACTCTATAACACCTTAGTTTATACTCCATGTTTATATATAAAGCTAATACCCAATAGATAGTTAACGGTGTGTTTTTCGCCTTACTTCCTGTTCCCGTTGGATTGTGGGCGTAGGGAAGATTCGCTCAATTAACTTTCTACCCGGCATCAGATTATATATAGCAGTATAAACAAAGCTATTATAAAAGTAGTCACCGTAGTCATTATTTTACTATAAGAAATATAGGTTTTCTTAAAGAACTTTTCATTAGATATAAAGGAACCGCTACAAATAACTCCATGAGTAACAAGTGAATACACCAGGGCTATATGTGACAATGATCTAACAACCAATGGAATGTGTGCTATCCGCCTTACTTTCTGTTCCCCGTTGGGTTGTGAGCTTGGGGCAGATGCGCCCAATCGATTGTTTGTTTACTCTGAGTATATATAACTTTACCCACTTAGGACCCATAGAAAGGCTTGTAGTGTCATTTTACTTAACTTTCATTCAAGTAGGAAATATATGATTTTCTAGAGGAACATGCGAACCTTTTGAAACAGAACTTACAGCTTACATCACTTTTACATATACATTTTCCGCAACGCTTTACAACATACTCACATCACTAAAATCTTATGAACTCACCAGCTTAATTACTGATCAACTCTTTCAAATAACTTGTATTCTCAGGAGACTATTAGACAGGTGCTCGTGCTGGGACTTCAAAAGATGGGGCATTATAGCTTCAAGTCTTGTTTTGTTATTTGTTTATCACTTATATGTTTTGTGAACACACACATAGTAAACACTTTCTTTATAAATGAAATGGTTGTTCATTAATTGCTTACCATATACATATCTTGTGATACTTGACATGACGTCCTCCATCCCCGAACGTTTCCGCCGTTCCGGTTTTAGGGGTGTGATAGTCAAGCATTGTTATTTGGTGGGTAATGCATGGGTTACATTGAATTGTATGGGAAATAAAAGATTACATCAAATCACAAAGTCAAACCCTCTTATTCCTTTATGGTTTAAATTAATCCCTTTTTGATTTTCAATAATTATTTTGTGTAAATATACTTTAATTATTCAAATTTGGCATAATATATGGGTTTAATTTATGAAAAACACGAGTTTGCTGGGATTCCCGACGTTAAAATAACTTACAGTGAAGAAAAAGTCCGAAATAGACAAAAATACGGAGTGTATTCCGGAGTCTGCGAGTGTTCGAAGAGGATTAGGGAGTTCCAGAGTCATTTGGAAAAAATTCGAAGCATTTCCTTGGTTCCGAAGTCAGATGCGAAGTCAGCAGGTTTAGACCGGAGGTGTGAAGTTGGCTAGAATTTCCGCAGCGGGTCAATGCGATATCTTCCTAAGCTAAACCTTCCGGAGCTGCGAGGATGTCCGAAGCAGGGGGGTTCCGAGATGCGAATCTTCCCGGTTCCTTAAAAGGTATTCTAGACTAAGAGGGTTTTGGACCAAGAGGGTTCCGGACCAAGAAGAGAGGATCCGAGTATGAATAGTGTATTCTGGAATGGACTTGTTCATTTGAGTTTTCTCCTTTCGTTTTGAGTTGTTTTCGACTAAGGGAGATACATATTTGGGATACATAGGGAGATTTGGGAAAGATTTGAGATACATAGAGAGATTTGGGATACATAGAGAGATGTAAATGCCTTGTACTGTAACAATACATGGTTCATTAGGCACCTTAATGTAAACTTTAATGTGCTAGCACAATTCTTAAAATAGTTGGTGTTTACAAGAGGACAAAATTACATAGTTAAAAATACTAGTTGTGACACCATCCCCCCATTAGAGGGAATTTTGTCCTAAAATTCTTTTGAAAGGTAGGATCATAAATGAAAGAATAAGTGAGGGTACTTCTGTTTCATCTGGTCTTCGCGTTCCCAAGTGAATTCTGGTCCACGCTTAGCGTCCCATCGAACCTTCACAATCGGAATGCGACTTTGTTTTGTGCGCTTCACTTCCATATCCATTATCTCGACTGGTTCTTCGACGAACAGGAGATTATCGTTTATCTCAAACTCTTCTAAACGAATAACAATGGTTTCATCTGATACACACTTTTTCAAATTTGATATGTGGAACACGGGGTGTGCGTTGCTTAGCTCCAAAGGTGGCTGCAGCTTATAGGCCACCGGACCAATTCGGGCAAGAATCTTGAACGGTCCAATGTATCACAAGTTTAATTTTCCACGTTTCCCGAAATGGATCATCCCTTTCCAGGGAGAGACCTTTAATAGCACTCAATCTCTGACTTGGAACTCCAGAGGTTTTCGGCATTTATCAGTGTAACTCTTTTGTCGGTCACGCGATGCTTGGAGTCGGTCTTTGATTTGGATTATCTTCTCTGTAGTTTCTTGAATACTTTCTGGTCCTGTAAGGGTGCTGCTTGGTGATTTCCCTTTTGCCAGCTGGGTGTCACCCACTTCAGCCCAACAAAGGGGCGATCTGCACTTCCATCCATAGAAGGCCTCAAACGGAACGACTCCTATGCTTGTGTGATATTTGTTGTTATATGAAAATTCAACCAGGGTAGATGGGTATCCTAGGCTTTTCCAAAATGTTTTACACATGCTCAAAGCATTTCTTTTAGAGTCTAAATTGTTAGCTCACTTTGGCCATCAGTCTGAGGGTGGTAGGCAGTGCTTATATCCAGTCGAGTTCCCAATGCTTTCTGGAGCGACTGCCAAAAACGAGAGGTGAATCTACTATCCCGATCCGATATAATAGATATGGGGACTCCATGAAGTCTCACCACCTCTCTCAGGTATATTCGCGTTAGCTTTTCCATTTTGTATGTCTCCTTTATTGGAAGGAAATGGGTGGATTTTGTTAATCAGCTAACGATCACGTAGATAGCATCCAAACTATTTGCCGTCTTGGGTAATTTGGTAATAAAATCCATTGTGATCCTTTCCCATTTCCACTCCGGTATTTCGGGTTGTTGAAGTAGACCCGCGGGCTTCTGATGCTCCACTTTAACTTTGGCACAAGTGAGACACTTGCCTACGTAAGTAGCAATCTCTGCTTTCAAATTCGGCCACCAATAATGTTGTTTGATATCTAGGTACATCTTGTCAGAGCCCGGATGGATAGAGTACCTCGATGTCCAGATTCGGTTTGTAAGATAATAGGCTTCGTCTTCCTTGACCGTCAGATTCTTTTTCATTCCATGCAATGCCTCATTGGTAACTTTCTCTAGCTTCAAGGCTTCCTATTGAGCTTCTTTGATTTGTGAGGATAGATGGGAATGGACGGTCATTGTTAACATATTTACTCGGCGACCCGAGTACCCGTTTCGGCTTAAGGCATTGGCTACCACATTTGCTTTGCCTGGGTTGTACTTGATTTTGCACTCGTAGTCGTTTAACAGTTCGACCCATCTTCGTTGTATCATGTTCAATTCTTTTTTATTCAGAATGTGCTGAAGGCTCTTGTGGTCTGTGAAAATGGTGTACCTTGTACCATATAAGTAGTGCCTCCAAATCTTTAAGGCAATGACCATAGCTCCCAACTCAAGATCGTGGGTGTTGTAGTATATTTCATGGGTCTTTAGTTTCCTAGATGCGCAAGCTATTACCTTTCCGTGCTGCATAAGCACACAACCTAACCCTTGATTAGAAGCATCGCAGTATACTACGAAGTCTTCTGTTCCCTCTAGCAAGGACAATACTGGAGCACTGCAGAGGGCTTGTTTTAGGGTTTGGTAGGTAGCTTTTTGTTTGTCGTTCCAATGGAAATGTATGCTCTTCTGGGTGAGAGTGGTAAGAGGCTCGGCGATTTTGGAAAAATTTTGGATGAACCTTTGGTAATAACCAGCAAGGCCTAAAAATTGTCAGATTTCGGTTGGGGTTCTTGGAGTTGCCCAGCCCTCAATAACCTTGATATTGGGAGGGTCCACATATATTCCCTCTTCACTGACTACATGACCCAAAAATTCCACTCTGCGAATCCATAACTCGCATTTAGAGAACTTTACATACAGCTTCTCTGCTCTCAATGTCTCCAAAATCTATCGTAAATGCTAGCTATGATCTTCCTTAATCTTAGAGTAAAGGAGTATGTCATCGATGAAAACGAACACGAAGTTGTCAAGGAACGGCCGACAGACTCTGTTCATCAGGTCCATGAAGCTCACGGGTGTATTTGTGAGACCAAAAGGAATGACTATGAATATGAAATGTCCATAACGGTTTGGAAAGTAGTCATTGGGATATCCTCCTCTCGGGCTCTTAGTTGGTGGTACCTAGACCTCAAATCTATTTTGGATAAGTAGCTGACTCCTTGGAGTTGGTCGAATAGATCATCGATTTGAGGGAGTGGGTATCGTTTCTTGACGGTGAGGTTGTTTGATTCTTGATAATCGATACACATTCTAAAAGATCGGTCTTTCTTTTTGACAAATAGGACCGGAGCTCCCCAAGGTGAAAAGCTCGGCCTGATAAATCCTTTGTTGAGAAGTTCGCTCAGTTGGCTAGATAACTCTTGCATCTCAGCATGGGCTAATTTGTAGGGTGATTTGGCGATTGGAGTGACTCCAGGTACAATATCGATTCGGAACTCGACCTGGCGCTCGGGAGGGACTCGTGGAAAATCCTCGGGAAATATGTTAGGAAAGTCATGTACTTCTGGAATATCATTAATGTTTTTCTCTTCCTTCGTGTTATCCATGACATGAGCAAGAAATGTGTGATTCTTTTTGTGCAAGCACATTTGCGTTTGGATGCAAGAAATGAGTCGAAGGTTTGAGTCGGTTTTATCGCCATACACTATTAGGGTTTGTCGTTGGGTAGATGAAGGCAAACGGCCTTCTCGTGACATATAATTTCAGCATGGTGGGGGCTTAACCAATCCATGCCAACAATCACATCAAAGCTCCTAATATTAACAGGCATCAAATTGATTGGGAATGAGTGATTATTTAATGTTAGTGTGCACCCTACGTAGATATCGTTGGTTGATTCTATTTTACCTTTGGCCATTTTGACCGTAAAAGTTTCGTTCAATTTGTGGGGATTTGATTAAGTAGGTGTTTGAATCCGTGACTTACGAAGCTTCTCTCAATACAACTATCAAATAAAATGCACGCATAAGAGTTGTTGAAGGGAAACGTACCAGTAACCACTGTTGGATCTTGTACCGCCTCTCCTTGCCCCATGGTTAGGACCCTTCCTACGTTCTGATTGTTTTTCTTGGGGTAGTTGCGTTTAAAATGGCCGGTTTCCCCGCATCCATATCATGCACGGCTGGCTCTGGCGTTGTTCTCATTGGGTTGCTTGTTTTGTTATGGGGGCATCTTCCAATTCCAGACAGTGTGTCCTTTTCGATTGCAGTTAGTACATTGGAAGTCCTTGCATGCTCCGTAGTGGTGATAGTTACACTTGTCACACTTGGGATTGGAACCCGTGTATGACTTTGTTAGCGTTGTTGTGGTTGAGGCTGGAGCGGTTGGGGCTGGTGCGGCTAGAGCGGTAGCAGAATGTACTACTATTGTCTGTGATTTCTTGGATGGCCCTGAATTATGTCGTCCTTTACGCTTGTTCTCCCAATTCTTCTTGTTCCCTCCTTATTTTTTGCTCTTTCCCTCGGTTGCTTTGGAACTTTTCTTGTCACCGTGATCATAAAGATTCTTGAGCAGGCGCTTTGCACTGTCATAGGTCTTGGGCTTCAAGGCGATCACATTACCTTGAATGGGAGGCATCAACCCCTAGATGAATCGTGCGACCTTCTTTCCCTCAGACGTAATCATACTAGGACATAAAAGAGCTAATTCATTAAACCTCGAGATGTACGCGTCAATGTCCGAGTTCTACACTGTAAGGTTCCACAGTTCTTGCTCGAGCTTTTGTACATCCCCTCTAGGGAAGTACTTTACGACTAGAATTTCCTTGAGTTCTTCCCAGGACATGGCGTTCGCAACGGGAAGTGTCATGGCCTCAATGTGTCTATTCCACCATGACAAGGCATGGTCGATGAATGTTCAGGCTGCAAATTTCACTTTACTCCCTTCTGGACACTTGCAAATTTCGAATACCGACTCAACCTTCTAGATCTATCGTTTCAAAGCTATGACTCCTCCAGTCTCGTCGAAAGTGCAGGGTCTCGCAATGGAAAAGTCCTTGTAAGTACATACCTTTATAGGCCCTTGATTCATCCCTTGGTGGGAGCTTCCTGTCCCTTGGCCCTTTCCACCACCATTATTTATGGTTTGAATGTAGGCTAGAGTTGTTGTTACTGCGGCTGAAACTGCCGCTTGGAGGCCATAGAGTTCATCTCCGACAGGGGCGGCGGTGGTGGTGCAGTGTTGTTATTCTTACGGATAGGTCTCCTCGGCATCTTTCTGTCATGGAACAGAAGGACAATGAGTATCCAATGTATTGTTTGTTTCACGATTTTTTGATTATAGAATAATGTCGGTGATTCGGTTGTATAATAGCAAGTGGGTGCATAAAATTCAGCATGTAATAATATCAATAGAGCACATAACGGGCAACATATCATGAGAAAATATAGATTCGTTTTTCATTGATAATAATCTTTGGAGTACATGAAAATTTGCCTTCATAAGGCATACAATACATGAAAATAAAATCTGAGAGAGTAATGACTCCATGAGCAGCGTAATCACTTAATCATGCAATCGGTAGTACATAGAGTAGTGCACAAAGGAAGATCAATACGGTAGCGAGTAAACACGTACTAGTCGCGATGAGTAGGGTCTGGTGGTGCTGACGACGAGGTAGACACGCCCTGGAGTTCAGCTAATCTGCGTTCGGTGATCCGTACACGATCCTCCAGAGCAGTGTGTCTCTCCTGGTATTCTCTAACCTCCGCTCGTGCAGTGGCGACATCTTCCATGAGCCGTTCCATTGGATAGAAGTCTCGCTCTAGGTAATTCGTAACCTGCATAGCCACCCACATCTGCATTACCCAGTCGGCGGTCACTTGATCCTGGTCACCGATGTCCCTAATACGCCTGACCGAGATAGGGAGTGCGCGATCCGCTGGTCCTCCATGTTGGACGTTGTAGAAACCTCGGTTCATCCCAAATGGTGGTTGCTGACCCTAGCATCGGCTCCACCGCTCAATATTGTCAACCCAAGGAGGTGTAGGGCCATTGTAACCCATTTTATGTGGTGGTACCCTTACCATGTAAGTAGGGTTGATAACTTCAGACTCTGCATCCGATTCATCGCTCTCCTCAACCTCCTCATTGTCACCTTCCTCGATTTCTTCATGGACGTCCTCTTTTTCAAACTCTATTGGCTCTTCAGGATCCTCCATAGGTTCCTCAGGGTCTTCTTTTAGGTCTTCCTCGATCCAACCCCTATTCCCTAGATTGGGAAAGTAAGGGTCTCCGGGGAGGTGAAAGCCTACCATGTCGTCTGTGCAAGAATATATGAGTACAAGAAAATAGATGGAATGTCAAAATACTCCTATAGTATTTTAATTATTTTAGGTTTGGTTCTTAAAACTTTTGGATAACGAGTTGGGAAACTTTAGACTTGTTGCAACACCACTACTACTCCCCAAATACATGTTGATCATGTCTCAAATAAATATAGTTGATCAGGCTATATTTATTCTGGAGATGATTGCATAACTGCCTAGGTTTGACTGTAGTGTTCAACCTTTAAGTTATCTTGTTTTGTTCTTGTTATGCTACGGTCCTAGCAAGTATGTATACTTTTAGTCAGAGTGTTTTACTCCCATTTTATTTATAGTTGTATATCTTGTACGGCTAGATATACTAGTTCACTATAAACAATGCTCTGATACCAATTTGTCACACCACCGGACCAGAACGATGGAAACGTCCGGAGGTGGGTGACTTCATTGTAGAGTATCATAAGAATTGATTATAAATGAAACATAGCAAATACAAACATCATACATTGAGATTACAAACTTACATAGTTTTACATCTTGTTTATGTTCTTGATTTACACAAAAGAGACAACATTGAGTACATTCAAACTACATCAAAATAAACTTGAGTCTGTATCCCATTAATGTGCTTATTGATTTCCTGAGCATAAAAGTCGTTTGAAAAGCATCAAAATAAAATATTTTGGTGAGTTCATAAGCATTTTGTATAAAAATATGTGCTAGTTGGAAAAAACCAGAAAATCCCATATTTTCTTATCAAATAGTTGTAAGTCTTGTTTCCAATCATGTACAGTTGCATGTGTGTTTTAGTTTCTCGTTTTCAGAATTGTATAAAATCGTTTTCCCCCAGAAAATCCTATATTTTCTGATGTATAAAATAGTAGTCTTGAAACACTAAGGGGCTGTTTGTTTTTTGTGTGAAGATCTGCGCAACCACTTTTGTCTCCGCCGCGCAGACATATGCTCTCGCAGATTGTTTGTTTTTTAGAAGTGCGCAGATCAGAAAATGTCTACACGAGGTCTTCCTGGCGCAGACATGGGTCACTGTCTTCAAAGGTCTTCAGACCTCATTTTAACCTAAACCGAAAAAAAAAAAAACATGGGCCACGGTGCAGCTTCTTTTTTTTTCTTTTTTTTGTTAAAAATGCATTTTTAATGTTTATGACATGAAATTAAGTTTAAAATTTAATTTATATTAACAGCTCGCAGACGTTAAAAACAAACAGTCTTCTTATTGCAGACTGTAAACATTTGCTCCACCTCTTCTGCCGCAGAGGCTTGCAGATGTGGTCCGCAGACTGCAGACATTTTAACTTCAAAAAAACAAACAGCACCTAATACTTTGTGTGGCAAAAGCTTCATTTAACGTATCCAAACAATAGTTGTTTATAATCGAATGTTGTAACTTGTGTAGAGTTCTAAATAATAATTGTTATACCATGAGTGAGTCGTTACAACCATACTGATATGACGGAGTGCCTGTTCTGACGTTCTTCAGGCATCGGTTTCGTTTAAGACATTTGTCACCCTAGACTGGCCGGTCTAGCTGTAGCGAACAGCGAAGGTGCGGGGTGTCAACCCCGTATAGATCTATACACAAATTCCCGCTCCCCCTCCAGGAGACTCTGGTTATAACTCTTACAGGACTTTAAGCGTACACTATTATGTATATATAGGTACTGTGAAGATTCGTCTGACTAGAATACTAACATATTTTTGAGCAAATCGTTGTAATCCATTATTTATTACATAAATAACAATGGTGTACTTGTTGACTAGATATTTTGTTTTTGTTTATAGAAAATATTCCTTTGTATATATGGCTCGTCATGATGACCCAATATTCTTGGTGTTGGTAAAATGGTCCTTCATTTATAATTTTCCAAATAAGACTCATATCTGTCAAAAGGTGGCTCAAAGTTATCTGATTTTTTGAAAGTGGTCAATTTCCTCCAAAATACTTGTTTAAGTAATTTTTGAAGTAAATACTTAGGATTTTTGTCATAAAAAATTGTAACTTGTATTTTTGTAACCTTCTAGTTCTTGTTTCTTTTACATAATTTGTGAAATAAGCATCAAACTCGTGAGACTTGATCAAGTTTTTGAGTTTTAAGAGTCTTCATAACTTTAGTACATATAACATAGTATACAATAATAATAAGCATTTAAATCAAGGTTTAAAACAAGGTTTTGACTTGTATTCTCCCCCAAAAACAATGAAAATTCAAAAAAAAAGTAGGGGTATGAAGCTCACCTTGAGTTGGTTGGAGTGATGGAGTGAAGATCTCAATTCTAGACTCTTGGGTGAGTTGAGGAACTTCCTTGGAAGGAATGTTGTCCTAAGAGTTTTTCTCACATATTATTATGAGTAAAATAATATGGCTTTATCTTGCAAATGATGTAAAATACTAGATTACTGGAGTATCTTACCTAAAAATCTTAGGGAGAACTGGAAGAGTTAAGCCTCAACAGAATCCTTGTTCTTGCTCTTGAGGGAAGTGTTTGTGAGAGTATGAGGGAAATGAGAGAAATGGTGGAGTTCGAGTTTCTCTTACTGTCGTTGATTTAAGGGATAAAAGAAAAAAAGGGGGGAAAGTGTGCATGAAAATCTGAAGGGTCAAGCATTGTTAATTGGTAGGTAATGTATGGGTTACTGTGAATGGCATGGGAAATGGAAGATTACATCAAATCACAAAGTCAAAGTGTCAAACCCTCTTATCCCTTTATGGTTTAAATTAATCCCTTTTTGATTTTCAATAATTGTTTTGTGTAAATATACTTTAATCATTCAAATTTGGCATAAGATAGGGGTTTAATTTATGAAAAACACGAGTTTGCTGGGATTCTCGACGTTAAAATAACTTGAAGTGAAGAAAAAGTCTGAAATGGACAAAAATCCGGAGTGTAGTCTGAAGTTTGCGAGGGTCCGAAGAGTATTAGGGAGTTCCGGAGTCATTTGGCAAAAATCCGGAGCATTTCCTTGGTTCCGAAGCCAGATGCGAAGTCAGCAGGTCCGGACCAGAGGTACGAAGTCGGCTAGAACTTCCGAAGCGGGTCAATGCGATATATTCTGGAGCTAAACCTTCTGGAGCTGCAAGGATGTCCGAAGCAGAGGGGTTCCGAGATGCGAATCTTCCCGGTTCCTTAGAAGGTATTGCGGACTAAATGGGTTCCGAACCAAGAAGAGAGGCTCCGAGTATAAATAGTGTATTCCGGAATGGACTTGTTCTTTTGAGTTTTCTCCGTTCGTTTTGAGTTGTTTTCGACTAAGGGAGATACATAGAGAGATTTGGGATACATAGAGATATTTAGGAGAGATTTGGGATTTATAGAGAGATTTGGGAGAGATTTGAGATACATAGAGAGATTTGGGATGCATAGAGAGATGTAAATGATTTGTATTATAACAATACATGGTTCATTAGGAACCATAATCTAAAATTTAATGTGCTAGTAGAAGTCTTACAATATTTGATGTTTACATGAGGATAGAATTACCTAGTTAAAAATACTAGTTGTGACACATATAGAGCCTTCATCCTGAATGGAACGCCCCACTGGCCTTCAGTCTAACTGGTACACTCTTCGGGCCATCCATCTGACTGGTATGCCACCTTCAGCCTTTAGTCTATCTAGGATGCCCTGGGTCTGTTGGCCTTCAGCACAAAGAAGGACTGCCTCAACCCAACCACACATAACATAACAACAGATATCATATCAAGTACTATCTAGCATGCACATTCAATCAAAAAAATCTAACAGATCACTAAGCATATCATTATTCTATAATCGGAATATAGATCTTATAGATCCCTATACATCGCATCAGACAATATCCAGGGTCACAATCCAATGGGTCGGCTAAGTATAGTGAGGAAAACTCACCTCACATGCAGCAATGACCGATAAGATCCAACTCCCAAATCTCAACTCCTGACTCAAATGCCTACAATCACCATGTGACCAGTTCCATCAAACTCTGAAATACCCAAAACTCCCCCAAAGGTCAAACTAAGGGGTACGTGGGGTGCACTCCCTTTAACTAAAAACCCTCATTTTAGGGTTTTACCCCTATTTGAGCATCTTATCTTTGTAAGTCTTGACCCTTATCATCCTCTAAGCCTCCTAAACCCTAATATTCGACATTTAGCCACCATTTTGGAGTTCTCAAGCTTTTGTGTGTGATTTTGGTGTATTCTTGAGAATTTGAGGAGGTTGAAGACTATTGAAGGATCATCTTTTGGAGTGGGGCTTGTAGATCCAAAATTTTCTCATCCTTTTCCATCTATTGATGGTAAAAAGCTCCCATCTTAGCTTCCTTTTGGTTAGACCTTGTTTGGGGTGGTTTTTGGTCCCTTTGGTTTGTGTTTATGAGTTTAAGCTTACCCTAAAAGTTTGGACACTAGATCTAGACGTTTTAGGTGTCCCAAGTGCATAAAAATGTGATCTTGATAGTTGATATTAACTCATGCATGTGGTTTAGCCTTTTGAGTAAGTTGGAAAGTAAGAACTTAGATTGTGGACCCACTGAGCCATGTAAAAGCTCAAAGTTAAGAACTTTATGGTTTAAGGCGTGTTTTGGGTCTAGATCTGAGCATTGGACGTCATGGATTAAGGGATTAAGACGTTTTCTAGGTTGGTTATGGGTTGGGTCAGTACGCGAGGCGTACTGAGTTTCTTGTGCGTACACTTAGCATACCCAATGAGTATGTGTGACATACTCAGTCAGAGGAGACTTTGTATTTTGGGATTTCTTTTGGGCTTGGGTGTTTGAGTGATTAACGGGCCATTTGAGTACAAATGTTCTGGACTAGGAAGAATGGTTAGGCTTTAGGATAAGGCCCATGTAAGGGGTTTAGGCCCAATTTGGAAAATTAGGCCATAATTGGGCCTTGGTTGATTATTTGGCTTTTAGGCCTTTTAAATTGTAAGTTGGGGCCATAATCTTGGACCAAGCTAGATTAGGGGTAAAATGGTATTTTTACCTCGAGTATGGATTTATGGTTGGGGATTGAGACCCGGTTGATAATTGGATATTGTTTTGATATTGACAGTTCGAGGATCTGTCAGCCAGCAGCTATGGATCGTCTGTGTGATTCATTGTGCTCGAGAGTCAAAGGCACCAATGCCGGCTTACTAAATTATATATGTAGGATGCTAGTTGTCTTTGTGAATCTTACATGTTTGTATGAGCCCATGTGGTAGAATAGTTGTATCTGCGATGACCAGCTGGGTCTAGCTGTTATTATTGTGTTATGTTGTTTGTATGTGATCGAGATTGCTAATACTCTCCAGGGTTGTTAATAACCCATCGGGCGTGTTGTTAGCCCACTAGGATGGCTGGTAGTCCCCAGGGTTGCAGATAACCCGTAGTTGTTTATTTATGATGTGTTATGCGTGGTATTTTGGGGAACTCACTAAGATTTGTGCTTACAGTTTTCAGTTTACGTTTCAGGTACTTCTGTTTTAAAAAGGAGGAACTTGGGATGATTGCAGAGCACACACCACCTCATTTCGCATTTTCCTAACTTACTCTGATATGGTGTGATGATTGAATCATTTTTTTATATGGATCTTATAATGATGTTTATGGAATACTGGTTTTACTAGTTTAAAAAATGAAAATTTCGGGTCTTATTTCTAGGATGTTTGCGTTGCACCTGATCTCACATCGGCTGGAAAAGAGAACTAAGCATTCCTTATAAGTGGTATGGATACCTTCCCTATAACAACACGTTTTAAATCTGTAAGGGCAGCAAATCTCATAAGAACTATGCAGTTAAGCATGCTCGGGCGAGAGCAATCCATGGATGGGTAACCCCTGGGAAGTTTTTGTGCTGGGAGCCCAAAGCGAACAATATTGTGATACGTGCCAGATGGAGATGTTACAAATGGTATCAGAGCCAGGGCACGGGTCGATGTGTTCGACGGGGACGTCGAACCTTATAATGGGGGGTGAAGGTGGGTTGCACCTGAATCACATCAGCTGGAAAAAAGAACTAAGCATTCCTTATGAGGGGTGTGATACCTTCCCTGTAACAACGCGTTTTAAAGTCGTGAGGGCAGCAGATCCCATAAGGACTCTACAGTTAAGCGTGCTTGGGCGAGAGCAATTCAGGGATGGGTGACTCCTTGGAAAGTTTTTGTACCCGGAGCCCAAATCGGGCAATGTTGTGATACGTGCCAAAGGCAGATGTTACAATGGATCTAATATCAATCCACCAATCCACACAATTGTTAACCATGTTTGTTTGAATCACAACAAAAAACTGATTTGGTGATTTAACCATGTTGGTTGATTTGGGGATTCAACCATGTTGGTTTTACCAAAAGTTTCTCCACCAGAATTACCACCATTGTTTCCATTTTTCTCTCCATTGTTTCCTCCTTGACTCCTCCTGGATCTGCAATCTTTGGCCTTGTGTCCAGTTTTGCCACAAACATAGCATGAAATAGAATTCTTCTTGAAAATTTTCTTGTTTGGGCTATGATTTTTGCCATCTTGGAAGAGTTTTTTGAGCCTTGCTTCCATTTCTTGTTGTTATGCTTGGTTCTTGAAGTACTTGCTTATCCAACAAAGTTTTAAATTGGTTCTAAGGAATTTGCATCTGCCTTCTCATTCAGTCTGTTATCTTCTTCCACATGAATTCTCAACACAAGTTGCTCAAAACTCATGTCATCAGTTAAGTGTTTAAGATATACTTTGAAATTCTTTCAAGGAGGAAGTTTTTCTATATATATATATATATATATATATATATATATATATATATATATATATATATATATATATATATATATACACACACACACACACACATTTAGAATTGAAATTTAAAACAATAATTATTTGGAATTTAATGAAATATTAATATGCTATCATACTAATAAGGTTATAAACATTGAATCGTTCATTTTCTATAACAATGTACTTAATGTTTTTTCAGTTATTATAGCAAAATATTTTTTATGTTTATCTTATTTTTAACCGTTATGATTAACCAATATTAATTATTAACTATAACTAATAACTGACAAAAACTGTTAATCAAAACTAATATTAACCAATACCTAATGGCTACCAACATACATTAACCACTTGTAATAGTTTTGGTTCGGTTTTCGTTAAAAAACGGACCAAACCATCTTATACACACCTCTATTTAACATTCATCTTAAAAGTCTATTTTTTTAGTTATGTTTGCCTATTATGGATCGATTCATCAATACACTTTTACTTTTGTGTACATTTTGTCAATTTTTATAGGAAATGACTTTGTAGGGCAGTGAACTATCACTATTGTGTACATTAAGTAATTTTCTTACATACGATTTACCATAAACACATTTGGACCGTTCAAAACCTATAATTTTAAGAGAGTATAGGTTAGTATAATTTTTATGTGTATAAGTTGATGGGTTTTGGTCATGAGACATCCTATGTGCTCATACAAACCCTAATGCTTGGATCTAGGTTTCTCTATTGTACATGCTTTGAATCCAAGACTATAAACCCTAATTCTAGTATTCAAATAATCATATTAACATAAGAATGAGTTTATAATGTTACCTTGATTGTTATGTAGCAATAACAATCCCAAATCTCCTTGTATTGACTTTGGAAGGCTTAGAGTCACAAGTGTCACTCCTCTAATGGCTCACAAACACCATAAGCAAGAGGATGAAGAGGAGAAAGGATGGAGGCTGCCAAAAACGTGTGTAAACCCTTACAAGAAGCTTAGCCACGTTTTTGAGCCTTAAGGGGTCTTTATATAGTTGGGCTATTAGGGTTATCTAACAAGGAAACCCTAATTTGGATGCTTAAGCCCTAAGCAACCCATAGACTCCTTTAATTAAGCCCATGGACGATTTCCTTATGGGTTTCCCATTAGAATTCGTCCATCCCTTAATACAAGGCAATCCATGGCCCAAATTGCAATTATCTTATAATTACAATTCCAGTCCCTTAAGTTTAATTAATCTCTTTTAGTCACAAAACTAATTACCAATTAATTATTAACTAATATTAATTAAACAATATGATTTCTCCTTTAATATATTATTCTCATAATACATTAATAAATCATATTTAATCCTTACTCTC
Source organism: Lactuca saligna (assembly GCF_052625555.1). Taxonomy (NCBI): domain Eukaryota; kingdom Viridiplantae; phylum Streptophyta; class Magnoliopsida; order Asterales; family Asteraceae; genus Lactuca; species Lactuca saligna. The sequence continues at coordinate 165,822,219 of NC_136422.1, read as the reverse complement.
CATAAATCATCCTATCAAGTTGCTTTGGTGAAGGCAACCCAAAAGGACCATGCACCATCGGGTCAAGTACATACCAAAATAGTTATGGACTTAGACACTAATCCAACAGTCTCCCACTTGGATAAGTCTAACAACTATTCTGCGTATGACTTCAGATCCTGATCTGCAATCCTAGCTTTCCAAAGCCGCTGTCAACTCTGATCATATCAGATACGCGTGTCCTTAGATAAGGGATCATATATTCCTCCATTCTAGATATCGTATGAGATATGATTTCAAATCATTCTCTTTGTACTATATCTCGATTTCCGATTTATGACGACAGACTAATTGAACAAATCAAATTAGCCCTAGCCCGGCCGAGCATATACGTATGTCATCACTAAACCATCGAGGGGCCCAAAGATATCGCTTTTATTCTTTGAATAAAAGGAACGGATAAACTTTGATACAATGCTTGCTTGCACTCACTCACCGAATCACACACAACAATATGTTTTATAACACCAAGTTACTAGTGCGTTTACATATTATCAATGTGCAACCGATTCGCAAGATACAACTCACACATCTCGGTTTCAAGAATATAAGATGTTATCGTCTCACTAATCACTCGAGATAGTGATCCAAGTGAGCGTGGGTTTAATCCAATGCTCAAATCATATTCATAAGCACTCATGAACGTTGCAGCAAACATTTGCTTATGTCTAATACTCTTTTAGACAATCCACACACCAATTCACGACAATCTTCATTCATACCTACTTCCAACATATGAACGACTGTGGCCCGTTTGAATAATTCGATTATTCTTAATAAACTCAATTATTCTGGAAGTCAAAACATGCAAGGTGAAACACAAGAATAATACTAATCCCATATGGCCTCAAACCTTTGAGTATAAACAAAACACGTTTTATTTATCACCATACCGATTACTCATTATTTGTCGTTTCGGGTAATCAACTTCTTACTTGAATTCCAACACTTGTCCCATGCTCCTAGCATGCACACAATGTTTACCTATGGTTCTTACTTTTGTGAAATAGACAAATTGAACACATTTCCAATCATTCTCATTTTACAACTCCAAATCCATTTTCTTAAGTGTAAGAATATCAAATTCTTGTTACTTATAGAATACACTAGATTCTAACACTTTATGCAACGATCCTTTTGTAATGTCACTGCACTAAAGTCTCAAAGACTATTGCCAATGATATTACAAATTCCTCTATCGAAGATTGTTACAAGACAATTCCTTAGATACGATGTCTCTCACTCAAAGTACATTCCTTTGAACATCCTTTTGCATAAAGGTTTCTAATCTAGACATAGATTTTCAATATTTACTTCCCAATATGGACACGCTTCCATATTTTCCATATGACAACTAATTTCTTAATAGAATCTTATCTATTCGTAATGATGTCGATATTGTCCATCCAATATGGAAACATTTCCATAAATTCCAATACTATACTTCCAACTATTCACAAGCGACCAATCCTCGTCGAACTTTGGATTGTCCTTTGATAGTTGTTTAATTATTTTAGTCAAAACCGATTCTAGTCCCTTTTCCCTCTAAATGCGCTAGACATTTGGAAAATTTTAGAATGGTAAAACATTAAATCATTTGCAATCGATCCTATACTCGAAGCGTATGGGACATGATGCATAATGTTTTATTTGCTATGTTCTCAAAATTCGAATTGTGAAGAGGAATGCCGTAATCATCATCGAAATTTTAAGAACACACTATGTACCCTTGACTAAATTTATTAACATTCCACAACCTAATCCTTTAGATTTGAAATAAAGCATAATATTCTCTCCCTTAATTATAGCAAAACAACTTTTCAACTCTTATAACTCTGCAAAGTATGACTCTTGTTTTCTATAATTAATATTGCCAACTATGCAATACGTGCCTTAATAATCATACAATCATAACATTTATGCTCCCACTATCATGATGATTATTATAAAACATAACACTTATGCTCCCACTAGCTTCGACATGTATTCATAAACATCTTAACTTTCAGAAAAACAATACTTATTGAATTTCTTAAGTTCATGTTTCTAATACTTAGTGCTTTGATAATCTTTTATCAAGGCTTCTTGAACTTGTACACCTTTGCCTTTGATAGTTGATATGTGTGTCTAAACAATTAAGACTAATTGCCAAACTTCACAATTCAAATTATGGAAAGGGATACCGTAACCATGATTGAATTCGAGAATGCAATTTTACAATCACTATCTTTTAAAATCTTTCTTAGTGAAAGCATTTCCTCACAATCATTTTCATGAAGGAGGAAATCTTATGACACTTAGATTTGAACGGTGTATGTGTTCCTATCCATGTGAATTTGTTAAAACTAAAGTTTACGACAAATTCAAACTCATATGGATCGAACTTCCTTAATCTTGATTTCTTGCCTTATGGTAGCACAGCTGCCCACCACGTCTTCCAAGTAGTTAAGCAGCTCACCTTTTCCTATCAATGTACTTTCCATTGATCAAGGTCCTTGCCTTTTATGCATTCAAATGAGAACTCATAGGACTCACATGCATAATTAACTCGATTGGATTGGCACAGAAACAAAATAATGTCTTCACGATAGGTTGTAAACCTCAACTCGTGTGCTAGTGATAATCAATAAGATTTATTTGATTTGTTCTTGAAACCTTTCAAGACCATTAAGACTCCCACTGACTCCTTGACATATAAGATTCTCTTGTCAATAAACATTTGTTGACAACCAAATATTCAAGAGTTAGTGTAGTTTTTATCAAAACACTTCATAAAATGGTCTTAGTTGGTCTTTGTCTTATCCAAGACATCACAACTTTCCACAATTGATGAATGTTATAAACCTTCTTAATACTATTCACTCAATGTCACAATCTTGACTTTAAGACTTGTTTTGGAACGAAGTATGATTGACTTCTTGATTTGACCATTTCTACAATCTTTGATTCCTCTTCTTGGACATACAATTGTATCAAGACTCACTTAGAGGATCAATTGAGATATGGTTCTTAATCATTAAGACCTATCATAAAGCATAAAAGGTACTCTCCCTTCTTCTTAGAATGGAGAAACTTTTATCTCTCTGCCTACATGATTCTTGTTATTCGTTCTACTATTGATCTAAACCCTTTAATCAATTCAAAATTACACTTAATCTTGTATGTGTAATCATATTTACTAAGCCTTTAGTAAGTCATGATGAATATCTTTGTTACTTTTATGGTGAACTTGATCAACACACAACTTTGTGTACTCGATCTCCTAGTCCTTCACTTGACACTTTGTCAATGAATTAGTCCAATTTCCAAATACGAAATTTCTCATTCATCATGCAACCAAGTTGCATGATTCCAAGTTTCTGTCCAATTGAAACTTGGGCGATGAGAAACTCTCCCTATTTGGTAAATTCTCGACATTTCCATAAATAACATAACTAAGAATCATATCCATTCGTTGTAGAAATACGCTAACATCAATTTTCACATAACGATTTCATTGCAAGGAAGTAAACAAATAAATAAATAAGTCAAACAAAATTTATTTTATTTATAAAAGCAGCGGAAAAGCATTTGTCCTTACAATACACAATCTATTGAAAACTATGTAAAAAGAAAATTTCTAACAACTCTATCATAACTATCTAAGCTCAAAATCCAATCATCAAGTCCATGAGATCGAGATCCATCTCTTGTGATTAGATTCATCTTGCTCTCTTATCAAGCTTCCTTTCTTTTCACCGATCCTTCAAAACATTCAAATGCAATCTTATCACATCATGTATTAAGAATCAATGAATAGGAACTTAATGGAGTTAGATAGTGGATTCTTACCTAAAGCGTAGTCATACTTTTGACTCTCCCATCTCTTAGATCTCTTAGGTGAATAGGGCAACTTCATCTCCAATGCCCCTTCTCTTGGCAATAAAAGCAAATTGACTCTTTTGGAACAACACATGGAACTACTTCAGACATCACCTTTCTCTTATGATCAAACTTTTCGATCATTGCATGTCTTTCATTGTCATTGTCTATATCCATAGAGGTCTTGAAGGCAGATTCACCAATCAACTTTGCTTTTTCTATTGCGCCAAACCATTGTTGGTTCAGCAGCAATAAGCATGTAGGTGAGATCTATAAGGGTCACATCGTGGTCTATCATATAGTACTCTCTTGCGAACTCACTACATGAGTTAGGAAGTGACTGAAGAACCCAATCAACAGCCATTTCCTCACAGACAACGGATCCCAACAGTGTGACTTCATCCCTAGGACGTGTGCACACACCGACTTTCCTTCTTTATGTTCACTTGCCAAAAGGGCTTGAGTGATCTTGAACTTTTCAAGCCTTTGAACTTGTGGGTTAGGGAGAATAATTGGAGGAGGAGGAGGAAGTGAAGCATGATTTCTTGTTCCTCGATCAAATCGTGGAATATCATCTTCACGTGGAATGCTTGTTCCACGGGATTTGAGAAGACCATAGTTGTCGAACTTTGACATCGGGAGAAAAACGAATTCAAGTTAGTTGATTGATTGAGTCCTTGGTAAATCACCCAAATGAAATTCCAAGGCTAGGACCCAACACAATATCCTACAACTCGGGAGAGGGATGCCGTAACCCAAATTGCAGAACATTTGAAGGTAAGTGAATGACGATTCACTAATTTCCACCATGAAAAACGAAAAAGAAATTTAAGTTTTAAATCTATGAAAACTCCTAGATCCTTTGAGATTCATTGAACATTTCAATGGCATGTTTAAATCTCGATATGCCCCTCTTGTTTGTGACTGGGATGCCGAGGATCACAAAGCGGGTGTGAATAACCATGCAAACTACATGGTGCCCTCACATGTTACAATCACCTATTCGATGTGCCGGTAAACCACACACGCTCCACCGAACTATAACAAACATTGAGTCACCCTTTGCTACCTTTGCTTAGAACCATTTAGTGTGCCGGTAAACCACACACGCTCCACTAACGTCTTCGCAAGGGCACAAAGTGTAATTTCATGGAATTGCATCAATTCACTTTGCCTAAGTAACTAAGATTGGGAATTTAAAAAAAACAATTAGTTACTTGGTATTTCATTATACTTATAATGGAAGGTTTCGTCCTATCCTACCCGTTCGGCTAACGACCCTCCACTAGTCAAGAGTGCGGTGGGTAAGAGTGGATACCCATTCAATCGCCATTTTATAGGCAATTTCCTTAAACACCCCTTATAGACCAGCTTCGTGAATGAGGCCTACTAACGGTAAGACTGACTTTTACTCATACATATATATAATGTTAGACTTTTAATCTTATATATAGTATAGGGTGTATTTTATACTTTTAAAATACTATGTGGTTAACTTTAATAATTACACTTTTAATTCAATTAAATTGTTAACCTAAACTTTTATGGATTTATTAAACCTCTTTTAATTATACTCCTTAATTAATTAATAAAACCATAAAGGTGTGATTTGAACTTTTCAAAACATTACTAGAGTTTTAGAATTTAACATTTCTAATTAAACATTTTAATCAACTTTTAAATTCCAAAACTTGAGGGCAAGTTTTGAAACCTTTTTCAAAACATTAGGGTTTTAACTATTTAATTTTGAAAACAACAAAACTTTTGGGGTTCAAATTTAAACTATAAAACCTAAAGGGATAAATTGAAACTATTTCACAAGATAATTCAAATCTAAATTACAAATAATCAAACTTTATCTAATAAAACAAGTGATTATCTAAATTTTGACAATTATCTTCTATTTAGGTAAGGATAATCACATAATAATGAAAAAATTCGGATTTTATCACAAAAACGAGTTTATGGTAATTATCCAAAACCAAAACAGGAAGAAAATCACGAAAACCAGCTGTCAGACACTTTGACTCGTCGAGTCGGGCTTGGACTCGTCGAGATCAGCTGACTCGGCGAGTTCACCAAGTGACTCGGCGAGTCAAACCTTCAAAACTCAAAAAAATCGATTTTCAGTGCTTATTACGATCAAATATGCATCAATACAATAGAAACCAATCAAGGCTCTGATACCACTGATGGGTTTTGGTCATGAGACATCCTATGTGCTCATACAAACCCTAATGCTTGGATCTAGGTTTCTCTATTGTACATGCTTTGAATCCAAGACTATAAACCCTAATTCTAGTATTCAAATAATCATATTAACATAAGAATGAGTTTATAATGTTACCTTGATTGTTATGTAGCAATAACAATCCCAAATCTCCTTGTATTGACTTTGGAAGGCTTAGAGTCACAAGTGTCACTCCTCTAATGGCTTACAAACACCATAAGCAAGAGGATGAAGAGGAGAAAGGATGGAGGCTTCCAAAAACGTGTGTAAACCCTTACAAGAAGCTTAGCCACGTTTTTGAGCTTTAAGGGGTCTTTATATAGTTGGACTATTAGGGTTATCTAACAAGGAAACCCTAATTTGGATGCTTAAGCCCTAAGCAACCCATAGACTCCTTTAATTAAGCCCATGGACGATTTCCTTATGGGTTTCCCATTAGAATTCGTTCATCCCTTAATACAAGGCAATCCATGGCCCAAATTGCAATTATCTTATAATTACAATTCCAGTCCCTTAAGTTTAATTAATCTCTTTTAGTCACAAAACTAATTACCAATTAATTATTGACTAATATTAATTAAACAATATGATTTCTCCTTTAATATATTATTCTCATAATACATTAATAAATCATATTTAATCCTTACTCTCCATAAATCATCCTATCAAGTTGCTTTGGTGAAGGCAACCCAAAAGGACCATGCACCATCGGGTCAAGTACATACCAAAATAGTTATGGACTTAGACACTAATCCAACATAAGTTATCATTAAATTATTTATGAATCATTTTCTCTCGCGAACACCTTCTAATACCACCATTCACCGACACAATCATCCATCTCCACCATTCACCAACACCACCATCAAGTAACTAATCTAAAAGGAACTTCAACATGTAGCAAAACTGATTCAAACTCACGTTCAAACTTAAAAAAGAACAAAAAAAAAATCAAACCTCCAATCAATTTAAACTTAGATTGCATCAATAATATCGCATATTCACATCCTATTACAAACATAGTTGATGCGTACAGCTAAAGAAGAAAGGGGTGAGAGAGGGATGTGGGGATATGGTGTTTTTTTTTTTTTTTTTTTCAAAGTAACATGAGAAAGAGAGAAGCAATGAAAGGTGTGAGAGATACATTAGAGATGTCAGCAGTAGTAGATTGTATAAGAGTGTTTTTACCGGATAGAAAAATCAAATGATTGTGCGCTTTGCAATATTTAAAATTTTAACGAGATGATGATTTCTTTCTTCTTTGGAATTTTGTTGGGGGATCTAAATTTGATGATGACCACAAAAGATGGAAAGAACTAAATGTATAAAAAACCTAGTCTAATGGTAAATCGTGTATAGAAATTTAAGTTTAATGGTGTTTTTCGAACAACATTTACGAGTTTAATGATTTTTTTTACCAAACAATAGTTAGTAAAAATGATATTTTTTGAACAACAAATATAAGTTTAGTGGTAAATCTTGTGAAAAATTAACTAAATTTAAACCTACAAAATTCATTTTTCATAAAAATAAAAAAAAAAATTACAAAGGAAAGGATCATAAACATGAGTGAAAAGCTTTTAAACCTATATAACTGAATTTTCATTAAATCAAAGGTTTCTTCAAATATTGTTTTTTTATTTTATTTTTTAAATCTATCACCACGAGCATTACCGGATGTATCATGGACCTAGACCCGAAATCTTAGAAGTTTGGGTCAATATATTTGTATCAATATTTAACATATTATGGTAAATAACTTAGGTCTACTTAGGAAGAAAATATAATATTTAAATAAATAAAAATACTTATGGTTATAAAATAAGTGAATATAATCGCCATTCGCAGAGGTATTTATTTTCCAATATGATTGGTTAATGTGGAATTGGAGATGGAATCCCATGTTATATATTTATTATCCGGAGGGTCTGAAATTACTCTTTGATTATTCTAAAAAGTACAAATCTATTTATTTAAATTGAAACGATATCTTATTTCAGTTTTTTATTCAAAACACTAGACATGTAAATTCTGTATGGATCTTAAAAATTGCATTAATACAGACAACATTAAAATAAGTATCATATCCATAGAAATTACAACAAAAATGGTATTAACAGATGATTTTAATAAATACAGGAAAAGTGTTTTTACTTTTTTAGAATGGTAAACCAATTGAATAAATACATATTGTGCTTACATGCCTATAATTCTTTTTGCTTCTAAGAATCGATGATTGGTCTACAAAAGAACAACGGGATCTAGACCTAACATTTTGTGGTCAAATGTCAATGGTTTAGGGTCAAACTACGACGAATAAGAGGATTATAATACCTATTTAAAAATGTGGTTGAAAAGATAATTCATAGATGATGGAAGTTTCTAATATGGAGACAGAAAACTGTCTATTTATAATTTGGAGAGGAATCAAAGGTGGGATCCCATATAATGTTTATCTCCTAACATATGCATATACATACCTATCTATAATACAAATGAACCTAATATTATTTTAAGGGCTTCAAGTTCACAAATCGAAACAAATCATGAGCTAGTTTTAGAATTGAGAATTGAAACAGAATTAGTTTTTAGAATGTTGTAAATTGTAATTGATAACCAAATTGAATATAAATTGTTTTATGATTCAAAAATAGTTAATATTAGGTGTTGTCGGTATCGAATTGGATTTCAAAGTTGAAAATCGGAACCTGTAACTATTATTTTTAAAGTTCGAGTAAATTACATGAATAATTCATATGGTTTGAGGTAATTTGCAAGTTTGGTCCCTAACTTATTCTTTTAACTCGGAATGGCTCTACTGTTTGTTTTTGTTACATGATTGATCCCTACTATTTGTTTTGTTATGTGTTTGGTCCCCATCTTACCTAAAAACTATTATTTAAATAAGAAAAAATGATGGGATAGGTAAGGTAAGGTCAAGGAATGGAGTTGGGGGTGTGTTTATTTAAATAAATTAAAAAATCAAATGCAAAATAATATTTTTAGATAAGACAATGACCAAACGAATAACAAAAACAAACAGTAGAAACCTTATGAGTTAAAAAAAATAACTTAAGGACCAAACACACAAATTATTTTAAGTTGAAAGTTATAACTACTATAATTTTTTTACTAAACATAGTTGTAATTTTTGAAAGTTATAAAATTACATAAAAATAACATGATTAGGATTAAGGAAGCATGATTATTTTAAAGTATGTAGAGTAATTTTGTTAGAGTAAATTACTGAAATCGCCCTATGGTTTAGTCAAAATTGTATTTTTGGTTCCTAACTTTTTTTTTTGCATTCGGATCATCATTGTGGTTTGATTTTGTTGCATTTTTCATCTTTTACATATATAAGGACCAAACGTGTAATTTTATTATAATAGGCATTGACTTTTTTTTAAATGATACTTGAACAGGTTTTTAAAATTATAGTAGGATTTTTGGTTTAATAAAAAAAAGTTATAGTATGCTTTTATTTTTATTTGTTGTTTTGTTGATACAAATTGTTTTCTTGTTGTGGTTGTTTGTAGACCGCTTGTTTTGCACTTTCTAACAAAACTAATTTGTGATGAAGATAGTATAAGCGTTAATGCATGATTTTTTAATGATATCAACAACAAATCTATCAAAGTAATCAACAACTCATAATTGGGTAGAATTCACATCCAACCTGTAAAATAGATTGATTAAGAGAATTCATCGTTTTGTCATAACATGCAGTGTTTTCCTGCCATTCATGGTCTTTTGGTGCCTAAAAACACTTTTTTGACATTTTTTTTATATTTGATTTAGATAATTAATTATGAATCTTATCCTAATCAAATTTGACCTTCTAAGGTTAAGGGATGAAGTATATACTCTCATCCTTATAAGTATTTCATTTTATTTGTTTGTTAGATAATTTTTTTTAAGAATCCAATTTTAGTGTTGTTTTTTTTGTGTTATTTTTTATTATACTTTGTCATTTAATTCAATCCGATCCTTAACTTATCTTTTTCATATAGTAGTTTTCTAATGGGATAATATTTTAAAAATATAACATAGTTTAGATTGTGTACATATTTAATCACTTATATTTATTTTTGTACATGTCTAGTCATTTATGTTTTTTTTATATACGTTTAGTCACTTATGTTTTTTACTTTGTACATATATTATCATTAAACGTAAATGTCATATGTATACAAAATAAAAAACGAAGTGACTAAATATTTACAAAAAAATATAAATGATTAAATATGTATGAAAATCACGATTAAATATATACACAGTTTAAACTATGTTACATTTTTAAGTATTATACATTTTCTATTTTATAGTGTAATTTTGATTTTTTTAATATAGACTAGGGTTCATTTAACAAAAACAAAACTAGATTTTTAATATTAGATTTTTTTTTTTGCTAAATACGTTTCAATACATAAAAGATATAATACAAGATCCTTGAGCAAAAACAGTAAAACACGAAAAACAAACGTAGTAAAATTAAAATGTTTTCTATTTTTCAAACCGCAAACTCTTGTAATATGAAAGATAGAAAAAAGTATATATATTTAATAGGCACACTTTTAATTCCTTTTCCTTTTCAATAGTGATTTCCATTTATTTATTAAAGTACAAAATATGATTTATTTTTCATCCAATTGAATGGCAGTCCATTTATGGACAAGATTGAAGATTGTGACAATTACCAAATTATCACATTTTTAAGAAATATAAAAATAATAGCCATTGTACATTGACTTACGAAAGTGAAGGTGCTATGAACGGTATTAGGGTCAATAAAGAGAGAAGAACAATTACAAAAATTTTACAATTATATTTAAATGATTACTTTAAAACTAAATATGATATATGATAGGCTGATTTTGGTTTGTATCTACAAAATAATTTTTGAGTGTGTTATTAAACTATGTATATCGTTGGAAACTAAAATAAAATAGAGAAAAGGTGATGGCAAAACAAATCCGGATGCCATTGACTTTTGATCATAAATACAACCTGGCTTTCCAATATATAATATGCTATAAATGCTTTATAAATCATACTAACCAATTCATGATTTTATGAGTAGTAATTAAAAATTCATGATTTTTTGAGTAGTAATTAAAAACAAATCGTTTTATGCTAAGTTTGTTTTTAATTGGTTAATTGTATAAAATTTAAAACTCCGCCAAAATAAAAACGGAATAAATCGGTTTATTTATAGTTAAAAGTGAAATAATACATACAAACATCTTATATTGATTTAAGTTTAATATATTATATATAATATTTGTAATTATATTTTTAATCTTGCATTATTAAAACTATTTATTTAAATCACCAGAAAATTCACCAAAAGTCATTAAGTTTTAAAACAAATCGATTTTGATATTGTGGCTTTTTGTCTCGAATTTGATACTATTTTTATAAATTTGTTATAATTATGACCACTTAATCAGTCAACCGGATTGTCAACTGACATGACAATCTGGCATAACACTTTTGATGATGTGTCACACTGACATGACATGATGACGTGACATTATTTAGTGATATCATGTTAGGCTTGGGGGAGTGGTGCCGAGTGCACCGAGCTCCACCTCAGCCAAACACCATTTTCTTCTTTTGTAATGCCAAACGGGGAAGAAGAGGTTGTCGAGTGAGGAAAAAGAAGGGAGAAGATAGAGGAGTAGCTCGACATAAACCCACTGAGTTTGGCCACCGAACTCAGCATGCTGAGTTCGTGGCACAATGTTTGCCAAGTCCATATAGGATTTGTCGAGGGTTGTCACACCCACTTCGTTAAGCCTTATGGGTGTCAAAAATGAAAAAAAAATTACTAAAATATAGTGACTTTTGTGATAATTTATCCAAATTTTAGTGACTGTTGTAAACTTTTAAAACATAGTGACTTTTGTGATGGTTATCCAAAATATATGTTGGTAAGACAATTACTCGTAAGTTGATGAGCTCGGATCTAATTATTTATTATTTCAAGTTTAGATTTTAATTAATATAATTCTTGTATTTTATGAAATATTTAAATATTTATAAATAATGTACATAAAAGCAAATGATAAATTATAAAAATAAGAAGATAATTTGATAATAAATTAAATTTTAAAGAGTTGAATGGATTGAACTTTCACATCAAATCATGAATCGGTCTTTATTCAATTTGATCCATTAGCATTAGTAGTCTTGCTTGTAATGTCCCAAAAATCTCAAGTAAAAATTTCATTTTTAATCAATCGACTATTCATTCATTTGTTCCAAAAGATAACAAAAGTAATAGTATTCACAAAACATCATAGTAAAAATCACAATTATCCAATGTGAAATAAACTCTGGGGATGCAGTGTGATCAAGTTGGATCCTTCCCTTTTGGAACTGGAAGTATCTTTAAATGTTTTAACCACAAAACTGTAAGCACAACGCTTACTAAGTTCCCCAAAATACCACATATCATACAACGGGCTCAACACTGTATACAAATGGCCCCAGCCCAACATATCCATGGGCCCAACCCAAGATGAAAATGGTCCCAACCCAACGTACATACCAATGGGCCCTTGCCAACATATAATAAATGGACCCGACCCAATATACACATGCAAGAGTCACAAAGAGAGCTAGCATCCTACACAATATAGTGAGAATACTCACCTGACTCACGAGATCAGGTAAACCATAGCTCAGTGCCTCGCAATAGATGCTACAACACTCCTATCAAAACATAAAAGTTCCAACCTTAGTCTACACACTAGATCCAACAATCTTGACCTAAAGTCAACCTACGTTAACAAGTCAACAGTCACGGGTCAACCCTCGATGTCAACAGCTCAAAAATCATCTCAATGAATTGCTACGTCGTGGCCTTTCATTAGCCACGTCGTGGCAGCATAAAGACAAAACAGTCGAGTCGTTACCTAGTCGCCACGTCGTGGTGGCCTAAAGGTCACACTGTGGGGACTAGTCTGAAAAAATTAACTAATTAAGTTGTTTTCCAAAAAATCCAAGAGCTCCAAAGCTTAGATCTGGTCCTTCCCACAATCTTGATGGATAAAGTTTCCAACTTTATCCATTAAGGCATCTCAATAAATCAAGAACTTAAACCCTAAGTTCGTAAAGGTAACTCAAGGCATACAAACACCCGTTAAGCACTTAATCATTAGAGTTACTCCTCCAAAGTTTCTATAATGGTTTACTACACCCAATGGACCATACAAATCGTAGCTTTATGGACATGCATGTCCAATGCATGTCCTTTTCATTTTAGGTAAAAAAAACATGGCAAATGTGTACTCAAAGCTTGTGCATGGGACTAAAACTCCAAGGATCCTCGGATTTGGAACATATAACACTAAGAAGACCACAAGGAACAATAAAGTTACCAATTTTATGGAATCCAACCTTCCAAACCATGAAGATTTAGGGTCAAAAGGCCTAGATCTATGAGAAAGTAACAAAAAGATTGGATCTTGGACACTTATAAAGGTCCATAGAATGCACAAGAGAATGATGATGAGGCTTGCTTGCTGGATTAACATACTAGAACACTTTCTTCTTCTTCTTCAAGCCACCAAAAGTACAAAAATGAGCCATGAATCAACAATAGGGATTAGGGTTAGGGTTGTTAGGCTTAAGAGTGATGAAGGTTAAGAAATATGACTTAGAATAGGAGTTACGGTGTTTATATACGAGAGGAACCCAAAAAAATCCAGGGTTTTGGGCTATAGAAGCTGGCACGCCGTGGCCATCCTTCGCCACGCCGTAGAGCCCACCAAAACGTGCGTTCCAGAATAACCTTGCCACATTGTAGGCTTCCATGCGCTACGTCATGGCATGGAGTTTTTCCTAAAACTACATCTTTGATTACGCTGAGTTTCAAGATACATCAATACGGAAAACAGGTGTCACATTGCTTTACCTGTTATTTTATTTTTGGGAATTAATAATGATAATTATAATTCATTAAAAATGAACATGTGGCCTGCTTATATGAAATGGTAGTGTTGGTGATTTTAGTGTCACCAGGACATTTTGTGTAATTGGAACTTACAGTTGAGCTAAGGGGTTTCGTAATTTGTATTCTAATGTATGTTTGGGTATGTGTAGAGTTCATGCATGTATAAGATCGAATTAGAAGTCGGTTCGACGACAAGTCGGGATTCCGGTGTTTCCAAAGGGGCAGCGCCCCTTTGGTGGGGTCTACGGGCAACGCCCCTAGCACGATCCAAGGGGTATCCAAATCTCCACCATAAAACCTACCCAATTTCTAATCGAACTGATATCTTTTGTTTCTAAAGGTGGTTGAATCAATCCGCGAGATGACTACGAAATTAGCAAAACTGGAGAATTCTGAAGGAGTTGATTTCAGGCCCTGGAATAAGAAGATGTACTTCATGCCGACCACTCTTGTGGCATCATATGTGCTGACTACTCCAAGACCACCTGACCCAGTGGAAAGTGTTGATGAGACACTTGAAGAGACCAGTAAGAGGCAAAAGTGGGACAACAACGACTACATCTACAAAGTTCACATCTTGAACGATGAGGTCATGTCAACTTTAGAAGGATACATGAGATTTCAAAAGATGGATTAATTCCAACCTTTGACATGACTTATGATAAATGTAAAACATGCATGATTACAAAAGTAACAAAACAATCCTTTCCTAGTGTCACTAGAAATTTGGCTATTTTGGAGCTAGTACATAGTGACATGTGTGATTTTCACTCCACTTCTTCCTTAGGAAATAAAAATTATGTATTCGCCTTCATTGATAACTGCATTCAGTTTTGCGATGTGCATTTGCTACATTCTAAGGATGAAGCCTTAGATAAATTAAAAATATACAAAACCGAGGTAAAATTGCAATTGGGCAATCATGTTAAGTGTCTTAGAACTGATAGGGGATGTGAATATATGAATATCATATACTTCCAATCAGTAGGTATCATTCATGAGACCATGATGCTTACTCGATCCAACATAATGGAATTGTTAAATGCAAAAATTGAGCTTTAAAGGAAATGGTAAAATCGATGTTGTTATACTCGGGATTAAGTAATGGATTCTGGGGAGAGGCCATGTTAACGACCTGTTACTTATTAAACAGGGCTCCAAATAAAAAGAAGAAATATGTCCCATATAAACTTTGGTTCAAGAAATTTAAGCTATTTTTGGTTTTTGGGATGTCGGACAGTTGAAAAACTAACCGAGTCTAAAAGGACAACTGTGGGACAACGTGTAATATATTGTATATTCATTAGATATGTTGAAAATTACAAGGCATATAGGTTCTATGTAATTGACCCTAATGATTCGGTATTTATTAACACTATTATTGAGTTACAAGATGCCATTTTGATGGGATACGCTTTGCATTTATTCAACGGCCTAAGGATCTGACTTTTGGCACTATTGAAGTGCAAAATCCAGAAATTTCAGATGGTGTTATTGAACCGTGTAACGATCCAAAATTTTAAAAGAAAAATTTTCATTTTTGGTTAGTCAAAATACATTTCCACAATCCACGAAATGCAAATACAATTGTTTTCAAAGCCCATATCAAATACAATTTTATTTCCAAATCATCAGAGTGTCCCATAAAATGTTTGAGAGAGTGCTTATCGTGTCATCAAGCCTTGCCCTTGCTCTTGGGCTTAAAAGTACCTGAAACAAATCCACAAACTGTAAGCTAATGCTAAGTGAGTTCGCTAGAGCATACCGCACATACAATCCATATATCACATAACAAATTAGCCATAAAGCTACATATACCACATAAGCCAGGCATACCAACATAAAATGAAGCCATGGAAACCCTATAGGGTCTTACACCTAGTGCCACTAGACCCCCCACATGGTCTTACTAACTGCCATGGGAACCCCTACGTGGTCTTCCTACCATGGGAACCCCCACATGGTCTTTTTGCTATGGGAACCCCCATATGGTCTTTCTACCAAACAAATATCATACAACTAATCATGCAAGTATACTAGGATGCCATGGAAACCCTCCAAGGTCTTATACCAAATGCCACGGGAACCTCCATGTGTCTTAACCTACAATACCATACTAATATAGTGCATAATCAACTGACAATCGACATATCATAAAATAGACTAGCCTTGGTGCCATAGACCCATTGGTATGGTGAGAACACTCACCTCTCATGAATGTTGAACTGACAAACTACAATCAGATATGTCCCACGTGCTGCTCCAACTCAACTGTCTAAAAGCATCATAAGATAGGCTTACCATAATCCCAAAATTACCCCCAAAGTCAAATGTGGTCAACCTTGGTCAAATCCAAGGTCATCAGTCAAAGTCAATGGTCCATGTTGACATCAACTCATCGAGTGCATCTAGCAACTTGTCGAGTTCCTTCCGAGTCCAAAAGACCTGATCAAACCCTAGCCAACTCGCCGAGTTGTTTCATCAACTCTCCGAGTTCACTTGATATCCAAAAAATGGGGAAACCCAACCCGACTCGTCGAGTTCCTAGGGGAAATCGCCGAGTCCCCCTTGTTGTTTGCTTGTTGTGATGGTACACTTAATACATGGACTCCATGGCTTAGATCTGAAGCCCGAAGGTGTCTAGAAGGATAAAGTTTCCAATTTTACCTTCTAGAACCATTCTAAATGCTCTAAGGCCCTTACCAAAGGTTAGAAAGCTTCAAAGCTTTTCCATATGGTCCAAAACTCTAGGGATCTGAAATCCCTCCTTTCCAAAAGAGTTTTTAGTCCTCAAAACGTTCTAAAGATGGAAGCTTTATGGATATGCATGTCCAACACATGTCCCTATGTCAAAATGGCCAAAAAGAGGGAAATGTGCCCTAAAACCCTTGCATGGTGTCCTTACTCGACCAAAGGCCACATCTAGCCCACCTTGGGACCATTTTACCCCGGAGATTCACAAAGTTACAAACTTTATGAACCCCATGTATGCAATCAATAATAAGGGTAGTAAATAAAGAGTAAACTCAAGATCTAGCCATATTCTATGATAAAAATCGAGTCTTGAAGACTTACAGTAGTCCACAAGATGGTCATGCTCAAGGATGGGTATTTGGTTTGTTGGATCTTCCGACTATCTCCTTCTTCTTAAGCTTTAAAGGTCACTCTAGCTCACAAAATGAAGAGAATGGGGATTAAGGTTAACACAGATGTTCTTAGGGTTTGGAGGCTGATAGGAGGTCAGCCTCAAGGCTCTTAAGGAGATTATATAAGGTGAAAACCCTAACATTAGGGTTTTATCATTACATCGCCTACTCGTCGAGTCGGCCTTCTGACTCGTCGAGTAGGGTGTAGATCCCGCATCCTTAAAATGCCCTATACTCGATGATTTGGACTCCTAACTCTCCGATTCCACACACCAAAACCCTAGATCTTAAATAAATTAAGTAATACCTGGAACAGGTGTTACAAACAGAAACACAAGAGCTACGAAAAAAGAAAAAGAGGCAAAATTTTGAAATTTTTTGGTTTCGACCTCCAAATATACTTGGTGGAAGGCATAAGGGATGATAAGGGTCTTCAATACTCATATTGTTACAGTATCGAGGATGATCCAAAGACATTTCAAGAGGCCATGCAGTCTCGATTTGTAATATTTTCGAAGGAAGCAACTGATGATGAAATGTCATCAATTCTTGAAAATAACACTTGGATGTTGACTAATTTGCCTCTAGGTTCTGAACCAATTTGTCGCAAATAGATTTTCAAAAAGAAAATTAATGTTAATAGGACTATTAACAAGTTCAAATCCCAGTTACTCATTCAAAGTTTTTAGACAAAAACCGGTGTTGACTATTTTGATACGTATGCTCCGATTCTATTTCTACTATTAGATTGTTAATTGTCTTGGCAAATAATTATAATCTGGACATTCATCAAATGGATGTGAAAACATGTAACGCTCGATCCAGGTATTATTCATTTTTGGTCCTTTATATATTAATTCATTGCTTTTTGGCCTTGTTTTGCAAGTTTGTGGGGAAGGAGGGACCATTCTTGCCAAGATTGGACTTTTGGAGGTGGAGCTCGAACACGGGGTGTTCCCTTGGGGAACGCAAGGCGTTCACGCGTAGAGATCAAACCCTAATTTTTAGGGTTGAAGACCAATTTAAACACCTCAAGTCCCAGGTGTTGGCCTAATTTCCAGCCTCCATAGCCTTAAGCCCTAAATCTCGAACCCTAAAGCTTCCTTGTGTGCTGTGAGCTCATTGTGTGTGTTTTGGTGTGTGTTTCAAGCTCATTCAAGGAAGAGAAGCTTGGTGCAAGGTAGTGGTTCAAGTTAGAGCTTCTAGATCTTTGTTCTCTGCTCCATTTCCAACTCATCTAAGGTATAAAGCTTTAACCTTCCTCATTAGAAGCTTAGATCTAACTTTTTATAGATTTTGGTCCCTTTTTGGTCCCATGGTTAAGATCCTAAAGTTTTGATCGGTCCAGAAGCTTTGACCTGTTTCTCTGTTTATGAGGTTTTAGATTCAGAAAGTTTGCATATTAAGAGTTGTAAAAGTCCCATACATGAGATTAATTTTTATGAAGTTGGATGCTATACCTTGAAGTTGGGACCTTTTGGGGCATGCAAATTCACCAAGTCAGTGAATTTATGGTTCTAGATGATCTTTAGGCCTTACATCTAATTTCTAGTCGTGTGGCTTTAGGCATTAAGTGCTTAATAAGCACTTTTGGGCTTCCGGGTGCGGACGCCCAGTGTTGGGTCGAGGAACACCCAACGTTTGGGTTAGGGCTCGCGATCTGTTGACTGTTGATGAATGCCTAACGTTCCACAAGGGAACGCCCAACGTTCGATCAACAGTGGGATTTCCTTGGTCCATCTTCTTGGACCTTGTTGCTTTGGGCTTTATCGGGCCATATGAAATAAGGTTTTAGGTTATGTTTATGTTTGGGCTTGATAACGTGCCCTAGCCAGCACGAAAGAGTCGCGCCCAGCTCAGGAGGCTGGTGCACCTGGTAGACCAGACCCAACGGGCTTAGTGCCCGCCAGTGCCCCCGAGCGCCAACCACTCCAGCAAAAGGATAAGCACTCGCCAAAGGTATCCCCGTGAAAGGCTCGCGCCTGCCAAGGCTGCCCTTAACTCCACGACAAAAGACACGGTTATACAACAAGGCAAGGGATCAGAGCAACACCGGCAGGACCAATGGTAGCGCTCTGGCAGATAGAAGCACACGATCCTCCAATCAGCGCCCCGGATCCTGTCTCGTACAAACAAGCAGGAGGCCTTGCGTATAAAAGGGAATTCTCATGATCTCGATAGGTAAGACGCCTTCTCCAAGATACACTCATACACACCCACAAACCCCTACTGACTTGACCGTCAGAGCGTCTTTCCGGGAGCCCCCTCCCGAGAAACGGCCGACGGCCTCCTTTCTCTATGATCTTGCAGGAGCAACTCTAGAACCATTGTTGAAACCTAACCAGAACAAGAGCAAGGTCGCATCATTTGGCGCCATCCAGATGTGTGACGAAGAACGAAACCAAAAGCACACAGTTCAACAATAAAAAATTGCGTTTGACGAAACTAGCGGAACCTATCGGACATCAGATAGTCCAATCCGATCAATGACGTCGTTGGACGAAACACCACCGCCCTTAGCGAAAAACAGAGAAGTTCTAGATGAAATAGGTTCACCAGTAACAGTCGAACCATCAGGTGGTTCACAACAACGAGGACATTTTCTGCTAATAACCGCCTCCATGTCAATCATCTCTAAACAACCACTACAATTGTTTCCCATGCCGTTGGTGGTGAACGCTTATACCATGACGTCAACACCACTTCAACAATAGACGTCAGTTACAATGACGAAGCCACCATTCTTCAGCCCGATGATGCAAGGTCAACCATCAATCCCTCAGATGATACTACCATTAAACCAAGCCACTAACACCTAACCGTTGCTCCAAACACCGATAGTCACACAGCCAACACTCTCCCTGCCACCACTGGCCCAAGCTATGGTTACCCATTCACCGTTTTTCTTTTCTCCATCGTTTGTGGTGGGTGAACCTGTCGTTACCAAAAACACCCATCTCCAGTAAACCACTACGCACAACTTTCAAGCCCAAAGCCAACACTTAACATCCATTCATTTGCTTCAGCTTCTATTCCAGCAACAAGCGTTCTATGGTCCAAATCCAAACTATCATGCACCCTACGATAACCCGGGTACGCAACCGTACAACACATTTCACCCGTAAAACACGCACGAAACGCTACTCATACCAAATCAAGATTGTCTGTTACGAAGTGTTACATCACCATTTGCCAAAGAACTGCTAGACTACGAGATCCCAAACACGGCCAAACTCCCAAACCTAAAAACCTACAATGGAACAACAGACCCCGATAGCCACATTGACACCTATGAGTGGAAAATTACCTCACTCAAGTTGGATGAGCGATTTTGGTGTACATACTTCCCAACAACCCTCGATGGCAACATGGGCACGTGGTTCAGAAAACTCCATCCATACAGCATATACGACTTCGGCCAACTAAAATACTTGTTCCTCACAAACTTCATGCAACTGCAAAAATAAGAGGGCGACTCCCACTCAATCATTGGCTGCAAGTAGAAAGAAGGAGAAACGGTGATGGAATATTTCGCGAGGTTCACGAATGCCACACTTGACATCCCAGGTCACAAAAAATGACTGATCGTCGGGGCCTTCACATGGGGGCTCTTGCCAGGCCCTCTATTCCAAAAATTCATGGGAAGGAAACTATAGACACGAGCCGAGTTAAAAGAGAAAGTAGAACGGTACCTGAGGCAAGAGGAAGGAGAGGCGACGAAGCAGGCATACTTAAACGCCATGACATCTCCCGTGAAGCGCTATTTTCCAACCCGTGTAGAAGCGTTGGGTGGCAGTAGGCACTTCGGACAAGGGAAGCGGCTTCAGGGATATTTTAGACTATTCACTAGAGATGACAGGTGGGGCCACCAGACAGACGTTTATATAGTCGCAGACAAGTCACATCCGGCGAAAACGATGAAGGGACGGTACTGTGAGTACCACAAGAGCAAAACTCATGACACCGTTAATTGTTCGATCCTGAAGAAAGAGATGGAGGAAAAACAGTTAAAGGGAAACCTCATTAAAATAGCAAGAAGCCTTCGAGCCAAATTCAATGCCGAGAATGCCAAGGACACAACAATAGAACACGCTCAGCCTAAAGAAATACTGATGGTGCAGGTCACAAGGGAAAGGCAGGATGAGCAAGGCGGTCCAACAGACATCATGACGACAACCCACGAGCTCACATTCTCAGCAAGAGACCCCAGGCCAAAAGGATGGAAGGACGATAACCCACTCATAATACAATCGTCCATAAAGAATGTAACCATCCACAGGGTATATATCGACACAGGCAGCTTGACAGACATAATCTACCAAAACTGTTTCCGCCTCCTCCCTGATAAGTGGAAGGAGAACCTCCGACCCACCACAGGAAGGCTAGTGGGTTTCACACAAAATAGCATGTGGCCCTAGGTACAATCCACCTGCCTCTCACGCTGACCGACCATGACAAATAACAAAGAAAGATGGCCTTGATTGATTTTTGTGGTGATCCGACACTCCGCAGAGTATAACATCATACTAGGAAGGATGACCCTGATCAAGATAGGGGCGATCCCATCAACAATGCATGGGATCGTAAAGTTTAGTACAACTGAAGGACGGGTCATAGTCCTCGTCGTACCACTAAAGGAATTGCAATGCTTCGAGGTCATGCAACAGGAAGAAATAACGCAGAAGACCAAGAAGGCAAGGGTCGAGATGGAAAAAGATAAAGAGGTAATCAATGGAGAATACCCAGATCAACCAATTAGCATCGGCCGTAACCTTTCCGAACGAATCAGGAGAGAGTTGGTAAGCCTTCTGAAACAATACAAACATGTGTTCGCATGGACTCCCACTGACATGGTTGGCGTGGATAGAAAAGTCATAGAGCATAAGTCAATGATCAAACCGGGCACAAAGGAGGTTAGGCAAAAGAAAAGAGTCCAAGGAAGGGATTGTAACAGGGCAATCAATGTAGAAGTAGCCAAGCTAACGAAGGCGGGAGTTTTGAGAGAGTCAGTCTTCCCAACCTAAATCGCCAATCCCGTGATGGTAAAAAAGCATGACAGATCATGGCGCATGTGCATCGACTAATCTGACTTAAACAAAGCATGCCCCAAAGATTGTTATCCCTTACCATAGATCGACAAACAAGTAGAGTCGCTAGAGGGTTTTAAACTAAAATGCTTCATGGACGCATATAAGGGGTACCACAAAATCATGATGATCAAGGAAGATGAGGAGAAGATAGCCTTCTACACAGACCACGACGCCTTCTGCTATACCAAGATGCCATTTGGAGTAAAAAATGCAGGGGCGACATACCGGCGGTGAGTCGATTCCATATTCTCCAAACTGATCGGAAGATACATCAAAGTATACGTTGACGACATGGTCATCAAAATCCCGAGTGAAACGAAACTGCTAGAATACATCGAAGAAACCCTCAAGATGTTGGAAAAAGTAAAGATGAACCCAAATCCAGGCAAATGCACCTTTGGAGTATAGGAAGGGAAATTCCTACGATACTACGTGACTATGCAATGAATACAACCTAGCCCGGTCAAAGTAGATGAATTCATGAAAACACCGCCACCAAACACCCTAAGAGATGCGCAAGGCCTAAACGGAAAGCTCATTGCGCTTAGCCGTTTCATCTCGAAATCAGTTGACAAGGCCACGCCACTTTTTCACAGGCTTAAAGGATGCATTGAGAAAAGAGACTTTCAATGGACAGTGGCAGCAGAGGCGGCCCTTCAATAGATCAAATAATCCTTGCACAAGCTGTCCATGCTGGCCAGACCTATCCCAGGAGACACGTTACAAATATACCTATCAACTTCGGCCGAAGCCATCTCATCAGTATTGGTCGTAGAAAGAGAATGAGAGCAGAAGTCAGGCTACTTCGTCAGCCGGACACTACAAGGTCCTGAACTCAAATACCCCACCCTGGAAAAGTTGGTGCTCGCACTCATCTACGTCACTAGACGACTAAGGCGATATTTCCAGGCACATCAGGTCGAGGTCTTGAAAAACTGCCTGATCAAACAAATATTGCTCAAGCCGGAAACTTCAGGTCAACTAGCAAAATGGGCAATTGAACTAGGCGAACACGACATCAGCTATCACCCACTAACAAGCATCAAGGGCCAGGCACTTGCAGATTTTTTGCTCGTAATCCGCTAGGGGGAGAAGGCATGACCCAAGGAGAGGCGACCGGGGCAGGAAAACCCCCGAAGGATATTCAGAAATGGATGTTATACATGGATAGGGCATCTAGCAGTGAGGGTTTAGGGACAGGTCTGATCCTAACCAGCCCAGAAGAAGAAGAGGTCACGTACGCCCTTCGGTTCGATTTTCACACCTCAAACAACGAAGCGGAGTACGAAGCTCTACTCACTGGCTTACGACTGGCCAAGCAAATGGGAGCGGAAGTAGTAATGGCGCTAACGGATTCAAGGCAGGCCGCCAACCAAGTTAATGGGAGCTTCATGGCAAAGGATAAAAGGATGGAGAAATACGTCAAGATAGTGCAACAACTCACTAAATCCTTCACATAATTCATGATCAAACATATACCAAGAAGCGAAAACAGGAGGGAGGATACCCTGAGCAAGTTGGCATCAACATGCTTCGTCCACTTATCTAAGAAGGTTCTAGTCGAAGTATTCAAGGAGAGAAGCATAGACGAACAATAAGTAAATGACTTAACATCAGCTAGGCACACATGGATGCCCCCACTGATAGAGTACCTACAACACGACATTTTTCCAGAAAACCACGGGTAAGCTAGAAAAGTAAGCATAAAAGTTCCCTTTTACGCACTTGTGAATGGGGAATTATATAGGAAATGGTTCACAACACCCTGGTTGAAGTGTGTGGATGAAGCCAAAGGAAGAGAGGCACTCCATGAGGTGCACGTCGGACAAGCAGACGCACACGACGGGGCACGCACCCTAACAACAAAGGTACTCCGCATGGGAATTTATTGGCCTACAACACATCAAGACGATATGGAACTGACAAGAAAGTGTGCAGAATGCCAAGCATACTCCCCAGTCCAAGGAAATCCCCCAGCTCCCCTGACAAACGTCTCCAGCCCGTGGCTATTCTATCAATAAGGGATATATATTGTGGGACCATTCCCCAAGGCTACAGGGAAACTAAAATACATGGTGGTCGTGGTCGACTAATTCATGAAATGGATTGAGGCTGAGCCAGTAGCATGCATATCAAGAAGGCACATGATCAAATTTGTATGAAAAAACATAATGGCTAGATTCGAAACACCCAAGACACTCATCAGTGATAACGGGCTACAGTTCGCAGAAAATCCATTTAGAGATTGGTGCGCTAGTAAAGGGATTACTCAGTAGTTTACATCAGTATCACATCCCCAATCGAACGGGCAAACAGAAGTGTCCAGTCAGACAATTGTAAGAGGAATCAAGAAACAACCGGGGAAAGCTAAAGGGAATTGGGCCGAAGAACTACCTGCAATGCTATGGTCGTATCGAACAACGCCAAGAATAGGATCGCATGAAACTCCGTTCAGTAACGGAGGCAATGCTTCCGGCGGAACTGATGATGGGAACCTTGAGGATAATTCATGCAGAGGAGGAAACTAACTCCCAAGATTTAAGGCTAAATCTAGACCTTTTCGAAGATCGGCGAGAACAATCAGGAGTGTAACAGGCCGCGTATAAGCACACTGTAGAGAAATTCTACAACCAGAGGGTCAAAGAAAATGCGTTCAAAGTAGGAGACTATGTGCTGGGGTGGAATGAGGCAAGTCGAGTCCAACCACAAGGAAAATTGGGCCCTATGTGGGAGGGTCCATATAAGATCATCGAGGAAAATCGTAGTGGAGCATACGTGCTAGAAACAATGGAAGGAAGAGAAATTCCAAGGACCTGGAATGCAAGGAACCTAAGGAAATTTTACTTATGACAAGCATGAATGGTTAGCGCTTAGGCCGGCAAGTCTGGACCTCTCATCTAACATATCTAGGGCAGATTATATAATTGTAGTGCTCAGTAAAATACTCAATGTATCAAAGAGAAAACTTCCCACGCCTAAATACTTAATGTATAAAGCGCGAAAATTATCATACTCAGTGTATTGATGATTAAATACTTAGTGTATTAAGCGCACGCTCAACATATTAATGTTAAATACTTAGTGTATTAAGCGCGAAAATTCTCATGCTCAGTGCATTGATGATTAAATACTTAGTGTATTAAGCACACACTCATCATAGTAACGTTAAATACTAAGTGTATTAAGTGTGGAAATTCTCATGCTTGGTGCATTGATGATTAAATACTTAGTGTATTAAGCACACGCCCATCATGTTAATATTAAACACTCAATGTATTAAGCACGAAAACTCGCATACTCAGTGTATTGATATTTAGTATATCAAGCGCAAGATTTGGCGTATTAACCACGGATTGACACATAGAGCACTAAAGGGATGACCCCATTCACTAAATTGGAATACCAAATTAAAAATGCACAGAGCAATAATGAAAAAAGCCCAATATACATTGAACAAGCATACCCAGTACAAGATAGCTTCAGGGTCGCAACATCAAACAAAACAGGAGTTCAACAGTACTGGTTCAAAAGACAATATACATGTAAGGAAAAGATTTTCACACCCCAGACGGGTTAGCACACGGTGCATGAGCACCTTTATCAGCATCAACAACAAGCTCACCAACAGGTTTAACCACGTTCCCACCACCAACGACAACAATCTTGCCATCATCACCGACCCCCGTGTCAACATTACCAGCACCCCCTCCACCATTAACATTCCCATCATCATCACCAACCAAACCACCAACATCATCCTTAGCATCAACCGCCACACCATCAGGAGTCCCTTCAGAGCCTGCAAAAGCACAAAGCTCGCGGATCCCTTGGATATCCAAATGCCCCAACCCCAGCAAAAATGCATGGTACATATTGGCAAACGATAATATGGCCTCATTTACACTCACAACGAGACTAGTATGGGGATGCCAGCACCAGGATTAACAGAATCAGAACCCGCTGCAGAAGTCGGAGCGTTGCGACTGGACTCCGCCCTAGCAACAAAATAAGCATGGCGGATGAGACTTACAACATTTGTAAAATCCGAGTGTTCAGTCAGCTTATCCACAATCCGCACAATACACACACGCAACAGCCAGTCCAAATCACGTTGGGTAGCTTTGACACCTACTTGAACAACGACAATCAATTTGTCACAATCAACAACGTCGCGTTCCAGGATTTCAACCTAAATCATCAACCCTTCATTCACTTGAGTAATGGAATCCACCTTGGTCTCTAGGGTAGACATAATTTCCTCCACAACAACCTTCTCAGCAGCAAGCAGCTGACACTTTTACTCTAAACCTCACACGTCACTTCCTAACTCACACACTTAACGCTTCAACCCAGGCTCACGCGAATCACACTCTGCATGAACTGTCTCCATCTCATTGAGCAGTTGGACGCGTTGAGCACCTACAACAAGGTGAAACATAGCATGTGTGGCGATATAAGACATGTTATGAGAAAGAGTGGAACTGCCCATGGCCTCCATGTCCGTAACTGCAGCAGGAGGAAATGCATGTCGGGCAAACTCTACTGCGTGGGTGCGCACAAAAATGCGAGAGTCGTTGTTGAGATTCCAAGCAGGGACAAAAGTGGGAGGATCGGAAGAACCATCGCCATTGCCCCCACTAGGAGGAGTTGAGCCTCACTCCACACTACCAGAACCTTTGATCGGAGAATACTTAGGAGGAACTTCAGACATAACTTGAACAAAAACACTGGGCTACTCAGATGCCCCCTGGACCCCCTCGGACTGTTGAATGTCATTATCGGGGATCACAACAAGTGTTGTTGGTGTTGAAAATATGAATTTAGAAGGCGGGAAAACCCACGCCTCATCTAAAATCGTTTAGCGACGTTAGGAGATCCGATAACCATCTCGTCCATGGCTAAGATGGGTTTTCTCTTAGCCTGCACACAACGGAGGTCAGAGATAATACCATCTTTGCTGTCCTCATCCACCCCAATCGAACTGGAATAAGTGCCACTCAGGGGTGTGACAGTGGTAATGGGACAAGCGGTTACAACGCTCACACCAAATGATGTTGGCATCCCACCAACCACAGAGGGAGTAGAGGCAGCAGTATTTAGGGCAATCTGGTCAATACATCAAGGGAGAGGAAGGAAATTGACCAAATCTACCTCTCGGTGCTCCAGTTTCCCTCTGTACCACTTCGTCCATGGACAGAGAGGACTCAACACCTACAAAATGATGAGACATGAGGAAAACACATAGCCAAGGTGTACAGATCAACTAAACTAAAAACCCTAACCAATAGAAAAAAATGGGGAGGGGGGAGAAGAGCAAGAGTAAGGGAGACAATACAAAGTCTTACCATCAACAATATAGAAGAAGATCGCCATTTTCCCCAGCCGCCTCCAAGAGGGACTCATTCCCACGCCTGCCAGCAGCACCTACGAATAATCCTCAGGAGTAACCTGGATGTTCTTTAGAAGGTTGGCAGCACTTTGGTTGTGCGGAAATAGTTTGGAAGTAAGATCGGCAAAGGTGTTAGCACGATATCGTCCACTACCCATCAAACCCTGATTCACCCACAACCACTTGTCTTTCCAGTTCTTTGGGGTCTTCCCATCGGGAACCAAGGTGTGCGCCCCTTGCCAGACGGAAAAAGTGCACTTGTCACCAGTGCAGCAGAACCTAAAGAAGTATTTAAAGACAAAATAGTTGGGGAGAACGTCGTTGGCACGACAGGTCATCTCAAATGCCACTACCTTATTCACGATGTTGGGAGTCAACATATGGATGCTACAACCCTTTTTTCGCAGGACCTCCTCCTGGAAATCGGTAAGGAGAAGCGCAATCCGCTGTCAAGGGACTTCAGATAAACCCCCACTTTTCCAGGAGGAGGAGACGTAATAGAAGAACCAGGTGAAGGAAACTCGACCCTATCTGTTGAAGAAATGTCTTATGTCTCCTCTAGATATTTGTACTCAGCACTAGTAGGAAGAGTTCCGGATGAATAAGCCATGAAAGAAAATGGAAAAAGTGTTGGATTAATGTCTAAGTCCATAACTATAATTGGTAAGACTTGACCCGACCCGGCATGGTCCATTTGGGTTGCATGGCATCATGCACTTGGATAAACTAAAATGAGAAATAACACTTAAGGTTTGTTAATATATTATAAGTTCTAATATATTAATAAGGTTATTTAATTAGTATTGATCAAGAATTAATTTGGAATTAATTAAGTGATCAAAAGGAGACTAATTAAATATATGGGTTGATTATGTAAATCATTCATTCTTATATATGTGGGCTTGTGATCCAAGATTCCTTATGTTGGACTAAGTCCATGGGGTGACCCATGGATACTCCATGGAGGTTAAAATCCATGGAGCATAAGGAATGGGTAAAGTCATGAGTTACATGGTGTAACCCTAATAGCCACCATATAAAAGAAACCCATGGCTCAAGAAATCGTTACTATGACTATGTGTATGTATGAGGGCTAGACGATTTCATCAAGTGTTCTAATTTCTCTCTAAGTTATTCCAAGTGCTTATGGTGTTGTGTGAACCATTTGAGGTGTCACACTTGGGGCACTAGGCACTCAAGCTTCATGAAGACAAGCACTATCAAAGAGGTATGTATTCTATCTTGCTTTATTGATTATTTTGTATGCTAGATTAGGATAATACCTTGGATGTTCATATTTTCATGTATAATAGAGAAAACATAGATCCAAGGTATTTAGGGTTGCATGTACACTTAGGAGTGTTAGAATGCTCATAACCCAACAAAAAGAACCCTAGAAGAAAGAAGAGCGGGAGAGAGGAAACGTAAAGAAAAAAGAAAATATGGCGAGAAGCATTCTTATAAGAAAAGGAAAGGTGGGATATTCAAAATCCCTGGCAAATGACGTAACCACTAGCCATGATAAGCGGTCATGTCTCCATTAAAAATCAGAATGGCGAGCGAATAGAAAACAAACACGTATAGAGCAATTAACTCCAGAACACCGTAGATAGCACAACAACGCTATGTCTACCGGACCGGGGGACTTGATAACATGCCCTAGCTAGCACGAAAGAGTCGCGCCCAGCTCAAGATGTTGGTGCACCCGGCAGACCAGACCCAACATGCTTAGCTGCCCCGAGCGCCAGACACTCTAGCAAATGGATAAGTGCCCGCCAAAGGTATCCTCGCAAAAGGCTCGCGCCTGCCAAGAGCGCCTTTATCTCTACGACAAAAAATACAATCAAAGATAAGGCAAGGGATCAAAGCATTACCGACAGTACCAATAGCAACGCTCTGACAGATAGAGGCGCACAATCCTCCAATCAGCGCCCCGAATCCTGTCAGCCCAGGCGATCCTTTCTCGTATGAACAAGCAGGTGGCGTTGGGTATAAAAGGGAATGTTCATGATCCCGACAGGTAAGACACCTTCTCCAAGCTACACTCATACACACCCATAAAACCCGAAAGACTTAACCGTCATAGCATCTTTCCAGGAGCCCCCTCTTGGGAAACGGATGACAGCCTCCTTTCTCTGTGATATTGCAGGAGAAACTCCAGAACCATTGTCGAAACCTAACCAGAACAAGATCAAGCTCGCATCAGGGCTTTAGGGTAAAGTCCATTAGAGCAATTTGGGCCCAATTTGGAAAATTGGGCCATTGGTGGGCTTTGGAAGATTATCTAGTGATGCACCTTTATGTTATGATTTTGGGCCTTAGTTATTAGCCAAGTTAAGTCAGGGTCATTTTACCCTAAGATGGATTATTGGATCTTGGTTGATTTTTATTTTAGATTGATAGCTCGAAAGTCGTCTCGACAACATCTAGAGATTTATTTATGAGAGATTAAAATTTTTTAAGTGAGTTTCCTCACTGGGTTTAGCAGGTTGAAGTCGTCAATGTCGGCCCATGTCTATGCTATGTTAGTATGCTAGTTGTCTTTGTGACTCTGGCATGCGTATGTGTTTATATGCCTTCTGGTCCAAGGTCTGATGTCGGGCAGGGCCCAATGACTATTTATATGCTATATATTTATGTTGCATGTGTATGTGTTTATTTTATATATGTTATATGCATGTTGGGCGATGCCCGATTTACTACCGAGGTCAACTCGATGACCGGGCGAGGCCCGATGACCTGGAGGAGCCCACTATATGTTTATTGTATGTTTGTTATGTGGTATTGTGGGGGAAATCACTAAGCTTTGTGCTTACCATTTTCAATTTATGTTTCAGGTACTCTCGGTTGTAAAGGGAAGAGCTCGGGATGACTACATCACACACATCATTAAGAATCCGCTTATAATGTTTTACTCTGATTTTATGGCAATTGATACAATGGTTTTTATTTGAATGTTTGGATGATATTGGAAAATACTATTTCATCTATTATAAAAATGAAATTTTGGGACCATATTTTCGGATGTTACAAAACTTCCTTTTTGAATGGTAAACTTGACGAGGAAGTTTACATGAATCGTACATAATATTTCATTATGCCTGGTAAATAGTATATGGTTTGTAAACTTGTCAAATGTCACACCCCAAAACCGGAACGACGGAATCATCCGGGGGTGGAGGACGTCATGTATAGTATCACAACAATGCAAAGTAGTAAACAAGCAACACCATCATCCATTGCATTAATAATATAATTTCATACAAGTGTGTTCTGTCAAGTTATATAGACACCAAAAAGTACATCAAAATAAAAGAGGAGTCTTGAACAAGCTCCATCTTCTCAAAAACCTGGCACCGGTACCTGTCTACAGGTGACCTGAGAATACAAGTTATTTTGAAAGTGAGTATCAGCTTTAAAGCTGGTGAGATCATAAGTATATTAGTGTCTGAGTTTGTATGAAAGTGGTTGTAAGATGTAATGTATAAGTTTTGTAAAGTTTGTATTTGTTTGAACACTCATAGAAAACCCTATGTTTCTAATTATAAGTAGCCTTCTACCAAGGCATCTAGTAACTATGTGTGTGTCTCTTGGAATAGTGTGTATTTTCCAAAATCCGACTATCATTAACCAAAAATATAGTTTTACATTACAGTATCATGTGAATGTTCACGAAGTGAATGAATGGGAAAAATATTATAGTATTGTAGTATTGTATTAAGTAGCTAATGATGTACTAACTATGTAACGCCCCGTTTATTTAAATAAATTAGTAAATGTACGTCCTGAACTAATTTTTGAAGAATTTTAGAAGTTCGGGGTTAAAACAGTAAGTTTCAGATGTAATTTTAAAAGGGTTTTAGAATTGGGAACTGCTTGGTAATTTTTAGGATCTAAATTGAAAGGAATTGGGAGTGTTGGGGGCTGAAGTGTAAATTACAGATTTGTTCTGAAGAGTTATGAGGAGGGACTGAAAGTGTAAATTTCCCTTGAAGTTTGAATGAACACGGGATTGAACCCGGTGGTATATCATTCTCATCATATGGTCATCACTCCCAAAACCCTAACCTTATCCTTATGAAGCAGCCGCCATGCACGCCCCTCCAGCCGCTACTGCCGATCTCGGGTCCGATTGCAATCCCTCCACCTGCAACCTTTCTGTCGGACGCCACCCAACAGCCCCTGATGCCGATGTCATTATGTGCAACCGCAAGAGTCGACGAAAACTGAAGATGGAAGCCGAGAACATCGTCGGATTGTCTAGGAGTGATCAGGAACTTCTCGGTATGCCAGCAACACTTGATTTCGTCATTCTTCTTTTCGATTTCGACGTCGGGATCATTGTAGTCGCGACTTTTAGTCGCTACCCCCCAGCTTGTTTCAGCGTCGCTAGCCGCCTAGTCGGTGGTGGGAGCGGTGGTCTCGTGTCACGCAAAGATACGTGTTGCAATTGAACCATGAAGTGTTGTGAGATTGTGGCTGGATGAAAATCGAGGAAAAGAACCACCATAGCTGCCTGCCATGGTGGTCGTCGCTACTGCCACCTCCCGGTGATGCTGCCGCCGCCTTGGGCCACCAAGCGGGTGGCTAGGGTGCACATCGCAAATCAGAAGCCTGTATGTGTGGGTTTATTTCAATAGAGAAGTGTGTGGAAGTTTTTTGGATGGAAAAGCCATCACCACCACCGTGAGGTGGTGGCTGCTGCCGCCAGCCACCATGGTGTGGCTGTGTGTGTGTTTATTTCTGGATTAAAAACCTTGTAATTGTATTTAGCGAAAAAGATTAATGAAAAGAATCAAAACCACCACCGTAAGGTGGTGGCCGCCGCCTCGAACCGCCGTTGACCACCACTACCCAAGGTGGTAGTGGGTGGTGTCCGCTAGCAAACCCTAATGGGCTTAGAGATTGGTGTTGGGCCTATTGGGCCATGTTTGGGTGGAAGACCCTAATTGTTAGTATTTGGGCCTTGGACCTTTTTGGACCCATTTTTGGGCCATTGGGATTGGATTGTGAATTAAGCCCAAACTATTCCATGTCATTTATCTAGTAGAGTAAAGAACTTAATGGGCTAATTGAGAAAATACTAACATTTGAGAAATCATCAGGGCAGACACATACGGGAATTATTTAATAAGTGAAATGTTAAATAATAATCATTGGTAGAAATTAATCTAAGCAATAATGGACTTAATGGATTAAGTCCTTAGTGGGTTAAGCCCTTAATAGGTTAAGTGAGAAACACTAAACCCTAATTATTATTTTATGAGAAACCCTCATTTCACTCGGGCTTTGTGGTGGGCCATCCAAGAATAATTAAATGGACTAGAGTAATTAGTTGGGCTCTAGGGTAAGGCCCATATGAAGGAGTGGGTCCACTTTGGAAAATTGGGCCATAGATGGGCATAGTTTGGGCCTAGATAGTTGTACGATATTGGGCCCTTAGAATGAGACACATTGGATCGGACTGAGCAATTGGGCTTTAAGGGAAGTCCATGTGGAGGTTTGGGCCTAATTTGGAAAATTGGGCCATATGTTGGGCTTTGATCCCTAGTTAACTTTGGGCCTATGGATTGGGCCTTGGGCTTGCAGTAATTACCCAAAGTATGTATTTATAGTTATGTGTTAGAACCTAATTATTAATTGGGTGTTATTTTGGTGTTGACAGTTCGAGAATCTGTCATCCAGCAGCTAAGGTTGAGTTTGCGGGACTTCAGCAATGTGGGATTGTGTCTACGGGACTTCAGCAGTGTGAGGTGAGTTTCCTTCCAGTAGGAACGGGCCTATGGCCACAATGTCGGCCCGTTTAGTTAGCAGTAGTTCCGGACTACAGTCCGATGCAGTAGTTCATTATGCTTGGTGTCTTTGTGATACAGATGAGTTATGTGTTCCGGACTATGGTCCGATGCAGTATGCAGTATATGTGTTTATATTATATGCCATGATTATGTTATGCTATGTTCAGTTAGTTCCGGACCTCGGTCCGATGCAGTAGTTAGAGTTATTGATGTCTTTTTGATTCAAGCATGTTTTGTGTTATGTGTTCCGGACTCTGTTCTGATGCGGTATGCAGTATATGTATTCATGCTAGTTGATATGTTATGATATGCTATGTCCAGTCAGTTCCGGACTTCGGTCCGATGCAGTCAGTTTTGGACTTCGGTCCGATGCTGGGGATGGGGTCCCAGTCAGTTCCGGACTTCGATCCGATGCAGTCAGTTCCGGACTTCGGTCCGATGCAGGGGACGGGGTCCCAGTTAGTTTCGGAATTCGATCCGATGTAGTTTCCGGACTTCGGTCCGATGCAGTGGGCAAGGCCCAATATGTGTTTATATGTTATTGCATGGTATGTGATAGTTTTGGGGGAGCTCACTAAGCTTCGTGCTTACAGTTTCAGCTTTGGTTTCAGGAACTTAGTTTTCAAAAGAGGAGCTCGGGAAGGTTGCAGTGCACACACCATTTGTTCAGCCTGGGATGTTTATACTCTGATATACTTGACAGTTGTTATAATATTTTAAGATACATTGCTTATGATTTTTATATGAGGTTTATCGACTATGGTTTTTATTATTAAATTGAACAAAATTTTTAGACTGTATTTTTGGGATGTTATAAACTACCTTAAACGAATTGTTATTTAAAGTACCATGTGATCGGTATGTACCCTGATACCGACTCAATAGTAAAACGATGATGTAATACGCCGTAAGAAATGGCATTTGGCACCCATAGACTTGCAAGTCCCACTGTAGCGAGCAGCAAGGTGTAGGATAGTCAATCTAGTATAGATCTATACACAAACTCATACGCTCCCCAATTAAGGAGATTCTGGATACAAAAACGGTCATGGCAGGTAGTGCCATGACCCGTTTAGTGGCTCACAAAACTGCATGAATGTATATGTAATGTAGGTGCTAGCTATATTGTGTGTTCTCTCTCTATCTAGCATGTATAGTGATGTATTGTGTGTACTAGCTGTATTGTGTGTTCTCTCTCTATCTAGCATGTATAGTAATGTACTGACTCATGTATGAACTGACTCATTGTATGATTTATTGTTCTAGTAATAGTATTAGTAACTTCCTAAACTACGCCTATTGTAGTTTACTAGTAATATGACTTGTACTGATGAACATGAATGTATTCCCTTGCTACCCAATGGTATTAAATTGACTGATAGAACTTTTATGTCTATATATGTATGCATAATATATAAATAATATTTAGACGACCTTCGGACGGATAACCGATGCCCTAAATCCACATCCCAACGAGGAAAAGGAGATAAAGTGAGCTAGCCTTCCTTGGTCCTTTAAACACTACTTATATAACTATACATACATAGGCATGAATTTGACAATATTAAAGTATAAAAGAAGTTTCGTAAAAGCATTTGGTATGTAAAAGAGTTTGTAAGATAGTTTGAAGTAAAACAGTTTGAAAGTAAGAGATTCACTTGTTGATAGTTATTAATCACATGTGATTGATATAATAACTATAGTAACTTTACTTGTATCCCCCCCTATAAAAGCAGTTAAAAACATTTAAAAGGTTAATTAAGGGGTATGAACTCACCTGTAGTGAGTGGTATGGATGAACTGATGAAACAGGATTGCTAGGTGTCAAGTGAAGTCTTGAACACACACAAGGATCCTAGTTGTCATATAATATCACATATATGTATCTAATTAGTCTCAAAACAACTAATAAACAAAGTTAAGACAGCCTAGGACATGTTAAACACATTATATAAGTGTTATGAGTCCCAAGTATTGCATCTAAGTGGTGTAGGACAAAGCTATTGGGTTTAGGGTTCAAAAGAACCCCTTTCTTGAGTTTATGGTTATGTGACCTCTACCCATTGAGTTTACGGTCATAAACCCTTGAGTTTATGGCCGTAAGCTCGTATTCCTTTGACTATTTGTTGATTTGAAGCCTTATAAGTCATTAGAAGTGTTTCCACTTGAAGTATAAGCCTAAGGAAGAAGTTAGGGCACCATTTCCTTCCTTTGAGGGGTTTACGGCCCTAAGGCCATTTCCCTTTGGGTTTACGGTCGTAAACCCTCATGGACCATGGTATTTTTTGTTTTCAAGTCCTTAACATATCAATGAAGGGATCCATGTTAGTTACTAAGGCATAGGAAGGGACTAGGGTCACTTTTGGCCCCTTAAGAAGGGTTTACGGCCCAAGGTGTTCTTGGACCATAAACACCTTTGATCTTGGTGTTTCCTAGTTATTTCTTGATGTATAGACATATAATAAGCTCTATGATACTCTAGGATAGAAGCACTTACAATATAGAAGCTTGAAATGAGCCAAAAGTCCAAGAACACTAGTGTGTGTTCTTGGTGTTCTTGGTGAAACTTGAAGAATCAACCTTTTGGAACATTTTCACGGATGGATGTCTGTTAAAACACTAGATTAGGTGATATACTAACTTGAAAGGGCTAGAAACACTTACTAGATTGAAGATCTCGAAGAAAGTTGGGATGATACTTGAGAGAGTTTGGGGTTTGCTCTTGGAAAGGTGGGAAAATGATATAAGACTAAGTGTCACTTATATACCCCCTTCCTTGGGGTTTGCGGTCATAAACACCATTGTTTAGGCCGTAAACTCCAATATTCTGATGTGTCGGGACCTTATTGTTGCACAATAAACCCTAGAGCATCCTCTCTCCTGATATCTAGCTCCTAAAGTGTTAATCCTAAAAATACTCAAACTTATTCTAAAAGTTTAAAAATTAACAGTAACTGTTCTGACTTCTATTGACATGATAAGTTGTACATAATATAAATTTTGGGTTGTCACATCAAATCTTTGTATAGGCTGAAACAAGTGCCTAAACAATGGAATAAAAAGTTTCATGAGTTCATTTTGCCCTCGGGTTTCAAGATTAACCAATGTGACAAACATGTTTATAGTAGATTTGATGATTCTACTAGTGTTGGTGTGATCATTTGCTGATATGTAGATGACATTGCTGATTTTCGGTACCGATCAAAATGAAATGGATGAAACAAAGAAATTGTTATCCTCAAAGTTTTCCTGAAAGGTTTGGGAGAGGTTGATATAATTCTTGGATTAAGAATTAAAAGGATGAACACATACTTGGTAATGACTCAAAGTCATTATACAGACAACACAGGAACTCCTATTTAACAGTTGGAATACTCTAAGGCCATTAGAAGTTTGATGTATGCAATGACAAGTACCAGGCCTAATATTGCTTTTGTTATAGGAAAATTGAACAGGTACACTAAAAATCCTAATGTTCAACATTAGCAGGTAGTGAATAGAGTGTTTAAGTATCTCAAGGGAACCACAGATTATGGCTTGAGTTAATTGGGACATCCTTCAGTTTTGTAATGACATTTGGATGCAAGTTGGATAACCAACTTGGAGGATCATTCCTCAATGACTAGTTGGCTATTCTTGCTGGGGGAGGTGCCATTTCCTGGGCTTCCAAGAAGCAAACTTACATTACAAACTCAACAATGGAATCTGAGTTTGTTGTGTTACATTCTTCTGGTAAAGAAGTTGAATGGTTAAGGAACGTAGTCTATGAGATTCCTTTATGGTCTAAACCGATAACACTTATTTCTATCTATTTTGATAACACGACCGCTTTAGGTAAGGATTATACTCAATTGTGTAATGACAAATGTTGACACTTAGGTGTTTGACACAGTATGGTTAGATAACTAATCACGAATGGTGTAATTTCGATTGATTTTGTGAAATTGCAACATAATTTGGCAGATCATATGACTAAGAGTTTGTCAAGAGACTTAGTGAACAAGTATGTGATTAGGATGTGATTAAAGTCCACCTAAATTCTGTAATGGTGAGACACCTAATTCCCTAATAATATGACATTAGGAGGTGAATTCAATGTGGAAAGCTCACACTTATAGAGTGGAACACATGAAGTATACATCCTAGTGATGTGTTCGGTTCTGCAGTTAACCAGATTGAAGTTTAACTTCTTAATAAGTCCTTTAATTAAATATATGTGCAGATACATGGAAAGGAGTAACCTACGTGATTGTGAAATGTTGTCGCATTTCAAGAGGTTGTGGATATGGCCTTGATCTGATCATGAGAGGATTAGGACACACGACTTAATAATAGTTTCAAGTTGTATTTTGCTAGAAATTTCAATAAACTAGTATGTATTTTACTTTCTAGTATTTAAATGGATTGATGGGTTCAATTCTTTGAACTCCTTGATTCCCAAGTATTTGTAAGAGTATGATACTAGGTGAAAAATCAATCGTCACGACATTTTCATTATATAATGGTTTGGTTTTTTTATAATGTTATGTTTGTTCAAGGGTTACACTAAAATGATGGAGGATTGTTGGTGATTTTAGTGTCACCGGGATATTTTGTGTAATTAGAACTTACATGTGAGCTAAGGGGATTCATAATTTGTATTCTAATATATATTTGGGTATGTGCAGAGTGCATGCATGTATAATATCGATTTAGAAGTCGGTTTGACGACAAGCGGGGGTCCAGGGGTAGCGTCACTAGGTTCGAGATTTCCAAAGGGGCAACACCCCTAGCACGGTCCAAGGGGTATCTGGATCTTCGACATAAACCCTACCTAATTTATAATAGATATATTGCCTAAGGGTACTATCATTGTCATTGTTATCTTGCCATCATTCTCTACACTTACGATATCCATCACCGGCTTCATCTTTGCCACATACCTTCTCCACCCCTAGCTGGATATTTAATGTATCCCATGCCCTTATGTTGTAGGAGTGATATCTCAATGTACCCGTCGGCCTCTTATTTGCAAATTTGTAGTGAAAATGGTATGTAACATACTGAAGATGGTTGGTATCCAACCTGGACGCATGTGTAGCTTTTAAACATGAAAATGTAGTTAAAGATGGTGTAAGCCTATTTATCAATGCTCTTCGAAGGCACCACGATGGAAGCTCATCACCAATGTAACATCTAGGGATCGGGATGATTATTGTTGCGAATCCTTTGCTTAGGTTTTGATAGTGTTACACGTCCTTAAACAATGAACACCATTTTGTTGTACTATATCTCCTTCCATAATGATATATTGATAGAAATATATAATTTTTTTTTCAAATGAACAAAGATTTACACGAAAGATGTATGGTATAACAACCAAGTTCCCACAATGAGCTCAATCCAAATGGAAAATGAAACTCTGACTTATGGTGTTGAGACTCGAACTCTTAATTCGTATCTTTTCATCTTTTGAAAACACAAACGATTTAATGCGATCACAAATGTTATCAACAATAACATCTTCCAAGTTATTAAACAATGGTAACTGGAACATGCATTGGCAATTGAAAATTGATGACGCTAAGACGTGTGGTCTTGAAAATGTCTAAATTCACCATTCGAATTAAATCAATACACCAAAACTATTTAATATATCGTATGAAACCTTTTTGGAAGTCTTTAAACAATTTCATCCCAAAATGTGATGTGACCAATTAGTGACACGTCATCATGTCATGTTATCAAAACCGACACGTCAACATATCACATGAGCTGACAACATGATTAATCGGTTAAGTTGTCAGAATTGTAACAAATCTATAAAAAAAAAATGTCTAATTTGAGACAAAACAAATACAATATCATAATCACTTTTTTATAAAAATTTATTGACTTTTATTGAATTTTCCCTTGAATCATCAACATAATTCTTACTTTAACATTGTATTTTTTTTTATTATTTATTATTAATAAGATGTTTTTATATATAAAAAGTTAAAAACCATTCAAAGATGACAATAACATAAAAGAAAGTGAGTAAACGCGGGTTAAGTAGGCCCCAATAGTCCCAGTTTCCAAATAAAAATTCCAAGACGTCTCATGCATGTGACAGCTTATGCCATAATTTTTAATTATAAAAAAATATATCTCATTTTCTAGGATCACTTTATGTGACCGCTTATGCCATAACTTTCGTTTATTGTTTGTACAACCATACTCTTTATGTAACGTTGTTATTTCTGCTAAGAATAAAACTATCGTTTTAATAATATGATAATTAACTACATATGAATAATTTATTTTTGGTATAGATGTCTAACAATATAACTTAACAAGTTATTATAATAAAAGAATACGTGTCAATTTGTATAAAATATAATCTTGAATCGTGAGATTCAATGTATTACATGAGTTTATTTTAAAAAATAAACAAACACGAATATCTAATAATTTAGAAAATTTAAATTTATAAGAAAAAAGGTAAAACATTAATTATTAAAATTGAAGTGTTTATTTATCTTTTAAATTTAAATTAATAATTTAAATAAAGGAAAAATTTCATATATGCTCCTCTTAAACTTCAAAATATCATATTTGCCCAGCTTAATTTTTCAATATCATATTTACCTTTCATAAACCTTCAAAATATTATATTTGCCCAAATCCTTTTTTATAACGTTTTTAATATTTTATAATCATTTTTTATACTTTAAAAGTATTATAATAATTATAAAATTTAACCATATTATCCCGATGTCTATGATAATGAAATGTAAACTTCTAAATTGTTGGAATGTCGACCTCTTGACAGACAAAAAGATTCATCTTCAACCTTTTCTATAAAATGTATATTTTGATTGTTTAGTTTTTGTTGTTGTTGATTGTTATTATGTTCTAGATTGAGGATATTTTAGATATTATTATTGATATTTTGATGTTTAAAAAGTGCATATACGATATTTTGATATTTTAGAAGGGCATATATGATATTTTGATGTTTAAAAAGGACATATATGATATTTTAAAATTTTATGAAGGGTAAATATGATATTTAGAAATTAAGTTGGGTAAATATGATATTTTGGTGTTTAAGAAGGGTATATATGAAATTCTTCCTTAAATAAACAAACAACACAACTAATTTGATTCAATTTATAAATTTAGAACTTATAAAGAAAGTTGCATTAATAAATTAGATATACATAAGAAGATGATAAGTAAAAAAAATATTTTCATTTATTAAGGAGGATAGTTGCAAATCTAGGAATACACTTAAGAGTTCCTAGATATTTTAACAATTATTTTGCTTAAATGAATGAGAGAGTTCTAATCTCTTTTAAAACAAAAATATACAAAAACCATATAACTAAAAATAAGGTTAAGATCATGAAAAGCAGCATGCATCTTATTTGTTTTATATGAGTTTTAAACCTTTTTTTTTTTTTTTTTTTTTGTGAAACGAGGTTTACTATCCCTATACGCTCAAAACATTTTATTAAATAATTATATTAATTTTGACCAATTTAACAAGTTAAAAGATTCGGTGTTGCATTGAGTGGATCCGCTTGTACAGCTCATCAAAATTTACAAAAAAGGTACCAAAGTTAAGACATCTCCCAAAATGATCGTAGTATTTCATATGGTTTTGCTAGCAGAAGGAGAAACTAAAGTGTAGTGTGGCGAGGTGTGGTGATCACTGTCCTCATTTTTCCTCATTACGAAGAGAATTTACCACAACTTCATCTCACCTTTTTCTTTCAAGTACTTTTTTAATTTATTTATATAGTGTAAAAAGCTTATATATTAAAAAAAAATAGTAAGATGCTACCATTTCAAGGCGAAAAGAAGAATGAAGGGAGGAAAAAAGGAATGAGATAACTTTTAAGATGACATGGAAAAAGTAAAATGTGATGTATTATGGCCTATCAGTTATCACACTTCATAGCCTTCTTGAGATACATTCTCAAAATGTTGTCACATAACATGTGCTTAAAGGGCTCGTACATATATCTACCACACACTTACATAAATAAATCAAAAAACTATTTGGCTTCTCATACAATTTGCAAAATCAAAAATAGCAAATTTGTTACCTTACATTCTTCTATAATTGTTGTATGGTGCATTAAGAAAAACATAACCTATTAGTAAGCATTTGCCTTCACATCCATAAAGTGTGGAGTTCGAATCACTCTTTGTTTTTCACAACTTCAGTATGAACTTTTTATTTTTTTATAAACCTAATTTTTTCTCTTACATTTTTGCCAATATTTTTATTTATTTATGAATTTTGTCCAACATTTTTCCCAAAAACAATTTACAACTTTGTTTTTATATTTTTCTAATTGCCTAGTTTTTTATAATATTACTTTACTTTTTTTTACTTTTTACACCTTATTTTACAATTTATGTTTTTTTTATAGATTTATTATTTTAAAAGATTTTATTATATATTTGTATGTATGCGTCATTTTGAAGAGTTTTTTGTTTTTACAAATTAGTTTTCTAATAATTTCCTATATATTCACGAACACATGTCTCCGTTGCAACATATGTGGGTGCAAATACAATTGTTATATTTGAAGCATATGATATTGAGCTCCGTTCAAAATTATGCGTAAGAAATAATTACATTTACATTTATTTGATGCTATAACACTATCTTCAATAATCTTTTTTAATAAATGAACTAATTTATGTCTTTTTTCTTTAGAAAAAGATAAATATTATATAAAATCGTATGGATGACCAACAAGGCAACAAGCGACGAGCATAAAACATAGACAAAACTGCAAAATTAGTCCTTGTGGTTTATGAAAATTTGTGGATAGATCCAAAAAGTTTCCGATTTGTATGGAAAGTCCAAAATCGAATATTTTTCGTGGTTTTAATCCTAAAATTAAGAAGTTTCTGTGTTTTTGGTCATAGGGAACCTGAAAGGATAATTTTGCCCTTTTAATTTCCTTTTTGTATTTTTATTTTAATCTTTTATCAATTAAAAATAGAAAGGAAAATGGATCCACTTCACACACATACTCTCTCTCTCTCTCTCTCTCTCTCTCTCTCTACCAAGAAGATCACGACTCAGACTCATCCTCTCCTTTCGTATACTCCTCCCTAAACCCAATGACACCACCATGATCCTCTAAACCCGTGGTCATCAGCACCATCATCGGTTACCGTCGCAGCCCCATTTGGTTCACAATTTGTCCAGATTAGCCCTCGAATGCCATAACTCACCATAATTGATTCAATCCACGACTGCGGGTGTTGGCGTTATTCCATCTTTCAGATTTGAATATGGTGGCGATTCTGAACCCAGATAAGCCTGTTCATCTCATGCTTAAATCGATTCAATCTATGAATGCATTATGGATGGACCAGATTCTGAATCTTTTCATCTGATTAATCCAGATGGGTTTCTTGGTCAAGAATAAGATAGGAGAGACATGGAAGTCTTACCCTTCAATCGCAGGTTCAAGGTATAACTGAACTGATGGATCGATTTGAATCGATTCAACACGGGTCTTGTAAATTCTACGGTCGACTTCCATGGATATTGCAAATCTAGGGCTTGTAAAATTAAGATCCAAACCTACCAATTGATTGTAGAGTGTTTGTGTGTGTGTGTGTGTATGTATCTATGCATGTGTGTTCATTAGTGTATATGAGTTTTAAATCAGGAAGATGTCGATAGAGAAATGGAAGATGATGCAGGTTAAAGTAAGATTTTGCATGCGAAAGGGAGAGGGGGAGATTGTAGGGGCTATCTTGGAGTTTCGGTGCTCATCAGAGTTCTGGTGTTCGCCGGAGATCTTGGTTTCTAACGAAGCGCACACACATACAAATTTTTTGTTCTGAATTTTTTCTTGAGTTGCAAGTTTTGTATGAGAGAGAGAAAGAGAGGGACAAAGAGAAAGTCATATGGAAGAACAATGGTGTTATGGATTTTTTTTTTAATTTGCATGTGAAGAAGAAAAAGAAGAAGAAGAGAGAGAGAAAGAAAGAGAGAGAGAGAGAGAGAGAGAGAGAGAGAGAGAAGGGGGTACGGTGGGTGGAGTCGTGGAGAGGGGTAGGGTGATTTTTTTATTTTTTTTTTATAATTTTTAAATACTAAACTCAATAAAAAATGGAAAAAAGAAATAATAAGGGTAAAATGAACATTTCAATATTTGCGGACCAAAACTAAAGAAAAACCTTGATTTTGGACTATCCATGCAAGTTGAAAACTTTTTGGATCTTATCTAAAGTTTTTTTAATACCACAAGGACTAATTTTACAGTTTTGTTGAAAACAAATAAAATACCAGATTACATGTAAAAAAAAAATACAACACAAAACAAGAAAACAAAATTACAACATAAGAAATGGGGAGAACCCAATCAATCCAGTTACAATACCACATTTACCTCTTCTTTTAATCCATAGGTACATCATTGATTTTATATACTCTGCTCATTTCGTTGGGCTAATGAACACCGATTTGAATAGCCGATCTTTACGATATTTTCATAGGTTCCAAATCATCTCATAACATATCACGGTGAGCTGATTTTTCCTTTGATGACTGTTACTCTAATTTTTAATGAAGTTGATTATGTGTCGGTTTAAATTTAAATTGCCAACTTATTCTTACCTTCAAGTAAATTCGTAATTGAATTTGAGTCCTTTAAAATTAGCAACTAATTGATATACTTTACAAATAAAATATATTCCAATTTCTATTTTTATTTTATTTATTTCGTACCATATTCAACTTAAAATAAATAATATAATTGTAATGAGAAATTAAATTACCTCCTACCTTTTATGCCTACAATTATTCCTACCAATAAAATATCGACAAATCACCATTCAATTTAATTTTATTTGATATATTTCTAATATAGTCTTAATAAGTTGGTTGAAAAAAATATAGAATGACAACACTTGTCATAATTTAATTGGGTATGAACATTTAACGAAATGTAAAGAACCACGTAAAATATCTATTATCAATTTCTACATTACTTATAAATTTAACATCAGTCAATAAATTTGTTCTTAATCT
Organism: Lactuca saligna; assembly: GCF_052625555.1. Lineage (NCBI taxonomy): Eukaryota > Viridiplantae > Streptophyta > Magnoliopsida > Asterales > Asteraceae > Lactuca > Lactuca saligna. The sequence continues at coordinate 165,777,674 of NC_136422.1, read as the reverse complement.
TTAATAAATATCTATGATTTATTTTAATTAATTTTAAAATACGAATACAATATTTTAAAATTATTTACATTTTGAATTTAAAGTTAAAACTATTTTTTTATCATTAATTTATTCTTTTGAAATTGATTAACGAATATTACATAATGATAAATCCATTTTCATAACTTTATATCAAAATTACTTAAAAATAATTATGATAATTAATATAAGTCAAGGACAATTGTTATCGTCCTAACTTTAGACATGGACAATTTTATGTTAATTTGTATAGAGTTCGAGGTAAAAAATGATTAAATTTGTTAATTTTAAATAAAGATAGTAGATTTACATATAAAACTTTCAATATAATTAATAAAGAAGATTTTATAAATTTATAAATAAATTGTAGATTTTAACTTTTTAGAACATCTTTTACTTCATTTTAATAAATCACATTTCATTCATCATTTTAATTTGTTGTGTTTGTGTATATTTATTACATTACACCTGTTGATCTTTTTTACTTTGTTCAAATTTATATTTGTATTATAAAAAATCATGAATTTATTAAATATCGTAGATCGGATATTCATAACAATGTATTTATTAACTTTAACTACTCAATATAAACTTACAGACAAAACTTATATCTTTGTAAATTAATAACTTTTTACAAATTTTTGAATAGTAATTACGATTAGAAATTATCAATAGTGTTTTTCTTTGGTTCCAAGAGTATTAGCCCACTGCACATAATATACTTGTGTATAAGAAACAATTCATTAAGAACATATCCATTTGTCATTTTTTAACAGACAAAATGTTTTAAGTTAAGCATTCTCCAATCTTGGCTGCTTTTAAAAGAAGAAATTTACAAATTTATCGTTATCTCTGTGTAATTTTGTTAATCATGTTTAATATTTATAAATTAAGAGGTTAATAACAATGGCATTAAATACAAGCTTATTCTATATGTATCATTCTAATTGTGTGGTGTATTCTTTTTTATATGAGTGTGTGTATGTTTGATTTTTTATATGAATGAGAAGTATGTATAGCAACACCATTAATAAAATCAATATATTACATTACGTATATAATTATAAAAATAAAAAATGAAGAAAAAAAATCATATGATCAATAAGAATTTAATGTTAAATATTGATGATTAAAATAAAAAGAATTTCAAAATATAATAAAGCTTTAAAAATTAAATACCGTGATGGGAATAAAAATGGTTATATGTTTGACCTAAAAAACAACTCACTCAAATAATAAAAAACACTTTTTAGTTTGCTTGTTAATATTTGATCTCTCAGACAACCTCGTATTTTTGATGTTTTAAGGACCATGCTTGGCTCCAACTTAATAATCTCTTAAACAACCCTACATCAAAGATGCTCTGAGTACTATCTTTGGCTCCAAAGTAATAATATAAGCTACAATCACCGAAACTACAACTCCAATTTAGTATGTATAAAGAAATGATCTAATTTTTTCAGAAAAAAAAAAAAAACAATAACATGATTGCTAAGCTTGAAAGTTTGATTTTCTAACTCCTTTTAAGTTGTCTTCAATATATAAGGCCTTTTCCCCAAAATTCATTTTTGAACCTGCTCAAGGACGATACATATTCTAGCTCGTTCTCCATATATTTAGTGGTTTAAAGCTTCCCGTCCGAGTTAATCTTGAAAATTAGGTTTTCAAACATGAAGAACATGTTTGAATCATGTTCTTCAAGTTTGAAATTTTTGCTTTAGATAATTCATTTAATAATTCTAAAAGGCTTTGAACATGCTTGAAACTAAGGTGATCCTGTTTTTTTTTATAGATTTATGCTTTAACGTGTTCAAAACTATATATATATATATATATATATATATATATATATATATATATATATATATATATATATATATATATATATATATATATATATATGCATTGACATGTGTATAATGATGAATATTATCATGTTCGAAACTGAACAACATGTTCGAAAATTATAAAGATTTTTTAGCGGGTTATAAGTATGTTCTTTTTAATTCTTATTAATTTTTTTTGGTTTTGTTGCAACATCATGATATGAACTTGACCTTAAGTGCAATATCTTACCTATAAAGGAAACAATGGACGATTTAACTCCAATATAATATAAAAAGTTTAAGGAAACATGTTTAGATCTTGGATGGACCTTGCTTATCACCATTAGGGACCTCTCTTGTTCATCACGTTTTCAATCATGAGGCTTAGGCTAAGTGTAACACCTATGATTTTCAAACCTTTTAAAATTTACAAAATATTACATTTCTCATGATTGGAAGTCATGTCAAATTACAGTTTACAATGTTTTCTTTCCAAAACATCATCTCCAACAACCCAAATCTTCAAAGGAAAATTTTCATTTTTTATTAACCAAGATATTGTCCACAAAACATGAAATCCCAAATACAGTTGTTTTCGAAATTCATATTAAGTACAATTTTTATTTCAATCATCAGAGTGTCCCATAAGAAAATACCTGAGAGAGTGCACGTCACGTCATCAAACCTTGCCCTTGCCCTTGGGCTCAGATGTACCTGAAACAAATCCACAAACTGTAAGCTAACACTTAATGAGTTCCCCAGAGCATACCGCACATAAAATCCACACAACACATATCATATTAGCCATAAAAACTACATATACCACATAAGTCATGCATACCAACATATAAGGATGCCTTGGAAACCCTAAAGAGTCTTACTCCGTGTGTCATGGGAACCCCCACATGGTCTTAGCCCAATGTCTCGGGAAACCCCCAAGGTCTTGACCTAGGATGCCAGGAAAACCCTCCAAGGTCTTACACCTAAGTGCCTCGGGAACCCCCCGAGGTCTTTTCCTAGGATGTCATGGAAACCCTCCACGGTCTTATACCTAAGTGCCTCGGGAACCCCCCGAGGTCTTTTATACAAGTTTTATAGATACAACCAGTACATCGCATATCACATAACCCAATAGCACATACGTAATAGATAATGGTCCGACCTTGGTGCCTTCGACTCATTGGTATGGTGAGGAGACTCACCTCTCACGAATGTTGTACTGACAAGATAAGATCCAATAAGTTCCAACCCGTAGCTCCAACTCAACTTCCTATAAGCATCATAAGATTAACTTGTTATAATCCCATAACTACCCTCAAAGTAAATTTTGGTCAACCCTAGACAAAGTCAGGGTCAACGATCCATGTTAACCCCAACTCATCGAGTGCATCTAGCAACTCTTCGAGTTCCTACGGAGTCCAGAAAACCTGAACAAACCCTAGCCACCTCGCCGAGTTGTTTCATCAACTCAACGAGATCACTCGATATCCGGTAGAAGGGGAAACCCAATCCGACTCGTCAAGTTGCTAGGGCAACTCGTCGAGTCCCCCTCCCTGTTTCTCATTATGATGATTCACCAGATGCAGGGACTAGGTGTCTAGAGGGATAAATTTCCAACTTTACCCTCTAGAATCACTTTGAATGCTCTAAGGCCCTTATCAAAGGTTGAAAAGCTCAAAAGTCTTGCCATGCATTCCTAAAACTTTAGGGATCTAGAATCCCTCCTTTCCAGAGGAGTTTCTAGTCCTTAAAATGTTCCAAAGATGGAGGCTTTATGGACATGCATGTCCAATGCATGTCTTTAGGTCAGAATGGCCAAAAAGGGGAAATATGCTCTAAAAACTCTTGCATGGTATCCTTGCTTGATCAAAAGCTATATCTAGCCCACCTTGGGACTATTTTACCCTAGAGATCCATAAAGTTCCAAACTTTATGAACCCCATACATGCAATCAATAGGAATAATAGGGAATAAGGAGTAAACTCAAAATCTAGCCAGATCCTAAGGTAAAAATCGAATCTTGAAGACTTACCACAGTCCACAAGATGGTCAAGCTCAAGAATGAGGGCTTGGTTTGTTGGATCTTCTTCTTCTTCTCACTATCTCCTTTATTTTAAGCTTCACAAGTCACTCTAGCTCACAAAATGAAATAGAATGGGGATTAGGGTTTAACATAGACGTTCTTAGGGTATGGAGGTTGATGGAAGGTCAACCTTATGGTTCTTAAGGAGATTATATAGGGTGCAAACCCTAAAATTAGAGTTTTTCTTTTACAGTACCTACTCGTCGAGTTGGCCTTCCAACTCATTGAGTAGAGTCTAGATCCCATGTCCTCGAAATGTTCTCTACTCGACGAGTCGGGACTCCTAACTCGTCGAGTCCCATCATCAAAGCCCTAAAACTCAGAAAATTAAATAATACTTGGACATGTGTTACATCATCAAAGTATAATTATTGGTGTTACAAATGACACATAACCTTAGATTAAGAGAAATATTGTATATAGTGAAGACTACACTTGGTCTTCCAAAAATCTTGTATGCTGGTAATCTTGTTACTTGACACCTAAATCTGAGTATATATATCCACTAACACAAATAAAATACGTGAGACCTCGTGCGATACATCAGTTTTATACTAATAATATGTTCTAAAAATAATAATTACTTTTTATACAATAATTAAAGCTTAGGCAAGCAGTAAACTAATATATACATTAATATACTTAAGTTCCAAACATTTAAGATCATAACAAATATGGGGAGTCAATACCCATGGCTGGTATGAAACAATTTCCTTACAAAAAATAGGAGAACAAATCATCCCAATGCCGATGAGGAATTTATACCCCCTTTAACAACTACTATCTACGAGCGGTACCATCCCAATAGTTGTCACTATATCCCATTACGGGGACCTACAAACATCAATCCATTTATAACTTTAATCTCTGATACTCACTTTATGAGTATGAAATATCAACTAACACATATAAGGTAATCTAATGCATTTTCACATATATCTTCCCTAAAGCTCATTAACAACTGTATGTATAAGATTTCACCAATCTAGCAATTAATCAAGTATATAAGCACTTTTCACATGGATAAACATACTTTGCTAAGTAATCATGAGAATTTGACATGTACTCACCTTTATTGGTTAGTGAAGGCTAACCAATTCCATTGTCATTCACTTGTGCCTTTGGGTGAGAATTCATTCAATTCCAATTCGAATGCATATAAACTCTTATTATTATGACTTATGTTGGAAGACAACAAAACAAGTTAAGCACTTCAGACAAATATAAAAAAACAAACTTTGATGAACTCACAAAAATTCTAAAAAGAGTAAATCAAAAGAACACGATATTGAACATGGTTCGGTTAAGGTGACCTACGTCCATGGGCGAACGAGAGAGAGAGAGAGAGAGAGAGAGAGAGAGAGAGAGAGAGTGAGAGAGAGAGTGAGTCAGTGAGAGAGAGAGAGAGGATTTTATTAACTTTCTGGAACTATTACAAGCACTCGAAATTGTATCTCACTTTAAGCTCTCACAAAAATCTAGCAATTTACAATGAAGGGGGTATGCGCCTATTTATACTTGAGGGATTAGAGTTAAAACCCTAATGGACCAAGCTCATTGGCCCATAGGCCCATGAAAGGTGACAACCAATCATATTCTGCCATGCAACATCTTCTGGAACATTTTTCCATGTCTTACAACCCATGAGCATCAGCAACACACATGATTGAGCACCTTCTGCCATAGTGGAGCATCATGATGTACAAGTGGCGTATCATGAACACTAATGGCCCAATATCTATCATGGTGTCACAACATGGTGTAATCCTTGAGCAATAATAACTTCTGAGCATCCTTCAATGATCTTGAGCATCATATAGGACTTCATAGCATACTTGGCTCATCAAGGACCAATATGGCCCATCTTGCGCCATCATGGCGCAACCGGAATATGGATGGCGCAAGTGGCTTTAATTTTGGCACAAGAACATCAAGATTGGAGCAACATCACCACCATGGCGCCACAGGAACATGCATTCCACAACAAAGGCCATGCATGGTACAAGAGTATACCTTATGGAGCAAGAGGAGTACCCCATGGCGCAAGAGGAACCCCTCATGACACAAGAGGGATCATTATGGCGCAAGAGCATACTTGTTGGCCCATCCCTTATGGAGCAACAAGATCCCCTTGTTGCTCTATATCACTCCTAAGTGATCCAAACCTCTTACAGGTGCTCTAAACCCCCTTCTACATGATCTGTTCCTTTGGCACTTTATCCGTTTCTTTGTCAGATGATTCATTCTTTTCTCAAATGATTCGTTCCTTTGTTACATGATCCATGAACCCCAAATGCTCAATTGTGATCTAAGTGCTCCATGTTAGACAATACTTCATACCCCAACAAGTTATTCCTTTAAGAACTTGGTTTTATTTCATATCCTCATATGCGCACTTATATGGTCATCTAACTTTCCAATACAATACTTATCAACAAAACTAATTATACTTTACGTGTTTCTTATCTAAATGACTTGATTAATTAATCCATAAGCTCAATTTTCAATTTTACAACAATTCACCAAATTAGGGTTTTAGCTCTTCAAACCTTAATTAAAAAATTCCAACAAAGTTAATCACAATAAGCTTGCAATTACGATTATAACGTTTATAATTACACTCTACAAACTTTTCAATGAATAGCAATCAAATTCAAATATAATTATTAATTATCATTTTTTACTTGAAACATTTAACTATATAACACAAATATGATTATATAATTCTTATTTTTGTAAATCATTTTATAAATATTTTTTGTAAAAAAAAGCGTAAAAGGTTTGTTAAATTTGAATAGGATTAATATAGATTAGGCACACAATTATTTACTTTAAATGGATTAATATGTAGGTTAATCAGAATCCAAAATAGGTGTCAAATTATACATAGGCTAATCAAAATCCGTATAACTAGAAAATAGATGTCAATGTTTTGGAGTTCATTTTTTTAGATTTTTTTTGGTTTTTCATGTTATACAAATTTCAATCAAGCTATTTATAACTTGACACCCATTTCAAAATTCGGTTAACATATATATTAACCTATTAAAATAAATAGTTTTATACATGTCTCTATTAATCATACTCACATTTAACAAAAATTATACCCTCTTTTAACAAAAAAAATACATATTAAAGAACAAAAAGAAAAAATATTTCTCCGGTGCATGATTGTTGTGAAGGTTTGGAAGTAAGTTATGTTAAAAATTATGATTACATTGAAGTATTTCAAAAATATAAACGAATATAATGTCAAAAAATTATTATATATATATATATATATATATTTTTGAACAAAACCTCAAAAAAAAAAAAAAAACTAAAAGAATTTATTCGAACAAAACGTCATAAAATGTAAACAAAAAGAAGTAAAAAACATACTAAACAATATATTCGAACAAAATGTAAAAAAAATCTAAATAAATAAAAAAATGCAAGAAAAAAAATAAAAAATAAATAATAATAATAATAATAATAATAATATTAACAAAAGAAAAAAAAAGACAAAGTAAATTAAAAAAGAAGAAAAAAAAATTAAGACAAAATTAAATAAATAGTCCAATAAAATATTTATAGAAGGTATTTTGGTCATTTACATATACTTAACATCAGTTTTTAACCATGTTTGTCAAAAAGACCATTCGTGTTCCTTGTAAAAAAGACCCCTCGTATCCAAAATTTCTTAGGAGGACATGCAGTGATCATTCTTGCAAACCACGGGGACCAAGTATATAACTTTTTCTTTAAATTAAAATGATTTTTTTTGGAAAATATATACATAATTTAGTGATTTATTGAAAACAGATTCAAAGTTTATTGAAAAACAATATTCAATATTTAATGATGAATTGCTAATAAATACTATAACAAGCCGACAATATTTTTTTTCTTAAACATTGATAATTATCAATGACTTTTCTTAAAATGTGAATAAAAATAAAAAAGTAATTTTTTAGATAAAATATTATAAACATAATTGTGTATGCAAAAAATAATAATAATAATAATAATAATAATAAAAAATCTATAAATAGATATTAGAAACAGTAAAAATAAAAAGCTGAAAAAAGGGTTTCTCAAGATTTGGTACATGAAGCACAGGCACCAGAGTCAGGAACGTACAATTTAAATTTTTTATCCCAAATCAATTTTCAATCTGAAATTTCTAGGGTTTATTTCATGTGGTGGAGACCCTCCTTGTATAGTTGCATTCATCCTTCAATGCCGGTGTAAAGCTTGAAATCGGAAGCTCACATTCACTTTCTCTCTCTTCACCTACATATATGACTATAATATTGTGTACACATTCGCCGGTAATTCCGGCGGCAGGTCGACATAGTGACGATGGCGGACGGTGGTTCGAGGTAAATCTAATTCTACACTCGGTTATGCACACTGTGCAGCTGATCCCATATTCATTATTATTATTATTTTTTAATAGTACGAGAATGTGACATATGACATATCTGTAATGTAAGCTAGTCTTCACTCTTCAATGGAATCGCTATCGATTATCTCTCTTTCTCTCTCTTTTGCGATTAAACTATGAATTTAAGTTTCAATAGTTAATTAATTACCTATTGTAGTTAATCTGAGATGAATCTTATTCATTAACCTACTGTTTATAATTAATTACCAAAATTACAGCTAGATAAGCACCACTCCATTAATGCGTTTTGTCTGTGTGTACGTGTGTGAGAGAGAATTTTATTTCCGCGTTTAATTGCATATTTATCCATCTCTTTTCACACATCGATAATCTGCCATTCTCCATTGCGTGTTTCAGTGTGTATGTGTATGCATCTACATATACATACAAATAAGCTGTATATATTATATATATATATCTACATGCCCTCTCTCATATCTCTCTCTCTCTCTCTCTCTCTCTCTCTAGTATCTAGTTCAAGTGAGTACTGAGTAGCATTCACGAGCGACGTTTCTCGTGATTGGGGCGATTCTCAAGTTCATATACCACCTTATTCTCTAAATCAAATCAAAGTTCTGCACAATCGGTGATAGGAGAAAAATAAATATAAGTGGGAGTGTGCAACATGAAATGATGGAAGACTGCACAATAACTGGCTGAATTTCCGGATTTTTGTTGAATTTTCTGCATCTAATCAAGGTAATATTTTCTATTTTTAGTATTTGTCATCCAATTCGCAACCAGTTCATCTTCTTTTCTCTATATGCTTTTAATGGATTTGCCGCTTATGTATATATTATATAACATCAAATCTGATTCCTTTTTTTCAATTTGGGGTTTTGGTGATCACCTTCATGAAAGTGAATTTTACTTGTTGTCACTATCTTCTGTTTAAACTCAAGTACTTATGTTTAATGGGTACGCTAATATGCTCTTATGGATCTAGTGGAGTTGATTACATGAACAGATCTTACACTGTGCATCTTTTCTTTATTTCCATTACCTTTTTCTTTTTGTTCCTTTTGAAATTTAGGGATTTTGTATGTTTTGAATGCAGAATAATGTCTAGGTCACTCCATAGAGGTACTTCTGGTGGGGGAAAATTACCAGAGAAAATTCAAGAGTTCTTGGAAGATTCTCAAATGAAAGTTAAAACAGAGAATGAAGATTTACATAAGAATCGTTTATCCCCTTCAAGGAATCCATTTCAGTTCTTTTATTCAATTAATTCATCATCCAAACAATCTATTCCCACAAATGGCTATAGTGTTCCTGATCCATACAGCCCTGTAACTTCAAGAAACCGCTACAAACTAACTTTGTTTTTGCTTAAGTCGAGTTTATTTATGATCATAATTCTTGCCCTTACTGGATCCTTTTGGTGGACAATATCTCTCACAACTTCTTCTAGAGGTCACACTTTCCATGGATATAGAAGGCTTCAAGAACAGCTTGTATCAGACTTATGGGACATTGGAGAGCTTTCACTTGGTACTTCTGGGGTTAAAGAATCTGAATTCTGTCCTCTAGAATCAGAAAACTACATACCCTGTTTCAATACCACAGAAAACCTTGACTTGGGTTTGACCATGGGACATGAAAATGATCGCCATTGTGGACCCACATCAAAACAGAATTGTTTAGTTCTTGCCCCTCCTGCTTACAAGATTCCTCACAGATGGCCTACTGGAAGAGATGTTATTTGGATTGATAATGTTAAAATAAATGCACAACAAGTACTTTCTTCTGGAAGTTTGACCAAAAGGTGAGTTCAAAAAATCTTTACAAATCAAAAACTTTAAAGATTCTTGATTCATTTTCTTATTATATGTTGTTGAATATCAGGATGATGTTGTTAGATGAAGATCAAATCTCATTTAGTTTTGCATCTTCCATGGTTGATGATAGTATCGAAGATTACTCTCATCAAATTGCAGAAATGATTGGTTTAAGAAATGAATCTTACCTTGTTCATGCTGGTGTAAGTGAAAAAAATCTTTTCTTGAAATAAAGGGTATCTTTTTCCTTTTTATTTTGTTTTTAATTATTTTTTTTTTTTCAGGTGAGGACAATATTGGATATAGGTTGTGGTTTTGGTAGCCTAGGGGCACATCTATTTCCAAACCAACTTTTAACCATGTGTATAGCAAATTATGAATCTTCAGGGAGTCAAGTGGAAATAACTCTTGAAAGAGGTCTTCCTGCTATGGTTGCTTCCTTTACTTCAAAGAAATTACCATTTCCGTCCCTGTCATACGACATGGTACACAGTGCATGGGATGGGGTTGACTGGAATCATAAAGGTATCATTTAGGTCAAACTCAAATTATGATTTTATGATATCATTTAGTGTCAAAATAATTGAAAAAAAAAAAGTTTACTTTTTTTTTTTTTTATAAATTTGGCACAGATGGTTTACATTTGATTGAAGTGGATCGAGTTCTTAGGCCTGGAGGATACTTTGTTTGGACCTCACCAATTGCCAACACCCCAATTTCCACCCGAAATAAAGAGAATTTAAAAAAATGGGATTTTGTGCGTAATTTTGCTAAAGATCTTTGTTGGGATTTGTTATCACAACAAGACAAAACGGTTGTATGGAAGAAGCAGAGTAATAAAGATTGTTATGCTTCTAGGTAATCAACACTACTTCACTATTACTATATAACTTTATATAAAGTCAAACACTTAATTGGGAAAGACTCTTTGTTAAATCATTCTTTCTATATTAAGTCAAAAAGAAAAAAAGTAAGTGATCTTTATCTCATTATTTAATAGGAACCATGGATCGGGACCATTGATATGCAAAGTGGGCCATGATGTTGAATCTCCATATTATCATCAACTCGAGGCATGCATTGGAGGAACTCATAGCCGCCGTTGGATCCCAATTGAGAAAAGACCAAATTGGCCTTCTAGAGCAAGATTAAACACCAAGGAACTCGCTATCCATGGTATTTCTTCTCTTTATTTGTGTATTTATTTATTTATGTATTATAGCATCCTACATTCATTTCCTTATATTACATTTTTGTTTCTTGCATTAATAATGGTTGGCTTATTTCATTATTATTATTATTTTTTTAAATATTAGGTGTACTTTTGGATGATGTTTATGAAGACGATGTGAATTGGAATTTAGCAATAAGAAACTATTGGTCTCTGCTATCTCCACTTATATTTTCAGACCATCCAAAAAGACCCGGGATTGAAGATCCGTCCCCACCATACAACATGGTGAGAAACGTACTCGACATGAATGCGCATTTCGGTGGTTTTAATTCCGCGCTACTCGACGCACGCAAATCCATATGGGTCATGAACGTGGTCCCCACCACCGCCCCCAACCACCTCCCCCTTATCCTCGACCGCGGCTTCCTTGGCGTGTTACACGACTGGTATCCTTCCATTCATTTCTCCCATCTCATCATTAATTACACAGTACATGACACATCAGGTCGTCCTGCGTTTAACCTACTTTATGTCATAGTCACTCTGACTCATCATTAAGTACATAGTACATGACATGACAGATCAGGTTGTATTGCGTTTAACCTACTTTATGTCATAGTCATTCTGATTCAGCATATGACATGACAGATCAGGTTGTATTGTGTTTAACCTACTTTATGTCATAGTCGATCTGACTCGGCATATGACATGACATGACAGATTAGGTTGTACTGCGTTTAACCTGCTTTATGTCATAGTCAATCTGACTCAACATATGACATGATTTACTGAATCAGACGAAAACTGAATTGAATTATTTATGTAGGTGTGAAGCATTTCCAACGTATCCAAGAACGTATGATTTGGTTCATGCGGAAGGTCTTTTATCGCTTGAAAGTGAAAAGCATCATCGTTGCAGTATGATGGATATATTCTTTGAGATAGACCGGATACTCCGACCGGAGGTATTTGTTAATATATAAAATTTACACTTTTGGTCCCTCGGTTTAGCATTTTTTTTTGGTTCTAGTCCCTAAAGGAATCGATAAAAGCGTTAAAACTCATGGACTAAAAGTGTAGTGATGAAAAATTGATGTACGAATCAAATTAGGGTTAGGGTTATCAGATTCTTAGATATTTTTTAAACGTTATTTATTTATTTAGGGTTGGGTGATACTGCGCGACACAACTTCTTTAATCGAAACCGCAAGAATGGTTACCGCAAGGCTAAAATGGGAAGCACGGGTTGTGGAAATTGAAAGCAATAGTGATGAAAAATTGCTTGTTTGCCAAAAACCGTTTATAAAGAGACGATCAAATCCTTCGTGAAGTGTTTGGATTCTTGATTTTTGGATATTTTATGGGACAAAAGTTGAAGTTTTTAAAGAATGAGAAAGTAAAAGAGAAAGAGGGTTCGGCTGAAAGCTGTAAACCCTAAACCCTAAACCCTAAACGAATACCTGTGGGAGCTGTAAGGCGAGCATGGGAGAAATGTAATTAGAAGATTATAGGTGGGGAGTTTTACACTTTTTTTTTGTTTGGTTGTGTTTTTATAAATTATAGAAATCACATTATGGATTTGGGTTATATATATAGAAATAAGCACAAGTTGGCATTAATGTTATTATTTATATATATACACAAGGGATTAGATGATGAAGAGAATCTTATGGTTGTTGTGTTTGATTTTCTTGATCATATTTTGATATTAATGTTATATATATAACTTAATAACTTAATACCTAATAGTTTTGTTTTAATGAAAGAAAATTTAATTTATTTTAATATAAACATACTTATTTCTTAAAAATATATAATGAATTTAGATGAGAATAAATTTATATGTAGACCAGGAAGTCATGTTCATATATGTAATATTTATATATGAAAAACTTTTTAGGAAGTTCAAATAAATAAAAGGAAAAGAGAATTTGATTTTGAATGTATTTATTGATGTTTGATATACATTATAGTTTATTAAGTATATGAGAATAAATGTTGATATAAAATCAAGTGAATAAATTAACATTGATTATTAAATACATAAACATTATGACAAAAAAATAAGTATTTACGACAATAATGTGACATAAACGATAAAAGTGGTCCAGTGGGTTCAACTTAGTACATATGCATGTGAATCACGACGTACCATACGAATTACATGCGTTTTTATTTTATAGTATTATGCACTAAAAAAATTACGTAGTTCAAAGATATATATTTAAATTCAAATTACATTGTTAAAAAGGCTGTAAAAACGTTTTAAAAATATTTAAAAAGTTTCAAAAAACATTTGTAAAAATATAAAATAATACTTAAAATAGTTGTAACATAAGTTTAAAATGGCTATAAAAAGCTACAAAAAGTCTAAAAAGTTACAAAAAGCCATAAAAATGTTTAGAAAAAAAACTGAAAAAAAAAAGTAAATTTGTAAAAAAAAAAACTTTGGGGTAATTTTGTAAAAAAAAACCAAATTCATAACAAATATTAAAAATTAATATAAAAATATAAATGGAAAAAGATATAATTTAAAAATAACTTCATTACTTTTTTATTTAATAAATTAGATTTGTTGACTATTTAAATACAATAAAAATAATTTATTTTCCATGAAACAGTGTTAATCCTTTAATATTTGATATACATCACATATTATTAAATATATGAATGTAAATGTTTATATAAAATCAATAAAGTAACATTATTAAATACGTAGCATTATGCCAAAAAATAAGCATTTGTGACATTAGTGTGACATAAACGATAAAAGTGGTCCACGGGTTTAACTTTGTACAATATTGCATGTGAGTAAGCCGTACATGCACTTTTATTTTAAACCAATTGGGCTGGAAAACTAGATAAAATATTAAGAAATTATATGCTAATAAAAATAATATATAAAAATTATGTTCTTTTGCACAAACTAGTAAAAAAACATGGGTTTCGTTCCAGGTTGGTATTTTTTTTAAAAATATTTTTTTTCAATTAGGGCATCGTATTTTGAAAGGTTTATTTTTACCTATAGTAACAACGTTCTTACACAGTGCTACAAATACTTTATTTGATATCTATTGCTATCATTGGTAATTAAATATATGTGTTGTTATTTGAGAAAATAAGACAGTATAGTAGAATATTGAAGATGGGGCAATCAAAAGCGGCAACTCCACAAACTAATGTGACAAAAAAACTTGAGGTGTCACATTTGGTAAATGTCAGGGACCAAAATTGGGAAACTCTTGAACCCTTTGTGGCTAGCAATAGAGAATATCGAAGCTGGGGGATCAAAAGTGTCAACTCCACAAACTAATGTGCTAAAAAGTTGAGGAGTGACCAAAAGTGGTAAAGTGTTAAAACTTTGAAAAAGTTGAAGAAGGACCAAAAGTGACAAAGCATTGAAACTTTTGTAGCATAACTTAGAATAACATAAAATATAATGGATTTGTGTAACATCTCAGTTTCCATGTAATTACACTTTTTACCCTTATTATGAAAAATGTTTGCAAAATGGCACCATATGGCACTTAAATAAAACACGTGGGCTGATAGCATATGTTGGGTGTACGTTCGGTACACTGGGTGTACACGGTGGAAGGCTAAACCCTAATTTTTAGGGTTTGAACCTATTTAAACACCCTTAACTCTTAAGACATTCTTCATTCACCAACCTCCATCCTTATTTTTGTACCTAAAAAACCCTAATCCATTTTATAAGCATCCTTGAGCTATTAGTGTGTGTTTTGGTGTTCTTAGAGGAAGGGGAAGGAAATGAGAACATCTTGGAAGATTGAAGCAACCTTGGATCTAGAAGTTTTGCACCCTTCTCCATCTCCAGAAGGTATAAAGTTTATACCTTGATACTTATACTGTTAGATCTAGCTTGTATGATGCTATTATGTGCTTTTTGTCCTTAAACTATTTATTGAGTATGGAATGCTCTAGGCCAAATGGGTTGTCCTTTTGGACGTTTTGCAATGTATAGAGTCATAAAAGTATAACCTTGGTCCATTATTCCCTTCCATGCAAATGCTAGAAAGCTTAAGAGCTTAAGACAAGTTATGGTTTTGGTGTTGGGCATTTTCTAGACATGCAAAATCATAAAGATGGAAACTTTTTGCTTTGGAATGATATTTGAGGGCTAGATCTGCATTTGGACGAAAGGACTTAATGAAATAAGCACTTAATGGGAAAGTCACCATTTGGCCGCGTACGTTGGGCGTACTTCTAAGTACGCCGCGCGTACTCCCTTGGGAGTCAGATCTGGATCTTGAGTATGCTAAGCGTACATGCTGAGTATGTTGGGAGTACTTAGCCTGAGTCAACTTGGTTGACTTTTTGACCTATGACCTTTGACCAGATTTTGACCAAGTTTGACCTAAAGGTATTTTGGGTATTTTGAGTTGTGATTGAGTTTGGTCACTATTCGATGTATAGGTGACTGGTAGAGTTGATTTTCGAAGCAGTGTCCTGTTTAGTTATCTTTTCAGAATGAGATATGAGTTTTCCTCACTGTACTTATGGGTCAAAGGCACCAATACCGACACACTATATTGTAATGATATGTTAGACCTGGTTTATGGGATGCTATTATGTTGTAGTGATCTGTTAGATTTGTATCATGATATATAAGATGTTGTTATGTTGTGGTGGTCTGTTAGACTTGTATCTTGGTATATAAGATGTTGCTATGCGGTAGTGATCTATAGATCTGCCTATTGTCTGTTTATATGTTTTATCTGTTGCATATGTCGACATAGTATAGTCTTGGGTTGAGG
Source organism: Lactuca saligna (assembly GCF_052625555.1). Taxonomy (NCBI): domain Eukaryota; kingdom Viridiplantae; phylum Streptophyta; class Magnoliopsida; order Asterales; family Asteraceae; genus Lactuca; species Lactuca saligna. The sequence goes on along the minus strand of NC_136422.1, from coordinate 165,761,588 downwards.
CTTTACTGCTATGTGTGTGAGCTAATAGAACGGGGCAATCCATCCCGATGACTATGTACTCGAGGGTATACCAGTCAGATGACTGATTAGACCTCTCTGTATAGTGGCATTCCAGTTCAATGATTGATTAGGTCGAGGGGTAATCCAACCCGATGGTTGTGGACCCGAAGGTATTCCGGTCTGATGACTGATTTGACCCAGCATGCATGGTTTTATATGTTATATATGTTGTGTGTGGTGCCTTGGGGGAACTCACTAGGCGTTAGCTAACAATTTCAATTTATTGTTTCAGGTACTTTAGACAATTGTGGAAAGCAAATGTGTGATCGTGCACATCCTCTTGGTTATATGATTTTGGATTTTAGGATTCTATGATTGTGAATATTATTCTTGGAAACAATGTTTTGTAAACAATTGTAGTTATTGGATTGTTTTTGCAAAAATGAAAATTTTACTATGATTTTTAGGTGGTTACAGTTTGCTACGTTGTTGCATGCCATAAGTTGAATTGAGACCATACACTTTTGTAGCAACTTGAAACCCCTTCTACATCTAGCATCCCATTTCAACTGATAGAAATTGTACTCATGTTCCAAGTCGTTATCTATATGTAGGAATAATTGTTTATTCAAACAGAACCACATTTTGAAATCCTTAGCGTCATATGCACAATTTTAGAAAAGCAAACGTGGACCAAACGTTCGTGCGCAGCTTCACGGTCTCTATTTTTTTTGTTTCCATTCTCATTATTTGAACAAAATTTTGCTTTATTTGATGGACAATGTTTGCTACTAACTGAACGGATATCGTCATTTAAAGAAGATGAATAATAATATGTCTCTAATGTATATGAAATATAGTCACATGTTGTGTAAAAGGAAGTAAATTGTTATGGTATTTATAAAGGTTTTTGGGATGATATTTACTAGTTATGAGATCCATGTATTATATGAATTAATTTAAAAAAAAGTTAAATATAAATGTCAAAATATTTAAGAACTTTGAATTTATAAGAAAATAAGAAAAATAATGTTTTATTATAATGAAAATGTTTTTTATTTTTTAAATTTAAACAAATAATTTAAATAAAGAAAAGAAACTAATGAACTTTAATTTTGCGAATTTTGAAATTAAAATGTAAGTTTATTAGTGAAATTAATATCAATTTATTACTACATTTATTGCAATTATTATATTAAAATAGTATACGAAATTTAATAAAATAGAAAAACTTATTAATTTAGCAAATTGAATGAAAGTGTAACAAGTGTCAAAAAAAAATTCATTTATTAGAGAGAATGTATTAAGAAGGTCGCATCTTATGTAAATTAGATTAATAAATAAAATATTGATTTTTTTAAGAAAATGTCTATAATATACATTTTGGGTTTATTTTCAAGAAAATAGTCAAAAAAGAAAAAAAAGACCAAAACAAAATAGGCACATTTATTATAGGCCATCATGTGTGGTAGTCATTTCTTACCCCTCTAGTCTCTTGCTAATTGAGGCTTTCTATTTATAAAATTATTTACCGGTTTAAAAAAAAACATGTGAAAGTCATGGTAGCTTCCATATATTTTAACCAAACTTAATCATGACTAAATCGTAATGAAGTGTTATTAACAAGATCCTATTGTCTAACATCAAGGCGATCCATGTTATTTTTTATTGTCGAGAGTACTGAACCATTTAATCTTGAAGGTTGAAATACATGCATAGGGTTTAAGAAAATGATAATCTTCGATAACATATAATTAAACATAAAACATTTTGTAGAGATACATATGAATTTTACTTATAAATAACGTGAGATAGAATGATATGAAATTGTTATGGTTTTATGTTATGTAAGTTTTATGATAGTGGAAGGTGGGGTATTAGATGTATCACTAAAAAAATCTAAAAGCTCATATAAAACATTCTTATTTATTTATCTATTTCCTCCTTAAATGACAACTTATAGTACATGTATGAAATTCATAGTCAGTGTCTCAATTAATATTCTAAAGTGTAAATCCAAGATAATGATGATATTTGGACAATTCAAAATGTATCATTCTTTGAAGCTAAACAAGTATGGCTTTCCCACCACCAAATTCCGAGTATATTTTTAATGGATAGCCTTGTTCAAAGAAGAACAATGAAAAAAAAATCATGTCAAACGAAGTGAGTATGTGAAATTTACGAAGTATCAAAGTTTTTTTTTTTTTTCTTTTATATTTTACCGAGTACCATAATTTGGAGCTAAATAAATATGAATTTCCGACCTTGATAGTAGGAGTGTGATATAACCATTGATAAAAAAAAAACATAAGGAAAACAAATTAAAGAGAATCACGCTTTGTATGAAAGAGTTGTAAATGTTTAGGATGCGTTTAGTTGCGGAAAAATGGGTCGTTTTCCGGAAAATTTTTCCAAGAAAAATGAGAATTTTGAAAACGCGTTTAGTTCGTCTATTTTTCTAAATTTTTCACGGAAAATGAAAATTTTCTGTTTTCTAAAATTACAAAAAACTTGGAAAATTTTGGAAAACTGATAATCATTGTTTTCCATATTTTTCTAATTCCAAAATTTTTCTATAAACACACACCCACTTCACCCCATCCACTTCTACCTACCCCCACCTTAACACCCCCCACCCCCCCACACACACACCCGCACACACACACACACCAACCCACAAACATACACACATACATACCCTCACACACACACACACCCCAACCCACACACACACACACACCAACCCATACACACACACCCACCCACAAACACACACACACACACTTACATACATACCCCCACACACACACCCACCCGCACACACACACCAACCCACACACACATACATACCCATCCACACACACACACACCCACAAACACACACATACATACCCACCCACCCCCACACACCCACCAACATACACACACACACCAACCCACACACACACACCCACCCATAAGCACACACACACACACCCCCACACACACCAACCCACAAACACACACACATACATACCCACCCATACACACACACACCAACCTCCACACACACATACATACCCACACACCCACACCTACCCCCACCCCCACCCCCACCGACACACACACCCACCAACATACACACGCACACACCAACCCACACACACACACACATACCCACCCATACACACACACACACCAACCTCCACACACACATACATACCCACACACCCACACCTACCCCCACCCCCACCCCCACCGACACACACACCCACCAACATACACACGCACACACCAACCCACACACACACACACACACCCACCCACAAACACACACACACACATACCAACCCACAAACACACATACACATACATACCCACCCATACACACACCCACACCTACCCCACCCTCACCCTCACAGACACACACACCTACACACACAAACCTACACCTACCCCCACAAACACACATACACACACAAACACACACTCGCACCCCCACCCACCCAACACCACCACAACAATCACCGCCCTACCATCACCATCACCACCACCACTAACCCGTCACTAGCACCACCACCATCACCACCACTGATAAAATTGACGCCGCCACCACCATCACCTGTCATCACCACCACCGCCGCCGACCCGTTACCGTCACCGCCCCCACCCACACCCTACCACCACTACCGTTTTTTAAAAATAAAAACCGATAGAAAAATAGACATCTAAACACGTTTTCTAATTTTTAAAAACTGAAAATGAAAAATGAATAAGTTTAACTAAACGCGTTCTCTAAAATTTTCAATGAAAAATGAAAACGGAAAATGAAAATTGAAAAGGGAAAACAAAAAACAGAAAATGATTTTTTTTTTTTTCCCGTAACTAAACGCAACCTTAGGGTGCGTTTAGTTGCGGAAAAATGTGCCGTTTTCTGGAAAAAAAATTCAAGAAAAATGAGAATTTTGAAAACGCGTTTAGTTCGTTTATTTTTCTAAATTTTTCACGGAAAATGAAAATTTTCCGTTTTCTAAAATTACAAAGAAGTTGGAAATTTTTGAAAAACCAATAATCATTGTTTTTCATATTTTTTAATTCCAAATTTTTTCTAAAAATATAAACACACACCCACTCCCACCTTATCCACCTCTACCCACCCACCCCCCACACACACATACATACCCCCCCCCCCCACACACACACACATACATACCCACCCACCCATACACACCCACAAACACACACATACACATACATACATACCCACCCACCCACCCACACACACACATACATACCCACCAACGCACCCACACACACAAACACACTCACACACATACCCACCCACACTCCCACAAACACACACTCCCACACACACAAACCCACACCTACCCCCACCCCCACCCTCACAGACACACACACCCACACACATACACAAACTCACACCTACCCCCACCGCCACCTTCACAGACACACACACCCGCAGACACACAAACCTACATCTACCCCCACAAACATATATACACACACAAACACACACTTGCACCCCCACCCACCCAACACTATCACGACAATCATCGACCTACTATCACCACCACCACCACCACTAACCCGTCACTAGTACCACCACCACCGCTGCCGCCGCCATCACCACCACTGACATAATTGCTGCCGCCACCACCATCGCCTGTCATCATCACCACCGCCCCCACCCATACCGTACCACCGCTACCGTTTTCTAAAAATGAAAACCGATAGAAAAATACACATCTAAACAAGTTTTCTAATTTTCTAAAACTGAAAATGAAAAATGAATAAGTTTAACTAAACGTGTTTTCTAAAATTTTCAATGAAAAATAAAAACGGAAAACGAAATCGAAAAGGGAAAACAAAAAATGGAAAATGAAAATTGTTTTTCCGTAACTAAACCCAGCCTTAAAGTTATGAAAAATTGGATTTTTGCAGCCTCATTTGTAAATGTTTATGGATTTTTTTGGGCTATTTTTCTGATTTAGAACTATTTTATGGTAATTGTCATTTTTTTTACTAAAATAAACCCGATGCTATCGTTAATGGTGCATCTCCTATACAGGTTTTTGTTGAATATGTGTAATCAAAGAAATTTCTTTTTCAAGTTTTGAAACTTTGAGAGTGTTAAAAGATTGGATACGAGTTCCACAAATAACAATAGATTTTTTATATTTTCAACAACGTATTTGCATTTTCAAACAAATATTGATAGTAAGATTAGGTGTTTGCTTGTTAGTAAATATACTATATAATGGGGAAAGGTATCATATAAAAGAAACATGTTAAAGAAAGTAATGGTTTTATGAATATATTCTTTTTATTATATTATATAATATAAAAGAAATGATGTTAAAAATTACAACTTAACCATTAAGAAAACCCAAAACATAAGACCCTTCACTAAGAAAACCCAAAACACACGACCCTTCAACAAGAAACATCATTAACCATTTCATTGATTATCAAGTAACTTTTTTAAAAAGGTTAATGACTTGATAGGATAATAGGTCTTGTTTAAGTTGATAATCAATGAAATATTAATCATATGTTCTTTGTTACTAATGATTTTTGGTTCTCTTTAAAACCGAATATTATCGGTTTTCCCCAATCCCGACATCATGAAACCCTAGAAACATTTTGAATATATATACTTATTAGTGGAAAATAAACGAAACATCTATCTTTCCCTCTCCAATTATCTAAATCTTTTTCAAAACAACCATGAATTATTCACATTTCACAATCCAAAACATACAAAAAGCTCGACCAATCTCCGATCATCATTTACTTTGTAGACCGGTGGTGACCCCTAGGTGGTTTCGCCCCATGCCGCCCACTTCCTTTCTGACCACCACCACCACCACCACCACCCCGATGCCTGCTAAACGAGGAAGACGATCCAACACTTCCAATTCTCTTCACAGATCTTCTCCGACCACTCAAACTACCATTCCCAAGTGCGGCTTTCACAAGAGCTTCTCTAGCAACTTCCCTCGCCTTTTGTGGATTCACTGGCTGTTTGTTAAGGTACGCTAGTTTTGGAAGAAGCCCACAAAGTGTTTTTCTCATTTGATCATCACTCATATTGCTTTGACTTGGGTTCCCCAATAGATTCAAAGCTTGCAAGGAGTTATAATTTGCCACAAGTTGTCCAAGTGCTTTTGATGTTGTTATTTTGTTGAAGCTCAAGTCCACAATCGTTAGCTTCCTCAGCCTATGTAGCCCCTCCACATTGCTTATCTTGTTTCCCGCGAGGTACAACTCCTTAATCAATGTACAATTCGATAACCCTAAAAACATGCATAATTATTATTATTAACAAATAACAACCTACTTTCATTTCTTTCTATTGCAACATTGTTTTTTCAATTCTATTTTTTTTTATTGACAGGGTCTGGTAACAGGTTGAGTCTGACTCTGTCAGATTCAGACTGATTGATACCACAATTAGAAGCATCTGATTCGGTCTTATAGCCTCCTATATGTATTTGACTATCAAGAAATATTTGTTTTATAAAATCTATCGAATTATAGCATTTTACTTTTAATGAAAGTATATTGCTATTTCTTGGATTAAATGAACTTACCTTGTCCGATTCGTGAAATCCGGTTGTAGCTCAAATCAAGAATCCTCAAACGTGTTAGCTCTCGAAGGCCTTCAATGGCAGTGATCTTGTTTCTTGAAATATCAAGAATGTGAAGACCCTTTGGTAGGGACCCTGGTGTTATATGAACTGCAAGAACATTAAAAAAGATTAACTATAAGATGATATAAGGAACTAAAATAAATTTTTTGGATGGATAATGGAGTATGATTTATAAACCTATTGAATTCCCAGATAAGTTGACTGATCGGAGAGATGAAAATCCTGAAATTGTTGGGATCACTTTTAATCCTATACCAGAAATGTAAGCGACTGTTGAAGAAGAATTTAAAGACTGTATCACTCTGTTCGCGTATGCAATCTCTTCAGGAAGATCGTTGTTTCTGGATGTCGCTGGTGCTTTTCCGTTTTCCGGCGAGGGTGGAAAGGTAATTTCATTATCTTCTTCTTCTTCTTCTTCGTTACCAGGCTCTGTTGGAATTTCCTGAACCCATTCATCTACTCTCGTCAATGACGATGATGGTGATCCCGCCGGAAACGCCATCCACTGGTTCTGAGGCCAGAAACCAGAGCCTTGATGAAACGAATTCCACCGGAGATCTCCGTTGCTGACCTTTTCTGATTTTGGAAGCCTTGATTTTGAATCTTCGAGTCGTCTGTTTGGTTCCAGATCCGATGAGTATCCACCTTGTTGATTGGTTAGAAGAAGCATGCTTTGAACGCCTTTAATCGGTTCATGAAGATTCCGGTGACTCCACAACAACAACTTCCACCATAACTTTCTGCTTTTCGATGGTAAGATCTGACTCGAAGAACACTTTCGTAAAATCACTTTATCTGCGCTGTAATTACTCGTTACCGAAACAGGGCTTATACAACCGTCTCCTAATTTCTGCAAATCTTCAAACGACTCGCAAGGAGCGATCCGATTCATCGTCAATACCCTTTTCGTTTCTAGATTCGAACACGATCGTTTCAGCTTCGGAGACGCTAAAAATGGCGTTTTAGAAGCTCCAGGATCACTTAAATGTCCGTCTTTATCCATCTCTATATCCGATGAATTGTTTTGATGATAATCGATATTCGTGTCTCTGTATTCTTCTGGTTCTTGAATCGGCGTTTTACAGATGGAAATTTCGCAGTTGCGATGGTGATCGGAGTGAAAATAATCCATTTCGTGTTCATCTTCCCCTTCATATGCTTCTTCTTCTTCTTCTTCCTCTTCCTCTTCCTCTTCTTCTTGAAGCTGAGCTTTTACAGGGCTTTCATGGCTGACAACCTTCACGTTGCAGGTTGAAGTCTTTGGTACAGAGAAGGGTACATCTACGCTGAAAGTTGACTTTGACTTTGACTTTTGGTCAACTTCCTTTATATCTATAGGCTTCCCCAAGTGTTGTAATTTCACTTGCATAATTTTATTATTATCATTCTCCTCCTAAGAACACAAAGAACATACACAAAGTCAAGAAAAGTCAAAACTATAGTCAAATTACAGAATCTAGATTGAATCCTACCAAGAAAACGATGATTATATATTAAAACACAATTTAATCTCAACAAAAATAAGATTTGAATAAATAAAATCTAACCTTGTTTTTCTGATTCCTCCCTGTTAATGAAGGAAAGCAACAGATAATCGGCATGGATTTTTATTGAAAGAGAGAAAGAGAGAGAGCAATTAAACAATAAAAAGAATCCCAGAAGAAAAAAAGACTTATGTTTGATGGAGGAATAAATTCGATATAGAATCAATCAATATTAGCCATAATCGATTGGCAATTGGCGAAGAAGAGATAGAGGTATTCGTGAATATGGTGAAAAGAGAAAAAGACGGTTGCCGGAGATTGAAAAAGCGGTGGTTTCAGACGCGTCGCCGCCAAGTCTTTTGGAAGAATAACCAGGGTTCACCACCGTGACGGCGGCCAGAGTGATGAATAATTAGAGCTTCTGTGGAGAAGCTTGCCAGCTGCGGTGGTGGTGTACGTTGTGGGAGCGGTGGTTTAGGGCGGAAGAAACAATGAGAAGTGATTCATCATATATGAAGGGAGGACACGATGGCCCACTTGTGTGTATAATGACGGAACTAAGTATTTGATGTGATAAGTTCATTAACCAACGATTTATTCGTGCATTATTCGAAAATATGTTTTTATAGATAAATAGCAAGCATACAATTTTTGTTTTCTGAAATTTATCTAATCTATCTGATATCTTTACAACAAATTGCAAATATCAATTAGCAAGTTAATAAAAAAAAGGATTTTCTAATATGTATCTACGGGGACATATAAGAAGTATTAATTAATTACAATTATTATCATTAAATGTTAAACACATTAATTATAAAAAATATTACCATAATTAAATATAAAATTCATTAATAATCTCTATAGTTAATGCATTTCATATTTAATTATGGTAATAATTGTAATTAATTAATACTTCTTATATGTGCCCTTAAGACAGATATTAGAAAATCCCAATAAAAAATATAACGTATAATAACTGAATTTAATGAATATATAAAATTATAAAGTATAGTAAATTGTAAAAACACTATTCAAATTTGATATTTGATATGTTCAAAAAACACCACGTACAAAAAACACCAATAAACTACATCTTTTGTTGAAATTTCACATTGTGGTAATCGATATTTACATATAAAAATCAATTAAGGAAAAAAAAAAAGAGAAAATGATGTTTTTTGAACGATTTTGATTATTTATAAGTGATTTTCCATTAAAAGTAACAGGAAAAAAAGGCAATTGTCATCTTACTAAAAGTAGGATGAGTTGAGTGATATATATTCATATTTGTACTTAGTATTAAGTAATATGAAAATGTATTTTAAAATATCTAAAGAAAACAAAATTTTATGACCGAAAACATGTCATTTCTGATATATTTGGGATTGAGATAAAGTTATATTATTATGTAGATAAAAAGAGGAGACCTTCTCAATGGTATATTATGATTATAGAGTAGTACATAACATAAGTTATGGTAGAAAATCAAAAAATAAAAATAAAATATTCTAATGTGTGATATGTATGTCCTAATGTCCGAATGAAATAGATTTATATCGTTATATAAGATAAAATGGCATTATCTCAATAGTATATCTGAATTTTTATCGAGTATTATGTAATAAAAATTGGTGTAGAGAAACTGAGTAAATAACTTAAATAAATTATAAGAAAAATAATAATAATAGTAAATTAATAAATATTAAATGAAAATATATCATTTCTTATTTCTTATGTATGTTAGATTGAAATACATTTATACTATGCAGATAAAAGATAAGATATCGTATCTATATCAAATATTACCTAATACAATTATGATAAAGAACAGAATAAACATCTTAAATAATATAATAATATGTTCTTCAACTACAAACAGTAATAAAATAATAATTTTTTTTACACTTGTTCAACGTAATCTAGTAGGTTAATATATTAAAGTGATTATATGTTAACAAGCGTAAAATATATAGAAAAGGGAAAAATAAAAACAATATTCATCCACAACTTTAAATTTAATATTGATTTTCTCAGTGAAAACAATTATTCTCTGTTTCTTAAGTCCAAAATACGTTATCAGCCAATCGGTTTTATATACAAGGTTATCTTTTCTCAATAAGATAAAAATACTAAAGCTATATATTATTATATTTATCCGTTAAGAATATATTGTAACAAATTTAAAGATTATTATCATGGTTAAATGTCAGGAGCATAATCCAAAAAAATTGTACGCGCATCGTACACGGCTCTCGAACGTTTGATTAATTGATATGATTCTCTTTTTGTTTATTAAAATATGGAATTGTTATTAATTGTTTTTCGGTTGTTAAATTTATTTCTCTTGTTTTTCATGAAGCATGGCGGTTTATCGATAAAAAAAAAAACGAAAAACATATTTCATTTGTAATTCCACGACTTAAAATAAAATAGGTGTCGTAAACCGGATAATCGAATTTTGTTTTAAAATGATATCATATGACACGATAATTTTTATCCAAGATACTTTAGGTGGACGAGAGAAGAAAAAAAGATTTTTAGAATACATAAATTTCATCAATTTTTTATAATAATTGAATAACTGAAAAAAAATATTTATTTCAGCTTTTATATATAACATTTTTTTATTACAAAATACATATATTTAAAAAAAAAATATATTTCTTCTAACTTTTTGAAATGGAAAATTATTAATGATATCTTAAAGATCGATATTATCTAACATGCCATTAATAAAATTCATAAAAATTTTGAATGAGCCTTGGATGGCCGCTTCTAACGTCCACCCTCTGGGATGGGCCTGCATAACATGACATCATCATCATCATCATCTTTTACTTCTTTTAGTAACACAAAAAAGACCTAACGAAAACATGATAAAAACGATCAACACGGTAAATATAGAAAAAAGCTTCAGTTTATCTAATTCATAGTTAATCATACAAAACACGATAAACACAACAAACATATGAAACATATGTTAAAATTGTGTCAAATTTTGAACATGAACACAACATCATATTTTTTAGGCTTGACACGAATACGAATTTGAAATTTAATTTCATTCAAGTTTCGATTTGTATTGTATATTGTTATCGTGTTGTATCATAGATTATCGTCCTAACTTAAATAATTGCTAATAAAAAAGGAACACTATATAGAAAAATAGTATAACTTTATGTTAGCTCACAATGTTCGAAGACTTATTATTTTACTAATAAATATTTAATATAACTAAATCTTAACTTTTAGGTAATATAAATAATAAAGAAAAACACAAACCTAGAAATATCACCAAATAATGAAAATATGAAATATATAAAAATTCATAAATGACTTAATTGTCTAAATACAATTCAATCACAATCATTCAAATAACATTTTTAAGAACCATATATTTTCTCTCAAATGCCAAACAGCTATATCATATTATACTTGTTTTAAAATAGATATAGTATTTTAATGATTTTCAAATAAAGCAATATATTTTTGTTTATTTTGTCATTAACAATAACCATAATTGATTCCCAAGGAGTAAGGTATGATATGTGAAATTGACAGTGGAATAATATTAAAATGAAAAGTTAAGAAGACAACAAAATCAATTATTCATTGAAAATATTATTTTTCTATGGGGCCTTCACCACATGGATATGTATTGTTATAGAAAGGTAGTGATCTGGTGAGTGGTGACCACAAGACGTTCTAATGTTAGATATGTGATATGTGATGTAAATAGCACCACATTTTAAGAAAAATTAACGAGTGTTTTTGGTTCTATTTACATGTATTATTGCAAAATAAAATAATATTGTAATTATATCTTATTACTAGCTTGAAACAAAAGTTCAAAAGGCCGTAAAATATAAGAGCCACTTTTTACTTTTTATCCTAAGAAATTAACTTAATGATAATGCTAAAGGTGGTGGCTCAAACATCTTTATAGGGTGAGAGAGGTAAAGCAGACGTTTTAATCCGATTGGATGAATATTAATAGATCAAAATGTATTAAGGTTAATTATGATAAACAAATAAAAAAACGAGTTTAAAGTCGTAGTTTCATATTTTGGAGAGTTCTTTATAGTTTCATATTTTTTCATGCATTTAAACAAAAAAAAAAAATCGTATTAGTTATGTGTACGTTTATATCTATGTCAATTTACATCATTTTGTTTATTTATAATCAACTCATTCAACATAAAATTATCAATATTAGTCGAGATATATAAATATATTTGTCAAATAGTTTCTTATATCATATCACATACTCAAGCTAAAAGGTATCGTAATCTTTTTGTCACCGCTAAATCGATGTGATATGTTTTATCGCCAGTGAACACCAGCCCGTGACACATTTTTTACAGGAGGTTTTTTGCCATCGGTGAGATTCCTCTCTCTCTCTCTCTCTCTCTCTCTCTCTCTCTCTCTCTCTCTCTCTCTCTCTCTCTCTCTCTCTCTCTCTCTCTCTCTCTCTCTCTCTCTCTCTCTCTCTCTCTCTCTCTCTCTCAAATTTATGGTCTCATTCTTTTGCCACTGGTAAACATATACACCACACCTTATCCATTTTTAAAAAAGGACAAAAATAACAAATAAATCTCTATTAGCTTAGGTGGCAAATGCTACCGATGATATGACACCCTTTAGTCTCATGCGATTGTCTTTAACTAATTATTTGTAATTATGTCACTTTGCGCAATTATATTTTGAAGGTTTGTTTATAAAATAGTTTTTTTGGAACGGCTAAATTTAAATAAAAAACAAAAAAATAAAAAATAAAAATGAACCAAGGAGCTAGGGACCAAACATTAAATAATAATGTTAAGAATAGGGTTTTGAAGTTAAAAATTCCAAGCTATTTGGAATTTATATTTTCTATGGATCATCCAATTAAAAGAAAAAACAACAGTATCCTTAAAAAACATATATTTCCTGGGTTTCACCTAATCGAACATGCATTTATTTCAGAATCTTCAAATCAACAACCACAAAATGCTAATGATAGCCGTTATAATTATTTTCCGCTTACTCGAGAGCTTCACCGAATCCATAAAACAATCAAAAACAACTATGGAAGTGAAGGGTGAGAGATAAACATCGCACCAAGTAACAACCCTCACCATCAGCTGTTTAGCAACTCGTAATAGAAGAAAATATGAGTCACGCTTTCCATTTCAATCGAACAGATCGAAGATAAAACACATGGAATATCAATACATGTGGCTACCATATTTTCCTTAGTAAGAAGACGATTAAATTAGTTCTCCAACAAAAGATGTTAACTTTGATAGGAACTAAAATATACCACCTTCCGTGAGGCAGAATAAGATCATCAATCAACAACTGTGCGTCTTTAATCGAGAAATCCATAGAGTTTCCCACATCCCAAACCCATCTATCCTTATTGAAAATTCTCAAGCAACACGATCAATCTTAAGAACTCAACGAAATGGTTCCCCTTCTTGATTCAATTCTCTAGTTCTAATGCCATTCATTTACTTCCATGTATCTGCAATGTAACCATTTGGATTAATTTCAAGTGCCGCCAATCTAGGAAAAGCAGTATCCAAAGGAACACCTCCAATTTTAATGTCCCAAATTTCAACCAAAAAATTTCATTTAAAATTTAAAGGAAAACCGTAATAAATTCATTCTCAAGAGAGTAATTAACCATTTGTTTCAAACATCATCAACTCAGAGTTATAAAAATCAAGAGTATGGAAAATCTCTAAAACATAAAACCAGATGCAGTGCAATCACGTCGCTCCCTTCCCTTTGCTATCAGAAGCACTTGAAACAATTTAAACTTAAAACCGAAAGCACAAAGCTTAGTTAGTTCCGCAAGATAACACATACTATACAATAATGGGCCTAGCCCAACAATAATATAAGCGGGCCCAACCTAACGGGTCCAACCTAACAGACATATAAGCAGTCCAACACAACAAAAATATAAGTAGGCCCAACACAACAAGCATACCAACATACCAGCAAGAGTCACGAATAAAACAAACACACAATGACACCTAGTGTCCTATAGTGTAGTGAGAAGACTTACCTAAATCTTAGAGATGAATTCGACTACTCGAAGTCTCAAAGAATTAGTTACACGAACCACTTGAACCAATCACAAACTAAACCTCATCCTATAGCTCAAAACCTCCAAGTTTGACCCAAAAGTCAAACATGTCAAGAAGTCAAAACCCAATGGTTAAAGTCAAAGCCAATGGTCAGCGACCAATCACGATGTGAACCTTAACCAGTCAAGTCATGAAACACTAAATGAAAAAATAATCATGAAGTCACTCAAAATCACGATGTGATTTCCTTCTAGATAACTTAACTCATTAAGTTGTTAATCATATACTTCATAAGTTCCAATTTAGATATGATACTCCATAACGACTTAGTGGATAAAGTTTACAAGTTTATCCATCCCAAGGGCTTAATAACTCTATATCTCTAGCCCTAAGTCCAAGAGTTCACCTATAATGCCAAAAATCAATGTATGGTTCAAGGGGAAGCATGTACAAACATTTTTCCAACAATAAGAAAGTCTAAAAGTTGGTTAATTCGCTCAAATGGTTTAGGAGTTCTCCAAAATCCAAGAACACCATTAAAGGGACCATTATGACACCATAAAACAATCCAAAACCTAGATCTAGCATCAAATAAACATGAAGGCGGATGTTTTACATCATACCAAGGTCAAGAAGTTGATTGGGTGAAGTTGAATGATATTGTTGCATATATACATATATTTTGTAACACTCCAAATCAGGTATACTTTTAAACCCTTGAAGAAATCAAATTTTAGTATAATAGTCCCTTAAGTACGTTGGGCGTACCTATGAGTTCGCTTAGTGTACTATGCATGGATGATCGCGGAGGGGCAGCACGTACACTCGACGTATGTGCTAGATGACCAAACCCTAATTTTCGGACTTGAGGCTTATTTAAAGGACCTTAAGCCCCTTAGACTAAACCCTAGAGAGCCTCAATATCCTTAGAACGTTCTTCTACTCCAAAGAGAACCCGTGAGACCATTTTTGAGCTTAGAAAGGGTGTTGGTGGCCATTTTTAGTGAAGTTGTCAAGGAAGCTTGGAGTGACATTGAGATTCAAGAGCATACATCTAGATTACCTTGAGGAGCTTATGGAGGTATAAATCTTGCACCTATCCACCTTAATTACTAGATCTAGCTAGGGTTTTCTAGTTTTGTCCCCTTTTTTGATTTTGGATATTCTCTTGTGATTTCAGCAACTACAGAGGATGGGAATGTTAGATCTGAGGTCCTTTGGTCAGTTTATAACATAAAAATGAAGTCTTGGTGGGTGTATTGACCTCATGCATGGGTTAAGAACCTTAAAAAGGTCTTAATGGGGGTGTTGGGAACATATGAGACATGCAAAGGCATAAAGTTGCCAACTTTATGCCCTAGGTCGTCTTAATAAGCTTAGATCTGACTTTTGGATGTGAGGGAATCGAGTATTAAGCACTTAATGGAGAAAGTGATTAATATATTAGTATGTTGGGCGTAACCTAGCCTACGTAACACGTAAGTCCCAGAGACTCAGTACGCTGCGCATACCAGGGTGGTACGCTGAGCGTACGCACCACATATGAGTTTGGATCTGTTTTGGGCCTTTGAACTATTGGGCCTCAATTGGTCATTAGGCTAGGTTGTATTTTGGGGATGGTGGGCCAATTTATCTGTTTTGGGCCATGGATGTTATGATTGGGCCTTATTCGTCCATGAGGCCCATTAATGGTTTTTGGAGATGGACTTTAGGCCCATTAAAAAAGGAATAATATTTGGGCCTTTGTAGAAGGGCTTGGAGTTTGGGTTTCCCTTTGATTATGTGAAGCCCTAATATTGGTTAATATTATTATTCAACACGGGAGGTTACAGACAATTAGGAGGGCAGTTTCGGATTCTTCAGATAGAGGTCTAATGCACCAAGGCCGGCCTATTATGTGATTATGATATACGTTCTAGTCATTTCTGTGATTTAATATGCTATGTGATTGTGTGTTATTGCATGGAAGACCCCGGGGGGAGCCCGTGGCAATTGGATGTAAGACCATGTGGGGGTAGCCCATGACACGAAGGTGTAAGACCCTAGGGGGAGCCCATGGCATCCTTACAGGTTTATGTATGCATGGATTATGTGATATAGATAGTTTTTATAGCTAACAAGGTATGTGATATGTGTATTGCTTGTGTGGTATGCTCTGGGAAACTCACTAAGCATTAGCTTACATGTTGTAGATTTGTTTAAGGTACTTCAGATCCCAAGGTCATGGGAAAGGTGTGATGGCGTAGCGTGCACTCTCTCTCAGGCTTTTTCACGGGACACTCTGATGTTTGGAATAAAAGTTGTATTTGAATTATGTTTTGAAAACAACTATAACTGGATTTGTTAATGCTATAACTGTGTTTGCTTATTCTAAAATGAAAAATTTCTTTGTATAAATTGGTTTGTTACATATTTAGGCATTATTTAATTACGTTTTAAGCCAATATTTGGCTAATTGCAAATATATATGTTACTTATAGAGTTAAATTATATTTTTCATCCAAATAGGAGATTCTTGAAGGAAATTGACCAAAAACGACAAAAATTGGAACCTAGAAGGACAAGAGCTGAAGCTGTGAGCTTAACGGAGCTTAAAAGGAAGAAAAACCATGAAAATAAAAGTCCCACGGAGTGGCTTCAGAGTGCCATGGTGTGGCGAGTTGAAGAATCTCGATCATATATGTAACATTGAAGCTCACGACGTGAGCACTATAATCTCACATCGTTAGAAAGGAAGTTCCAGAAGATAATTACGCGAGGAAGCAGTTTCCTTATCAGACACGAATTATACTAATCGCAAGATGTGAGACCCTAATTCTCACGACGTGACATATGTTTTATAGAAACTATATATATATATATATATATATATATATATATATATATATATATATATATATATATATATCCTATGATACATTCGAAATAACGGAGTTGGATTGATATTTTGGAGAGATATTTGATTTCAGAGGCCAGAAAAGAGCGAAAACAACCCTTTCGAAGAGAAGAAGATTAAAGATAAAGATTTTGAAGATTACACACTACATTCGCTTTGCATTAGATCAATCATGTCTAACTCTTATGTTTTTGTGTGCTTATTTTCTGCCACGAGAAGCCGACCACGATGTCGTGTGATCGTGGTTTTTGTCTGACTTTTGGGCTGCTTTCGATAGGAAATGCAAGGGAAAAATCACCTAGGACTATTATGGAGGTGTAGGATCTCGAGAGTGGGTTGGAGGTGGTCTGATTTAATAGCGAAAGGAATGGAAGTTGGTACTTGATCGATGTTTTTTTTATCGAACGGAACAACCTCTTCGGGGGTTGTTTTGGTTTATCGATAGAAGCAAAAGCAAGGCATCATACCAGGGAGTGTTTGGGTGGCGTAGCCTGACTGGAGGAATGCTATAAGAGGCTGGGGTGGCGGTGGAAGCCGCTTGGCTTACGTACAGTTTCTTCGACAGGTAGCCGTAACCCACTATGACCGGATGGGCTGTTTATGGGTTTCTTGTCATCGAGATGAAGGGAGGAAGTGGACCGGAAGGTGGATGATATGTATGGGAAGCTTCTGCATTCGAGGTGAGTCTCCTCACCATACCAATGGGTCTAAGGAACCAGGGCCGGCCCATTTTATGTTATGTAGTATGCTTGTAACATCCTGAAATTTAGGTATATCTCTTTAATCCTTCTTCTTTACCAAGTTGTCAAATTTAGCCCAAAATAGAAAATGGTGGCGAGTGGGTACGCTGGGCATACTGAAGAGTACGCTGAGCGTACCCATGGGCGTGTCTTTAACGCAGACTACCCAGGTACGCTGGGCGTACCTTAGCTTACGATGGGCGTAATGCGTCCAGATTCAAAACCCTAAATGAAACATGAGCACTATAAAAGGAATACTATAGCCCCCACCCAACCACCATTTTACAGAGAGTGAAACCCTAAGAGAGCCAAACCTTTGTTCTAAGCTGGTGTGTGTGTTTTGAGCTTGAAAGTATCATTGTGTTCTTGTGAAGAAGAAGATAGGGCCATTGTGGAAGGTAGAATTAGAGTGCAAGATTTGGATCTGAGCTTTACAGAGGTTGGGGCACCACTTGGAGGTAAAAAGCTCAAAGCTTTCTTTATCATATTGGATTTGTGCTTTATGGACCAATTTTTAGGGTTTTTTTGTCCCAAGATGGAGACTTTATGAGTAAATGGTCTCCATAAGCCTTGATCTACCCCATTTCAATATAAAATGTGTTGTAGACCCATAAAAATCCAATCTTGATCGTTTATATTGAGTCATGCATGAGATAAGGACTTAATGAGGAGAGAGGATAAGAGTTTGGAGTGATTGGTAACCTTTATAGCCATGCAAAGGCTTAAAGCTTTCGACTTTATGAGTTAAGAGGCATTAGAAGGACTAGATCTGGAATATGAGTTTGGATCTTAACCGATTCAAACGATCCAAACCAAAAACATTAAGAGCATGAAACTGAGACTTACGTTGGGCGTAAATCTTAGAACACGCCGCGTAGGGGTTTAGATCCCCAATTCTGGATAGCCGGAGTACGCCCTGCGTACAGAGTTGGTACACCCCACGTTTTAACTGCATTCGCGTCTAATTGAATTTTTTGACATCAGTGAATATCCAAAAAAAATTATTTGGTTCTTATCTTTATTCTTTGACACACTTGACACACATGAAATCCTTGAGGTTCTGAGTAATACCAACTCAGACTGATGATTTCAAAAATATGGAAAATGACTTTACTTTGAAACCATAAATCTACATTTAATGGTGATCTGAAAAACTTAAAGTCAAATGCAAAAGAGAGACATATTTTGTTTATTCAGGATGTGAAGAAGGTGAGAGAAGATGTCAATTATAAACTTCAACAACTAAGACAAGATATGGAGAAAGATATTGCAAATGTTCGTACTGAATTTGCATCTTTGAATCAAAAGGTGGATATCATATGTGATGCTGTTACTAAATTTGCAAAGTTGTACGAAAGTTTGAGTCCTCAAGTTACTCAACTTTCTACAACTGAGAATAAAAATTTCATGGAGGTTTTCTCAATGCTAAAGGAGCTTAAAGCTTTATCTTCTGCACCTACTTCGTCTTCTTTACTCTCTTCTGAAGATCTTATCAACAAATTCTCCAAATTCGAAGCCTTACTTTTTCAGTAGTTGGCTCCGCTTTCCAGAATATCTAGCCTTCTTCCTGCCATGGATGCCCCACCTGCTAGCATAGGGGTGCAAGGGGGAGAAAAGAAAGTTGAAGGTACGAAGGCTAGTGGCGAAGATGCGCAGGTTGTAGGAAAGGTATTTCCTTCCAAAATTCCAACATCCAAACCAGTGATAGCAACTGCTGATCCTATCACTTCTACAATCGTTACAATTATGCCAATTACAAGACCAATTTCGAAAAGAATTATGATTGGAAAATCTATTGAAACTAGTAGAAGAGAAGTGATAGAGGAATCTGGTTCAAAGGCAAGGGGAAAGTCAATTCTAATCGAAAAATCTAAAGAAGAGAAGAAAGTAGAGACTGAAGCAGAAGTAGAGAAGATGAGGATGATACAAAGCATTATGACTCAAAGGGCCAGTGATCCTCCTGGTATGAACAAGGGTGATCCATCGAAGAACTACAACTATGAAACAATTGAAGCCAAGGTTGCATTCAATCACATGTATTCGTTTGAGAAGAAGCCTAAACAGAGTTATATTGTCACGAATACGGATGCAAGCCAACTGGACTTTCCAATTAACGAAATGATGTTCATCATGCCTCAATTTAAAGCTGAAAGTAAATTCAAGGAGAAGGATGAAGGCACACAAATGAAGATAAGATTTCATACGGTTCTTGCCAAGCCTGTAGAAGAAGTGTGGTCCTTAGTCAAGATTAAAAAGTTCATAAGTATAAAGAAGGATATGGTCTTCGAAAACACAGTCCAAAACATGAAGTATATTGTGACAAGGGAAAATGGCGATGTGTGCGAGTTTACAATAACAAACTTTCCTTTAATGAACTTGTATGATCCTATACAAGTTGCATTACTTCTGAAGGAAAGATCATTTTCATATATTCAAAACATAGAGCCTGATGAATACAAGCTGGGAGTTACTCACATCAAAATTTTCATCGAAAATTATTATGAATGTCTGGAAATGATAGATGTGGAGTTGGCTACAGCAAAAGGTCTGGAAATTACAACACCAATGGCTCCTTTGAAGACTCAAGCAGACTTGAAGAAATATGCAGATGGTGAAATATGCTTGAAGCCTTTTGTCTTAGTCTTCTCTGGGAAGGATAAGTCAGGAAAGTCAAAGAGATTTTTGTTCCAGGAAAGTGAAGTTGAAAGATATTCTACTTCGCAATATACAAACTTAATTGTTCGTATGAACCATTGCAAGAAGAATAATGAAGGTGATAAGAAGGAACTGAAGCAGATTATCTCTTGGTATACTGAGATACGAAGAGTAATGCTATACTCCATTCAACTTCTTACAAACTGAAGTCTTCAACTCTGTTTACAAAGGGGGAGAATGTAAGAGTAGTTTCGTTGTAAAGAGTCGAAGTCTTGTATGTACTCTTTGTATGTTTTGATATCTATTTTACTAATGCATTTTATATGAAGCTTCGATGTCTAGTCCTTAGTATATTTTTTGTACGCTTTTACTCTCCTATAAATAAGAGTCTTTACTAGAGTTAGATAAGGTTTTTACAGTCTTGTCTACTTTTGTACTCTGTAAACCTTAAGTGTAATATTGAGCTGAATCACGATCTTATTTACATCGGTGTTCAATCTTTCATACAATTTTTGATTACTTACTCTGATTAATATTCAAACTCGATTCTTAGATTCTACAGTACTGCCCTTTGTTGACTTTCGTTGACTTTTAGGGTTTGGTCAACAGTTGGACATTTGGACCATTAGAGGGGTAAAATAGTCTTTTCCCCTTCTGAGAGAATATAATAAGGAACTAGTCTAGCCTTTAAGAGTCGTTGCTAATTAGAGGAATTTAATTTATGTGATTAGGTGGAGGCTAGATCAATATTTCAAGTTCGAGATTATCCGATTTTACCCGATGTGAGTCTTCTCACTATACATTACCTAGAGTGGTATCTATGTACAGACCGGAAGGTCTTATGTGTAGGTGTATGTTTGAGATTTATGTGCATTATGTTATATGTATGCTATATGTTATATTGATCGGACCAGAGGGTCCAACGACTCATGAGGCCAGAGGGTCCTCGATCAGACTGAACCGGAAGGTTCAACGATATAGACCGGACCGGAGGATCCAATGATATAGACCGGACTGGAGGGTCCAATTATTTTGACCGGACTGGAAGGTCCAATGAGCTAGACTGGACTGGAGGGTCCAACGAGCTACGAGACTGGAGGTTCCCCATGAGACACATTGACCAGAGGGTCATACCGAGTTATCGCGTTGAGTGGCTTATGTGTTGTATGTGGTATTTTAGGGAACTCACCAAGCTTCTTTCTTACCATGTTATGTGTTATGTGTTTCAATTTCTTATCAGGATCGCGGGAAGGCGGCGACTCGATTGTACACGCAAGAGAAAAGAGTTATGAATGAGGATCTTGGATTCTGATAATCTTTTGAAAACTTTGTTGAGTATTAAATGGTGTTTATTTAAAATGACATGTGTTTTATGAAATTAAAATTGAAAATTTTGGTTTGAAAATTTACGGTGTTACAATGCTAGCCATTATGTGTTATGTGGTATGTTGGATGTTTATGTGATATGTAGTATGCTAGTTGACTTTGTGTTACTTTCATGGAAGTCCATGGGAGAGCCCATGGCAACTGGATGATAAGACCATGTGGAGAGCCCATGGCTTTCCTATTAAAGACCATGGGAGAGCCCATGACACTTAGCTATAAGAACATGTGGGGGAGCCCACAACATCCTTATATGTTTATACGTATGGCGTATGTGATTGATATGTGGTATGCAGTAGAGATAGCTTTTATAGCTAATATGATATGTGTTGTGTGGATTGTGTGTGGGGTATGCTCTGGTGGACTCTCTAAGCTTTGTGCTTACAGTTTGCAGTTTTGATTTCAGGTATCAATGTTTTGGAAAAAAAGAGCTCGGATTGATCGCGGTGCACACACCTATGATTTCCGCAACGAATGATTTTGGGGATGAACTCTGATAAATGTTTTACTTAACGAAGATTTAAAATGTTAGAAATAAATGGTATTATTGTTTTTGCTATATTTAAAATGAAATTTTTATCCTTGATTTTTGGGTCGTTACAAGTTGGTAACAAAGCCTTGGTTTGAGGGATTCGGATATACCTTCGGGTGTGTCTGAACTCAAACTGAGGATCTCTAAAGTTTTCAAAAAAGAAAAAAAAAATTCAAAAGGAAATGTTTTCAAGGAAAAGGTTTTCTAAGACAAGAAAGGGTGTGGTGCATGCAATCAACCGAGCTCAAGTAAGTTTCCCTAGAATACCCACATATGTTTCTGTTATGATTTGGTTTATGAATCCGTGAATTACATGCTAGTTAGGGCTAGCGGAGATGCCTGTATATGTTATATGAGCTGATAGACTTGCATGCTAGTGCTGAGCAGTCATCAATAGGTTGGCCTAATATGTGGTGCTTGTAGCCTTGGGAATAATTGATGCCATGCTGGAACGAGAGTGATAATTGGTCTTTGTAACTGCTAAGTGTATGTTTTTAAAATTGTACATGGTTAGGATCTTATAGCCTTAGAATAACAGATTTGGCCTTATTTCCTGTTCTGTGTATAATTTGCATGCATAAGGCAGCAGACAATAAGGATGGATGGATGTGGACAGCGCTAGTCACGATATGTGGGCTAAGTGTTCAATGATAGTCCTTTAGATCGGAGTGCTACTGCGTGAATGCTGCTTGCTTTGTGCTTTGTGGAGCTCTTGAGTGATGGGAGTCAGCTACTAAGTGGATATGATGATATCCAGGAGGTAGATGGCTGGCATCATGGGGATTTCTTCAACAACTGATGGCAGGCGAGGTTGGGAACCTAGGAAATCCTAGGATATGCTCCAGTAAGCTTAGTGGGGCAGTTCAGTGAAGTTAGGAACCTAAGGGGAGCCTAGGAGGTTCTATGGTAGAGATTGTCTTGCTGTTTAGTATACCGGTGTAGTAAGTGACTTAGAGGATTCAGGAGGGTTACTGAGGAAAGTATGGGTAGGTGTGGAAGGTAGTATTGGTCCCGTACTACTGAAAGCACATGACCCATACTTGAATTGGTGAGAGTTATGGAGAATCTGAGAAGCTTATGGGAAGGAGAATTCTTGGTTATGCCTTGATCGTGGGAATAGTTGCTTTACATAATGATGACGAGCATGCATGGGTGGGATCAAGATTTGGTCCCAGCTCTGGTGGTGAGCCAGTTAGTGGAAGGATTGCTAGGATTTCGAGTTCACCTGGATCTCTTGTATCAGGTGGAAAGGGTTAATTGTGTGATTTATTGCGCTTTGGCATTTGAAACTATGTATTGGGAATACTTTATAGTCGGTTTAGAGCATACATTGCTCTAGCTACTGTAGTTTAGCCATTTGCGATTGAGCTAGGGAGTATGTCAGGGTGCGAGACCCTGAATGGCATGGAACTTAGAAACGAGGAAGGAAGATTGATTAGGAGTACCTCAATGAGAGAGGTTCAGGTTAGGTGAATTTATTGGAAGGTCTCGGGCAGAGATCCAAGAGTCTGGATCGGCTTTTGAGAGGCAAGTAGTGTCGGATCCAGTGCAACGCTTGCAAAAACTGCGCGATGAAGTTTCATTCCAAGGGTTTGGATTGTTATTAGGATCAGAATGAGGTGTTACATCATGTTCTTAGGGTAGTAGAGGTATCACAGGAGGAGGGGGTCAGGATTCTTTCAGATGTTCGTGAATATGCTATCTTCAGCCATTTCCGGTGGATATTGGATAATTGTATCACTTGGGATTTGTGATATCGGGTCGGTTTTCTGTTATTGTCTGTGTTAGCAAGGGTTGTCAGATACCATTCAACATGTCAAGGAATCTTTGATAGATCTTCAGACGGACGTATCTCGTGGAATGGGTCCCGCGTGTACCATGATTGCTCTGAGTTGTTGTCGAAATCTGTTCAGTGATTTGGGTTGCTACGGGTGTAGCAGGTTTGGCCACGTCTTCAGGGATTGCCCATAGGGAGCAAGCCCATTATATTTCATTGTGTTCAAGTGGACACCAAGGAGGTCGACTGTCTGACGGTCAAGGAGGAGCAGTGAGTGCACCTGCTCCAGCCACTTTCATGGTTGGTCCAAGGGCTTGAACGAGGGAGTTATGTCTAGTTTTCAGTTTCCTTGATATTTATGTTGGGAGAGCCATCGGGATTGCCAGGGAAAGAGAGAGTTGTCGCTAAGGTTTTGGTTAGACTATCCATTCGTTGGACTCCGAGATTTGAGCATGATGTTGCTTTTAAGCATTTGAAGTCATTAATGTAGTTGGGATACAAGAAGTATTAGCTGGATTTCAGGTAGTGTGCTGTTTGGGAAGGGATATTCATGGTGTTCTAGCTTTGGTGAGCACCAGTCGTCAGCAAGGTGAACATTGTAACGTACTGAGGATTAGGAATCCTTCAATTCTCATGTGCCGAGTGGACTTAGTTGAATCTAAGTGGTGGAGAATCGTCCAGGTATCCAGGACAGAAGCAAGGGTGAAAGTGATGTAAAACTTCGGGGGAGCCGTATCATTCACTAGCGGTAGAGAGTGTTGTAATACTACGGGTGTGTCGTAGCGTTAACAGATTCTTTCAAGTGATTTGGACTAGGGCAGGCTAGTTTGCAGGGTTGTGGGGGAGCCACAAATTAGTTAGGATCAGGACCAGATGTGATTGACCGATCAGCTATTCGGAGGCGAGCCCGGATGGTTATGGAAATTTAGGATGGAACCGGTAGAGACTACCGAGCTAAGGGTTGGACCAGGATCTTATGGTCATGCAGTGCATGTTTCTGTAGGGCTACGACTAGGTAGCACTATTATCGGATCTCATAAGAACCTGGTGGTTGGACCGGGTGCGAGACTGGAAGTCTCAGGGAACTGGCTAAGAGTATTTATTAATCAGTCGAGTAAAGGATGTCGGGAAGTCATGGTACATTATGCAAATTCCGATTCGAGGATCTTTCGATAGGACCGGAGTAACAATTTGGATTTGGATAGGAACCCGAATCGAAATTCGGGCAGGATTTTGTTGCAATGAGTTGGGATGTAGGGAATCTATATGCTAGGGGCATCGAGGGCAGAATTCCAGCATGGTGATAGGGTTGGTTTGATGGTAGTTTAAGTCATTGTGACGTGTCTCGGGTGGCTCTATCCGGAAAGTGTGGCAGGACGCACGGGGGCGCGTGCAGGAGTGGTAGTGGTGGTGAGTCAAGCTGCTTCAGGTGCGGTCAGACTGGTCATTTTAGCAGGGATTGTACTGTTACCACCACTCTGGGATCAAACTTGATATGTTTTCACTACAATCAGCGGGGCCACAAGAAGGCTCAGTGCCCCAGTTGTTTTTAGCAGGACGGGTGATGGCACCTGCCCCTGCAACCTTGAGGATCACAGATGGTCGTCAGGGTCATGCGCAGGCGCCTGCGGTTGGAGGCAGGGCTTTTCAGATGGCTACCTTGGAGACGCGAGCAGCACAGGACGTTGCAGGTATGCAATTTCTGTTTTCAGTTCTTCTGTTTGTGCATGATGTTATATTGTTATGGTTCTGCATCATTATCTGTATGAGTATTTTATTTTTGAGTAGGTTGATTGTGATCGAGTTATATGCAATCTGCATACCTTGGATATTGGGATAGTGGTTAAGGCATGAGTCCTATTGGAGAAGGTTACTTAGGGTGCAGTAACTGTAGCATGCCTTGGAGGGACTCGGTATGTCTCGCTAGTTTGGAGCCGTATAAGTTTTAGAATGGGCAGGTTAGATCCCTAGCTATGGTAAGCTTGGGATCCTTTAGCGGATTGATTTTGGAATGGTAGCAAGGATTGGGATTTCTCTTTATTGAGCATCGAGGTGTAAGCAGGATCAAAGTGGGGGAGAATCCTCCGACTATACGAGGGCAAGAGCACGCTGATCCGGGATGAGTACGCAATCCTTGAACAGAAAGGATAGTAGCATAGCAATGGGTGGATCAAGGAGTTCAGAATTGGGAGTTTGAGGAACTTCCCAGAAGTTAGTTCATGTAATCGATATGGTTAGTAGCTGATTGGGAATACAGGTTGGAGGACCGCCGATAGGACTCTATTGAGTCGGAAGGAGGATCTTGAGAACGGTTAGCAAGAGATGCTTACGTGTTAGTAGTCAGTGGTAGAGTCAACATGTAGGGTTGTGTGAATTCAGGAGTTGGAAGTTTGGAAACTTCCCAATGTTAGTTTCATGTTTCTGGATTAGTAGACGGTTGGTTTGGGAACCAAGTCGAAGAATTCCTCGACGGACCGCTAATTTCTTCAAGGATATAAGATGTCGAGGTTGATGAAGCATCCGATGATTGAGGACTGATTTTGAGAAGTCAGGATGAGGAATTGCTAGCAGAACTAGGGATATTTAGGAAGTACTCGGATTAGTGATTGGTAAGCAGCCAGATAGTAGTAGTAGTGTTGTAAGTCTGCGGGGGTAGCTGTAGCATTCTCTAGCAGCCAGATAGTAGTAGTAGTGTTGTAAGTCTGCGGGGGTAGCCGTAGCATTCACTAGCAGCCAGATAGTAGTAGTAGTGTTGTAAGTCTGTGGGGGTAGCCGTAGCATTCACTAGCAGCCAGATAGTAGTGGTAGTGTTGTAAGTCTGTGGGGGTAGCCGTAGCATTCACTAGCAGCCAGATAGTAGTAGTAGTGTTGTAAGTCTGCGGGGGTAGCCGTAGCGTTCACTAGCAGCCAGACAGTATTAGGGTGTTGTAAGTCTGCGGGTGTAGCCGTAGCATTTGCCAGGTTAGTAGACAACATGAGCGCATTGTTTTGGATGCAGGGGGGGGGGGGGAAGCAGTAGTACCCACTAGTTCGTGTGTAGCAACGAGCATATGGAAATCCACGGGTTGGATTTCGATTTTTCCAGAGTTTAGTCATGGTTAAGCCAGCAATGCGACAGATGGATCGTCAACACAATTATGAGATCAGGGAAGCAGTGAACCATTGGGGTTCATGCATGTTAAGGGCTACCATTGGTCTGGGAGCCATCATTATAGTCGTGGATTTGTTGATGTTTGGTTTCGACGTTTGAACCCGGTCGGTTGGACCGGGAGGTCGTTAGGGCCACAGTAACAGGATGACTAGTGGAAACTAGTACCAAAGAAAGGTTTCGTTTAGGCAGTTCAGTGTTGCAGGCAGTCCAGTGTTTCCGTCAGTTCAGTGTTTCCGTCAGTTCAGTGTTTCAGGCAGTTCAGTGTTTCAGGCAGTTCAGTGATTCAGGCAGTTCAATGTTTCAGATAGTTGCAGTATATTGGGCAGTATTAATTTTGTGTCGGACTGCAAGTTCAGCCATATTCGTTAGACCTGGGTGGTCTCAGTTCATCCGGAGTCCAGAAATGGAATAGCAGAATTTTCAGTCAGTAGCAGTGCGAGTATGCAGCGTATGGTAGGATTCAGTCAGTTGTTCGTAGGGTGCGCGACACCGTATGGTAGTAGAAAGAATGCCCAGTGGATACTGGCGACGATGACCCGTACTGGGAGTAGCGGGAGTAATAAATTTGGTGGAGGCAGGGTCTTCACAGTGGCAGAGTAGATAGGTGGTTATGGAGCATGGCCTTGGGAAGGCAAGGAAATCGTGCAAGGAAAGAAGGGGTGAACCCCTACGGGGTCAGTGCAATATTTGGAGATTATCAGAAGGATTGTCGATTGAGTGAGTTGCGTTTCCAGAATGTTCAGGGTCAGGATGGACCCGAGATTATTATCTGTAAGGATTGGGATTGGTCTGAATGACTGAGCGGGAGGCCAACGAAGGTAGGCAACTGGTGTTAGAATGAACGGTGGGGTATTGGAGGCAGATCGCAGTCGGTGGATGGTAGCAAACTTCGAGGATGAAGTTTAGTTTAAGTGGGGGATAGTTGTAACACCCAAAGTTGGAAAGCCAAGAAAAGAAAGAAAACCCCAATGTTAAGGGGAGACTCGGCAAGTCCAAGGAGGGACTCGGCGAGTCCGAGCAGGGTCTGGGTCGAGGAGTAAGCGACCGACTCGACGAGTCGGCCAAGGTGACTCGGCGAGTCTGGTCTGAACGAGGAAAACCTTAAAATCGGGACTTAGAGCCTATTTAAATGCCTCATTCTCTTCCCCAAGGTTCCTTTAGTGCCTCTTTAAACCAGGACACCAAACCCTAGCCGTCACATCCATTGATTGAGCCATTTATTGACTTGGAAGGTGCATTGAAGGTTGAAGAAGGAAGAAGGAGCTTGGAGGAGCAAGA
The DNA here is from genome assembly GCF_052625555.1 of Lactuca saligna. Classification (NCBI taxonomy): domain Eukaryota; kingdom Viridiplantae; phylum Streptophyta; class Magnoliopsida; order Asterales; family Asteraceae; genus Lactuca; species Lactuca saligna. The sequence continues at coordinate 165,732,956 of NC_136422.1, read as the reverse complement.
AAGGACTATAGATATGGGATTTTGAGTTCATTTTGAGCATTTTGAAGGTAATAACTAGTTCTTGGACCCCTCTTTGCACCTAGATCTATGTGTTGTTGCTGGAGTTTTTAGCCATGATGTTATTCTTTCAAGTTAGAAGCCAGATCTAAAGTTGCTACTTCAGATCTAAGCATGTGATGGTCTTGAGAAGCACAAAGTATCAGCCCTTGAGTGGATCATGAAGCCTCTTTGCCTTAAACCTTAGTTCATGGTGTATTTTGCTTAGATCTCCTTTTCTACACGTAAAGTTTGCAACTTTACGTGAAGAATAGGGCTGGGAAGGGTAGATCTACAGTTTGGAGTCCATGCATGACTCAATAGCCCTCTGCATGTAGAGGGATTCGAATGGACTCGGCGAGTACTTTGAGTGGACTCGGCGAGTAGCATGAAGTAGTGCTACAACTCGACGAGTGGGATGAACAGCTCGTCGAGTCAGATGAGGATTGCCTTGTACTCGACGAGTCTGTTCTTGGACTCGGCGAGTCAGGTTGCGAAACCCCAAACCCTTCGAGCCAAGGATCATATTAGAGAGTTGAGTGGGGACTCAGTGAGTTGGACATGACAGAACTCGGAAATCAGCGAACTCGGCGAGTCAGTAGACTGACTCGGCGAGTAGGGTCAACATGGAAGGTTGACTTTGGCCAGGACTTTGAATTTGATCGGAGTTGAGTTAGTTGACTTTTAGAGGACTGTCAGGCTAAGTGTCGCTTTGTTATTGGTAGCTCGGATAGTTAGAGAAGCAACATTTCAGACAGTGGTGGGCTAGCAGTCCGAGGGTTGCCAGCAGAATTCAGCAGTTCAGGTGAGTTTCCTTCCAGTAGGAACGGGTCTAAGGCCACAATGCCGGCCCGTTCAGTTAACAGTAGTTTCCGGACTTCGGTCCGATGCAGTAGTTAGTATGTTTGATGCCTTCGTGGCTCAGACAGGATTTATGTGTTATGTGTTATGTGTTCCGGGCTACGACCCGATGCAGTATGCAGTATATGTGTTCATGCTAGTTGATATGTTATGCTATGCTATGTTCAGTTAGTTTCCGAACTTTGGTCCGATGCAGAGGCAAGGCTCCAGTTAGTCCGGACTTCGGTCTGATGCAGGGGTAAGGCCCCAGTTAGTCCGAACTTCGGTCCGATATAGGGGACAAGGTCCCAGTCAGTTTACGGACTTCGGTCCGATGCAGGGGGCAAGGCCCCAGTTAGTCCGAACTTCGGTCCGATGCAGGGGACAAGGTCCCAGTCAGTTTCCGGACTTCGATCCGATGCAGGGGGCAAGGCCCCAGTTAGTCCGGACCTCGGTCCGATGCAGTGGGCAAGGCCCAGTATGTGCTTTATATGTTATTGTATGGTATGTGGTAGTTTTGGGGAGCTCACTAAGCTTCGTGCTTACAGTTTCAGTTTTTGGTTTCAGGTACTCAGTTTTCAAAAGAGGAGCTCGGAAAGATTGCAGTGCACACACCATAGTCAGCTAGTCTGGGATGTTTTACTCTGATAATAAGTTTGTATTTCGAATTAATGCTACAAAATTATGTTATGATTTATGATACGGTTTTTATGAATATGGTTTTAGTAATGTTTTAAAAAGAAAATTTTAGTCGTGATATTTGGGTTGTTACAAGTTGGTATCAGAGCCTTGGTTTGAGGGCTTTGGATACACTTCGAGTGTGTTTGAACTCAAACTAAGGAAATGGTAAAAGGTTTTCAAAAGAAAGACATTTTCGAAAGAAATTTTTGAGAAAAGAAGGAGTTTTTGAAAAAGCGAAAAGAAATTTTAGAAAGAAAAGAACTTTAAAAAGAGAAAAGGGTGTGGCACATGCAATCAGCCGAGCTCAAGTCAATACTCCCAAATTACCCATGCAAGTTTATGTGATGATTACCAGTTTCAGTTTCAGTTTCAGTAGAACAGCATGCTAGATTAGGACTGAGGATCTAGGGATGATGCCTTATGTGCCTATTATACGTGCTTTTGATCTGCATGATAGTGCTGAAGAGATAGTAGTAGGATAGCCTGTTTAGGTTATGCCTGAGTTTATGAGTTGTGTTGCATGCTAGTTCAGATTCTTGCTATGTGGATATGACTGCTTGAGTATGTTATGGTTAGATTTTCCCTTTGTCTGAATGCTGCTTGCTTTGTGCATTGTGGGATTTTGAGTAATGGGAGTTAGCCATTAGGTGGATACGATACGTCACATGTGATCAGGGTTGAATAATCTCAGAGTGTTGGATTTGGTCCTATTGCGCAGCTCTTGTTTGAGTCCAACCGTTGTAGGAATGAGTCCTCTACTTGAAGGATTATTTGAGCCTCGTCACATGTGATGGTATCCAGGTGATGGCTAATTGGAATCACAAGGAGACCTTCAACAGCTGAGGTCTGGTTTGAGTTAAGTCAGAGGTTTCCCTAGGGTAAGCCTAGGATGAGGTGGTGTTGGTAGCAGTAGTAGTAGAAAAGGGACCTGGTGGAGTCAAAGTAGTTCTTGAGGAAAGTACGGATAGATGTGGAAGGTAGTATGGGCCCGTACTACTGAAAGCAGAGGATCTGTACTCGATTCGGGAAAGGCCGAGACAAGACCGGGAACCTGGTAGTGAGTATGTTTGGTCTCGCAGCAGTAAGGAGTATTCTGATAATGGTTATGATTCAGTATGGTGTCATTGCGAGAGAAACCAACGGGCGGATCAGGCGCCAAAGAGGGATCAGGTTCGGGTTCAGGGGCTGAGCAGCTCGAGGAGTGGATGAGAGAGTTGATATCAGCCGAGGTTACGCGCAGTATTCTAGCTCAGACTCCTGTGATCTTTGGCACGGTCAGACAGAGGGATTTTCAGATTTTGTTGCTGTTTTGCTTATGGATTATTACCATATTCATTTTAAACCTATAGAATATGATTTTTATTGTTTCTTAATGAATATCATTGCCAAAACACAAGATAATTACCAATTGATTAGATAATAACTTCCTTATATGATAAAGATTGAATTATTTGTATTAATTGGGTAACTTATTTTGCAAGAAATTGAAATTAGGTCAAATATCGATGATGATGAAATTAATTGTTTAATTTATATTATTTGTTATTTGATCCTTGTATTATGAAAAAGTTTCAATTATGCCCATGTAAGGTTTTATAGTTTAAATTTGAACTTAATAGTTTTGTTTTGAAATTTAATTAGTTAAAACCCTAATGTTTTGAAATGTTTCAAAACTTGCCCTCAAGTTTTGGAATTTAAATTTTTATTAAAAGTTTAATCTAGGAATGTTAAATTCTAAAACCTAGTAGTGTTTTGAAAAGTTCATATCACACCCTTATGGTTTTATTAATTAATTAAGGTGTATAATTAAAAGAGGTTTAATAAATCCATAAAAGTTTAGGTTTTCAATTTAATTGAATTAAAAGTATAATTGTTAAATTTGACCACCTAGTATTTTAAAAGTGTAAAATACACCCTATACTATATATAACATTAAAAGTATAACATTATATATATGTATGAGTAAAAGTCAATCTTACCGTTAGTAGGCCTCATTCACGAAGCTGGTCTATAAGGGGTGTTTATGGAAATTGCCTATAATATGGCGATTGAATGGGTATCCACTCTTACCCACCGCACTCTTGACTAGTGGAGGGTCGTTAGCCGAACGGGTAGGATATGACGAAACCTTCCATTATAAGTATAATGAAGTAGAAAAGTAACTAAATGTTTTACAAATTCTCAATCTTAGTTACTTAGGCAAAAGTGAATTGATGTAATTCCATGAAATTACACTTTGTGCCCTTGCGAAGACGTTAGTGGAGCGTGTGTGGTTTACCGGCACACTAAATGGTTCTAAGCAAAGGTAGAAAAGGGTGACTTAATGTTTGTCATAGTTCGGTAGAGCGTGTGTGGTTTACCGGCACATCGAATAGTTGACCGTAACATGTGAGGGCACCATGTAAGTTTGCATGGTTATTCACACCTGCTTTGTGATCCTCGGCATCCCAGTCACAAACTAGAGGGGCGTATTGAGATTCAACCATGCCATTGAAATGTTCAATGAATCTCAAAGGATCTAGGAGTTTTCATAGATTTAAAACTTAAATTTTTTTTTTCGTTTTTCGTGGTGGAAATTAATGAATCGTCATTCACTTAACTTCAAATATTCTGCAACTAGATTACGACATCCCTTTTCTAGGTTGTAGCATATTGTGTTGGGTCCTAGCCTTAGTATGTCATTTGGGTGATTTACTAAGGACTCAATCAATCAACTAACTTGAATTTTTTTTCTCCCGTTTTGTAGATGTCAAAGTTCGACAACTATGGTCTTCCCAAGTCCCGTGGAACAAGCATTCCACATGAAGATGATATTCCACGAGTCGATCGAGGAACAAGAGATCATGCTTCACTTCCCCCTCCTCCTCCTATTGTTCTCTCTAACCCACAAGATCGAAGAATTGAAAGGTTCAATGTCACTAAAGCCCTATTGGAAATTAAACATGAAGATGGTAAATCCGGGTGTGCCCACGTGTTGGGAATGAAATCACACATTGATAGGTTGAAAATGTTCGGTGTGTCATTCCCGGATAAGTTAGCTGTGAACTGGGTTCTGAAGTCACTTCCCGAATCATATAATGAGTTCAAAAGAAAGTATTATATGATGGATCATGACGAAAGCCTCATTGACCTAACTTACATGCTCATTGTTGTTGAATCAGAAATGGTTTGGCAAAGCAATGGAGCGTATTTGTTGGGAAAGTCAACCAACCATGCTTCTGAGGACGTTCTAGAAGAACCGACCTGCGTTTTCTGCCAAGGGAAAGGGCGTTGGATACAAGTCTGCCCTATTTACCTAACAAATCTAAGAGATGGGAGAGTCAAAACGTATGGCTCTACTGTAGGTAAAATCCATTGACTAACTCTTTTAAGCTCCTATGCTAGATTCTTAATACATAATGTGATAAGATTATAGTTGATGTTTTGTAGGATCGAAGAAAGGAGAGGAAGCTTAAGGGAAGAAGTGAACAGAATCTAACCATGAAGAAATGGATTTCGATCGCATTACTTGAAGATTAGATTCTTGAGCTACTACTTAGAGTTAGAATTAGATTGCTAAGAAATATGTATTATCATAGTTTTTCAATGAATTACATTGTAAGGACAAAATTTTCCGCAATAAAATAAATTTTGACTTTATATTATTTATTTATCCTTGCAATGGCGTGTCATCCCGATCGCTTTCATCCGTGTAAAGAGTCTGAGAAATTGATTTTTGAATGTTTCTATTATTATCAATAATGGATTTGATTGTTATTTATGGAAATGTTGAAGAATTTGCCAAATAAGGAGAGTTTCTCATCACCCAAGTCTCAATTGGATAGAAACCTAGAATCATGCAACTTGGTTGCACGATGAATGAGAAATTTCATATTTGGAAATTAGACTGATTCATTGACAAAGTGTCAAGTGAAGGACTAGGAGATCAAGTACACAAAGTTGCATATTGATCAAGTCCACCATAAGAGTAACCAACATATTTGTCATGATTTATGATGTGTGTATAACTCACTTAGTTTTAAACCTACTTTTAATTATCAAATAATACACAAAAGGCAGTGAACCTATCAATTGTGGTATAGCTAAATAAGCAGGGTATCGAACACAGGGAACGACAAATTAAATTAAAAACTAATTCTATCTAAGTTAATTAAGAAGTAAGGGTTTTTCTCTAGTTTTACAAGACTAGAAACTTACTAACTATTACTAATTTGAGACTAGAAAATAACGACTTAACTAGATTCAATAATTGGAAAGGAACTTCTGTTTAGTTCAACTTGGTTAACTCTATGGTTGATTTCAAGGTAATAGTGCAATGGATTAATTAAATTAGACAATTGGCCACTGTTTAAGTTAGTTTATTTGCACATATCAATTTAATAAAAGTTTAGTAAATATGATTATACTTATAGGATTAAGTGTAATTCTGAATTGATTGAAAATATTTAAATCAATAGCAGAACGAACAAAAAGAATCAAGTAGGCAGAAAGATAAAAGTTTCTCCATTCTAAGAAGAAGGGAGAGTACCTTTTATGCTTTATGATAGGTCTTAATGATTAAGAACCATATCTCAATTGATCCTCTAAGTAAGTCTTAATACAATTGTATGTCTAAGAAGAGGAATCAAGAATTGAAGAAATGGTTAAATCAAGAAGTCAATCATACTTCGTTCCAAAACAAGTCTTAGAGTTAAGATTGTGACATTAAGTAGGTTTATGACATTCATCAAATGTGGAAAGTTGTGATGTCTTGGATAAGACAAAGACAAGCTAGGACCAATTTATGAAGTGTTTTGATAAAAACTACACTAACTCTTGAATATTGGTTTGTCAAGAAATGTTTATTGACAAGAGAATCTTATATGTCAAGGAGTCAGTGGGAGTCTTAATGGTCTTGAAAGGTTTCAAGAACAAATCAAAATAGACCTTATTGATCATCACTAGCACACGAGTTGAGGTTTACAACCTATCGTGTTGACACAATATTGTTTCTGTGCCGTTCCAATTAAGTTAATTATGCATGTGAGCCCTATGAGTTCTCATTATGCATAAAAGGCAAGGACCTTAATCAATGAAAAGTACATTGATAGGAAAGGGTGAGCTGCTTAACTACTTGGAAGACATGGTGGGCAGCGTGTTACCATAAGGCAAAGAAAGAAAGTTCGGTCCATAAGAGTTTGGATTTGTCGCAAACTTTGGTTTTGACAAATTCGCATGGATAAGAACACACACACCATTAAAATCTAAGTGTCATAAGATTTCCTCCTTCATGAAGATGGATGTGAGTAAATGCTTTCACTAATAGAGATTTTAAGAAGATAGTAATTGTGAAATTGTATTCTCTAATTCGATTATGGTTACGGTATCCCTCTCCATGATTCGAATTGTGAGATTTGGAAATTAGTCTTAATTGTGTAAGACACATATGAGCTATCTTGGATAAAGGTGTATGAGATTAAGAAGCCTTGATAAAGGATTATCAAAGCATTAAGTATTAGAAACGTGAACTTAAGAAATTCAATAGGCATGTTTTTTTGAAAGTTAAGCTGTTTCTGAATACATATCAAAGCTAGTGGGAGCATAAGTGTTATGTTTATAATTATCATCATGATAGTGGGAGAATAAATGTTATGATTGTATGATTATTAAGGCAAGTACTGCAAGTTAGCAATATTAATTATAGAAAAACAAGAGTCATACCTCGAAAAGTTAAGGGTTGAATAGTTGTTTTGCTATAATTAAGGGAGAGAATATTATGCTTCATTTCAAATCTAAAGGCTTAGGTTGTGGAATGTTAATAGATTTAGTCAATAGTACATAGTGTGTTCTCAAAATTTCGATTATGATTACGACATTCCTCTTCATAATTCGAATTATGAGAACATAGCACGTAAAATATTATTGCAGAAGATTGATAAAGTATCAAATCTTCATGTAAGACGTTATGAATCGTGTCCCATACGCTTCGGGTATAGGATCGATTGAAAATGCTATAATATTTGACCATTCTAAATTTTTCCAAATGTCTAGCGCATTTATATAGAAGAAGGACAAGAATCGGTTTTGACTAAGATGATTAAACAACTATCAAAGGACAATCCAAAGTTCACCGAGGATTGGTCACTTGTGAGTAGTTGGAAGTATAGTATTGGATGGAGTATATCGACATTATTATGAATATATAAGATTCTATTAAGAATGAGTAGTGATTTAGTAAGCATGGAAAGGTTTCCATATTAGGAGTTATATATTGAGAATCTATGTCTAGATTAGAAATGATATGCAAAAGGATGTTCAAAGAAATGTACTTTGAGTGAGAGACATCACATATATGGAATTGTCTTGTAACAATCTCTGATAGAGGACTTTGTAATTTCATTGGCAATAGTCATTGTGACTTTACTGCAATGGCATTACAAAAGGATCTTTGCATAAAATGTTAGAATCTAACATATTCTATAAGTGACAAGAATTTGATATTCTTTCACTTATGAAAAAGGATTTGGAGTTGTGAAATGAGTATGATTGGAAATGTGTTCGTTTGATCTATTTCACAAAGTAAGAACCATAAGTAAACATTGTGTGCATGATAAGAGCGTGGGACAAGTGTTGTAATAATTCAAGTAAAAAGTTGATTACCCGAAACGACAAATAATGAGTAATCGATATGGTGATAAATAAAAGGTGTTTTATTTATACTCATGGGTTTGGGGCCATATAGGATTAGTATTATTCTTGTGTTTCACTTTGCATGTTTTGACTTCCTGAATAATTTAATTGGTTTAGAACAGTCAAATTATTCGAACAGGCCACAGTCGTTCATATGTTGGAAGTAGGTATGAATAAAGACTGTCATGAATTGGTGTGTGTGAATGTCTAAAGAGTATTAGACATAAGCAAATGTTTGCTGCAACGTTCATGAGTTCTTATGAATATGATTTGAGCATTGGATTAAACCCACGCTCACTTGGATCACTTCAAGGATTTTATCACAAGTGATTGGTGAGACGATAACGTCTTATATTATTGAAACCGAGATGTGTGAATTGTACCTTGCGAGTCGGTTGCACATTGATAATATATAAACGCACTAGTAACTTGGTGTTATAAAACATATTGTTATGTGTAATTCGGTGAGTGAGTGCAAGCGAGCATTGAATCAAAGTTTATCCGTTCCTTTTATCCAAAATAGGATAAAAGCAATATCTTTGGGCCCCTCGATGATTTAGTGATGACAAACGTAAATGCTCGGCCGGGCTAGGGCTAATTTGATTTGTTCAATTAGTCAGTCGTCATAAATAGGAAATCGAGAAATAGTACAAAGAAAATGATTTGAAATCATACGATATCTAGAATGGAGGAATATATGATCCTTTATCTAAAGGACACGCGTATCTGATAGGATCAGAGTTGACAGTGGCTTTGGAAAGCTACGATTGCAGATCAGGATTTGAAGTCATACGTAGAATAGTTATTAGACTTATCCAACTGGGAGACTGTTGGATTAGTGTCTAAGTCCATAACTATTTTGGTATGTACTTGACCTGATGATGCATGGTCCTTTTGGGTTGCCTTCACCAAAAGCAACTTGATAGGATGAATTATGGAGAGAAAGGATTAAATATGATTTATTAATATATTATGAGAATAATATATTAAAGGAGAAATCATATTGTTTAATTAATATTAGTCAAGAATTAATAAGAAATTAAGTTTGTGACTAAAAGAGATTAATTAAACTTAAGGGACTAGAATTGTAATTATAAGATAATTGCAATTGGGCCATGGATTGCCTTATATTATAAGGTTGGACGAATTCTATGGGGAAACCCATAAGAAATCGTCCAAGGCCTTTAAGGAAAGGAGTCCATGGGTTGCTTAGGGCTTAAGCATCCAAATTAGGGTTTCCTTGTTAGATAACCCTAATAGCCTCACTATATATAGAACCCTTATGCCTCAAAACGGGGACAAGCTTCCTTCTAGGGTTTCCACATGTTTTGGGAAGCCTCCTTCTCTTCTCTTCTTCATCTTCTTGCTCTTGGTGTTTGTGAACCATTAGAGGAGTGACATTTGTGACTCTAAGCTTTCTAAAGTCATTACAAGAAGGAATTGAGATTGTTATTGCTACATAACAATCAAGGTATGATCTAACCCTAATTAAATGTTATATTGATTATCATGTGCTAGATCTAGGGTTCATAGTCTTAGATAAATTGCATGTACAATAGAGAAACCTAGATCCAAGCATTAGGGTTTGTATGAGCACATAGGATGTTCTTATGACCAAAACCCATCAGTTTTATTATCAGGGGAAAGGTTATGAACCTTTTAGAACCCCTTTTTCTTGTGCTTTTAATTGGAATTTGTTCATTATCAACTCTGAGATGTTATAGGCACATTATAGGTAAAGATTATGACTCTTTTAAGACCTGTGGTTGTGTTCTTGCATAGATTTTGCCCAAGTAGCATAGGTGATCAGCCATTGTTGCTACTTGGAAAATATGCAAAACTCTTTACTTTTTGCAATTTAAACAGAATTCTCGAAGGCTCTGTCAAAATGAAAATCATAAAAGAAAGGACGTAAATCAATTGACACTTGGTATCTAAGTGCCAGGGCGCATGCCAGGCTTTCGTGTCAGCGCCGGGAGTATGGTTATCCTGTGTAGAGTTAGACCATGCTCCCTGTTGGGCGGTGACATCCTTTACTTTTTTGCAATTTAAACAAAATTATGGAAAGCTCTTTCACAATGCAAATTGTATTAATATTTTTAGAAAGAAATATAGGACATAAGTCGATATACACTTGGTATCTAAGCGCCAGGGTGCATGCCCGGCTTTTGGGTCAGCGCCAGGAGTATGGTTATCCTATGCAAAGTTAGACTATGCTTCATGTTGGGCGGTGACGTCCTTTCTTCACCTAATGTAGATGGGCCTTCATAGGTCGAGGCTTCCGCTTGCTTCCCTTGGCGGGGCCCGGTGTGGGGGAACAATGTGTCAGTTTACGTTCTCTGGGGTTGTTGTCGCCTTCCTTTCTCTTTGACCCGGCGAGCACTACAACCGTCGAAGGCGACTCCCCTTGGTTGAGTGAAAGTTCCATTTGTGCGGTTCTGTACACCTACTCCCAGGTAGTGTGCTGAATTAGCGGAGGAGCTATTTTGGTTTCAGAAGACCTTTACTGGTGCTCTTCTTCGGGAAGACTTGTGCGCCATAGGGAATGACATTTTGCTCCTGTTGGTGGTGTTTCTTGCGCTCGCCTCCTCTGTTCTGAGGAACTTTGGTTCACGTTTTCCATCAGACAAGGTTTGCTATAGATCCAAAATTGCTTTTGTGTGGGTCTTGGCATGGGTGTCGATTATTGTCCAGACAGGTGCATTCGCCTGTGGGCGAGTGTTTCTTCGCTGTGTATTTCACACCCCGTATTTTGGATAAGCAATCCTTGGATTAGTGTTAGTTTCTCCTTGCGGAGGAGGGGTTGTGAGTCAACTAAATATGTCTCACCGTCTCTTCTTTGATTATTGGTTCAGCACTCGTGCTTCAGCAGATTTCCAATAGGAGGTCTCTGCCTTTTGGTGACTGCCATTTTGGCGTAATTGGGTTTCCTGCCTTGCTTCTCATTGAGCATCACACCTGTTGGCTAGCTTAGTTGCTATTATCATGGATGATCCATCACTTGTGCTGAATTTGATGACATCATGGATAGTAGATGGAATTGCTCGCAACTAGAAAAGCGCAAGGCATCCTAAGAGAATGTTGTGTTCAGTCGGGCAGTTGACAATCGATAAATTGAGCACCCTTGTAATCTCCTTTGCCCCGTCATGGCTAACCATGGTGAACGGGAGTCTGATTGTTCTCGTTAGCCAGATGTGGTGACCAGTGAAACCGACTAGCGGGCCCTAGCGTGGTGGTTGGAGGTACTCTTTCCATTTGATGGGCAGTTAGCTAAGGCAATGCTCATAGATCACGTCGACTCGATTTCCGTTGTCGATGTAAACTTGTTCAACATGGTGTCAACTAATGAAACTGGTGATGTGCAATGGATCGTTGGGATCCCAATGCTCTAGCCTTGGGCCATTCATCGAGAATGTTATGTTGAGGACGTTTTGGTGGTATGGCCCTACATTGGGATATCGGCCTTGGCAGTTGGTGCATGGGCGAGGCCCGGTGATGCTGAGTATCTCCGCCCTTTTTTCTCAGTCTCTTCCTCCATCCTTCTGATTTTTGGGCTAATGTTTATCCTTGTCGAATTTTGCCCTGAGGTCTTTTGCTATATCAATAATGTTTCATACTAGTTGTTTTTCATCAATCTCCCTCTTTAGCACTATACACTCGTTTGTATCGTGAGTTTTCCTTTTATGGTACTCATAGAACTTGGGCTTGTCTTTTTTTCCTCGACTGGGGCCTTGTTGATCGCATGAATTTTGGTATGACCTCTTTTGTTGTCGTCCGTGTAGCACGGTCTGTACCATCTAGACATATGCCGAGGTGACGATTGTGTCGCTGCTGGTCGTCATCTTGCCTTCCCTGCTGGGCGGAGATTGGTCGCGACACCGCCTCCTCCTACTTTGCATATGCATTGGCTATAGCTTTGATATTGGCGTCTATTCGCTCTTCCCCTTTGATTTGCCTCAGGTATTTTTCAACACGGAACTTGAGTTCATCCCGGGATCGGGGAACAGGTCCTTGCATCTTCTTCGATAGGGTCCCTAGGAGTAAACCATGGGTGAAAGCGCCTGTTACCAGGAACTCTTCATGTCCTGGACATTCAATGTTTCCAGCATGAACCAGTCATAATATTCACGGATTGATTCCCCCTTTTTTTGCTTGCATGCCATTACCGAGTTAGCATCCCCCTTGCCTTTCCTCAATTGCATGAAATTGTTGAGGAAAAGGTATTTCAGTTGCTCAAAGCTGGAGATGTTGTCTGGCCTCAGAGATTTTAACCACTTGTTAGCATTACCAGTGAGGGTGCGAGGGAAATAAGTGCAAGTGTAGCGACAATCCATCTTGAGGGAAGTCACCGTCTATTCATAATTGTCAATGTGGTCGTCTAGATCTGTGGTACCGTCATATTTAGGCATGTGTGGGATCATCACCTTGTGTGGAATTTTGTACTGCAACAACTCATAACTGAAATTAGAGTTGGCACTTTTCATGGCATTGTCCATGTATGAGGATAACATCTCGCTGTAAGCCATGTGCTACTGTATTTGGTACGGGCTTGCATACATCTGGCTATGCATAGTCACCGGCGAGATATATGGCTGATACAGAGGCAGGTTTGGTATCGGTCCAAATTGTTGGATGTTGTGTTGGCTTATTGGGGGAAGCGTGTATGAGTGCGCTCCCATGTATTTGTTGCTTATTCGTGTTGAATGGATGAGCGGCTGCTACGAGGGGATTGGATTCAACTTAAACTGGGAGCAGAACGCCAAATCTGGAAGAACTAGATCCCTGACCCGCCAGGATCTGCATGCTTGTGACTTATGGTTTTGTATGTATATGGATGAAACCTGGGATCTACTGCACATATGAGTTGAATATCGGCTAATGTTTTACGTAAAGCGGCATACGGGGCAACCCTACCATGGTGGTGTGTGGGTCGAGCGTGGAGGAAATTTGTGGCTGTGGTTGGATGGTGTGGGGGGTCCAAGTCCTAGTGCCATAGGTGTGTGGGAGAGACTTTTATTATGGTACAGGGGTCCCTATTGGTTATGTTGCAACAATTTGCAGAGTTGCATTTACGATTGCAACTGGTAGGATTAGGTTAGTTGCAGGGCGCCATAGATTGGCCGTGGGGATTGTTGTCGCCACTGCTGTGGAGCTCGGTGGTGTTTGTGAAACTGGTTTGAGGTTTGATACGTGTTCTTCCTAAACAGAAGGTTTTCCTCCCTCTAGTGACAACATTGGACACATCATACTTTTCTCCAGTATTCCGAATACTATGGGATTTCACCTTCCATTGTTGCTCTATGGATTTGTTTCGTGAGTGTATCATTCTAGAGATACGCCCGAATGGGCGCCAGATGTTTTGATATGTTGGAGACGGTAGTGCTGAGATTACCGGTGGGTTTAATGTTGATGCCCTCTCTTGATACTATAGTACAAAAATGGAAAGTAGATCATTAGTCGACGTCTGGGATGGATTGTCGGGACGAAGCTCCAACGATCTAGTTAGTGTTTGTTCTCAGAGAAGAGAAAGAATATTTACTCGAAAGAGAGTCTCCCCTCTTCTCGAGGAAGAGGGATCCTTTTATACATGGTTCGAGAGGCATGTGGACCTCAATGGATTCTGTTGGACATCCCTTCATGGGGCGTGACGTGGCAGACTCCTACTGAAAGATCATTCGTCACGTCCTTTTTGCACCCTCTCTTAATTAGCTAGAGGATGATCATTCAGTTATTATGGAGATTGTGGCTATCGTCTGACGAGCACGTGGGATGCTCTGAATGGTCCCATGTTTTCCGTGATGTTATCCCTTGGTGAGGAGATTATAGTGTTGCTCTACACCATAACTATCACGCCTATGTCTTTCGCGTTGGCGAATGCCCGACCTTGGTTTCGGACTTGGTCCGAGTAAGTTTAGCTTAGGCCAAGCTTGGTACTAGTTTTGACTTATCTTTTTGATGTTCCCTCTGAGGGTTACGTTAATGAGGACCCAACTTTCCCCTCTTCCTGAAGCGGATCACACCCTGGAAGGGTGAGACCTTCAGCAATACCATATCGCCGACCTAGATCTCTAAGTTGGATCGGCGTCGGTCGGTATAACTTTTCTGTCGACTCTGAGCAGTTTACAACTGCTACCTGATCTACTGAATCTTCTCGGTAGTCTACAAAACTACCTCATTTCGAGCCATCACTCTATGACCAACCTCGCCCTAACAGACCAGGGTACGACATCTTCGTCCACACAACAGCTCGAAGGGTGGAGCAACAATGCTGGAATGATAGATGTTGTTGTAGGAAAACTTTGCAAGGGGTATGTGGGAATCCTATCTCCCACGTAAGTCAATGACATAAGCCCTCAACGTATCCTTGAGGGTATGTATGGTCCGCTCACTCTGGTCGTCTGTCTGCGGATGATAAGTGATGGGTTTTGAGCATTCTAACACTTCCTAAGTGTACATGCAACCCTAATAACCTTGGATCTATGTTTGTCTAATTATCATGCAAAGTTGAATTCCAAGGTTATATTCCTATCTAGCATACATGGGAACAATTTTAACTTAAAGTATAGATAGAATAACTTACCTTGTTGTTGTTTGTGTTCCTTGAAACCTTGTGAGCCTAGCACCCCAAGTGTGATGCCTCAAATGCTTCACACAACACCAAATGCTCTTGGAAGAACTTATGAGATAACACACACTTCTCAAAAATCGGCCAAGCCCTCTTGTTTCTTAGTGTCGTCGATTTTAGGTGGAGAACATGTTACTTATATAGTGTTGACACATCTAGGGTTAAACCCTAATGTGTCATGACTCTTCATTTCCATGACCCATGGGTTTGTAACTCCCATGGAGCATCCTATGGGTGGAACCCAACTTGATAATCCATGGAGCCTCTTAGCCCACTATACAAGATATGGATGATTTACATAATCAACCCATATATTTAATTAGTTATCTTTTGATCACATAATTAATTCTTGATCAAACTAATCAAATAATATTATTAATATATTAGAACTTATAATATATTAATAATCTCCAAGTGTTATTTCTCTCATTTAGTCTATCCAATTGCACGGTGCCATGCAAACCAAATGGACCATGCCGGGTCGGGTCAAGTACATACCAGAAATAGTTATGGACTTAGACACCTTATCCAACAGTCTCCCACTTGGATAAGTCTAATAACTATTACTGCAAGTATGACTTCAGGAACCGATCGGCAATCGTAGCTCTTTACAAGGTTTCTCGGAACTGAGAAGATGATGGTACGCCATTTAAGATAAGTGATCATATAATCCTCTGTTCTAGATATCAGTCGGACAAATACACGGAACAATGTCTTACTTATTGTCCAACAGTTTGTTTCCCGATTTCCGATTTGTTTGTCAAAGAACTTAATTGAACACATCAACTTAGTTCTGACCGGGCCCGGTACATAGGTCAAAACAAAATCATCGAGGGGCCCAGATATCAGCTTCTAATCCAAGAAGGAACAGATAAACTTCGACTCATATGTTTGTTCTACCACTCATTGAATTACACACAAGAGCACGATTTATAACATCGAGTTACCAATGCGTTTTTTCATACAATCAATGCATAACCAACTTGTAAGTAACAAATCATATCTCTAGGTTTGAAGACTTATACGATATTACCGTCTCACGATCACTCGAGATAGAATTCCATGAAGTGATTCCAGTGAGCGTGGGTTGAGTCCAATGCTCAGAACTTTTGAGCACTCATGATTGCTGTAGCCTTGTCCAAGACCTCTACAACCAAACATGACAGTCTTGATTCATATCTACTTCCGACATATGACCGACTGTGGAGGTTTGAATAATATGTTATACCAAACAAAAATTATTCTGGAAGTCAAAACATGCAAAAGAAATATAGTAAACGATCGACAAGAGATAACAACACTTTACTCATAAATAAAACACTTTTATTCATCATCAGATGTCAATTACACTTTACAAATTTCGAGGTTATCTAACTACTAAATCTAATATCATCCTTCAGCCCTATGCTCCGAGCATGCTGGAGATGCTTAACTCGAGTCAGTCCCTTCGTGAGGGGATCTGCCAGATTCTCATCTGATGATATCCTCTTTGCCACGAGGAGTCCTTCTTCGATCCGATGTCTGATGAAATGGTATTTTCTGTCGATGTGTCTGGATCTCCCGTGATCCCTTGGTTCCTTGGCTAAGGCAACAACACTTTCACTATCACAGAAAATTTCCATTGGCTCTTTAATAGCTGGTACAACTCCAAGGTCTCCAATGAAGTTCCTCAGCCATAACGCCTCCTTTGCCGCCTCGCTAGCTGCAATATACTCTGATTCACAAGTAGAATCTGCCACTGTCTCTTGCTTGGAACTCTTCCAAGAAATTGCTCCTCCATTTAGGGTAAAGACCCAGCCCGACTGAGAGCGGAAATTATCCCTATCAGTCTGGAAGCTAGCATCACTATACCCTACAACTCTCAAGTCATCACTCCCACCGAGGGTAAGGACCCAGTCCTTAGTCCTTCGTAGGTACTTGAGAATATTCTTTACCGCAGTCCTTCGTAGGTACTTGAGAATATTCTTGCCAGGGTTCCCCTGAAACCTGCTAACCATGCTCAGGGCAAAAGCTACATCAGGTCGGGTACACGTCATAGCATACATTATCGATCCTACAGCCGAAGCATAAGGTACTCGACTTATTTGTGCTATCTCAGCCTCAGTGCTAGGGCTTTGTGTCTTACTTAGTTTGGCGTTACTCTGGATGGGCAATTCTCCTTTCTTGGAGTCCTGCATGCTGAATCTCTTCAGCACCTTATCCAAGTAGGTACTTTGACTAAGTCCAATTAGTCTTTTACTCCGATCTCTCAAGATCCTTATCCCTAAAATATAGACAGCTTCACCAAGATCCTTCATAGCGAAACACTTTCCAAGCCAGGACTTTACTTCCTGCAGGGTTGGAATGTCGTTTCCTATGAGTAGTATGTCATCCACATACAATACCAAGAAGCTAACTATACTCCCACTAGCCTTGACATACACACAAGATTCATCTTCACTCCTAGAAAAGCCAAATTCCTTGACCTTTTCATCAAAGCAAAGATTCCATCTGCGAGGTGCTTGCTTTAACCCATAAATGGATTTCTCAAGCTTACACACTCTATTGGGGTACTTGTTGCTGACAAAACCCTCTGGCTGACTCATGTAAACATCTTCAGCCAACTTTCCATTAAGGAAAGCGGTTTTGACATCCATTTGCCAAATTTCATAGTCATGAAATGCGGCTATGGCTAACAGAACCCGAATAGACTTAATCTTGGCTACCGGAGAAAAGGTCTCATCATAATCCACTCCAGGAATTTGAGAGAAGCCCTTTGCAACCAGTCTAGCCTTATAAGTGTGTACTTTACCATCCATTTCGGTCTTCTTCTTGAAGACCCATTTGCACCCTACAGTCTTTCGACCTGGTACATTCTCAACGAAGTTCCAAACTTGATTGTCATACATGGATTGTATCTCGCTATCCATAGCCTCTTTCCATTTAGCAGACCCGGGGCCTGCCATGGCTTCCTCATAGCTGTTAGGGTCATCTTGAATTACTAGTGTTCCATCACTAATAAGTGTCTCACCTTCTGCAGTAATATGGAATCCATAGTAATGCTCAGGTGCACTCCTAACTCTCGTGGAACGCCTCAGAGGTACAGATTCGTCAATTGGCTCAACAGGAGTTTCCTCCTCAAGTTGAGGGCTAGAGTTTGAAGTTCCATCACCACTTGACTCTTGAATTTCTTCAAGATCAATTTGCCTCCCACTGTCTCCTTGGCTTATAAAATCTCTTTCTCGAAAGACTCCTCTTCTTGCTATAAAGACCACATTGTCACTAGGTCTGTAGAAGAGGTAACCAAAGGATTGCTATGGGTAGCCGATGAAAATACACCTCTCGCTTCGAGGTTCGAGCTTATCATGAGTCTCGCATCTCACGAAAGCCTCGCAACCCCAAATCTTGATGTGGTCTAGTTTAGGTACTTTACCAGTCCACATCTCGTGAGGAGTTTTGGCAACTTTCTTTGTAGGGACTAGACTAAGGATATGGGCGACAGTCTCTAAGGCATACCCCCAGAATGAGATTGGTAGCGAAGCTCGACTCATCATGGAACGAACCATGTCCAACAAGGTTCGATTACGCCTCTCAGCCACACCATTCAACTGCGGTGTCCTGGGAGGTGTCAATTGTGAGACAATCCCACATTCCCTTAGATAGTCGAGGAACTCTGAACTAAGATACTCACCACCTCGATCGGATCGAAGCATCTTAATGTTCCTGCCCAATTGATTCTCGACTTCCTGTTTAAATTCCTTAAACTTCTCGAAAGTCTCTGACTTATGCTTGATTAAGTAGACATATCCATATCTACTGTAATCATCAGTAAAAGTCAAATAATAATGATTAGCATCCCTTGTGGCATGTTTGAATGGTCCACACACATCCGTGTGTATAAGGTCCAACAAACCTTCACCCCTTTCACACGAGCCTGTGAAGGGTGACTTTGTCATTTTTCCAAGTAAGCATGATTCGCAACTATCATTTGACTTTAGGTCAAACGACTCCAAGACTCCATCCTTTTGGAGTTGGCCTATGCGTTTCTTGCTTATATGTCCAAGACGACAATGCCATAATGATGCTTTATCCAAGTTATTATTATTAGTAGAATCAATACACAAAACATTATTTCCTAAGTTATCTACAACAGACACAGCTTCATACACCCCATCACAAGGTAATGCTTTAAAATAAAGAACATTATTAAAGAAAGCATCAATAGAACCAACTTCATTATTAAACGAAAAGGTAAACCCTTGTTTGTACAAAGCATGAAAGGAAATAATATTTCTTGCCATTCCTGGCGAGTAACAACACTTATTCAAATCTAAACTAAACCCACTACTTAGCGATAAAGTATAAACTCCAATCTTGGTGACAGGTGAAACTTTCCTGTTCCCCATGATCAAGTTTATTCTTCCTTGCTCCACATCCTCACTTCTTCTTAGTCCCTGCAAGTCACAACAAATATGAATACCACAACCGGTATCAAGGACCCAAGATTTCGAATGGGGTGAGTTATTAGAAATGATAGTGTAAATACCTGCATGGTTGGGTTTGACTTTCCCATCCTTCACATTCTGCTGGTACTTTGGGCAGTTCCGTTTCCAATGAGCTTTTTCATGGCAATAGAAGCATTCAGCCTCTTTTGGGTCAGAAGAAGGAGTAATGAAACCTTTCTTGGTTCCACTTGAAGAAGAGCCATCAAGGGTCCGAGCCTTGGTACCCTTCGAAGATATCTTTCTCTTCCTCCCTCGACTTTTCCCGATTGCCAAAACCGGAGTTGAGTTTGGAGTAGGAGTGATAGCAACCGACTTCCCCTTAAGACCTGTTTCTGCAGTCTTGAGAAGTCCCTGAAGTTTGCTGAGAGTGACCTCTTCCTTATTCATGTGATATGTCATGCGGAATTGATCATAGCACGATGGTAAGGAGCGCAAAATTATATCTATTGCTAGCTCCTCAGGGAGGTTCACATTAAGTTTCAGCAATCGATCCACATACCTTTGCATTTTCTGCATGTGGCTCGCGACGGAATCCCCGTCCTTCATCATGGTTGTTATCATGGAGCAGATGATTTCGTACCTCTCTTGTCGTGCACTTTGATGGTATCTTTCCATCAAATCTTGGTGCATTTCATAAGGGTAGAAATCCTCATAGGACTTTTGGAGTTCTGCTATCATTGTGGCCATCATGATGCATGCTACTTTCGTAGCATCCCTTTCATGTGCCTGAAAGTCAGCGATCTCCTGAGGAGTTGCAGTGGTCTCATCAATCTCCTTAAGCTCCTTGTCAAGGACATATTCTTTGTCCTCGTAGCGGGTAATCATCCTGATGTTTCTGATCCATTCATTGAAGTTGGATCCATCAAAGGTGACTTTCCCACACAAACTCATAAGAGTAAAGGAGCCATTAGGATTCGAGCCAGAAGCATTATTTGAAGACATCTGAAAGAGGAGAACAACTTTAGTATAGATTTAAGAGAGTCCTTAATAAAACACCCAAATGTAATATTAAGGCTAGGATCCAATCACAATATAATATAACTTAGAAGAGGTATGCCGTAATCTAAGCTATACCATATTTGAAAGGTAGGTGAATGACGATTCACCAATTTCCACCACGAAATCCGAAATATTAGATATTAGGTTTTTATTGGTTTTTAGAAATTCCTAGATTCTTTGAGATTCAATGAACTTTTCAAAGGCATGTTTCAATCTCGAGAGTGCCCTCCAAGTTTTGTGACTGGGATACCGAGGATCACAAAACGAGGTGTGAAGTAACCATGAAAACCACTTGGTACCCTTAAAGTTTATCACTCAATCGATGTGCCGGTAAACCACACACGCTCCACCGATACTATAATAAACCTTAAGTCACCCTTTACCTACCTTGTTAAGTCCAAGTTAGTGTGCCGGTTAACCACACACGCTCCACCAACGACTTAGACAAAGTGTAAAGTGTAATTTCATGGATTAGCACCTTATTCACATTTTCCTAAAGTAACTAAGATTGGGAATTTAATAAAACATTTAGTTACTTTATAATATTCATCATACTTTGAATGAGAGTTTATAAGTCCTTGTCTTACCCGTTCGGCTAACGACCCTCCACCAGTCAAGCAAGCGGTGGGTGAGAATAGACACCCATTAAGTCACCATTTTATAGGCAACAACCTTATACCCACCTTATAGACCAGCTTCGTGAATGAGGCGTACTAGCGGTAAGACGACTTTATTCTTATACACATATATATAATTATTAGATCATCATAATATAAGTATAAGGGTTGAATTTTAACTTTTAAAATTCTAGGGGTTGGAACTTAAAGTTTTAACTTAACTTTACTTGTTCCAAAACTTGAGGGCAAGTTTTGTAACTTTCAAAACTTTTCATTTCTTGTAACTTATGAGTTTAATAGAGTAATAAAATGAAGACTCTTCATTTTTCTAACTCTTGTGTTTGTTTTAATGGTTTTAATTCAAGTGTGACTCTTGGTTTTCCATAACTTGAGGACAAGTTATGGACTCCATTAAAACACATTATGATCAAGAATTAATCTACCACATAGGTTACAAATAATTCCTATGATCATCTAAAACATCATAAGAACAAGAACATGAATATGAACTTATTCATAAATCAGGAATTACACTTGAAACTTTGTAATTTTGATAACTAGTTGCTGTAAATGAATTATCAAATACATTACACCATCTAAAACAAGTTTTTCAAGTACCAAAAAGTTTTAGGGTAATGTTTCTAATTCATTTCCAGCAACTAAATCGAAATTCTACAATCAGTCGACCCTACTCGCCGAGTGCATGAACTTACTCGCCGAGTTGGTTGAAGATACACATGAACTCGACGAGTCCCTCTTATGGACTCGACGAGTCCATTCGTAGACAGCAAGATTTTCGACTTTTTTTCAACTTTTAAGCACAAATAAAAAACAAACAAGCCTAGGCTCTGATACCACTGATGGGTTTTGAGCATTCTAACACTTCCTAAGTGTACATGCAACCCTAATAACCTTGGATCTATGTTTGTCTAATTATCATGCAAAGTTAAATTCCAAGGTTATATTCCTATCTAGCATACATGGGAACAATTTTAACTTAAAGTATAGATAGAATAACTTACCTTGTTGTTGTTTGTGTTCCTTGAAACCTTGTGAGCCTAGCACCCCAAGTGTGATGCCTCAAATGCTTCACACAACACCAAATGCTCTTGGAAGAACTTATGAGAGAACACACACTTCTCAAAAATCGGCCAAGCCCTCTTGTTTCTTAGTGTCGTCAATTTTAGGTGGAGAACATGTTACTTATATAGTGTTGACACATCTAGGGTTAAACCCTAATGTGTCATGACTCTTCATTTCCATGACCCATGGGTTTGTAACTCCCATGGAGCATCCTATGGGTGGAACCCAACTTGATAATCCATGGAGCCTCTTAGCCCACTATACAAGATATGGATGATTTACATAATCAACCCATATATTTAATTAGTTATCTTTTGATCACATAATTAATTCTAAATTAATTCTTGATCAAACTAATCAAATAATATTATTAATATATTAGAACTTATAATATATTAATAATCTCCAAGTGTTATTTCTCTCATTTAGTCTATCCAATTGCACGGTGCCATGCAACCCAAATGGACCATGCCGGGTCGGGTCAAGTACATACCAGAAATAGTTATGGACTTAGACACCTTATCCAACAATAAGTTGTACTGAAATGCAGTCGCATGCCCAAATCCTCATGGTACTTCCGCCAGAAATGGGTGGTGAACCAAACGTCATGGTCTGAAACGATAGAGACCGGAACCCCATGGTGAGCAACAATCTCGCAGATATACACATCGGCCAGCTTCTCGGCTGACGAGCTCTCCCGAATGGGCAAAAAATAGGTACTGTAGGTCAATCGATCCATGATGACCCAAATAGCGTCGAAAACCCTTGCCATCTTTGGAAGCTTGGTGATGAAATACATTGTGATCTGCTCTCATTTCCACATGGGAATCTCCAGAGGCTGAAGCTTGCCATGCGGCCTCTGATGCTCGGCCTTGACCATTCTGCAGGTCAAGGACCTCTCGACGTACCAAGCGATCTATCGCTTCATGCACGACTATAGGTAACTCAAACTTAGATCCCGATACATCCTGGTGGCCCCCGGGTGAATAAAGAAGCAAGATTTATGAGTCTCCTCCATCACGATCTGCCTAATCCCACCAGACACTGGAACCCATACCTGAACGCAACGGGTTAAGAGCCTACGGATGTCCTGAACAAACCGGATGATGTCACCCTTGATCCTCTCAAGCTTCCAATTCTCCTCTCACACTCCCTCAGTTTGAGCCTCTCTGATCAATCCCACTAGTGGAGAATCCACTGATATCTTCATACATGCTGCTGGAACAGAAGATCGATCCAACTTGTGGCTCAGGGTGTCCGCAAACACATTCGCTTTACCCGGATGGTAAAGGATCTTGCAGTCATAATCCTTGACTACATCCAGCCACCTGCGCTGCCTCATGTTCAGGTTTGGATGATCCATGATGTGTGTTTGACTCTTGTGGTCCGTGTATATGGTACAACGAACCCCGTAGAGATAATGTCTCCAAATCTTGAGAGTGAATACCACCGCTCCCAACTCCAGATCATGTGTGGGATATCTTGTCTTATGTGGCTTCAGCTATCGTGATGCGTAGGCTATCGCCCGTCCTCTCTACATAAGGACTTCTCCCAATCCGGTGATCAATGCATCACAGAACACCACGAAATCCTTAACTCCCTCAGGGAGTGTCAGAACTGGAGCCTTGCAGAGTCGTTGTTACAGAGTCTCAAATGCGGTCTGCAGCTTAGGGACCCACTGAAAATCCACCCCCTTCCTCATCAGACAAGTGAGGGGTACCACAATCTTGGAGAAATCCTGAATGAATCTCTGATAGTACCCTGCCAAACCCAAGAAGCTCCTGATATCCAAGGGAGATTTTGGAACCTCCCACTGCATAACCACCTTGATTTTGGCCAGATTGACCGAAAATACTCTCTTGGTTAACGAGATGTCCAAGGATTTGAACCTCTTGCAACCAAAACTCACATTTCGAGAACTTGACGTAAAGTCACTCTCACCTCAAAACTCCCAGTAGCTAACGGAGATGCTCCTCATGCTGATCCCTAGTCTTGGAATGCACCAAGATATCATCTATAAACACAATGATCGAGTGGTTGATCATCAATCTGTACACTCGATTCATCAGGTCCATAAATATTGTTGTCACACTGGTGAGCCTAAATGGCATCACCACAAACTCGTTATGTCCATAACGAGTCCAAAACGCGATCTTCTCCATGTCCTCCTCCCTAACCCTAACCTGATGGTATCCGGACCTCAGGTCTATCTTGGAGAACCAAGATGCTCCTTGCAACTAATCGAAAAGATAATCTATCATCGGGAGTGGATAACGGTTCTTCACCGTTCACTTGTTCAAATCCTGGTAGTCAATGCACATCCGGTGTAAACCATCATTCTTCATGACGAAGAGAATCGATGCTCCCCACGGAGAAATTCTCGGAAGGATGAAATTCTTGCCTAGTAGTTTCTGTAACTAGGATGATAACTCCTGCATCTTGGGTGGTGCCAATCAGTATGACACCTTGGTGATAGGGCCGCACCTGGCACTAGGTCGATCCTGACTCGACCTGCCTTTCAAGAGGCACTTCGGGTAACTCCTCCGAAAACACGTCAGCAAAATATCTAACCACTGGAACCTCAGAAAGCAAGACCTGATCCCTGACTCGCGTATCTATCACATACGCCAAATAACCCACACATCCGCGCTAAACATACTACCAAGCCTTGGCGGCTGAGAAAAACCTTGAACCCAATCTAATGCCCTCACCGTAGATAACCAGTTCTCCCTCACTTGGGGTTCAAACTACCATCTGCTGACCCTTGCAGTCGATCATGGCATCAAAACGACTCAGCCAGTCCATACCCACGATCACACATACATCCCCCACGGGAATCAGAATCAAGTCAATCGGGAAGGATACCCTGAAGGTCTCCAAAACACAACACTAGTAGACTAAAGAAGCAGGAATCCCATGTTCGTTGGCGATGGAGACTCGCAACGGACACTCTAGCTCTCCTAAGGGTAAATCAAATTCTATACTAAACGATCGAGAGATAAATGACTGGCTCACCCTAGAGTCAAATAATACAAGAGCAGGCAGAGAGTTCACTAAGAACGTACCTAACATAGGTACAAATATATAAGTAAAAAATAAATATAATCAATAGGATAAAGGATAGACATATACTAGCCACCACATCCGATGTTGTCCTGGCCTCCTCAGCTGTAAGCTGAAAGGCATGTCCCCGAGCCCTCAGGGGTTCTACTCTACCCTGATTCCTGTCAGTAATCCGCAGTGTAGCCGATGCTGGAGCGTATGTCGGTCGGGCAACGAGCAATGGTCAATTGGTCTTCACGTGACCAGCCTGATCGCAATGGTAACATATTCTTATATCATGAACCACAGCTAAATAGCATAAATCCCTCACAAAGTGCCCTTACTTGCCACATTTTCATCACACACTACCAGATCTACAAACTCCAGAATGACCATTCCCACGCATCCCACAAGTGCGCCCGTGCTAGCCACCCAAACCTAGAATCAGTGGTCTTGGACTGCTTTGGCGTAGGCTGCAACTGCTCCGGGGCCTGACTCTACTCCCGCAACTGTAATTCAATCTGAAGCTCATGCCACCTAGCGGCCTCCTGTAACTCCAGTAGCATATCACAACGTTGGGTAGCAACAAATTGTCGGATGTCGGTCTTAAGCATGCTCAGATAACGTATCATCAAAGCCTGCTCGAAAGCAAACTCTAGGCAAAACATCACCCTCTCATTAAACATACAAGTGATCTCCATCACCGACTCCGTAACCTGTCTCAAATCAAAAAACTCTCAACCCATGGAATGTAGCATGCGTAAAACATCTCCCTGAACTAATCCCAACTAACTGCAACTATGTGATCATCTGTATATGATTTTGTCATCACTCTCCACCAGTCCTTTGCCCCGGACCTCAGCAGGTTCAGAGCATACCCAATCTTCTGGTCAGTAGCACATGAGCCTGTGAAAAATCATCCCTCAATGTCATATAGCCACCTCATGGATATGATCGGGTCCTGAATCCCATCAAAATTTGGGGGCTTTGTGTTATCGAAGTCCAGATACTGAAAAGCCCAACTGGTCCTGCCACCAGTGGTTGCTATAGCTGCAGAGGATGCAACGACAGCCGTCTCAACAATGGTTGCATAGGTCTCAACAAAGTACTCGACCATAAAGGTCTTGATAGACCCAAACATCTCTGCCAACTGTGCCTGAAACAGTGTAGCAACCTGATCATGCAGGATCTCCCAAATCTTGGCATCCAACTCATCTGGTCTCATCTGATCAATGGTCTCGGGCACTACTGGTCCACCCTGACTGCCAGCTCCTAATACTGACCCGGATTCGGTCACAAATCACCTCATAACCACCATGCTGAAAATATACCACAAAGATATCAAACATCCCATATAATAACGATAAACCAACTCCCAACAAAAATCCTAAGGGTTGTGACTTCCTTGTTGCGCGTATGGGTCCTGTGCTTTCATTAGTATCGGCCCATACTACCTTCCACACCTAGCCATGTATGCATCAAGTATAATCACAATACCCTAAAAATATACATAAACATAGGCGAGCATTCAATCCTCACCCCTAGAGTAAGGCTAAATATCTCATAACTGGCCGACTGACCCCACACAACTCATATGTAAAACTTCCACCAACGCTGCAATACTAGTGTATATTGGTCATACATAACATTGGACCCTATATACATTCGAATATCTAACCCCTACCCTAAGCCATTCATCAAACAAGAACAAGAAATAAGGCTAAACCAAATATTCTTAGGCTATAAGATCTTAATTATGTACAACTATGATGCATTGTAACATCCGTAGATCCGGGCTAGTAAATTTAGAGGCAATAAGTGTCGAAAACAACTTTCGACAAAATATTATTTAGAATAAATAATCTTAACCAAGTTTTAGAATATGTCACAAGGTTTCCGTACATATAAAGAACGCCGAAATCCGAGTTATAACGAAGAAGTTATGACCCGTCGAAGTTTCGCGATGGAACCGGCACGGCATCGGGAAGCGTAAATAGTGAATTTACGATAAAGTTAGTTTTAGCCTTAGCGATATAAACAAAAGTCATAGAATATGTTACACTAAGAACATCGATAAAAAGAACGCACAAATCTAACTTCGTATGAAGAAGTTATGATTTTTCGAAGTTTTGGATTAACAATGTACAACCCGAAATTCGAATGTTAGATTGAGCGGTTTTTAGCTGACACGACCTAAACGAGAATCAGAGATATCATTAAGAGTAGCGTAACGAGAAAAATATGGGCAAAAACGGACGTCGGATGAAGAAGTTATGAGAATTTAACGGAACAAACCTGTCCCGGCCTGTTAATAATATAAAATTTAAAATCGATTCAAAATTAGCTGACAAAGTCTAAACGAAAGTGGTAGAATACATTCCCACCTTCATGTGTATATAAAGAACATCAAAAATGGAGCTCGTATGCGAAAGTTATTATTTTTAGAAGTCGAGAGAGAAATTTGCAAAATCTGATGCAAAAATGATGACGTGGCATGATCTAGGCCGTTCCTTGTTGCCCACGACTCGCTTCGGATGGATGACAGCTGGCTCACTATGCAGCGTGTACAAGAAGAGAACACCCCGTGTTCGGAATCTCTTGGCTTCGAAAGGTCCACGTCAACGTACCCTCAGTACGCCCAGCATAATTCTGAGATCAGGCGCCTATAAAAGGCATGCGAAGGGTTCGAGCTTTTCACACATTTTCACACCAAATCTCTTTCTCTCTCTAGTTTCTTTCTCTTTCTAGCCTACCCTAACCCCCTAAAAGCCTAGGTAAACCCCCTAGCACCCTAAGGAAGCCCCGAGGATCCCGGAGTCTCGAGAAAAAGGGGTCTTTCGGTTTCAAAACGCTGCTCCAAATAAAGTTCCGGTTTTCGATAAAATTCATTGTAAGTGTGCTATGCTTACGCAATCTTTAATATAGCTTCCAAATAATTATAGTAATGTTATTAGGTCCTTAAAATAATTATTTGGGCTATTATTATGAGTTATATTGAGTGTTATTTAATTCTTATATGATAATAATAATAATAGTCAGACTATTAATTTGTCGCGGTTATCGTTAGACTAAACCCTAGTGGTGTTGATACTAGGTTTTATCGAAGGAAATTGTTTTGCGAGTATCGAAGCGCTGTCCGAGTGCTAAGACACCACCTTTCAGGTGAATGCATGGTCCCCTTCAACTTACACATAGATATGAAGTATTTACTACGTGCTATGTGTGCATATTGTCTGTTTACTTGCTGTCTATGCTCGGTGAAAGACTTTATACATGTTTTAGATGATTTAAATTATATATGTATTTTATATCTACAAAAATATTGGGGTAAAACATGGGTAGATATAATAGATGAAATATGAGTTGGACGATGAGTTGAGAGGTGATATAGACCATGAGGTATGGGTGAGAGGTGTACGATGTGAGAAGCCTTTTTTCCAAATGATGTCCCTGTCATTCAGCAGAGTATGGATGACAACCACAGACTACTCTAGATCGTCCAGTGGAACACTAGCAGGCTCGCAACCTGTAGGTGTTGTGAACTATGTGTTCACCCGGTGTACTCTAAACCTTGGTGACCATGCCGACTTGGTGCCTAAACCTTAGTGATCATGCCGACTTGATGCCTAAACCTTGGCGACTATGCAGACTTAGTGCCTAAACCCTAGCAACTATGCGGACTTAGTGCTCGTTATGTAAACCATGGCAACGATGGACTTCGTGCTGATTCCTTTGGATGATCCTTAGGAATGGATGAACGAGGAATAAGCTGATTCTTAGGGTAGATCCTTAAGAATAGAGAATATAATGAGGATGGGTAATGGGGTTTAATTGCTTGATTGTTTGAACATTATAATTATATTATTGTGGGTTGAAAACCCTATGTACTCACCAGGTTTTCCAACCTAACCCACTCTGTTTATTTATATCACAGGTATTGATATGAAGTCACATTACACTGAGAGATTTAAAGAGATGTAGATCACTAGTGTAAATAAATGTAAGATCTGTTTATGCTTATGTTTCTGTATTAACGATGACATCCCAAATGAATAAAATACGTTTCTTCGAAAATGTTTTAATAACGTATTTATCATGTTTTTCTGGGAACAAATTCCGCAACATTTTATTATAAGAAGTACTCTGATTTTTATAAAGCATAAACAAAATCGGTCTTTTCTAGCCGTGAAAATGGGGATGTCACAGTTGGTATCA
This sequence comes from Lactuca saligna, assembly GCF_052625555.1. Classification (NCBI taxonomy): domain Eukaryota; kingdom Viridiplantae; phylum Streptophyta; class Magnoliopsida; order Asterales; family Asteraceae; genus Lactuca; species Lactuca saligna. Next base: position 165,703,665 of record NC_136422.1, on the reverse strand, counting down.
AAGCATTACTTTAAGCGAACTAGGAATATGGATTTATTTCTAGACTTAAACTTAGAATGCTAAGTGATGATTGTGAGGAGTGTGTCAAATAGATTTTGGTAATACACCTGAAGAGACACAAGCACTAGCTTATTTTAGGAATGATGCCTGAATTGATTTTACGTGCTAAATGATGCTATAGTTTGATCGGATCTATGGTCTGTTGCCGACCGGATCTGGAAACCTTATGTGTTTAGGAATCTAAATGTACGAATACGATATTAGAACTAGCATATAAACATTTTGGAGTGATAAAGATGATTTAAACGTCAATCCTAAATAAAGATCTAGATTCACCTTATTTGATGTATAGATCAAGATGGCAAGGACCCGTAGCGGAAACGTAAATGCAAATGGGAACCGAAACCAACCCCCCAGTGATTGAGAAAATACCGGTTGTGGTAGCCGCTGCTGAGCCAATAACGATGGCCGGAGTGCAAGCGATGATCCAGGCGATGTTGGATCGTCAAATGGAGGAAACCAGATGTTTGCTCTAGCAAAATCGAGACGAAGCGACCATACAGATTGAACAACCCGAGTTGAACGAAGGGCAGACTGAGGAGGGAAACTACAGTGGGACTATTGGTCAAGCCAACCCACCAATAGTTAGGCAAAACCATCAGGATGGAGGAAATGATGGACGTGGATGAAAATACAAGGATTTCATGGCGTCTAAACCATCGAGTCTATCTAGAAGCCCGATGCCGGTGGAAGTCATGAACTAGATCTCTGAGATGGAGACGATGTTTGAGAGTTGCGAGTGTAGCAACAAGCAGAAGACCGCTCTCGCGGTTCCTCTGTTGAAATATGGAGTACTAAGTTGGTGGAAGCTACTAGCTGATTCAGTGCCCAAAGGAGAAGCAAGCAAGATGTCATGGGAGGATTTTCTGGTGTAGTTAAAAATGTAGTACTGCTCTGAGAAGGATCTTCTGGAGATCAACAACACATTTTAGAATCTAAAGAAGGGAAAGATGAGTGTCATCGAGTATGCTGCAAGTTTTAAGGAGAAAATGAAGCTTGTTCCTTATCTAGTTCCAACTGAGCTCTCCAAGGTCAATAGGTTTGCCCATGAATTACCAGCAGACTTTGGACCAATGGTCAAGCAAGCAACCACTTTGAAAGGAGCCATCTGGGCAGCCAGGAATGTTGAGACCTAGATTAGGGAAAAAGTCTGGAGAGAGCTGAAGTTGGCGAGAAAAGGAAGCATGAAGGATCTTCAAAATCCAACAAGGAAAAGAAATTCTCAAAGACTGAAGAAGGAGGAGGAGGTGAAACCAAGTGGTGCGAGAAGTGTAAAAAGAAGCATTTTAGGAAATGTAGCGAGGAGGTGACTTGCTACAAATGTGGTAAGACAGGGCATTACGCCAACAAGTGTGCGTCCAACAAGAAGGTGTGTTATGGATGTAACAAAGAAAGGCATATTTCTAGGGACTGCCTAGGGAAAAATAAAGTAGCAAGAACAGAAACGCTACCGAGGCCACGGGCGTTCCACATGATCCTCGACGAAGCAGAAAACCATGCGAGGAGTCAAGGATGAGGACTTCATATCCGAAGATCAAGTCATGCAGTAGCCATAGTATCGTATGATGTAGCCTATTAGAGGCATAATCTAGGGTGAACTTGAACACCTATGTAATAGTTTCAAGAAATAATAAAACCTTTATTTTGTTATCTGATGTGTTAAACTGTTATGTGATTTTCTTGTATGGTGACATAGAAAACTGTGAGACAACACTTGGGATGAGTATGAGTAGGTGCGAAAGGTAGTAGATGCATATACTACCGGAAGCACAGGACTCACGCTTGGATCATGGAAAGTCACAAGGTTACCAAGATGCTAGTAAATGATTTCGTTTTATTCAAGCATGTCGTTACCATCGTTTCGGTAATGACTAAGAAGATGGTTGTTATTCCAACCCTAGTGGTTATATCAAATTGATTCTGACTACGATGAGTATGATACGTGGTTTAGAGAACCAAGTTCGATGTAGCATCTGACTTAAACCAAAAGATTGAAATGAAAGCTAACCAAGGCAATCAGTAGAAGTATCGCGATGATTGTTAAAGAAGTTGGTAGCTAGAAATGCTACATATTGAAATGTGATTGTATCACATTAGAACATGAAGGAAGGTACACTTTGTTTTGGAATTTGACTCTAAGAGACCTGAGTCTGAGCGTTGCAACATACGATAAGAGGTCATTAGAATATGACACATCGGTCCATTGTAGGCATCTGACTTAAAGCAAAAGATTGAAATGAAAGCTAACCAAGGCAATCAGTAGAAGTATCGCGATGATTGTTAAAGAAGTTGGTAGCTAGAAATGCTACATATTGAAATGTGATTGTATCACATTAGAACATGAAGGAAGGTACACTTTGTTTTGGAATTTGACTCTAAGAGACCTGAGTCTGAGGGTTGCAACATACGATAAGAGGTCATTAGAATATGACACATCTGTCCATTGTAGGCATAAAAAAAGTACTCTTAAGTTCGTATCCAGTGAGGATCGAGATTGTGACTTGAAGATCATAATCTGGAGTCTAACGTGAGATATGGAGCAAGTGCAAGATCGAGCACCGCCTACAGTCAAGGAGTCCAAGAGTTAGAAACTCATTCGAAGAAACATCAAAGTTATGAATTAGTATGAAGATATAACGTATGGAGTCATCATGTGATCCCTATTTCGTTGATGATTTCGGGACGTAATCATCCTAAGGGGGAGATAATTGTAACGCCCATAGATCCAAGCTAGTCAATTTAGAGGCAATAAGTGTCGAAAACAACTTTTTGACAAAATATTATTTAGAATAAATAATCTTAACCAATTTGTAGAATATGTCACAAGGTTTCCGTACATATAAAGAACGCCGAAATCCGAGTTATAACGAAGAAGTTATGACCCGTCGAAGTTTCGCGACGGAACCGACACGACACCGGGAAGCGTAAATAGTGAATTTACGATAGAGTGAGTTTTAGCCTTAGTGATATAAACAAAATTCGTAGAATACATTATACTAATAACATCGATAAAAAGAACGCATAAATCTGACTTCGTATGAAGAAGTTATGATTTTTCAAAGTTTCGGATTAATAGTGTACAACCCAAAATTCGAATGTTAGATCGAGCGGTTTTTAGCCAACACGACCTAAACGAGAATCGAAGATCTCGTTAAGAGTAGCGTAACGAGAAAAAGATGGGCGAAACCGGACGTCGGATGAAGAAGTTATAAGAATTTAACGGACCAATCCTGTCCCGGTCTGTTAATAATATAAAATTTAAAATCGATTCAAAATTAGCCGACGAAATCTATAAGAAAGTTGTAGAGTACGTTTCCACCTTTGCATGGATATAAAGAACGTCAAAAACGGAGCTCGTGAGCGCAAGTTATGATTTTTAGAAGTCGAGAGTGAAATTTGCGAAATCTGATGTAAACATGATGACGTGGCATGATCTAGGCTGTTCCTTGTTGCCTACGACTCGCTTCGGATGGATGACAGCTGGCTCGCTACACAGTGCGTAAAAGAAGAGAACGCCCCGCGTTTGGAATCTCTTGGCTTCGGAAGGTCCATGTCGCCTCGCTTCGCATTACGCCCCGCGTACGAAATTCGGTACGCCCAGCGTACCTTCGGCCCTATCCTTCCGAGATGAGTGCGAGACAGCTGGCTTTGGCTGGCATCAATATCCGAGGAGTATGCCCAACGTAATTCCGAGATCAGGCACCTATAAAAGGCATGCGAAGGGTCCGAGCTTTTCACACATTTTCACACCAAATCTCTATCTCTCTCTAGTTTCTTTCACTCTCTAGCCTACCCTAACCCCCTAAAAGCCTAGGCAAACCCCCTAGCACCCTAAGGAATCCCCGAGGCTCCCGGTGTCCCGAGTAAAAGGGGTCTTTCGGTTTCATAACACTGCTCCAAATAAAGTTCCGGTTTTCGATAAAATTCGTTGTACGTGTGCTACGCTTACACAATTTTTAATATAGCTTCCAAATAATTATAGTAATGTTATTAGGTCCTTAAAATAATTATTCGGGCTATTATTATGAGTTATATTGAGTGTTATTTAATGCTTATATAATAATAATAATAATAATAATAATAATAATAATAATAATAATAATAATAGTCAGACTATTAATTTGTCGCGGTTATTGTTAGACTGAACCCTAGTGGTGTTGATACTAGGTTTTATCGAAGGAAATTGTTTTGAGAGTATCGAAGTGCTATCCGAGTGTTGAGACATAAACTTTCAGGTGAGTGCATGGTCCTCTTCAACTTACACATAGATATGAAGTATTTACTACGTGCTATGTGTGCATATTGTCTGTTTACTTGCTGTCTATGCTCGGTGAAAGATTTTATACATGTTTTAAATGATTTAAATTATATATGTATTTTATATCTACGAAAATGTTGGGGTAAAGCATGGGTAGATATAATAGATGAAATATAAGTTGGACGATGAGTTGAGAGGTGATACAGACCATGAGGTATGGGTGAGAGGTGTACGATGTGAGAAGCCTTTTTCCCAAATGATGTCCCCATCATTCAGCAGAGTATGGATGACAACCACTGATTATTCTAGATAGTCCAGTGGAGCACTAGCAGGATCGCAACCTGTAGGTGTTGTGAACGATGTGTTCACCCGGTGTACTCTAAACCTTAGTGACAATGCCGACTTGGTGCCAAAACCTTGGTGATCATGTGGACTTGAAGCCTAAACCCTGGCGACTATGTAGACTTAGTGCCTAAACCCTAGTGACTATGCAGACTTAGTGCCCATTATGTAAACCATGCCAACGATGGACTTCGTGCCAATTCCTTTGGATTATCCTTAGGAACGAATGAACGAGGAATAAGCCGATTCTTAGGGTAGATCCTTAAGAATAGAGAATATAATGAGGATGGTTAATGGGGTTTAATTGCTTGATTGTTTAAATATAATAATTATATTATTGTGGGTTGAAAACTCTATGTACTCACCAGGTTTCCCAACCTGACCCACTCAGTTTATTTATATCACAGGTGTTGATATGAAGTCACATTACACTGATAAATTTAAAGAGATGTAGATCACTAGTGTAAATAAATGTAAGCTTTGTTTATGCTTATGTTTCTGTATTAACGATGACATCCTAAATGTTTTAAAATGAATAAAATACGTTTCTTCAAAAATGTTTTAATAACGTATTTATCATGTTTTTCTGGGAACAAATTCTGTAACATTTTTATTAAAAGAAGTACTCTGATTTTTATAAAGCATAAACAAAATCGGTCTTTTCTGGCCATGAAAATGGTGATGTCACATGCATACACTGAGTAACTATAGTAATGATGTCAATTTCATATAAGGAAAACCCTAGGCTATCAGGTATCATACAATCAAGCAATTCTATCATGCAATTCCTGAAGATACCTAGCCTATCACTAGTATGCTATTCTAATATATCACAATATCAAATATTTGTATGGTGTTTTGGGGTCTACTTACTGGCTCCGACTGATCGTATACTCTGCATCCTCCGTTAGTATTTTGAAAACCATTTGAAAATCATTTTGAAAATCCTTTCCTTAGTCTGAGACTGGATTCACACGAGTGTTCCTCCAATTCACTCAAACTAAGGCTATGATACCAACTTGTAACATCCATAAATTTCACAAAAAAAATTGAAGTTTTTCATACATCCAAAAATCATTAATTATTAGAAAATGTTTTCAAAATAGTTTCATATCAGAGTATCCCAGAAATCAAAATCATAAAATGTGTGGAGGTGCACGATCAAGCCTTTACCTTCCTGTGATCATCCGAAGTACCTGAAACAAAATCCAAAACTGTAAGTCCAAAGCTTAGTGAGTTCCCCTAAAATACCAACGCCATACAAACCAAACCATGTGATAACAAACAACATGCATATATAGTCTAATGTATGACTGGACTGCCCTCACTGGTCCTTCAGTCTATCTGGCCCACTCTCAGAACCTTCAACATGTCTAGTCCGCCCTCCTAGGTCTTCAGACTGTCTGGACCGTTCTCCAGGCCTTCGGCCCGATTGATGCACCCCAATTGTTCTGCAGTTTATCCGGATCACCTTGGGTCTGTTCGCCTTCAGCACAAAGCAGGACCGCCTCAACCCAACCCCAAACATACAAGCAACACATACACACACACATCTATATATATATATATATATATATATATATATATATATATATATATATATATATATATATATCAAACGCTAGCTAGCATGTACAAATAGTCAAACCGATCTAACATATCAGTAATCTTAGCATCATCCTATATACTAGGATACCGACCTAACAAGTCACTAATCATATCATCATGAAATAACCAGGATAAGAATCCAAAAAGGATCGACATTGGTACCTTCGACCCTGTTAGTATAGTGTGGACAACTCACCTTACAAGTAGTGCTGAATAAAGAAAATCAAATCCCAACTCTCAGCTCCAAACTCAACTGCCTGTAACCATCACGCGACTGGTTCCATTAGTATCCCAAATTACCAATATACTCTCAGAAGTCAAACTTGGTCAACCTTTAGTCAAAGTCAAAATCAACAATCAAGGTCAACAGTCCATGTCGAGCAAGCTCGTCGAGTGTGTCTACTGACTTGTCGAGTTCCTTTAGAACTTAGAAGCCGAAAAGTCGAGTCAACTCTTTGAGTTACCTGAGTAACTCGTCGAGTTCTTCAGTGTCTATAAGACCGGGAAAACCCCAATCAACTTGCTAAGTCATCTCACCGCTCGCCGAGTTCACTCATAATACAGAAGGCAGGTAAACCCCATGTGACAACCCGAAATCTTTATTTGTAAACGAAATTCATCCAATAAAACCTAGACTCGTTTCTGTCATCATTTTATTGTATTCAGGTTCGGTTTGAGAGTCTTTAAGCCTACTACACTCAAGGGTTGAATGTTAGGAAGTGTTATCTTGGAATCCGTAGTTTGCAATCGAGCCTGGAACACCTTCAAAGGGAGTTCACGACAGCAAAATAGGTTCACAGACGTGAACACATGCTTGGGCCGTGAACTACCCTCTATATATATAAGTGGTTCACAAAATTTTCTCCTAATTTCTTCAAGCTCCATCTATGAACACTCTCATTCTCTCTACACTATCTTCAACCGTGAATGCTCTTTAAGGCCTCAAAACACAAGCATTCCATCCCTTACTTGTTCGTGCTTAGAAACCCATTGACTCTATCCTTGATTCATCACTTTTCATCATCATCTTCATCGTCTTCAGTAGTTCACAACCGTGAACCCTTCTTCGTGGGCCGAAAACCCTTCATAATGGGCTGATAACCCTTCAAATATTCACGTGTTCTTGGGCCGTGAGCACATTTTGGGCCGTGAATCCTTCATGTGTTAATGGGCCGTGAACACCTCTTGGGTCGTGAACACTTCCTTGTCCCTCATCATTGATTCTAACACTTCATTGTGAGTGTTTCCTAGATACTTCTGGCGTTTCCTATGATTGTTAGTGATTCTAGACACTAATTGTAGGCCTATACATGTTAATATGTGATTAATAGGACAGTATTGTGCTTGGGACTTTTCTTAGCATACTTAGCATCTTGTTGTTGTTATTCATCCAAGTCACTCCTAATCAAGTGAGTTCATACCCCTATTTCTTTACAATTTTAACGTTTTTAGAGGGGAATACAAGCCAAACATCATTGATCTTGTGAAATTTAAAAAAACGAATTTCAAAAATACTTAAAACTGATACAATTGACACAACCACACAGTTTTCATACGCCTATCAAATATTCATATATTTCATCCCTTTTGTACATTGTTGGGTATAAGGGAGGTTTTTCAACACAAATCATAAAGATTTTCAATGATTAACATGGATACATTATCAAACATATAAACTATAATATGTATAGTTTATGGAACAATTGACTTATCAATGTACAAACATAGATTCAATGTGATCAAACATATAAACTACATAGAGTACAGCTTATGAGACATATATTCAACTAAGTTATATATTTTATACTACATGTAATCGTTAGTATAGCATTTTATGAGTGAACATTCTTCGCGTACTTACTTAAGTACTAACAAAAGTCCTAAGATTATAACCAGAGTCTCTTCATGGGAGAACGTGAGTTTGTGTATAGATCCATACGGGATTGATAATCCCGCACCATAACTATTAGCTACAGTTAGGCCGGTAGACCTGTGTGACAAATTCATTTCGGTTCCGACACTTGAAGAATTTCGTTCAGGCAATTCAATGGTCAAGTATGGTTATAACAACTCATAAATTTGGTACTAAGAATACACGATTAATGTAAGAATGGTAACAACTTCAATTAGTTTTATTATAAAGAAATATAACTATCATACATATTAGAGTTTTCATACTTTCTAAACTTACTATACATACTGGTGATAGCCAACGTTTTTCATGAAAAAGGAGATTTCTCATTCAAAACAACAATGCACATCACATTCAATGGTAATTAGACATACGAACTAATACATTATGAGATTCAAAATACGCATGTTAGAAAATAATGGATTTTCTTGGAAACATACAAATACATTCATTGATTCATTAACCGATTTTCCCATCAAAAGCATGCTTATGAACTCACCAGCTTTTCGCTGATACTCTTTCAAAACTACTTGTATTCTCAGGAAATTAGTAGATAGGTACCCCACTATGATTTTTGATTAATATGATGCAATTGTTATGATACTATACATGAAGTCATCCACCCCCGAACGTTTCCATTGTTCTGGTTTGGGGGTGTGACAGATTGGTATCAGAGCTATTTTTTATAGTGAACTAAGTATACCGAACCTTACATGGTATACAACTATAAACACTAAAGGGGCCAGAGTGCTTTGAACTAAAAGTATACTTTTAAAATATAAGTATTTTATAAGAAGCATACAAGTACATATACATACCAGAAACAATATCATGAGTAGAACAAAACAAAGTATTTGGATGTTGGGCATTGCGGTTAAACTTGAATAGTTATGTAATCTTGTATGGGATTATATAGCCTGGTCAACTATATTTATTTGAGACATGACCAACCTGTGTTTGGGAGTGACCGTGGTGTTGCAGTAAGCCTAAAACTTACCAAGATTTATACAACAAGATATCGATAGGTCAGAACATACAACTTAAAATACTATAGGAGTATTTTAGCTAGAGCCAAATACAAAGTAGAGATCCATTCCAAGTATTGATACTTATTCCTTCCTAGCGATAGTTTACTTGTATTAGTAACATTTCTTTGTTTATCGCTTAGGAGAACACTTTTTCTATCAGGGTGAGATATATCTTGTTTCATATCTCTTGATTCAAAAATCCAGGGGACTTACCATCCTCCCCTTCCTGATTATTTTTAGAACAAGATGCCTCCGAAGAAAAGACCCAACAGAAAGAAGAACAATCTGATGGGTTTTAGCCATAAGAACTTTCCTATGTGCGCATGCAAAACCCTAATGCTTGGATCTAGGCTTTCTAATCAAACATGCTTTGAATCCAAGACTTCTAATGACTATTTAGGTGTAATAACAATATTGAAACAGATCAAGAATCATACCTTTGAATTCCTTGTTGATCTTGTTGTCTTGGAGCTTCTAGAGTCACAATTGTCACTCCTCGAATGGCTTACATGTTGGGTTTTGAGCATTCTAACACTTCCTAAGTGTACATGCAACCCTAATAACCTTGAATCTATGTTTTCTCTATATACATGCAAATTTCTTTTTCAAGGTTATTTCCTAACTAGCATGGCATAGGGAATATATGAAACATAAAAACTAGTAGAAAAACATACCTTGTTGTTGCTTGGATTCCTTAGACTTTGTGAGCCTAGCACCCCAAATGTTGTGCCTCAAATGGTTCACACAACACCAAAAAACTTAGAATAAGTTGAGAGAATACTTCTAGCACTCAAAATCGGTTATGCCCTCTCTAGTAACCTTCTAGGTCCGATTTTACTAGCCAAAGGGTTCCTTTTATAGTGGTGTCACAATTAGGGTTTCATTAAGAAGACCCATAATTGTCATGACTCTTCATTTCTCATGACCCATGGGTTTGTAACTCCCATGGACTATCCGTGGAGCTCCAAATGGTTACATCCATAACCCATAAACCATGGATCATTAATCCACCATAAAAGAATTGATGATTGTCATAATTAGCCCTTATATATTTAATTAGTCTCACTTTGATCACCAAATTAATACTTGATCAAATACTAATTAAATAATACTATTATTAATATATTAGAACTTATAATATATTAATAATCATAAGTGCCTTATTCTCTCATTTAGTCTATCCAAGTATTGCAATGCCATGCAACCCAAATGGACCATGCCGGGTCGGATCAAGTACATACCAAATAAAGTTATGGACTTAGACACTATATCCAACAGTCTCCCACTTGGATAAGTCTAATAACTATATTTGCATATATGACTTCAAAATCCGACTAGCAATCGTAGCTTTTTCAAAGTCTCTCGGAACTGAGATGATGATGATATGCCATTTAAGATAAGTTATCATATAATCTTCTGCTCTCATGATATCAGCCGGACAAACACATGGAACATGGTCTTACTTATTGTCCAGCATTTGTTTCTCGATCTCCGATTTGTTTCGACATAGAACTAAATTGAACGCATCAATTAGGTTTTGACCGGGCCCGGTACATAGGTCAAAACCAAATCATCGAGGGGCCCAGATATCACTTCTATTTCTTGAAGGAATAGATAAACTTCGACTGATATGCTTGTACTAACTACTTGTTGAATTACTCACAAAGGCATGTTTTATAACATCGAGTTACCAATGCGTTTTCATACAATCAATGAATAACCAACTCATAGTCAATAACTCATATCTCTAGGTTTGAAGATTTATATGATATTACCGTCTCACGATCACTCGAGATAAATTCCATGAAGTGATGCAAGTGAGCGTGGGTTGAATCTAATACTCAGCCCTTATGAGTACTCATGAATGTTGTAGCAACCATTGCATTGTCTAAAGCACTTTAGACAAATCATACAAGCCAAATTCATGATAGTCTTGATTCATATCTACTTCCAACATATGACTGACTGTGGATGGTTTGAATAACTTAGTCATTCAGGAAGAACGACCTACTTATTCTGGAAGTCAAAACATGCAAAGTGAAACACAAGAATAATACTAATCTTATATGGCCCCAACACTTTGAGTGTAAATAAAACATCGTTTATTTAAGCACCATATTGATCACTCATTATTTATGTTTCGATTAATCAAATTTATGCTTGAATTAACACATTAGTTGTCCCATGCTCCAAGCACGTACACTATGTTTTTCCAAACAACAATTATGCCATACTCCAAGTATGCATACTATGTTTACATATGGTCCTCTCTTTGTTAAATAGATCAATTGTCAATATTCCAATGATGCTCATTTCACAATTCCAATCCTTGTTGTAAATGCAAGAATACCAAACTCTTGTCATTTACGGTAATTTGTTAGATTCTAAACTTATATGCAATGATCCCCTTGTAACGACTATGCACATAAGTCACAAAGACTTGGCAACAATCATTATAGAGCATTCCAATGGAAAACAATTCCATGGAAATGAAGTCTCAAATTCAAAGTACATTCCTTTGAACATCCTTCTTAGCATTAAGTTCTTTAATCTTACACAGATTTAAAGAATAACTTCCACCTATGGAGACAATTCCATATTACCATTTTGACTATCACTTCTGAACAAGAGTTGCCTCTTTACAAAATATGTCAATATGGTCCTTACTCTATACTTCTAATTGTCCATGAGTAACCAATCTTTGGTAAACCTCAGATTGTCCTCAACAATTTTGCTTAATCACTTTAGTCATTTCCAGTTCTATTCCTTTTTCCATCTTAATGCCCTAGGCATTTGGAAAATTTAGAATGGATGAATATTATAGCACATAGAATCAAACCTATACCCAAAGCATATGGGACATGATTTATGCTATAAAATTTTTATTTGCCATGTTCTCAAAATTCGAACTATGAAGAGGGATGCCGTAATCATAATCGAATTTTGAGAACGCAACATATATAGAATTTCCTTATGTTGAACCATTCCAGCATAACATTCATATATATATATATATATATATATATATATATATATATATATATATATATATATATATTCTTGACTAAAGTAGATTAAATTCTCAATCCAAGCTTGTAGAATTGGAGTGAAGTATAGAACCCTCTCCCTTAATTATAGCAAAACAACTTTCAAAGCAACTTGAAACTTTTGTTTTCTATAAATAACATTGCTAACTTGCAATACTTAACATAATCATCATGCTCCCACTAGCATAATGATTACCAGCATAACATTTTATGCTCCCACTAGCTTTGACATGTACTTAGAGATCAACTGGACTTCTAGAAATCAATACTTTATTGACTTTCTTACCAAAGTTCATATTTCTGATACTAGATTGCTTTGATAAGAATTTATCAAAAACATACACCTTTCCTTAGATAGCTCACATGTTTGTCTAGACCTTTTGCAATTCTCACTAGTTAGTGTGCCGGTTAACCACGCACGCTCCACTAACTATATGAGAATGCAAATATCACAACCGCTATGTACTTAAAATCTTCTTAGTGGAAGCGTTTCCTTACCATCATTTTCAAGAATCGAAGAGAAACCTTATGACACTTAGATTTTTTGGTGTATGTGTTCTTTTCCATGTGAATTTTGTCAAAACCATAATCACATGACTAGGTTAGTGACACTTCCAAATTCATATGGACTGAACTTGTGCAATCTTAATTTCTTGCCACCTGGTAGCACAATGCTTACCATTGCTTCCGGGTTGTTATGCAAACAATTGAGAACTCATAGAACTCACAAGCATAATCAACTTTCAACTGGAATAGACACAGAAATAAGAACACGATAGGTTACAAACCTCAAGTCGTGGGCTAGTGATTAAGAAAGCTCTTGATTAGTTCTTGAAACTATTTCAGAATCTTTTAGACTTCCACTATCCTCTTGACACATAAGACTTATCTTTGTCAAGAACCATTCCTTGACAATACAAATATTCAAGAGCTAGTGCGGATTCTTATCAAGTTAAACACTTCCCATAATTGGACTTAGTTGGTGTTTGCTTTATCCAAAACATCACAACTAACCAACCTCAAATGTACAAGAGTATGACACATCTTACTCTACATTTGATAAGTGTTATAAAATTTCTAAAGATTATGTCACTCAATGGCTCAATCTTGGAGTATGACTCTAAGATTTGATGTATGATTTATCTTTTGATTTAACCATTTCAACAACTCATGATTCCTCTCCTTAGCCAAACAAATGAACTAAGGTGTCCTTAGAGGATCAATTGTGATCTGGTTTAATAATCACTAAGATAATCATAAAACAAAATACACAAGTACTCTCCTATCTCTTCAGATTGGAGAAACTTTTATCTTTCTGCCTTATTTGATTCTTCTTATTCATTCTGTCATACATTGAAACTTTTCCAATGTTTCAGAATTACACTTAAACTAGTAAGCATAACCATATTTACTAAACTTTAGTAAATCATAATGAATAATCTTATCAACCTTTGTGGTGGACCTGACCAGCACACAACCAAGTGTACCCAATCTCTTAGTCCTTTGCTTGACTCACATGCGAATGTGAACAAAGAATTAGTCTTAATTTACCAAAGATGAAAATTCTCATTCATCACACAAAACAACTTGCATGATTCCAAGTTTCTATCCAACTGAAACTTGGGTGATGAGAATCATTCCTTATTTGGTAAATTATGATACTACCACTAATGAAAGAATCAAATCCATTTACCCATATTGCTTATCAATGGAAACATATAAGCAACAACCTTTTTCACAAATGCCATTGTAAGGATACTTAAAATAAATAAAATCAAAACCATTTTCTTTTATTTTAAAACTTTGCGGAAAACTTATCCTTACAATCCATATGGAAAACTTGTTGTTATCCTTTCCTAAGTAATATATCTAACTCTTAAGTAACAACTCAAAATTCTGATCACCGAACCATGCAATCGAAATCCATCTTCACGATCATAATCAGCATATACTTCCTTTAAGTTTCTTCACTCTTCTTTGATTGTTAAAAATCAATATGTGACCCAGTCACAACATGCAATAAGAATCTCAGAATAGAAACTTAATAGAGTTAGACAATGGACTTTACCTGAAGTAGAGTCAAACATTTGACTCTACTATCCTTATGGACTTTTAGTTAAATTTGGCAGCTTCGCAACCAATGCCCTTCCTTTAGAAACATATGGACTCTTTGGAAATGGTACACGGGACTATCACAGACTTAGCCTTTCTCTTTACCATTTGGTCAACCGAGTTGACTATGGCCAATCCCTTTCAATTGGGAAGAGAAAGTTTTTCTGGACTTCCAATGTTACCATTGTAAATGTCCATGGAAGTTTGGGAAGTTGATCTTCCAATCAAATTTTTCTTTACCAATGCTCCAAATCATTGCTGATTCAGCATCATCAAGCAAATAGGTAAGATCATTAGGGGTCATGTCGTGATTTGTCATCAGGGAGTGACCAAGTCAATAGCCAACTACCTTGAGACTTCGACACCGGACTCTCCCGGCTTGTCAATATGTGACTTAATCTCCAAGACCTAAGCACATATAGACTTTGTTTGCCAATAGGGATTGAGTGACTTAGAACTTATCATGTCTTGAAACTTGTGGGATATGGAGATTTATTGGAGTAGGTGAAGGAAGTGAAGTATGATTTTCAGTCCCACAAATGCACAACAAAGGGATTGATCTTTCACCTTGATTGCCATTCGGGATATCATCTTCATTAGGAAGCTTCTTCCTAAGATTTGGGAAGACCATAACTGTCTAAACTAGACATCTATAATGGTAGAAATTCAAGTTAGTTGATTTAAAGTCCTTAATATAACACCTAATATGAAATATTAAGGCTAGGACCCAATAACCTATTTATAACTGGAAGAGGGATGCCGTAATCCAAACTATAAAATAGTTAAAGGTAGGTAAATGACGATTTACCAATTTCCACCATGAAAAACGAAATATAATTAAGTTTTAATTGGATTTGAAACCCCTAGATCCTTTGAGATACATTGAACTTTTCAATGGCATGTTTGAATCTTGAATGTGCCCTCTCAAGTTTGTGACTGGGATGCCGAGGATCACAAACAAGGTGTGAATAACCATACAAATTGACTTGGTACCCTTAACAATATTACCTAATCGATGTGCCGGTTAACCACACACGCTCCACCGATCTATAATAAAGTCAAGTTGCCTTTTGCCACTCTTACTAGTCCATGTTAGTGTGCCGGTTAACCACACACGCTCCACTAACGACTTGGTAAGGTACAAAGTGTAATTTTATGGGCTAGCACCAATTTCACATTTTCCTAAAGTAACTAAGATTGGGAATTTATAATGTATAGTTACTTTATAATTCATTATACTTTTAATGAGTACTTAAAGTCGTATCCTACCCGTTCGGCTAACGACCCTCCACCGATCAAGGAAGCGGTGGGTGAGAGTGGACACCCATTAAGTCACCATTTTATAGGCAACAACCTTATACCCCCCTTATAGACCGGCTTGGTGAATGAGGCCTACTAACCGTAAGAATGACATATTCTTATACATATATATATATAATTAAAATTATAATAATAGTATAAGGGTGTATTTTAAACATTTAAAATACTAGGTGGTTTAATCTATTAATTAAATTATACTCTTAATTTAATTAAACTTAAACCATGTCTTTATGGAATTATTAACACTTTTAATTAAACACTTTAATTAATTTAATGAAGTCCATAAAGTTTGAATTTTTTTTAACTTTAAAAAAAATTAATTTGGAATTAAAATGTAAGACTTTACAAATTCGAAAACTTGAGGGCAAGAATTGAAACTATTCCAAGTCTCTTCAATTTGTAACTTATGAGTTTTAATGGTTCATAAAAATGAAGACTCTTCATTTTATGAAACCTCTTTAGTTCTTTAATCACAATTTAAAGAAGTGACTTTTGGTTATCCATAACTTAAGGACAAGTTATGGACACCATTATTGCCATTCAGATCATGAATTAAACACACATGGAGGTTACACATAATTCCTATGATCTTCTAAAAACTCATAAGAACACAAATTCATGCCAAGCAATTTTCAAGAAATCATATAAACATATACAATACTTGTAAATTAATAAAAGTCATGTAAAATGGGTTAACATAATCATTATTATTTTGAAAAAACAGGTTTTATAATCCCAAAAAAGATTGGGATAATGATTTTAATCCATTTCCAGCAACAAAACACGAAAAGACTGCCCAACACGCACCTACTCGTCGAGTGCATTATCCTACTCGACGAGTAGGATGAATTTGTTCATGGACTCGGCGAGTCCTCCCCATGAACTCGGCGAGTCCAGTCGTTTAATCCATTTCATTTTTTAAGCAGTTTTGCATCAAGTATACAGAAAACAACCCTAGTCTCTGATACCACTGTTGGGTTTTGAGCATTCTAACACTTCCTAAGTGTACATGCAACCCTAATAACCTTGAATCTATGTTTTCTCTATATACATGCAAATTTCTTTTTCAAGGTTATTTCCTAACTAGCATGGCATGGGGAATATATGAAACATTAAAACTAGTAGAAAAACATACCTTGTTGTTGTTTGGATTCCTTAGACTTTGTGAGCCTAGCACCCAAAATGTTGTGCCTCAAATGCTTCACACAACACCACAAAACTTGGAATAACTTGAGAGAATACTTCTAGCACTCAAAATCGGTTATGCCCTCTCTAGTAACCTTCTAGGTCCGATTTTACTAGCCAAAGGGTTCCTTTTATAGTGGTGTCACAATTAGGGTTTCATTAAGAAGACCTATAATTGTCATGACTCTTCATTTCTCATGACCCATGGGTTTGTAACTCCCATGGACTATCCATGGAGCTCCAAATGGTTACATCCATAACCCATAAACCATGGATCATTAATCCACCATAAAAGAATTGATGATTGTCATAATCAACCCTTATATATTAATTAGTCTCACTTTGATCACCAAATTAATACTAGATTAATACTTGATCAAATACTAATTAAATAATACTATTATTAATATATTAGAACTTATAATATATTAATAATCATAAGTGCCTTATTCTCTCATTTAGTCTATCCAAGTATTGCAATGCCATGTAACCCAAATGGACCATGTCGGGTCGGATCAAGTACATACCAAATAAAGTTATGGACTTAGACACTATATCCAACATTACAAACACCAAATAGCAAGGAGGATGATTTAGGAGAGAGGAGAGGGGAGGAATTCAGCCAAAGTCTCTCTACTTTAGATGGGATGTCGAATTCCCTCAACCATAGGGTCTATTTATACTTGTAGACTCCTTAAGGGTTACAGCTTAAACCCTAATTGGATAACTTAGACTTTAAGTTAATCCATATCCTTTCCTTGATAACCCTATGGACGATTTTGGCTTATCCTAGCCTTAGAAATCGTCCAATCCTTTATCAATAAGGATTTACAGTCTAAAGTTTAAGTATCAAGCAATTGACAGTTTATACCCTCTTATTTAGTTAATCTCTTTAAGTCACCAAATTAATTCTAATTAATTCTATGACTTATATTAATATATTATTCTTTATATTATTCTCATAATATACTAATAATATTTACTCTCTCTTAATAAATCATCCTATCAAGTTGCTATGGTGAAGGCAACCCAAAAGGACCATGCACAATCGGGTCAAATACTTGCCTAATATAGTTGCAGCCTTAGACACTATTCCAACATTCTCCCATTTGGATAAGTCTAGTAACTATATGCGCAGGTACATTCCGATTTGCAATTGTAGCTCTCAAAGATGTTGTTAAACTCTGATCTAATCAATCTTGTCCTTTAGATAAGGGATCGTACAGTCCTTTGTTAGATATCATGCTGACAATACTATGGAATAGTTAGTCTAGCATTTGGTTTCTCGATCTCCGGTTTATTTGACATAGAACTTAATCGAACACATCAATTCAGTTCTGACCGGGCCCGGCACATAAGTCAAATCAAATCATCGAGCGACCGAGATATCACTTTTTCCTTCTTAGGATAAAAGTTACAGATAAACTTCGACTTATATGCATTTACTTATTCATTAACCAACTACACACAACAATGCGTTTTATAACATCGACTTACCAATGCGTTTTCGCATTATCAATGTACAATCAATTAACCAATAACAAACCATATATCTAGGTTTTAAGACTATATGATATTATCGTCTTGTGATCACCCATTTACTATCATAATCCATAAGGTGATTCCAGCAAGCGCGGGTTTGTTCCAATGCTCAAACCTAGTTCATAAGCACTCATGAACGTTGCAGCAATCTTCTGCTATGTCTAACACCATTTAGACACTCTACATACCTATTCATGACAATCTTCATTCATATCTACTTCCGACATATGAACGATTGTGGACTATTTGAACAATTCGATTATTCTTAATAAACTCAATTATTCTGGAAGTCAAAACATGCAAAGTGAAACAATAGTTAAACAATTAACATAAGACAGTAACATTACTTATAAATAAAACCCCTTTATTTAATCATCAAATGTTAATTACATTTATCTATTATACGTTTCTAATACTATCTAATCTATCCTAATATCATCGTTCAGCCCAATGCTCCTAGCATGCTACAAGTGATTAACCCCACTCAGTCCCTTCGTAAGCGGATCTGCTGGGTTATCTTTTGATGATATCTTCTTCACTACGATTTGTCCTTCTTCTACACGATGTCTAATAAAGTGATATTTTCTATCAATATGTCTTGATCTACCATGATCCCTCGGTTCCTTGGTCAAGGCAACCGCTCCTTCATTATCACAGAAAATCTCCATGGGCTCCTTTATGGCAGGTACAACTCCAAGATCACCAATGAAGTTCTTTAGCCATATTGCCTCCTTCGACGCTTCGCTCGCTACGATGTACTCTGATTCGCACGTTGAATCAGCTACGGTTTCCTGCTTGGAACTCTTCCAAGTTACTGCTCCTCCATTCAGGGTAAAGACCCAGCCCAACTGCGAATGGTAGTTGTCCCTGTCGGTCTGAAAACTGGCGTCACTATACCTTCGTACCTTCAAGTCATCACTCCCTCCAAAGACTAAGAACCATTCCTTCGTCCTTCGATGGTACTTAAGGATATTCTTCACCGCAACCCAATGGGCTTGGCCTGGATTCCCTTGATATCTACTAACCATGCTTAAAGCAAAGGCTACATCAGGGCGAGTACAAGTCATAGCGTACATGATTGAGCCAACTGCGGAAGCGTATGGAACTCGGCTCATTTCAGCTATCTCGGCTTCGGTACTCGGACTTTGAGTCTTACTCAACTTGGCATTGCTTTGTATCGGTAATTCTCCCTTTTCCGAGTTTTCCATACTAAAACGTTTTAGTACCTTCTCTAAGTAAGTGTTCTGACTAAGTCCTATTAGTCTCTTACTTCTTTCTCTTACTATCCTTATTCCCAAAATGTAGGAAGCCTCTCCGAGGTCCTTCATAGAGAAGCACTTCCTGAGCCAGGACTTAACCTCCTGCAGAGTCAGGACGTCGTTTCCTATGAGTAATATGTCATCGACATATAGAACGAGGAAGCTTACTATACTCCCACTGGCTTTGACATATACACACTCTATTCGGATGCTTCAGATCCACAAACCCCTCTGGCTGAGCCATGTAAACACCTCAGCCAACTTCCCGTTAAGGAAAGCGGTCTTGACATCCATTTGCCAAATCTCATAATCATGAAATGCGGCAATAGCCAGCATCACTCTAATAGATTTTATCTTCACAACTGGTGATAAGGTCTCTTCATAGTCAACTTCGGGAGTTTGAGTAAAGCCCTTCGCAACTAATCGCGCTTTAAACGTGTGTATCTTTCCATCCACGTCGGTTTTCTTCTTGAAGATCCATTTGCACCCAACGGTCTTACGTCCGGGCACATTATCAACCAAATTCCAAACTTGGTTATCATACATGGATTGGATCTCGCTATCCATTGCCTCTTTCCATTTTGCAGACTCCGGGCCTGCCATGGCTTCCTTATAGCTATTAGGTTCATCAAGGTTTATTAGTGTACTATCACTAATATATGTGTCCCCTTTGGTAGTAATATGAAAACCATATAACTGGGGTTGAAACCTAACTCTTTCGGAACGTCTAAGAGGTAATGATATATCAATCGGTTCAACCGGAGTTTCCTCCTCGGGTTGAGTGCCAGCGGTAGAGGTTCCTTCATCCATCGACTCTTGAATCTCTTCAAGATCGATTTGCCTCCCGCTGTCTCCTTGGCCTATGAGTTCTCGCTCTCAGAAAACTCCTCTCCTCGCAACAAGGACAACATTGTCCTTTGGTCTATAGAAGAGGTATCCAAAGGATTTTTGCGGGTAGCCGATGAAACTACATCGCTCACTACGAGGTTCGAGCTTGTCGTGAGTATCTTGTCTTACGAAAGCCTCACAACCCCAAACCTTGATATGTGCTAACGAAGGAGCTTTCCCCGTCCACTTCTCGTGAGGTGTTTTGGCAACCTTCTTAGTAGGGACTCGGTTAAGGATATTGGCGGTAGTCTCTAAGGCATACGACCAAAAAGAGATAGATAGCGATACACGACTCATCATAGAGTGAACCATGTCCAACAAGGTTCGATTACGCCTTTCTTCCACACCATTCAATTATGGTGTCCTAGGTGGCGTCAATTGTGAAACTATTCCACACTCCTTGATATAATCGTGGAATTCAAGACTTAGGTACTCTCTTCCTTGATCGGATCGAAGCATCTTGATCTTCCTGCCCAATTGATTCTCCACTTCATTCTTAAACTCTTTGAACTTTTCGAAAGTTTCTGACTTTTGCTTGATTAAGTAGATATAGCCATATCTACTATAGTCATCGGTAAAAGTCACGTAGAAGCGGTTTCCATCCTTTGTGGTAGATCTAAACGGTCCACATACATCGGTATGTATGAGGTCCAATAGACCCTCACCCCTTTCGCACGTACCAGCGAAGGGTGACTTAGTCATCTTTCCAAGTAAACAAGACTCGCATGTGTCATCTTCCCTAAGGTCAAATGACTCCAACACTCCATCCTTTTGGTGTTGGGCTATGTATTTCTTGTTGACATGTCCAAGATGACAATGCCATAAGGATGCCTTATCCATACTATTGGAAGAATCCAAGTACAAAACATCATTTCCTAAGTTATCAACAATCATAACAGTTTCATAAATTCCATTACATGGTATAGCTTCAAAGTAAAAGACACCATTTAGATAAGCTAAAATAGAACCATTCTCATTATTAAAAGAAAATCTAAAACATTGTCTAAACAAACCATGAAAAGAAATGATGTTTCTAGCCATTTCTGGCGAATAGCAACAATTGTTCAAATCTAAAGATAAACTATTCCTAAGCACTAAACAATACACTCCAATCTTGGTCATAGGCGACGATCTTCTGTTCCCCATGATTAGATTTATTCTTCCATGCTCCACGTCTCTACTTCGTCTTAGTCCCTGCACATTAGAACAAATGTGGTAACCACAACCGGTATCAAGAACCCAAGAAGTATTGTGGGAATCATTAGATTTAATTGTATATATACCTGCGAAAGATGGCTTGATCTTTCCTTCCTTGATGGCTTGTAGGTACTCCGGGCATCTTCTCTTCCAATGTCCTATCTTGTGGTAGTGGTGGCACTCTGCCTCCTTCGGATAAGAGTAGGGCTTAGCGGGATCAACTTTGGTCCCACTAAGCCATCAAGGAAGCCTTCCTCGGATCAAATTTGCAACAACTTCGGATTAGAAGAGGCACCATCTCGGGCTTTCACCTTGCGATGGTTCTTTGACGAAGCCTTCCTCTTCTTTCCTTTTCCTTGTCCAATTGCCAAGACAGGAGTAGCGGGCGGATTGGGAGTTGGTGCAACAGACTTGTCCTTGAAGTTGCTCTCAGCGACCCTCAAGAGACCTTAGAGTTTGCTTAGGGTGACCTCTTCTTTGTTCATGTGATAGGTCATCCTAAATTGATTGTAGCTCGGAGGCAAAGAGTGAAGCACCATGTCAATCGCCAAGTCTTCCCCAAAGTCAACATTTAACTTGCGAAGGCGGTTGACATACCTTTGCATCTTTTGCAAGTGCATGGTAAGAGATTCTCCATGACCCATCTTAGCGGAAATCATGTTTGTGAAAATCTCATAACGCTCTTGTCTCGTATTTTGATGGTATCGCTCCAATAAGTCTTGATGCATTTCGTATGGATACATGTCCTCGTAGGACTTTTGGAATTCGGAGTTCATAGTTGCGATCATGATGCAATGCACTTTCGTTGCATCAGGCTCGTGAGTTTCGAAAGCGGTGATTTCGGCGGGAGTAGCGATTTCGGGGTTGATTTTCTCGAGCTTCTCATCGAGGACATACTCCTTATCCTCATAGTGAGCAATCGTGCGAATGTATCTTATCCATTCGCTAAAGTTCATTCCATCAAAGGTGACCTTTTGACAAAGGCTCATCAAAGTGAAAGAACTCACAACAACATTGTTGGCGTTCGACATCTATAAGTAGAAAGGATAAAGATAGATTAGAATATGAATCCCTAATATTCACCCAATAAGAACTTAGGGCTAGGATCCAACAACAATATTTACACATTAGAAAAGGGATGCTGTAATCTAATATGCAAACAATTTGAAGGTAAGTTAATGACGATTCACTAATTCTCTACCATGAAAAACATAACTTTAAGTCCTAAATGTATTGAGAATTCCTAGGTTCGGATGAGATTCATTGAAACTTTTCAATGGCATGTTTAAATCTCAATATGCCCCTCTTGTTTGTGATTGGGATACCGAGGATCACAAAGCGGGTGTGAATTACCATGCAAATTAACATGGTGCCTTCATTGTAACGATAACCTATTCGATGTGCCGGTAAACCACACACGCTCCATCGAACTATGATAAACAATGAATCACCCTTTTCCACCTTCGCTTAGAACCTTTTAGTGTGCCACTAAACCACACACGCTCCACTAACTTCTTAGCAAGGTGCAAAGTGTAATTTCATGGGATTGCATCAATTCACTTTTCCTAAAGTAACTAAGATTGGGAGATTTTAAGAAAACATGTAGTTACTTTGTATTTCTTATTATACTTTTAATGAGAGGATGAGGATGCCCTATCCTACCCGTTCGGCTAACGACCCTCCACCAATCAAGCGAGCGGTGGGTGTGAGTGTACACCCATTAAGCGTCATTTTATAGGCCGCAACTTATACCCACCTTATAGACCGGCTTCGTAAATGAGGCCTACTAACGGTAAGACTAGCATTTAAGTTATACATATATATATATATATATATATATATATATATATATATATATTAATCTTGTAATATTATATTAGTATAGGGTTGTATTTTAAACTTGTAAAATTCTAGGGTTTGAAATTTAAATTGTCTAAATTAAACTTTTAATCACAAAACATAAATTTCAAAACATGAGGACAAGTTTTAAACATTTAAAACATAAAGGATCAAATAACAAATAATCTAAATCTCATAATTATCTATATTTGATTAATAATTATCATATAAGGAAATCAAATATTTTATTAATTGATAATTATCTTCAATTAGATCAAAAATATAGTCATATATATCACAAAATCAGATTAGGTTTGATCTAATATGATTAAGGTAAGTTTCCATAAGATAAATATGAAAAAATCCCATTTTTGGCTAATCCCGACGCTCGGACTCGCCGAGTACACAAAGGGACTCGCCAAGTCAGGTCTACTCGCCGAGTCCACTTTGGAACTCGCCGAGTCCATGACTCAGAAACATAAAAATTGAATTTTTCAGTTTAGTTTCATAAAATCAAGCAACAATTCAATGAAAACCAAGCTAGGCTCTGATACCACTGATGGGTTTTAGCCATAAGAACTTTCCTATGTGCGCATGCAAAACCCTAATGCTTGGATCTAGGTTTTCTAATCAAACATGCTTTGAATCCAAGACTTCTAATGACTATTTAGGTGTAATAACAATATTGAAACAGATCAAGAATCATACCTTTGAATTCCTTGTTGATCTTGTTGTCTTGGAGCTTCTAGAGTCACAATTATCACTCCTCTAATGGCTTACAATCACCAAATAGCAAGGAGGATGATTTGGGAGAGAGGAGAGGGGAGGAATTCGGCCAGAGTCTCTCTACTTTAGATGGGATGTCGAATTCCCTCAACCATAGGGTCTATTTATACTTGTAGACTCCTTAAGGGTTACAGCTTAAACCCTAATTGGATAACTTAGACTTTAAATTAATCCATATCCTTTCCTTGATAACCCTATGGACGATTTTGGCTTATCCTAGCCTTAGAAATCGTCCAATCCTTTCTCAATAAGGATTTACAGTCTAAAGTTTAACTATCAAGCAATTGACAATTTATACCCTCTTATTTAATTAATCTCTTTAAGTCACTAAATTAATTCTAATTAATTTTATGACTTATATTAATATATTATTCTTTATATTATTCTCATAATATACTAATAATATTTACTCTCTCTTAATAAATCATCCTATCAAGTTGCTATGGTGAAGGCAACCCAAAAAGACCATGCACAATCGGGTCAAATACTTGCCTAATATAGTTGCAGCCTTAGACACTATTCCAACACAATCCCCCAACGGATCCAATGCCACCACCCGTTCAGTTCGACCCAGCCATGTTCCAGGCAGCAGTCACAGCCACTCTAGCTGTCACGATGTGGCCGATCAATTCTGGCAGCTCTAATGGGTCGGAAAGTGGTACCCATCCCCTTAACCTTAAGTGTTGTCAGTTACACCAGAAGGAGTGTTCCTACAAAGATTTCATGAACGCGAAACCCAAATCCTTTGATGGCAATGGAGGTGTCATCGCCCTCACCCAATGGATTGAGAAGATCGATTTGGTCTTTAAGATTTGTGCGTGCTCCGAAGCAAACAAAGTGAAGTTTTCCACTTGCACCTTCACCGACAGAGCCTGCACCTTCTCGGACAGAGCATTGACCTGGTGGAATGGTCGAGTCAAATCACTAACTCTGCCCGTAGCCAACACTATGGTATGGGAGAGTTTAAAGGAACTCATGCTTGCTGCGTACTAACCAAGGGGCAAGATGCAAAAGTTGGAGCACGAGCTTTGGAATCTAAAGATGAAGGGTTCCGACATTGCCACCTATACAGCTAGATTCCATGATCTGACTCTTCTATGTCAAAGAATGGTCACCACGAAAAGCAAAAAGATAGAGAGGTACATTTGGGGATTGACGCCCAAACTCAAGTAAATGTTTTAGCTGCTAAACCTCTCACATTCGACAGCGCCAAGTGCCTGGTGCAGACCCTGATAAATCACGGGGTTGATCTTGATGAAGTGGCAGCCGCTCCCAAACCACCAAAGGCGAGTGGTGGGAAAAAAAATTCTGGAACAAACGTAAGGTCCAATCCTCGCAAGAGAGAAACAACAGGTAGTGGCAGTTCATGCCGCTACCACCCCTGCTGCTGTTTCCACTACTCCAACAACTCCCAATCACTACGATGGAAATTTTCCCTTGTGCAACAAATGCAACTTCCATCATTTGGGAGTTCGTAAAGAGATGCAATGCGACCACCCCTGCTGCTGTTTCCACTACTCCAACAACTCCCAATCACTACGATGGAAAATTTCCCTTGTGCAACAAATGCAACTTCCATCATTTAGGAGTTCGTAAAGAGATGCAATGCGACAAATGTGGCCGAAAGCGGCACACAACTCTGTTTTGCAAGACACCAGCTCAACCAACCAATCAAGCTTCTGGAGCGGGTGTGGGTCAAGTATGTTTGACATGTATAAGGTTTAAGTCATTAGGTATACTAAATTTCGTTGTATAAGGTTTATAAAATTCGAGTACGTTTGACATGTATCTAAAAGTGTAATATGCTCGCTTTTATAAAAATGAATGTTTCAAATTAATGAACATATTTACATTTATAAATGTTGTGTACTTAAACATATAGATAAACATGCATAGTTGTAACATCCATAAAATTCATGAAAATTTAAAACTGTTTCAAGCATTCGAAAACCAATATTTATTACAAAATGTTTTCAAATTAGTTTCATATCAGAGTAGCCCAGAAACAAAATCATAAAAATGCGAGGAGCTGCACGACCACACCTTTGCCTTCCCGCGATCATCCGAAGTACCTGAAACAAAATCCAAAACTGTAAGCCCGAAGCATAGTGAGTTCCCCCAAAATATCAACGCCATACAAATCATAACCATTTCATAGCAAGTAAACAAAGAGCATGCATACTAAGCCATCAGCCTGACTGGACCGCCTCGCAGGTCCATCAACATATCTGGACTTCTCTCTGAGCCATCGACATGTCTGGACCACCTCACAGGCCTTCAACCTATCCGGGCCGCTCATCGGGCCTCCTGCTGAGTAGTACCCCCTTATCGAGTCTGTAGTCTATTCGGTCCGCCCTGGGTATGTTGGACTAGAGCACAAAGCAGAGACTGCCTCAACCCATCCCTAATCACACAATCAACACATAAATATCAAATGCTAGCATATACAATAGTTAGACCGATCTAACAGATCACTAATCATAACATCATCTTATATACCAGGATACCGACTTAACAGGTCACTAACATAACATCATCCTATATGCCAGGATACGGACCTAACAGGTCACTAACATAACATCATCCTATATGCTAGGATACCGACCTAACAGGTCACTAAGCATATCAACATGCAATAAACCCGGATACAAATCCAAAAATGGCCGACATTGGTGCCTTCGACCCTATTAGTATAGCGAGGACAACTCACCTCACAATGTCGATCGGAACTGAAATATCAAACTCCTAAAACACGGCTCCAAACACCAATACATATAACCACCAACGATCCACTTCCATAAATGCCCAAATTACCAAAATACCCTTAGAAATCAAACTGGTCAACCCTTGGTCAAATCCAAAGTCAATGGTTAAGGTCAACAATCCATGTTGACCAAACTCGTTGAGTGCATCTTACAGACTCGTCGAGCTCCTTTAGAACTCAGAAAGTCGCAAAAAAACCCCAATCAACTCATCGAGTTACCAAGTAACTCGTCGAGTCCTCGTAACATTAAGGATATCGAGAAAACCCTAACCAACTTGTCGAGTCACCTTGCTAACTTGCCAAGTTCATGCAAAATCCAGGAAACGGGAAGCCCCCATCCAATTCGTCGAGTTGACTATGCAACTCATTGAGTTCCTTCAGCAATTTCGCATTTAGCTCATTCCAGTCGAGTTCATGACTTCAAACTCCAAATCTGGCATTCTAGGGTGAAGTTACCACGTAAAATTGCTAACTTTACGTGCATGCAAGGTCTCACGAGGCTAAAATCGCCCATATTAATCTTAGGAAGAGTTTTAGGGCATGGAGAAGGGCCAAAGCTTCATAAATCCTTATGCTTTATGTCAAAGAGGGCCTAGAGGAGTCCATATCTGAAACCATGTCCTTGTGACAAGCTCAAACCCGAATATGACTCCATGTTGCCCTAAAATGATTATTTATTTCACAAAGGAGGATCTAAACAATGAGAAGCCAAGGTATTAGCTTTTTACCTCCAAAAGAAAGCCAAAACGCAGTAGATGTTGGATCTCCAAGCTTCCTCCCGTTCCAAGCCTCTAATTCCTTAAGCCTCTTCAAGAAATGCACCAAATACACACTTTTAGCCTCACAAACACTCAAAATGGGGTTAGATCACTTAAGGTTTGCTTCTGGACGTGAAAAGGTGGTAAGGAGGTTGGAAGGAAGGACTTAAGGTCCTTTAAATAAGGTGCAAACCCTAAAAATTAGGGTTTTCATGGACAACCTCTACTCGTTGAGTTGAGGGTCCTCCAACTCGTTGAGTAGGTTCCATAAACCGCGCGACCATATCCGTCTCTACACGACGAGTTGGGGCAACCAACTTGTCAAGTAGCTCTCTAATAATGAATATAAAAATTTAAAATTTATACCTGAGAGTCGGGGTGTTACAATAGTAATAACTTGAATCCTTGAAATACCATAAAGTTTCATAACGTGCTTGTAATAATATGCAATGTCACATAAAAATCACATAATTTTTTATTATGTAGTATTTATTGTGTGAATTGATTATTTCACGTTAAAATAACCAAAATACACATACGAAAAGTTTATACTAGTTTATTTGTAATAATATGGTAAATTGTTAAATAATAATATTTTTTTTATAAACTAGGATTATTGTATTTTCGCATAAAAAGTTAATCGGTTGTATAAATAAAATATATTGGCACATGTATGCCCCCCTTCCCCCCCCCCCCACCCACAAAAAAAAAATTAAATATTAAAAAGCGGTTGTAATGACTCACCCTTGAAGTGTATGTTCCAATCGTTCGAATTTGGTTTCTTTGAGAAGCTTGACGTGAGAAACCCTAAATCCACAATTCTTGAACTTTAAACAACTTTCGGATCCATTTCGTAACAAATACAAACTATTGGGGGTTCTTTGGTAATTTAATTAACTAAACTAGGACTGATTTTGTTAAAATAATTAACGGGGTGACTGATTTTGTAACTTGAACAAATTATAGGGGCTGGTATGTAACTTCTTGAATAAATATGACTGCTTTGGCTGATAATTTTCAAAGTATGGGTTGTTTTTTAATAAATAGGAATATTAATTGGAGATTAGGACTGATATTGAATAAAGATTTAATAGCGGGGGTATTTTGGTCCTTTCACAAGCTAAATTAAATTAGGGCTTTTAAGACCCCGTCTCTTTCGTTTGATTGGGTATCCAATGGATGAACAAAAGCAGTGGCAAGTCGATTGGAGGCAAGAACGAAATCGAAGGCAAATATGATTTGGGGTTTCGATGGTGGTTGGCGATTTGCGAGGGGAAGTAAAGAAAGGCTCGCAGGCGGCTAATTCCGGAGGTCCTAGGTCGATCGATAGCGACGAGTCAACGCAACGAAGGGAAAGGAGCCGCGGGGCTGAGCTCTTGCTTCTCCGTCGGTAGGGTGCGAAGAGGGAGGGTCAGGTGAGACCAAAGAGAAGGAAAGGGGAAAGCAGCGAAGCCTTCCTCGTCTCTTCCGGTTGCAAGGTGTGAGGCACGGCTTTGCAAGCAGTGGTAGCAGCAAGGCGAGACTTTCGGGGCTTTTTGGTTGATGAGAACAGCAGAGAAGGGAGCGAAGGGAAAAGGATCTCCGGTCTTTGACCGTTCACAAGGGAGAGCGAAGGCAGAATCGTAAGGAGCTTTTTGATGGGGGCAAGGCAAGCTGTGATGTCTAAGTTGTGGACGGTTTGGCAGCAGGATCGACGGAAGGAAGAAAAGGTTCTAAGATAGATTGTTTGGCGCTTGGAGTTCAACGCAGAAGGTATCTCTGTTTTTTTTAATTATTATTATTATTATTATTATTATTATTATTATTATTATTATTATTATTATTATAGAAATCGATGGAAGAAACCAAATGGATGTTTGGGTTTGTTTGTGATAGGCGAAGAGGGGAAGGGTTCACTGGTTTTTCTGCTGTGAATTTGATGGGAAGTAAGAATCCATTTGTTCTTGGCTGGGAATGAAGATACAAGCAGACACAAAGAATGGATTAAATTTTTTACTGTAAGGGTTTAATTGTTGTTGCTTGTTTCGATTGTGATTTTATTAGTTTGTGGTTGAGTGTATGAATGGATCTTATTTACAGGGAATGAAGAAGAGGATGGGTGTGAGGGGGTTGTTCCTGACAGCTTCCACTAAAACAAAGAACACAATATGTGGTGATCTTTGTGAATGGTTATCTTTGTGTATAAAAAGATGTTTATTTTGTGTGTAGAATTGTATACGCTCTTTGTATGTAGATTTAGATTAGCAAGTTTTAATAGTTGTCATTTATGTATAATATGTGTATTTCGTGTGAAATTTGTAAATAATAAAATTTCCCAAGTTTTAATAGTTGTCATATTTAGGGATGTCAAAAAGTCCCGTGGGACCCCGTTCCCGTGGGGGTCCCGTCCCGTTTGGGGGATTTTTTAAAAATAAATCGGGGGCGGGGGTAAGGTTAACCCCCGTTTTAATTTCGGGGACGGGGGCGGGGGTAGACAATCCCGTCTCGAGATCCCCATGGGGACCCCGTTAATAAATTACACATATATTTACATATATTAATTATATAAATATAATAAACTATAACATGATTTTCAGCTTCTAAAATTCCTCAAAAACATGTTTTTCAGCTTCTAAAATTCCTCAAAAACATGTTTTTAAGCTGTTAGTATAATTTTTTAAAATGCCATAACTTTTTTAATTTTAACATATAAAATTTTGTTATAAATAATTATTTGTTACCTAAAAAATAGCTTATTTTAGCCTAAATAACAACTTCTTTTAGCCCAAAATTAATCGAGGGCGGGGGCGGGGGTAATAAAGGGGATTTGGGGGCGGGGGTAGGAACATTGAACATTCTGGGGACGGGGGCGGGAGCGGGGGGACGGGGAAATTTCGGGGGCGGGGGCGGGAGATGCACTCCCCGCCCCGTTTGCCCTCGTTAACATCTCTAGTCATATTTGTATTTTTGTCAAATATGTAATTAATAAATTTTCCCATGTATTATGTGTATAATTTGAATCTATTTTTATTAGATCCAATGTATTCTCGATTGTTTTACGCTTGTATATACATGTATTTATATTTCAGCCTTTTACAACAATTTTTTGCTAAATATAATAAATTTTCATTTATTTGAAGGTATATATTAATGTGGATGAAGTGTTGTAATTAGGAAACATATATATATATATATATATATATATATATATATATATATATATATATATATATATATATATATATATATATATATATATATATATATATATATAGAGAGAGAGAGAGAGAGAGAGAGAGAGAAAAGTGCATATACTCTTGAGGGTATATCAGCTTAGGTACCCAAATATATTATACTATGTCATTTCGTATCATATATACATTGTAATTGCCCAATATTCATATAATTCAACTTATAACTTGATTTACTTTTAACATTTTTGTAAATTTTACATTTATCTTTCTCTTAAATAATTTTCATTTTTAGTATAACATGTATAGCTTATTAGGTGTTTGGCAAAAATATTTAATGTAAGATAAAGATAATAGTTAAATTTTGAAAATCTTAAAAGTAATTCAAGTTAGGGATTTAAGTTTAACAATATTATAATGAATATATCAAACAAAACGATGTATTATGGTGGATTTGGGTACGTAAACATATATACCTTTAAGGGTATATTCACTTTTCCCATCTATATATATATATATATATATATATATATATATATATATATATATATATATATATATATATATATATATATAGACACACACATACTAGATGTAAGTCCCGTTTATTACACAGATTTATATAAAAAGTTTAATATAAAACTATAAGCATTACATATTTTTTAAAGTAATAATTTTACATAAATACAAAGAATATAATAAATAAAGTAATAAAGGTTGTAGAGCATTTATTATGAAAATTAATAAAATGATCTACTTTACATATACAAATCTTATTAAATTGTGAATTGTAAATTTAAATAACATGATAAATTTAAGAAAATGACAAGTGGAAAAGAAATAATTTTAAAATTCTTAGAAAATAACATGTGTCAAATTCAATGAGAACATGACATTTAGCAAAATTGATTTTCATTTACTAGGTTATATATATATATATATATATATATATACTAGCAGTGCACCCGCGCAAAGCGGCGGGGCGTGTAAATTCTTTCAGTGATATGTTTCCTCTACAAAAATGTTATGTTACAAAAGAAAGTACACGTCGAAGACAAAATAATCAAACTATGGTGTTATTTGGGAAATGAAGTCATTTTTTGTTCCTGGACGATGGACTTTATAGTTGAGGAGGGAGCAAAGATGTATATGCGATTGGAGGGATATTTGAATCAACATGCTAAATTTAAGGATATCTAAAAGGGTTCAAAATTTGAATGAATCCGAGATTTGAGGAAACCATATCAAATTGTTGAGAAATATAAGGAGATTTGATGATAAATATTTGAATTCAAAATATGGTTAAAATTTAATATTATTTTATTAATGATTACTTGTACTATCAGCTTCATCATTTGGACGTCTTAAAAAAATATTATTATTATAATCAATATATTTTTAGAAATAGTTAGATTTCTTTTATAAGATAGTAAAGATATATATATATATATATATATATATATATATATATATATATATATATATATATATATATATATATATATATATATATATATATACAATTTGTTGTTTATTTTTTGTAGCAAAGTAAGAAATTTTTTTCTATATATTTTTTTGACGAAAAAAATAAATAAATCACTAGATGAATAAAAAATAACATGATTCACCTAAAAAATATCAAAAAAACATCGTGATGATTCATTTATACAATGATTTTGTAGTTATTTACTAAAATTATCATAAAAGTGAAGTTTTCCTTAATTTACTAAAAAATGAATCATGAAGATGTTTTTAAAATTTTATTTTTATTTATTTATTTTTTTTGTGAATCATCTTAGTTTTGAATTATCTAATGAGTCATTTTGTTCGTTCGCTAAAAAAATATAAAGAAGAAAAGATTGTTACCTTCCTTCCAAAAATTTTCTTCTTATTTGACAAATATATATATATATATATATATATATATATATATATATATATATATATATATATATATATATATATATATATATATATATATATATATATATATATGTAAACTTCTTTCCTTCCTTCCAAAATTTTCCTTCTTATTTGACATATATATATATATATATATATATATATATATATATATATATATATATATATATATATATATATATATATATATATATATATATAAGGTTAATGTGAGACGGCTTAATTTTGTGAGACTGTGAGATGCAATCTTACCTACTCATTTATTAGATAAAAAAAACATTTTTAAAATGCAAAATAATTGAAAATTTTCTAAATTTGTTTTCCCAATATTATTTTCGGAATATATATTTTACAAGAAAAAAATAAAAAAATACCAAAAACAAATAAATTCAAAAAAAACATTTTTTTAGATATTTTAATAGAATATTTAGAATATTCTACATATCTGTCAAATCTAGTAGAATATTCTAAAATTTTAAAAATCATGTTAGAATACACTGAGCAACTATAGTAATGATGTCAATTTCATATAAGGAAAACCCTAGGCTATCAGGTATCATACAATCAAGCAATTTCATCATGCAATTCCTGAAGATACCTAGCCTATCACTAGCATGCTATTATAATATATCACAATATCAAATATCTGTTTGGTATTTTGGGGTCTACTTACTGGCTCCGACTGATCGTATACTCTGCATCCGCCGTTAGTATTTTGAAAATCATTTTGAAAATCCTTTCCTTAGTCTGCGACTGGATTCACACGAGTGTTCCTCCAATTCACTCAAACTAAGGTTATGATACCAACTTGTAACATCCATAAATTTCACAAAAAAATTTGAAGTTTTTCATACATCCAAAAATCATTATTATTAGAAAATGTTTTTAAAATAGTTTCATATCAGAGTATCCCAGAAATCAAAATCATAAAATGTGAGGATGCGCACGATTAAGCCTTCACCTTCCTTCGATCATCCGAAGTACCTGAAACAAAATCTAAAACTGTAAGTCCAAAGCTTAATGAGTTCCACTAAAATACCAACGCCATACAAACCAAACCATATGATAACAAACAACATGCATATAGAGTCTAAAGTATGACTGGACCGCCCTCGCAATTCCTTCAGTCTATCTGGCCCACTCTCAGAACCTTCAACATGTCTAGTCCGCCCTCCCAGGTCTTCAGATTGTCTGGACCGTTCTCCAGACCTTTGGCCCGATTTATGCGCCCCAATTGGTCTGCAATCTATCCGGATCACCTTGGGTCTGTTGGCCTTCAGCACAAAGCATGACTGCCTCAACCCAACCCCACACATACAATCAACACATACACACACATGGATATATATATATATATATATATATATATATATATATATATATATATCTCAAAAGCTAGCTAGCATGTACAAATAGTCAAACCGATCTAACATATCACTAATCTTAGCATCATCCTATATACTAGGATATCGACCTAACAAGTCACTAATCATATCATCATGAAAGAACCAGGATAAGAATCCAAAAAGGCTCAACATTGGTGCCTTCGACCCCGTTAGTATAGTGTGGACAACTCACCTTACAAATAGTGCTGAATAAAGAAAATCAAATGCCAACTCTCAGCTCCAAACTCAACTGCCTATAACCATCACGTGACTGGTTCCATTAGAATCCCAAATTACCAAAATACTCTTAGAAGTCAAACTTGGTCAACCTTTAGTCAAAGTCAAAATCAACAGTCAAGGTCAATAGTCCATGTCGAGCAAGCTCGTCGAGTGTGTCTACTGACTTGTCAAGTTCCTTTAGAACTCAGAAGCTGAAAAGTCGAGTCACCTCTCTGAGTTATGTGAGTAACTCGTCGAGTTCTTTAGCGTCTATATGACCGGGAAAACCCCAATCAACTTGCCGAATCATCTCACCACTCTCCAAGTTCACTCATAATACAGAAGGCAGGTAAACCCCATGTGACAACCCGAAATCTTTGTTTGTAAACCAAATTCAGCCAATAAAAGACAGACTCGTTTCTATCATCATTTTATTGTATTCAGGGTCGGCTTGAGAGTCTTTAAGCCTACTACACTCAAGGTTTGAATGTTAGGAAGTGTTATCTTGGAATCCGCAGTTTGTAATCGAGCTTGGAACACCTTCAAAGGGAGTTCACGGCAGCAAAATAGGTTCACGGTCGTGAACCCATGCTTGGGCCTTAAACTACCCTATATATATGTATATACATACATATATATATATATATATATATATATATATATATATATATATATATATGTGGTTCACACATTTTTCGCCTCATTTCTTCAAGCTCCATCTATGAACACCCTCATTCTCTCTACACTATCTTCAACCGTGAACACTCTTTAAGGCCTCAAAACATAAGCATTCCATCCTTTACTTGTTCGTGCTTGGAAACCCCTTGACTCTAGCCTTGATTCATCACTTTTCATCATCATCTTCATGGTCTTTAAGAGTTCACAACCGTGAACCCTTCTTCGTGGGCCGTAAACCCTTCATAATGGGCCAAAACCCTTCAAATATTCACGTGTTCTTGGGCCGTGAGCACATCTTGGGTCGTGAACCCTTCATGTGTTAATGGGCCGTGAACACCTCTTGGGCCGTTAACACTTCCTTGTCCCTCATCATTGATTCTAACACTTCATTGTGAGTGTTTCCTAGATACTTAGGGCGTTTCCTATGAATGTTAGTGATTCTAGACACTAACTTTAGGCCTATACATGTT
The DNA here is from genome assembly GCF_052625555.1 of Lactuca saligna. Classification (NCBI taxonomy): domain Eukaryota; kingdom Viridiplantae; phylum Streptophyta; class Magnoliopsida; order Asterales; family Asteraceae; genus Lactuca; species Lactuca saligna. The sequence goes on along the minus strand of NC_136422.1, from coordinate 165,667,915 downwards.
AATATGTGATTAATAGGACCATATTGTGCTTGGGACTTTTCTTAGCATACTTAGCATCTTGTTGTTGTTATTCATCCAAGTCACTCCTAATAAAGTGAGTTCATACCCCTATTTCTTCACAATTTTAAAATTTTTAGGGGGGGGGGGGGGGAATACAAGCCCAACATCATTGATCTTGTGAAATTTTAAAAAACGAATTTCAAAAACACTTAAAACTGATACCATTGACACAACCACACAGTTTTCATAAGTCTATCAAATATTCATATATTTCATCCCTTTTGTACATTGCTGAGCATAAGGGAGGTTTTTCAACACAAATCATAAAGATTTTCAATGATTAACATGAATACATTATCAAACATATAAACTATAATATGTATAGTTTATGGAACAATTGACTTATCAATGTACAAACATAGATTCAATGTGATCAAACATATAAACTACATAGAGTACAGTTTATGAGACATATATTCAACTAAGTTATATTCAAGATTTCATTTTATACTACATATAATCGTTAGTATAGCATTTTATGAGCGAGCATTCTTCGCGTACTTACTTAAGTACTAACAAAAGTCCTAAGATTATAACCAGAGTCTCCTCGCGGGAGAACGTGAGTTTGTGTATAGATCTATACGGGATTGATAATCCCACACCATAACTATTAGCTACAGTTAGGTCGGCAGGCCTGGGTGACAAAGTCATTTCGGTTCCGACACTTGAAGAACGTCGTTCATGCAATTCAATGGTCAAGTATGGTTATAACAACTCATAAATTCGGTACTAAGAATACACGATTAATGTAAGAATGGTAACAACTTCAATTAGTTTTATTATAAATAAATAGAACTATCATACATATTAGAGTTTTCATACTTTCTAAAGTTACTATACATACAGGTGATAGCCAGCGTTTTTCATGAAAAAGGAGATTTCTCATTCAAAACAACAATGCACGTCACATTCAATGGTAATTAGACATACAAACTAATACATTATGAGATTCAAAATACGCATGTTTGAAAATGATGGATTTTCTTGGAAACGTACAAATACATTCATTGATTCATTAACCGATTTTCCCATCAAAAGCATGCTTATGAACTCACCAGCTTTTCGCTGATACTCTTTCAAAACTACTTGTATTATCAGGAAATCAGTAGATAGGTACCCCACTATGATTTTTGATTAATACGATGCAATTGTTATGATACTATACATAAAGTCATCCACCACCGAATGTTTCCGTTGTTCTGGTTTGGGGGTGTGACAGATTGGTATCAGAGCTATTTTTTATAGTGAACTAACTATACCGAACCTTACATGGTATACAACTATAAACACTAAAGGGGCCGGAGTGCTTTGAACTAAAAGTATACTTTTAAAATATAAGTATTTTATAAGAAGCATACAAGTACAGATACATACCAGAAACAATATCATGAGCATAACAAAACAAAAGTATTTGGATGTTGGGCATTGCGGTTAAACCTGAATAGTTATGTAATCTTGTATGGGATCAATATAGCGTGGTCAACTATATTTATTTGAGACATGACCAACATGTGTTTGGGAGTGACCGTGGTGTTGCAGTAAGCCTAAAACTTACCAAGATTTATAAAACAAGATATCGATAGGTCAGAACATACAACTTAAAATGCTATAGGAGTATTTTAGTTATAGCCAAATACAGAGTAGAGATCCATTCCAAGTATTGCTAATTATTCCTTCCTAGCGATAGTTTACCTGTATTAGTAACATTTCTTTGTTTATCGCTTAGGAGAACACTTTTTCTATCAGGGTGAGATATATCTTGTTTCATATCTCTTGATTCAAAAATCTAGGGGACTTACAATCCTCCCCTTCCTGATTATTTTTAGAACAAGATGCCTCCGAAGAAAAGACCCAACATAAAGAGGAACAATCCCCTAATGGATCCAACGCCACCACCCTCTCAGTTCGACCCAGCCATGTTCCAAGCAGCAGTCACGACCACTCTGGCTGCTGCGATGTCACAGATCAATTCTGGCAGCTCTAATGGGTCGGAAAGTGGTACCCATCCCCTTAACCTTAAGGGTTGTTAGTTACACCAGAAGGAGTGTTCCTACAAATATTTCATGAATGTGAAACCCAAATCCTTTGATGGCAATGGAGGTGTCATCTTCCTCACCCAATGGATTGAGAAGATCGAATCGGTCTTTAAGATCTGTGCATGCTCCAAAGAAAGGAAAGTGAAGTTTTCCACTTGCACCTTCACCGATAGAGCCTGCACCTTCTCCGACGGAGCATTGACCTGGTGGAATGGTCGAGTCAAATCCCTAACTTTGCCCGTAGCCAATGCTATGGTCTGGGAGAGTTTAAAGGAACTCATGCGTGCTGCGTACTGACCAAGGGGTGAGATGCAGAAGCTGGAGCATGAGCTTTGGAACCTAAAGATGAAGGGTTCTGACATTGCCACCTATACAGCTAGATTCCACGATCTGACTATTCTATGTCCAAGAATGGTCACCACAGAAAGCAAAAACATAGAGAGGTACATTTGGGGATTGATGCCCCAACTCAAGGAAATGTTTTAGCTGCTAAACCTCTCACATTCTACAGCGCCAAGTGCCTGGTGCAGACCCTGATAAAACACGGGGTTGATCTTGATGAAGTGGCAGCCGCCCCCAAACCACCAAAGGCGAGTGGTGTGAAAAAAAATCTAGAACAAACGTAAGGTCTAATCCTCATAAGATCCCTCCAAGAAACAACAGGTAGTGGCAGTTCATGCCGCTACCACCCCTGCTGCTGTTTCCACTACTCCAATAACTCCGAATCACTACGATGGAAATTTGCCTTTGTGCAACAAACGCAACTTCCATCATTTGCGAGTTCGTAAAGAGATGCAATGCGACAAATGTGGTCGAAATGGGCACACAACTCTGTTTTGCAAGACACCAGCTCAACCAACCAATCAAGCTTCTGGAGCGGGTGTGGGTCAAGTATGTTTGACATGTATAAGGTTTAAGTCATTGGGTATACTAAATTTCGTTGTATAAGGTTTATAAAAGTCGAGTATGTTTGACATGTATCTAAAAGTGTAATGTGCTCGCTTTTAGAAAAATGAATTTTTCAAATTAATGAACATATTTACATTTATAAACGTTGTGTACTTAAACATATAGATAAACATGCATAGTTGTAACATCCATATTCATGAAAATTTAAAACTGTTTCAAGCATTCAAAAACCAATATTTATTACAAAATGTTTTCAAATTAGTTTCATAACAGAGTATCCCAGAAACAAAATCATAAAAATGCGTGGAGGTGCACGACCACACCTTTGCCTTCCTGCAATCATCCGAAGTACCTGAAACAAAATCCAAAACTGTAAGCCCGAAGCTTAGTGAGTTCCCCCAAAATATCAATGCCATACAAATCATAACCATATCATAGCAAGTAAACAAAGAGCATGCATACTAAGCCATCAGCCTGACTGGACAGCCTCGCAGGGCCATCAACATATCTGGATCGCTCTTCGGGCCATCGACATGTATGGACCGCCTCACGGGCCTTCAACCTATCCGGGCCGCTCATCGGGCCTCCTGCCTAAGTAGTACCCCCTTATCGAGTCTGCAGTCTATCCGGGCTGCCCTAAGTATGTTGGCTTAGAGCACAAAGCAGAGACTGCCTCAACCCATCCCTAATCACACAATCAACACATAAATATCAAATGCTAGCATATACAATAGTTAGACTGATCTAACAGATCACTAATCATAACATCATCTTATATACCAGGATACCGACTTAACAGGTCACTAACATAACATCATCCTATATGCCAGGATACGGACCTAACAGGTCACTAACATAACATCATCCTATATGCTAGGATACCGACCTAACAGGTCACTAAGCATATCAACATGCAATAAACCCGGATACAAATCCAAAAAGGGCTGACATTGGTGCCTTCGACCCTATTAGTATAGCGAGGACAACACACCTCACAGTGTCGATCGAAACTGAAATATCAAACTCCTAAAACACGGCTCCAAACACCAATACCCTTAGAAATCAAATTGGTCAACCCTTGGTCAAAGCCAAAGTCAACGGTTAAGGTCAACAATCCATGTTGACCCAACTCGTTGAGTGCATCTTACAGACTCATCGAGCTCCTTTAGAACTCAGAAAGTCGCAAAAACCCCAATCAACTCACCGAGTTACCAAGTAACTCATCGAGTCCTCGTAACATTAAGGATATCGAGAAAACCCTAACCAACTTGTCGAGTCACGTTGCTAACTTGCCAAGTTCATGCAAAATCCCGGAAACTAGAAGCCCCCATCCAACTCATCGAGTTGACTATGCAACTCATTGAGTTCCTTCAGCCATTTCGCATTTAGCTCATTCCAATCGAGTTTATGACTTCAAACTCCAAATCTGGCTTCCTAGGGTGAAGTTACCACGTAAAATTGCTAACTTTACGTGCATGCAAGGTCTCACGAGGCTAAAATTGCCCATATTAATCTTAGGAAGAGTTTTAGGGCATGGAGAAGGGTCAAAGCTTCATAAATCCTTATGCTTTATGTCAAAGAGGGCCTAGAGGAGTCCATATCTGAAACCATGTCCTTGTGACAAGCTCAAACCCGAATGTGACTCCATGTTGCCCTAAAGTGATTATTTCTTTCACAAAGGAAGATATAAATAATGAGAAGCTCAGGTATTAGCTTTTTACCTCCAAAAGAAAGCCAAAACGTAGTAGATGTTGGATCTCCAAGCTTCCTCCCGTTCCAAGCCTCTAATTCCTTAAGCCTCTTCAAGAAATGCACCAAATACACATTTTTAGCCTCACAAACACTCAAAATGGGGTTACATCACTTAAGGTTTGCTTCTGGACGTGAAAAGGTGGTAAGGAGGCTGGAAGGAAGGACTTAAGGTCCTTTAAATAGGGTGCAAACCCTAAAAAATAGGATTTTTATGCACAACCTCTACTCGTTGAGTTGGGGGTCCTCCAACTCGTTGAATAGGTTCCATAAACCACGCGACCATATCCATCTCTACACGACGAGTTGGGGCAACCAACTCGTCAAGTAGGTCTCTAATAATGAATATAAATATTTAAAATTTATACTTGAGAGTCGGGGTATTACAATAGTAGTAACCTGAATCCTTGAAATACCATAAAGTTTCATAACGTGCTTGTAATAATATGCAATGTCACATAAAAATAAAATAATTTTTATTATGTAGTATTTATTGTGTGAACTGATTATTTCACATTAAAATAACCAAAACACACATACGAAAAGTTTATACTAGTTTATTTGTAATAATATGGTAAATTGTTAAATAATAATATTTTTTTATAAACTAGGATTATTGTATTTTCGCATAAAAAGTTAATCGGTTTGTATAAACAAAAAAAATTAAAATATTAAAAAGGGGCTGTAATGACTCACACTTGAAGCGTAAGTTCCAATCGTTTGAATTTGGTTTCTTTGAGAAGCTTGACGTGAGAAACCCTAAATCCACAATTCTTGAACTTTAAAGTGCTTTCGGATCCATTTCGTAACAAATGCAAACTATTGGGGGTTCTTTGGTAATTTAATTAACCAAACTAGGACTGATTTTCTTAAAATAATTCACGGAGTCACTGATTGTGTAACTTGAACAAATTATAGGGCTGGTATGTAACTTCTTACGTAAATATGACCGCTTTGGCTGATAATTTTCAAAGTATGGGTTGTTTTTTAATAAATAGGAATATTATTTGGAGATTAGGACTGATATTGAATAAAGATTTAATAGTGGGGGTATTTTGGTCCTTTCACAAGCTATTTAGGGCTTTTAAGACCCCGTCTCTTTCATTTGATCGGGTATCCAATGGATGAACGAAAGTAGTAGCAAGTAGATTGGAGGCAAGAACAAAATCGAAGGCAAATATGATTTGGGGTTTCGACGGTGGTTGGCGATTTGCGAGGGGAAGTAAAGAAAGGCTCGCAGGCGGCTAATCCCGGAGGTCCTAGGTCGATCGATAGCGACGAGTCAACGCAACGAAGGGAAAGGAGCCGCGGGGCTGAGCTCTTGCTTCTCCGTCGGTAGGGTGCGAAGAGGGAGGGTCAGGTGAGACCAAAGAGAAGGAAAGGGGAAAGCAGCGAAGCCTTCCTCGTCTCTTCCGGTTGCAAGGTGTGAGGCACGGCTTTGCAAGCAGTGGTAGCAGCAAGGCGAGACTTTCGGGGCTTTTTGGTTGATGAGAACAGCAGAGAACGGAGCGAAGGGCAAAGGATCTCCGGTCTTTGACCGTTCGCAAGGGAGAGCGAAGGCAGAATCGTAAGGAGCTTTTTGATGGGGGCAAGGCAAGCTGCGATGTCTAAGTTGTGGACGGTTTGGCAGCAGGACCGATGGAAGGAAGAAAAGGTTCTAAGATAGATTGTTTGGCGCTTGGAGTTCAACGCAGAAGGTATCTCCGTTTTTTTTAATTATTATTATTATTATTATTATTATTATTATTATTATTATTATTATTATTATTATTATTATTATTATTATTATTTATAGAAATCGATGGAAGAAACCAAATGGATGTTTGGGTTTGTTTGTGATAGGCGAAGAGGGGAAGGATTCACTGGTTTTTCTGCTGTGAATTTGATGGGAAGGAAGAATCCATTTGTTCTTGGCTGGGAATGAAGATACAAGCAGACACAAATTTACTGTAAGGGTTTAATTGTTGTTGCTTGTTTCGATTGTGATTTTATTAGTTTGTGGTTGAGTGTATGGATGGATCTGATTTACAGGGAATGAAGAAGAGGATGGGTGTGAGGGGGTTGTTCCTGACAGCATCCACTAAAACAAAGAACACAATATGTGGTTATCTTTGTGTATAAAAAGATGTTTATTTTGTGTGTAGAATTGTATACGCTCTTTGTATGTACATTTAGATTAGCAAGTTTTAATAGTTTTCATTTATGTATAATATGTGTATTTTGTGTCAAATTTGGAAATAATAAAATTTCCCAAGTTTTAGTAGTTGTCATATTTGTATTTTTGTCAAATATGTAAATAATAAAATTTCCCATGTATTATGTGTATAATTTGAATCTATTTTTATTAGATCCAATGTATTCTTGATTGTTTTCCGCTTGTATATACATGTATTTATATTACAGACTTTTACAACAATTTTTTGATAAATATAATAAATTTTCATCTATTTGAAGGTATATATTAATGTTGATGAAGTGTTATAATGAGGAAACATATATATATATATATATATATATATATATATATATATATATATATATATATATATATATAGAGAGAGAGAGAGAGAGAGAGAGAGAGAGGGAGAGAGAGAAAGAGAAGTGAATATACTCTTGAGGGTATATAAGCTTAGGTACCCAAATATATTATACTATGTCATTTCGTATCATATATATACATTGTAATTGCCCAATATTCATATAATTCAACTTATAACTTGAGTTACTTTTAACATTTTTGTAAATTTTACATTTATCTTTCTCTTAAATAATTTTCATTTTTAGTATAACATGTATAGCTTATTAGGTGTTCGCCAAAAATATTTAATGTAAGATAAAGATAATAATTAAATTTTGAAAATCTTAAAAGTAATTCAAGTTAGGGATTGAAGTTTAAGAATATTATAATAAATATATCAAACAAAACGATGTATTATGGTGGATTTGGGTACGTAAACTTATATACCTTTAAGGGTATATTCACTTTTCCCATATATATATATATATATATATATATATATATATATATATATATATATATATATATATATATATATATATATATATATATATATATATATATATACTAGATGTAAGTCTCGTTTATTACACAGATTTATATAAAAAGTTTAATATAAAACTATAAGCATTACATATTTTTTAAAGTAATAATTTTACATAAATACAAAGAATATAATAAATAAAGTAAGCAATAAAGGTTGTAGAGCATTTATTATGAAAATTAATAAAATGATCTACTTTACATATAAAAATCTCATTAAAATGTGAATTGTAAATTTAAGAAACATGATAAATTTAAGAAAATGACAAGTGGAAAAGAAATAATTTTAAAATTCTTAGAAAATAACATGTGTCAAATTCAATGAGAACATGACATTTAGCAAAATTGATTTTCATTTACTAGGTTTTATATATATATATATATATATATATATATATATATATATATATATATATATATATATATATATATATATATATATATATATATATATATACACAATTTGTTGTTCATTTTTGGTAGCAAAGTAAGAAAATTTTTTCAATATATTTTTTTGACGAAAAAATAAATAAATCACTAGATGAATAAAAAATAACATGATTCACCAAAAAAATATCAAAAAAACATCTTGATGATTCATTTATACAATGATTTTGTAGTTATTTACTAAAATTGCCATAAAAGTAAAGTTTTCCTTAATTTACTAAAAAATGAATCATGAAGACGTTCTTAAAATTTTATTTTTATTTATTTATTTATTATTTTTTTTGTGAATCATCTTACTTTTGAATTATCTAATGATTCATTTTGTTCATTCGCTAAAAAAATATAAAGAAAAAAAGATTCTTACCTTCCTTCCAAAAAATTTCTTCTTATTTGACAAATATATATATATATATATATATATATATATATATATATATATATATATATATATATATATATATATATATATATATATATATATATATATATATATAAGATAAAAAAAAACATTTTTAAAATGCAAAATAATTGAAAATTTTCTAAATTTGTTTTCCCAATATTATTTTCGGAATATATATTTTACAAGAAAAAAAAAATAAAAAATACCAAAAACAAATAAATACAAAAAAAAAAAAACATTTTTTTTAGATATTTTAATAGAATATTTAAAATATTCTACATATCTGTCAAATCTAGTAGAATATTCTAAAATTTTAAAAATCATATTAGAATACACTGAGCAACTATAGTAATGATGTCAATTTCATATAAGGAAAACCCTAGGCTATCAGGTATCATACAATCAAGCAATTTTATCATGCAATTCCTAAAGATACCTAGCCTATCACTAGCATGCTATTCTAATATATCACAATATCAAATATATGTTTGGTATTTTGGGGTCTACTTACTGGCTCCGACTGATCGTATACTCTGCATCCTCCGTTAGTATTTTGAAAACCATTTGAAAATCATTTTGAAAATCCTTTCCTTAGTCTGCGACTGGATTCACACGAGTGTTCCTCCAATTCACTCAAACTAAGGCTATGATACCAACTTGTAACATCCATAAATTTCACAAAAAAATTTGAAGTTTTTCATACATCCAAAAATCATTATTATTAGAAAATGTTTTTAAAATAGTTTCATATCAGAGTATCCCAGAAATCAAAATCATAAAATGTGAGGAGGTGCACGATTAAGCCTTCACCTTCCTTCGATCATCCGAAGTATCTGAAACAAAATCTAAAACTGTAAGTCCAAAGCTTAATAAGTTCCATTAAAATACCAACTCCATACAAACCAAACCATATGATAACAAACAACATGCATATAGAGTCTAAAGTATGACTGGACCGCCCTCGCTATTCCTTCAGTCTATCTGGCCCACTCTCAGAACCTTCAACATGTCTAGTCCGCCCTCCCAGGTCTTCAGATTGTCTGGACCGTTCTCCAGACCTTCGGCCCGATTGATGCGCCCCAATTGGTCTGCAATCTATCCGGATCACCTTGGGTCTGTTGGCCTTCACCACAAAGCAGGACTGCCTCAACCCAACCCCAAACATACAATCAACACATAGACACACATGGATATATATATATATATATATATATATATATATATATATATATATATATATATATATATATATATCAAAAGCTAGCTAGCATGTACAAATAGTCAAACCGATCTAACATATCACTAATCTTAGCATCATCCTATATACTAGGATATCGACCTAACAAGTCACTAATCATATCATCATGAAATAACCAGGATAAGAATCCAAAAAGGCTCAACATTGGTGCCTTCGAACCCGTTAGTATAGTGTGGACAACTCACCTTACAAATAGTGCTGAATAAAGAAAATCAAATGCCAACTCTCAACTCCAAACTCAATTGCCTATAACCATCACGTGACTAGTTCCATTAGAATCCCAAATTACCAAAATACTCTTAGAAGTCAAACTTGGTCAACCTTTAGTCAAAGTAAAAAATAGGGTCTTTTATGCACAACCTCTACTCGTTGAGTTGGGGGTCCTCCAACTCGTTGAATAGGTTCCATAAACCACGCGACCATATTCGTCTCTAAACGACGAGTTGGGGCAACCAACTCGTCAAGTAGGTCTCTAATAATGAATATAAATATTTAAAATTTATACTTGAGAGTTGGGGTATTACAATAGTAATAACTTGAATCCTTGAAATACCATAAAGTTTCATAATGTGCTTGTAATAATATGCAATATCACACAAAAATAAAATAATTTTTATATTGTAGTATTTATTGTGTGAACTGATTATTTCACGTTAAAATAACCAAAATACACATACGAAAAGTTTATACTAGTTTATTTGTAATAATATGGTAAATTGTTAAATAATAATATTTTTTTATTAACTAGGATTATTGTATTTTCGCATAAAAAGTTAATCGGTTTGTATAAACAAAAAAAAATTAAAATATTAAAAAGGGACTGTAATGACTCACACTTGAAGCGTAAGTTCCAATCGTTTGAATTTGGTTTCTTTGAGAAGCTTGACATGAGAAACCCTAAATCCACAATTCTTGAACTTTAAAGTGCTTTCGGATCCATTTCGTAACAAATACAAACTATTGGGGGTTCTTTGTTAATTTAATTAACCAAACTAGGACTGATTTTCTTAAAATAATTCACGGAGTGACTGATTGTGTAACTTGAACAAATTATAGGGGTTGGTATGTAACTTCTTACATAAATATGACTGCTTTGGCTGATAATTTTAAAACTATGGGTTGTTTTTTAATAAATAGGAATATTATTTGGAGATTAGGACTGATATTGAATAAAGATTTAATAGCAGGGGTATTTTGGTCCTTTCACATGCTAAATTAAATTAGGGCTTTTAAGACCCCGTCTCTTTCGTTTGATTGGGTATCCAATGGATGAACGAAAGCAGTGGCAAGTCGATTGGAGGCAAGAACGAAATCAAAGGCAAATATGATTTGGGGTTTCGACAGTGGTTGGCGATTTGCGAGGGGAAGTAAAGAAGGGCTCGCAGGCGGCTAATCCCGGAGGTCCTAGGTCGATCGATAGCGACGAGTCAACGTAACGAAGGGAAAGGAGCCACGGGGCTGAGCTCTTGCTTCTCCGTTGGTAGGGTGCGAAGAGGGAGGGTCAGGTGAGACCAAAGAGAAGGAAAGGGGAAAGCAACGAAGCCTTCCTCGTCTCTTCCGGTTGCAAGGTGTGAGGCACGGCTTTGCAAGCAGTGGTAGCAGCAAGGCGAGACTTTCGGGGCTTTTTGGTTGATGAGAACAGCAGAGAAGGGAGCGAAGGGCAAAGGATCTCCGGTCTTTGACCGTTCGCAAGGGAGAGCGAAGGCAGAATCGTAAGGAGCTTTTTGATGGGGGCAAGGCAAGCTGAGATGTCTAAGTTGTGGATGGTTTGGCAGCAGGACCGATGGAAGGAAGAAAAGGTTCTAAGATTAATTGTTTGGCGCTTGGAGTTCAACGCAGAATGTATCTCCGTTTTTTTTTAATTATTATTATTATTATTATTATTATTATTATTATTATTATTATTATTATTATTGTTGTTGTTGTTGTTGTTGTTATTTATAGAAATCGATGGAAGAAACCAAATGGATGTTTGGGTTTGTTTGTGATAGGCGAAGGGGGGAAGGATTCACTGGTTTTTCTGCTGTGAATTTGATGGGAAGGAAGAATCCATTTGTTCTTGGCTGGGAATGAAGATACAAGTAGACACAAAGAATGGATCAAATTTTTTATTGTAAGGGTTTAATTGTTGTTGCTTGTTTGGATTGTGATTTTATTAGTTTGTGGTTGAGTGTATGAATGGATTTTATTTACAGGGAATGAAGAAGAGGATGGGTGTGCGGGGGTTGTTCCTGACAGCTTCCACTAAAACAAAGAACACAATATGTGGTTATCTTTGTGTGTATTAAAAAGGTGTCTATTTTGTGTGTAGAATTGTATTATATGTGTATTTTGTGTACAATTTGCAAATAATAAAATTTGCTATGTATTGTGTGTATAATTTGAATATATTTATAATAGATTTAATGTATTATTGATTGTTTTCCGCTTGTATATAAATGTATAAATGTATGTATATTTAAGACTTTTATAACAATTTTTTGATAAATATAATAAATCTACATTTATAACAAGGTATTAATCGGTTACGACGGATTCATTGGGGACAATTAATTGTTAAAAACATTATTAAAATTTTAATAAATATAACATTAAGCCTAATAATATAAGTAAAAAAGTTAACAAATAATAAATATGTAATACATAATTTACATTAATAAATATAACATTGAGAAAACCCACTTGAGGTGTTGTGCTATCAAAATTTGGAACAAAAGTTTCCTTTAAGCATTTATACAAACACTTGATTATTACACAACCGAGTTCATTCAAGCCATCAAATCATCCTTTTCATATCGAAATATATCAACTCCAACATTCGTATTCCATGAGTATCGATCAATAACAATCATCAAATTTATCGACACTGATTCCATCCATAAACAAGAAATTGAAAATCTATCATTGATTTTCGGTGCAACCTTTGAACCAATTATTAAACCAGATCAATATTATCAAATATTTACTACCATCGATCATTTATTGTGAACCGAATCTAATCCTAACTTCAATCAACTATAATTAAATCAATCAAGATTTTGAATGTATGATCGATAGAAAAAAATCATATAATCAAAGAAGTTTTTAACACGAATCAGATTACTCAATTAAAGAAAATGTGATGAGAACAAATGAGCTGAGTGCATCGATTTTATGAGTGCTCTGCGTCCGATGCCATGTCATCCTCACGTATATCTGTTTTCACCTCGACTATCTGTTTTCGGGATGAAGATGTATCGAAATCCAAAGATTGAGTCGGTGTCATAAAGTTGGGTATGATTGTGTCTACCTGAATATGTCTTCGAGTATTGCTTGATCGAGTTGTCTTCAAGTATCTCCTGAGTTGTAGACCGATGCTTCTCTCTAGATCGCACCTACAAGTTGTGGATGTGGATACGATGATTGAAGACTTGAGTAAGCTTGAAAGAAACGTCATTGAAGAACTATCCTCTATTGATTATCATCTTCCAATCAAAGTCGAGATTGAAGAACTAACCTGAACGAGTTTTATACCGAGAATCCCAAACAACCTCTGAACATACGAAGTAAAAAATAGAAGAAGGAATAATGAATTGTTGATTTTGTTTTGGTGTTGTTGATCAATCCAAATCAAAAGAAAAGGAAAGAAATAAATTTATCTTTGTGTGTTCTTGTGTTTTTTTTTTCAATTGAGTATCCCAAATCTTTGGTGGGATAAAATATCAAGGGAAAATATTTCTATAAAAAGGGTAGAAGCCTTATTGAAATCCATATCCAACAATGCTTTGGGCCAGTTGCCTCCTTTGAGTCGGTGGGTCCTTTGAGCCCGATTTTGGGTCCGATTTTGGATCCGATTTGGGATCCAATTTAGTCCGATTTGGACCGAATTGGACCGTTTTTTACCGATATTGACCAAAGCCGATTTTTTTACCCTCTAAACCCTATTCGTAGGCGGTTAGAGGCCGCCAAGAGCCTAGGCGTCGATTAATCGGCCGCCTATACCGATTTTAAAACCATGATATATATATATATATATATATATATATATATATATATATATATATATATATATATATAACAAACTATACAACAAGAAGTTATAATTGATTATAGATTGTGTTACACACACATATTGTAACACCCGGAAACCAGAAGGCCAAATGAGGAATGAAAATCTTCAAACAAGAAGGAAACTCATCGAGTTCAAGGGTGAGAACTCGACGAGTAGGAATGTTTGTCAAACGATTTTTTGGAAGACCAACTCGACGAGTTGGAGGGGACCAATTCAACGAGTTGGACTGGATTTGGGAAACCTTAAATCCTGGATTTTGCACCCTATTTAAACACTTTATGACTTAGGGTTTAGCCCCATTTCTAGCCTCCATTGTCCAAACCCTAGATAGCAAAACCCTAATGCTTGTGAGCTAATTTTGAGAGAGACCTTAGGTGTTTTGAAGAATGTGAAGGAACGAGAAGCTTGGGAATTCAAGAAGAAGATAGTAGATCCAGAGATTTGCTTTCTTCCTCATCACTTTCTAGTAATCAAGTCTTAAACTTGCTTAGTAGCTTCTTGGATCTCCGTAATATCATTTTATTCAATATTTGGTCCAAGAAGCTTGATCTTTGAGATATGGATATCCCAAGTTAGTACACCATTAGATCTGGAATCATAGAGGGCTTTCATGGCATATAGGTGCAAACTTTATGTGAAGCCCCATGCAAGCTATAGGGTGATGTTTTGGCCTTTTAAGCTCCAAAAGGCCATGGATGGAAAGAAAGGTGGTAGCTTTATGTGTTTATGTAGTCTAGGGTCCAGATCTCATTTGGTATGACTTTAGCTTGAAGGGTTGATGACTTGTGGACCAAGATTTAGGTCCTAAAGAGTTAGGGTTTGAGTTATACCCATTAAGTAAGAGTATTAATGGGTAAAGTTAGAATTTTACCCTCAAAATGACGTTTTCAATATGTATGTAAAGTATGAAGCTTAGATCTGAAGAGTAGGGTATTAATTCATTAAGATGGCCCAAATAGATTAAGGAACTCGTCCAATCCATAGAGGAACTCAACGAGTTGAGTCGATTTGTCCCGATTTTGTACCAGGTAGAACTCGACGAGTCCGAGGAAGGACTCGACGAGTTGACTCACTTTATCATGTCTACGAGTAGCAAGGGAACTTGGCGAGTCATGGGGATGACTCGATGAGTTGGATCGTGATTTCAGGGTTTTTGATTTATAGAAATCGACGAGTTGAGTCAACTTGGGGTGTTGATTTGACTTTGACCAAGCGTTGACTTTGACTGTGACTTCAACCAAGTTTGACATGTGATGAGGTATTGAGAAATGAATGATATCTAAGGGATTATTGGATTTTGACTAAGTATTATGTAGGTAATGATAGCTCAAGGAGTTGAGAGATCAGCAGTTTGGGGATCTACCAGCTAGCAGCAAGAGGTTTATTCGCAAGATTCTGTAGTCAGCTTGTGAGGTGAGTTTTCTCCTGTAGGTATAGGTCGAAGACATCAATGCTCCGTTTATGTACGTTAGTATGTATCATACTGAGGTCTAATGCTAGGCAGGGCCCAATGTAGGTTATATGTTTCCGGACTTCGGTCCGATGCCGGAGAAAGCCCGATGAATGTTTATATGTATGTTTCCGAACTACGGTTCGATGTCGGGTGGTACCTGATGAAGGAATGCATGTTTAGTTATACCTGTTGTCTTTGTAATACTTGTATGTGTCTGATAGGGAGGTGAGTGTGGACGGGGTCCCGTATCTCATCACTAGCTGAGTGTGAATGGGTTCCATATCTATTTATTAGCAGAGTAGGGGCGGGGGCCATGATATGCGAGGCCTTAAGACTAGTAGTTATAGTGTTGCGTATGAATTTTATATACTAGCATGGTTATATGTTATTGTTTGTATGTGCATAGTGGGCGAGGCCCAGAGACAGGTAGAGCAGGGTAGAAACATATCTATATACCGAGTGGGGCCTGATGCCGGACATTGTTCGATGCCGGGCGGGGCCCAAGGAAGGGGCGGGGGCCTAGTCTTTGTGATTATGTATATGGTATGTGGTATCTTGGGGAGACTCACTAAGCTCCGTGCTTAAAGTTTTTGGTTTTGGTTTCACGTACTTCCAGTAGCAAGGGGAAGAGCTCAAGATGATTGTAGTTCACACACCACAACTTTTAGACTGGGATGATTTACTCTGATGTTTTGACATATGATTTTGATATATTGACAGTTGTTATAACATTTATGAGATAAAAAATTTATTATTTTTATATGATGAATGATGTTTATGGTTTTTATTAAAGAATTAAAATGAAATTTTGGATAGTATTTTTGGGATATTTGAAGTTGGTATCAGATCCTTGGTTTGAGGGATTTGGGCACGCTCTCAGGTGTGTCTGAAGTTAAACTAAGGTCTTGGTATGAAAATTTTCAAAAGAAAATCGTTTTATAAAAGAACTTTGGAAAGTGACAAGAATTTTGAAAATGGAAAAGGGGATGGTGCATGCAATCAGTCGAGCTCAAGTACTCCCAAATTACCCACACAAGTTATGTTATGATATGTTTATGAGAACTGCATGCTAGAGTAAGGCTAAGGATCTAGGAAGGATGTCTTATGTGCCTGTTATATGTGTATGCTTTATGAGCTTGTAGATTTGAATGCTAGAATCGATCAGCCAGTGGTAGGATAGTCTGTTTAGGTTATGCCTGATTGAATGAGTCTTGGAATTTCATGCTAGTACAGATTCTTGATTAGAGGACATAATGGTTTGATTGTATTATGTTGATTAGATTTTCCATTGTCTGAATGCTTCTTGCTTTATGATTTGTGGGACTCCTGGCGATGTGAGCTAGCTACTAAATGGATATGCTAAATCACATGGGACATACACCGGATAATCTCAGAGTGATGGAATTGACCCTATTGCGCAGCTCTTGTCTAAGTCCAACCATTCTAGGGATTAGTCTTTTATTCGAAGGATTATTTCATCCTTGTTTCATATGGCTGTATTCATGAGGTAGCTAGTTGACATTGATGGGAAAACCTTCAGCAACTGAGGACTGGATAGGGTGGAGATTACCCTAAGGAAAGCCTAGGATAAGATTAGTGCTGGGAGTAGTCGTAGTGGAAATGGACTTGGTGGAGTCGAGGCAATCCGTGAGGAAAGTATGGATAGATGTGGAAGGAAGTATGGGCCCGTACTACTGAAAGTAGAGGATCCGTACTCGAGTCAAGGAGGGCTAAGATAAAACCCGAAAACTTGTAGTGCGTGTGTGATCCTTTGATAGTGATGACTATTCTGATGGTTGTTATGTTATGTTATGTTGTAGTATGGTGACGCTACGTACTATTCCGGTTGGCAATTCCGCACCCAGATGGTGGCCATGATGGGGGTGCGCACGGTAACATTCAGGGAGTTCAGAGCCTGTGGAGCTCCAGACTATCATGGGGCTAACGACCCCATTTCTAGCAGCTGGTGGTTGGCAGATGTCGCCAACGCCTTTCGTTCTAGCCGGTGTCCCAAGGGGGACAAGGTCCAACTTGCCTCCTATCTCCTAAAAGACAAAGCACATGATTGGTAGGAGGAGGTTGGACATGCTATTGGAGATGATGCAGCGTTGGATCCGATGGCATGGAGTGACTTCTCGGCTAGGTTCAGGGCTGAGTATGCACCAGTGATTGAGGTACAAAAATTAGCACGAGAGTTCCAGGACCCTCAACAGACTACAAACATGGTGGCAGAGATCACCGCCAAGTTTAGGGAGAGACCCCTTCTTGTTCTGCAATATGTGGTGGACGAGGAGATGAAGAAGGCCCGATATCACAAAATACTGAGGAATGACATTAGACAGTTTGTGAGCCGGTCCAGCTGGAAGACACTGGAGGATATGATCGCTCGAGCCAGAGAGAGGGAGATCGACTTAGAGGCAGAGAGGAAGAGGAAACCAGACAAGGTGCAAACATCCGCAGGGTCGAGAAAGAGGCGTAAGGTATCAGATTCAATATCGAGAGGTTATCAGGACCATAGCCATTATGGCAAGTACGACAGGACATACAAGGGTGCGTGTATGAGCAGTAGTGGTGGTGGTTTTGGCTACTTCAAGCGCGGTCGAATTGGTCATTATAGTAGGGATTGTATTGCTACCATCACCCAGGGATCATACTTGATCTGCTTTCATTGCAGTCGAAGGGGCCACAAGAAGGACCAATGTCTGAGTTTGGATGCAGTAGGACAAGTGATGGCACCTGCCCCAACGACATTGAGGATCACTTACGACTATCACGGCTGTGCAGAAGCACCTGCGGCGAAGAGTAGGGCTTTC
Source organism: Lactuca saligna (assembly GCF_052625555.1). NCBI lineage: Eukaryota > Viridiplantae > Streptophyta > Magnoliopsida > Asterales > Asteraceae > Lactuca > Lactuca saligna. The sequence goes on along the minus strand of NC_136422.1, from coordinate 165,649,678 downwards.
CAGTTGACTACGGAGGAGACACGGACAACTTCCGATGTTGCAAGTGCATATATTTTGCTTTCCTATCAGTTTTTATTTATCATTTTATTGATATTGCCTCGCATCCATATGAGTAATTGTATTTTGGGGTTATACTTCCTACTTATGTTCGGGTTATATGCCATTTGCATACCATCAGTCTTAGAGTAGTGGGGTGAGGTCGTCTCCTTGTATAGCGGGTTATCAGGATACGATAGCTATAACAAGCGTGATTGGAACCCAGGAAGTATTCTGACAGTCTTCAAAAGTCTTACTGCTTTAGTGTTGGTTAGTTTTGGGAACACTAACAGTGGTAAGCGTTGGTTGTCGGCAAGATTGATCACTGGATGATATGAAGGATTAGGAATCCTTCTAGCCTGGTGTGCTATAAGATGTTAGTTGAATCAAAGTGGGGGGAATTCTCCAAGGTTCGGGAATAGAAGGAAGTGTGAATTTAGGATGAGTTATCATTCTCTTCTAAAAGGAGGGAGGCCTAAGTGGCTGGTTGGATTGAGGGGTATGTGAGTTGGGAGTTTGGGAAACTTCCTAATGTAGGGTTCGCATCTTTTTGGTGTTCGATAGTTGGCTTTGAGGACCATCTTGAGGAAATTCCCATCAGGACGTGAGTTAGCCAGGATGTTAGGTCGTGGTCATGGTCGATGTGGAAGGTGTTGTAAGACTGCGAGATAGCCGTAGCATTCACTAGCAGCCAGACAACATGGAAAGTATTGTAAGACTGCGGTATAGCTGTAGCATTCGCTAGCAACCAAATAGCATGGGGAAATGTTGTAATACTGTAGGATAACCGCAACATTCATTACAGACTAGATAGCGAAGTGTGGGCGGGGGCCCGTATATCACAGTTAGCGGAGTATGGGCTAGGGTCCGTATCTCCCAGTTAGCAAAGTGTGGGTAGGGGCCCATATCTCCTAGTTAGCAGAGTGTGGTAAGGGGCCTGTATCTCCTAGTAAGATGAGTGTGGGTGTGGCCCGTATCTCCTAGTTAGTGTTACCAAAATCAATATTGGATAGGTAGATAGGATTCGAGGTGGAGTTGTACCAACGTAGCCTTAGATAGGTGAGACCTGGGAAAAAGACTACTCTGGAGTATGGTTTAGGTGAGACCCGTGGGCGTGGCGGTGGAACCTGGCAGAGACCGTGGGGTCGAGATATAGGATTAGGGATTTATTGATTTATAGAGCTAAGAGTGGCAATACGGATAGAGCAGTTTCGATAACCGGAGTTTTCTTTAAAAGTTGTTGGGAGCGAATAAGAGGGTGTCCATTGGTTTAGTAACCAAGTGGAATCCGGTACTTCGGATAGTTGATAGATAAGCTGGGACTAGGGTGGTCTTCATTCATTTTGAAAGCGGAAAATAGATAGCATGATGATCAGGTAGAAGTAGTAATGTGAGGATTTTTATGTGAGGAGTAGTTGCTGATCGAAGATGCTAAGACACTTACAGTTGGATTAAATAATCTCAGAGTAAGTGATTTGACCCTGTTACATAGCTCTTGTCTGAGTCTAACCATTTCAGGGATAAATCTTCTACTAGAAGCATTATATGAGCCTTCTGTCGAGTATAAGTATTCTACAACTAGTTATGGACAAGGATTTTGTTTTAATGGTAGCATCGACATAGTCGGGGTGGGAAGTTTTACGGTTGAACAATTCGATGAGGTGTTGGCATGGTAGTTTTTGGAGCATAGGCAGTCCGTCAGGGAGACAGATCACTATAGATTTCAGATCTTGGAAAGACAGAAGTAGTTCTTTGTATGACGGTAGGGATTATCCTTCATTGGATTTAGAAAGGTTTCAATGGTTGGGTTTAGTTGCCTTGGAAATCCCATTGATTTTGCGGAATGATAGTGGTACTCACAAAATGACGAGTGGTGGTGGTGGTGAGAAACACCAGTTAGTCCAGGGCAAATAGGAGGAAAGGTGCGGGTGTGGCGCATGAGATTTTTGTGGGGTAGGTGACTATAGCGGACTTCGAGGATGAAGTCCAGTTTAAGTGAGGGAATGTTGTCACACCCGGAAACCAGAAGGCCAAATGAGGAAAGAAAATCTCCAAACAAGAAGGCAACTCGTCAAGTTCAAGGGTGAGAACTCGACAAGTATGAATGATTATCATGTGTGTTTTTGGAAGACTAACTCGACGAGTTGGATTGGGTTTGGGAAATCATAAATATGAGATTTTACACCCTATTTAAACACTTTATAACTTAGGGTTTAGCCCCATTTCCATTCTTCATTGTCCAAACCCTAGATCTCAAAACCGTGATGCTTGTGATCCATTTTTTAGAGATACCTTAGGTGTTTTGAAGCTTGTGAAGGAAGGAGAAGCTTGGGGGTTCAAGAAGAAGATAATAGATCCAGAGACTTCGTTTCTTCCTCATCACATTCTGGTAATCAAGTCTAAAACTTGCTTAGTAGCTTCTTAGATCTCCTTACTATTATTTTATTGGGTTTTTGGTCCAAGAAGCTTGATCTTTGGGATATGGGTGTCCCAAGGTAGTAAACCATTAGATCTAGAATCATGAAGGGATTTCATGGAATAACGATGCAAACTTTATGGCCTTTGAATCCCCATGCAAGCTATAGGGTGATGTTTTTGCCTTTTAAGCTCCAAAAGGTTAAGCATGGAGAGAAAGGTGGAAGCTTTATGTGTTTATGTAGTGTCTAGGGTCCAGATCTTAGTTTGTATGCTTTATCTTGGAGGGTTGATGACTTATGGACCAAGATTTAGATCCTAAAGACTTAGGGTTTGAGCTAATCCCATTAAGTAAGAGTATTAACAGGTAAAGTTGGAAACTTTACCATTAAAAGGACATTCTTAGTATGTATGTGAAGTGTGAAGCTTAGATTTGAAGAGTAGGGACTTAATCCATTAAGATGGCCCAAACAAACTAAGGAACTCGTCGAGTCCATAGAGGAACTCGACGAGTTGAGTCAATTTATCCCAATTCTGTACCAGGTAGAAATCAACGAGTCCAAGGAGGAACTCGATGAGTTGACTCGCTATATCACATCTACGAGTAGCAATGGAACTCGGCGAGTCAGGTGGTTGACTCGATAAGTTGGATTGCGGATTTTAGGGTTTCTGATTTATAGAACTCAGCGAGTTGATGGGTCAACTCGGCGAGTTGATTTAACTTAGGGTATTGACTGTACACACTCATCAACAGCATTGAGGATTTCGTGTTTCTTATATTACTCTGATTTTTAATAAATGTATTTTTGAATAAATGGTTTTGTTAATAATGGATTTATAATTGGGTAGTTTTTCTTTAATAAAATGAAAATTTTGGGTTGTGAAAATAGGACGTTACAAGTAGCAAGTGAGGTGAGGATTCCTAGGAAAGCCTATGGAATACTATGATGAGATATGTATGTTATTTAACATAGGGATTTTGTGTGTTTTCCTAGTTAAGTGACTTACAGGATTCAGGATGATTCTTGAGGAAAGTATGAATATGTGTGGAAGTTAGTATTAGAGTCATACTACTCAAAGCACAGGATTCATACTTGAATCAAGGAAAACCACAGAGATCTCGAGGAGCTTGTAGTGTGAGAGTTTCCTCGAGTATATTTTTATCATTTATTTGTTTTTATTTCAGTATGGAGGTGAGCACTTGAGGAGGAGGTTCTGGTTCAGATTCTGGTTATGGATCTGGTGGCAAACATATTGATGAGAGGATACGCGATTTTATCACATCCAAGATCACTTACTCCTGTCATGTTTGGTACCATCGAGGGGATTATCAAGCTATTGGATGATCTCTTGGTGGCCTTTCATGCCAATATCGTAGTTGGACAACTACAGGCACAAACTCTCTCTTTTCGGGTGTTCAAGGCTTATGGAGTCCTTAATTTCTTTAGGAAGAAGGACCTGATTGCTAGCAAATGATGGATCGCTAACATGGAGGATGCTTACTGGACGAGTTTCTACCCTGAAGGGTTGAAGGTAGGATTTACATCTTTCCATCTAAGGGATGGAACCCCTGATTGGCGGTTTAAGGTCGAACACTCTTTCGGATCTAGGTCTGTGGCGAGCATGACATGGGATGATTTTGTGACGAGATTCAGAGTAGATTTCACTCCGACTATTGAGGTGTAATAGCTGGCGAAGGTCCTGAAACTCGCTCGCCAATTGTTGAACCTCGATCACTAATGCAAAATCTGCCTTTAACCTCGAAACAAAATCATCCTAAGTCATTGCCTCAACAGCCTCGCCCCAAAGCATGGCCTACCTCCTCCCAACAGTCACGAGCTTTGTCTTTCAGAAGACATGATGCATGTTTTGTTGGATATAGTGTCTAAGTCCATAGCTATATTTAGTATGTACTTGACCCGACCCGGCATGGTCCATTTGGGTTGCATGGCATCATGTACTTGGATAGACTAGATTAGAGAAAAAGACACTTATGGTTTATTAATATATTATAAGTTCTAATATATTAATAATAATATTTAATTAGTATTGGTCAAGAATTAATTTAGAATTAATTATGTGATCAAAAGGAGACTAATTAAATATATGGGGTTGATTATGTAAATCGTCTATTCTTAAAATAATGGGCTAATGATCCATGGTTTATTAGATTGGATTAAACCCAATAGGATGATCCATGGATAGTCCATGGAGGTGATAAACCCATGGATCATGGAATATGAAAGGCCATGTCATTTAGGGTTTACACTTTGTAACCTACATTTGACAACACTATAAAAGGAACCCCTAGGCTATGAAAATCGGCCACTAAGTGAAAACAAGAGGGCATAGCCGATTTCAAGAAGTGTTCTAATTCTCTTAAGGTTATTCCAAGTGTATTTGGTATTGTGTGATATATTTGAGGCATCACACTTGAGGTTCTAGGCTCACAAGGTATTCAAGGAATCCAAGCAACAAAATGTATGTTCTCTTACTAGCTTATATGTATTAAAGTTCCCCATGCCATGCTAGTAGGGTTGAGAACCTTGGGAAATCAAATTTTCATGTATCTTAGTAAAACATAGATCCAAGGTTTCTAAGGTTTCATGTACACCATAGGAGTGTTAGAATGCTCAAAACCCTTCAGTGGTATCAGAGCCTAGGCTTGTTTACTTGATAATTGATGCAAAATGCTTGAAAATCGAATTTTTTCTGTCACAACACGTATGAACTTGCCGAGTCCATGGGGGTACTCAACCAGTCCATGAAGAAATGCATGCCACTCTTCGAGTATGTTCATGCACTCGACGAGTAGAGGCTCCTGTGACCCGGTTTTCAAGTTTTGCTACTGGAAATGATTAGAATCATTACCCTAAACTGTTTTGGACTTGTAAAACTTGTTTTAGATGGTGTAATGGTTTTTCTAATCCATTTACAATGGCTATTATCAAAATTTCAAGTTTTATATCAGGCTTTTATGATTCTTGGAATTGTTAATATAATGTTCATACACTTATGAGTTTAGAAGATCATAGGAATTATGTGTAGTTATTTGATTAGATTAATTCTTGATCTTTATGTCTGTTAATGGAGTCCATAACCAGTTCTTAAGTTATGGATAACCAAAAGTCACAAGTTATTAAACACATTAAAGAACACATAAGTTATAAAAATGAAGAGTCTTCATTTTTAATAAACAATAATTCATAAGTTATGAAAGATGAAAAGTTTTGTAAAGTTACAAAACTTGCACTCAAGTTTTGGAACATGTAAAGTCACTTAAAAAAAAACTTTAGTTCCAACCCCTAGAATTTTAAAAAGTTAAAATTCAACCCTTATAGTTATAATATTATAAGTTAATAATATATATATATATATATATATATGTGTGTGTGTGTGTGTGTGTAAGAACAAAGGGTTGTTGCTTATAAAATGGCAGCTTAATGGGTGTCCACTCTCACCCACCGCTTCCTTGACTGGTGGAGGGTCGTTAGCCGAACGGGTAGGACAATGACTTTAAATCCTCATTAAAAGTATGATAATACTAAAATAACTAAATGTTTTTTTACATTCCCAATCTTAGTTACTTTGGGAAAATGTGAATAACTTGCTAACCCATGAAATTACACTTTGCCCTTTGTTTAAGTCGTTAATGGAGTGTGTGTTGTTAACCGGAACACTAACCTGGACTTAAAAAGGTAGGCAAAGGGTAACTTAATATTTATCATAGTATCGGTGGAGCATGTTTGGTTAACCGACACATCGATTGAGGGGTAAATATTAAGGGTACCAAGTAACTTACATGGTTACTTCACAACTTGTTTTGTGATCCTCGGCATCCCAGTCACAAAACTTGAAGGGCACACTCGAGATTGAAACATGCCATTGAAAAGTTCAATGAATCTCAAAGAATATAGGAGTTTCAAAACCAATTAAAACCTAATACTTTATTTTGTTTTTCATGGTGGAAATTGGTGAATCATCATTCACCTACCTTCAAATATTATATAGCTGGATTACGGGATCCCTCTTCTATGTTATAAAATAGTGTGTTGGGTCATAGCCTTAATATTACATTTGGGTATTTTATTAAGGACTATCCTTATATCTAATCTAAACTTGTCTTTCTTTGTTTTCAGATGTCTTCAAATAATGTTGCTTCTGCTCAAACCCTATCGACTCCTTCTCTCTCATGAACCTTTGCGGGAGAGCCATCTTTGATGGTTCCAACTTTATGGAATGGATCCAGAAGATCAGGATGGTCACACACTACGAGGACAAGGAATATGTCCTCGACAAGGAGCTAAAGGAAATTGATGAGTCAACTACTTCTCTTGAGGAGATCGCTAAATTTCGAACTCATGAGAGAGATGCCACGAAAGTGGCTTGAATCATGATGGCCACAATGACAGCCAAGCTCCAAAAGTCCTATTAGGACTATTAGCCTTTTGAGATGCACCAGGACTTGATGGACCGCTACCATCAAAGTGCTCTCCAAGAGAGGTATGATATCATCTACTCCATGATAACAAGCCGAATGAAGGATGGTGAACCCATCATCGGCCACTTGCAGAAAATGCAAAGGTATGTGGACCGGTTGCTGAAGCTAAATGTGAACTTCCCCAAGGAGTTGGTAATTGACATCATTTTGCACTCCTTACTTTCTTGTTTTCACCAATTTTGAATGACATACCACATGAACAAGGAGGAAGTTACACTCAACAAACTTAAAGGACTCTTGAAGACCGCCGAAAGTGGTCGTAAGGGTAGGTCGGTTGTTAACACTCTTACTCCTACTGTGGCCCCTGTCTTGGCAATTAGGCAAGGCAAAGGGAAAAAGAGGAAGATCGCCTTGAAGGGCACCAAGGGAAAGTTCCTTCAAAGGATCCTCTTCAAATGGAACCAAGAAAGGTTTCGTCACTCCTTCTACTAACCCTAAAGAGGTTGAATGTTTCTATTGCCACGAAAAGTCACACTGGAAGCGAAATTGCCCAAAGTATCTGCAAGATGTGAAGGATGGGAAAGTAAAACCCAACCATGCAGGTACGTATACTATATTGTCTAATAATTCATCCCATTCTAACTCTTGGGTCCTTGATACCGGTTGTGGTATTCATACTTGTTCTGACTTGCAGGGACTAAGAAGAAGTGAGGATGTGGAGCATAGGAAGATAAGCTTAATAATGGGGAAAAAAGCATCACTTGTCACCAAGATTGGGGTTTATACTTCGTTGCTAAGTAGTGGGTTAACATTAGATTTGAATAAGTGTTGTTACTCGTCTGAAATGGCGAGGAGTATTATTTGTTTTCATGATTTGTACAAACAAGGGTTTACCTTTTCTTTTGATAATGAATATGGTAGTATTAATGCTTTCTTTAATAATGTTCTTTATTTTAAAGCATTACCTTGTGATGATGTGTATGAAGCTGTGTCGGTTGTAGATAACCTAGGAAATAATGTATTGTGTGTTGATTTGTCCACTACCTTGGATAAAGCATCATTGTGGCATTGTCGTATTGGACATGTAAGCAAGAAACGCATAGGTCAACTCCAAAATGATGGAGTCTTGGAGTCATTTGACCTAAACTTGTATGATAGTTGTGAATCTTGTCTACTTGGAAAAATTACAAAATCACCCTTCACTGGTTCTTGTGCTAAGGGTGAAGCCTTGTTGGATCTGGTACACACGGATGTGTGTGGACCCTTCAGAACCACCATAAGGGATGCTAACCGCTTCTATATGAATTTTATTGATGATTTTATTAGATATGGATATGTCTACTTAATCAAGCATAAGTCAGAAACCTGTGAAAACTCCAAAGAGTTTAAGCAGGAATTGGAGAATCAATTGGGCAGGAATATTAAGATGCTTCGATCTGATAAAGGTGGTGAGTATCTTAGTACAAAGTTCCTTGACTATCTTAAGGAATGTGGGATTGTATCACAATTGACACCTCCCAGGACACCACATCTTAATGGTGTGGCTGGGAGGCGTAATCGGACCTTGTTGGACATGGTTCGTTCCATTATGAGTCGAGCTTCACTACCAATCTCATTTTGGGGGTATTCCTTAGAGTCTGCCACCCATATTCTTAATCTAGTCCCTACCAAAAAGGTTGGCAAAACACCTCATGAGATGTGGACCTGAAAAGTTCCAAATCTGGACCACATCAAGATTTGGGGTTGCTAGGCTTTCGTCAGGCACGAGACTCTCGATAACCTTGAACCCTGAAGTGAGAGGTGTATTTTCATCGGCTACCCACAGAAATCCTTCAGGTACCTCTTCTACAGACCCAATGATAATGTGGTATTTGTAGCAAGGTGGGGAGTCTTTTGAGAGAGAGAGTTCATAAGCCAAGGAAACAGTGGGAGGAAAATTGACCTTGAAGAAATTAAAGTGTCAAGTGGTGAAGGAACCTCAAAACCTAGCAATCAACATGAGGAGGAAACTTCTATTGATCTGATAGAGGATTCTGTACCTCTGAGGCATTCCATGAGAGTTAGGAATGCACCTGAGTATTACTATGGTTTCCATATTATTGCAGAAGGTGATACACTTATCAGTGACGACACACTGATTGGTATGGATAAACCTAACAGCTACACGAAAGCCATGGCATGCCTTGGGGCTGCTAAATGGAAAGAGGCTATGGACAACGAGATACAATCCATGTATGACAATCAAGTTTGGAACTTGGTTGACAATGTACCAGGTCGTAAGATAGTTGGGTGCATACGGGATCTTCAAGAAGAAGACTGAAATGGATGGTAATGTACACATGTATAAGGCTAGAATGGTTGCAAAGGGATTTTCTCAAACCCCGGGAGTTGATTATGATGAGACATTTTCACCAGTAGCAAAGATTAAGTCTATTAGGGTTATGTTAGCCATTACTGCATTTCATGATTATTTCCGTAAGTCCTGGCTTGCAAAGTGTTTCGCTATGAAGGAACTTGGAGAAGCTGCCTATATCCTAGGGATAAGAATTTTGAGAGACAATAGTAAAAGACTAATTGGACTTAGTCAGAATACCTGTTTGGATAAGGTGCTGAATAGGTTCAACATGCAGAATTCCAAGAAAGGATAGTTACCGATCCAGAGTAACGTCAGACTAAGTAAGAATCAGATTCTGAGTACAGAGGATGAGATAGCTGAGATGAGTTGAGTTCTGTATGCTTCCGTTGTAGGCTCGATCATGTATGCTATGACTTGTACTCGTCCTGGTGTAGCCTTCTCCTTGAGCATGGTCAGCAGATATCAGGGGAATCCTGGAAAGGCTTACTGGACTACGGTAAAGAACATTATCAAGTACCTTCGAAGAACTAAATATTGGGTCCTTACCCTTGGTGGGAGTGATGACTTGAGAGTAGCAGGGTATCGTGATGCTAGCTTCCAAACTGATAGGGATAATTTCCGCTCTCAGTCAGGCTGGGTCTTTACCTTAAACGGAGGAGAAATAACTTGGAAAAGTTCCAAGCAAGAGACAGTAGCTGATTCAACTTTCTAATCAGACTATATAGCAGCAAGCAAGGCAGAAAAGGAGGCTATATTGCTAAAGAACTTCATTGGAGACCTTGGAGTTGTACCAGCTATAAAGGAGTGTATGGAAATTTTCTGTGATAGTGAAAGTGCAGTTGCCTTAGCCAAGAACCAAGGGATCACGGGAGATCTAGATATAGCAACATAAAATATCATTTCATCAGACATCGTATAGAAGAAGGACTCATCGTGAAAAAGATGGTATCATTGGATGAGAACCCATCAGATCCCCTCACGAAGGGATTGGGTAGGGTTAAGCATCTCTAGCATGCGAGGCGCATACGGCTGAAGGATGATATTAGTTTTAGTATTTAGATAGCCTTGAAGTTTGTAAAGTGTAATTGACATTTGATGATGAATAAAAGTAGTTGTTTATTTATGATTAAAGTGTTGCTATCTTTTTTCGATCGTTTACTATAATTTCGTTTTGCATGTTTTGACTTCCAGAATAATTTTGTTATGGTATATCATATTATTCAAATTCTTCACATTCAATCATATGTTGGAAGCATATATGAATCAAGACTGTCATGAGTTGGCTTGTAGATGTCTATGGTGTTGGACATAGCAAAGTGGTGCTACAACACTCATGAGTGCTTATAAGTTCTGAGTATTGGATTCAACCCATGCTCACTGGTATCACTTCATGGAATTTATCTTGAGTGATTGTCAGACGGTAATATCATATAATTCTTTAAACCTAGAGATATGAATTGTTGCCTATGAGTTGATTATGCGTTTATTATATGAAAATTCATTGGTAAATCGATGTTATAAAATGTGCCTTTGTGTATAATTCAACAAGTAGTAGAACAAGCATATGAGTCGAAGTTTATCTGTTCCTTCTTGGATTAGAAGCGATATATGGGCCCCTTAATGATTTTGTTTTCACCTATGTATCGGGCCTGGTCAGAACTAAATTGATGTGTTTGATTAAGTTCTATGTCAAACAAATCGAAAAATCGGGAAACAAACTGTTGTACAATAAGTACGACATTGTTCCATGTATTTGTCCGACTAATATCATGAGAGCAGAGGATTTTATGATCACTTATCTTAAATGGTGTATCATTATCATCTCGGTTCTGAGAGACCTTGAAAGAGCTACGATTGTTGATTGGTTCCTAAAGTCATACTTGCAACTATAGTTATTAGACTTATCTAAGTGGGTGACAATTGGATATAGTGTCTAAGTCCATAACTATATTTGGTATGTACTTGACCTTACCTGGCATGGTCCATTTGGGTTCCATGGCATCATATACTTGGATAGACTAAATGAGAGAAAAAGAAACTTATGGTTTATTAATATATTATAAGTTCTAATATATTAATAATAATATTTAATTAGTATTGGTCAAGAATTAATTTAGAATTAATTATGTGATCAAATGGAGACTAATTAAATATATGGGGTTGATTATGTAAATCATATATTCTTAAAATAGTGTGCTAATGATCCATGGTTTATTAGATTGGGCTAAACCCAATAGGGTGCTCCATGGATAGTTGGTGGAGATGATAAACCCATAGATCATGGAATATGAGAGGCCATGTCATTTAGGGTTTACACTTTGTAACCTACATTTGACAACACTATAAAAGGAACCCCTATGCTATGAAAATCGTCCACTAAGTGAAAACAAGAGGGCATAGTCGATTTCAAGAAGTGTTCTAATTCTCTCAAGTTTATTCCAAGTGTATGCGTGAGACATTTGAGGCATCACACTTGAGGTGCTAGGCTCACAAGGTTTTCAAGGAATCCAAGCAACAAATGGTATGTTCTCTTACTAGCTTTTATGTATTAAAGTTCCCCATGCCATGCTAGTTAGGTTGAGAACCTTGGAAAATCAAATTTGCATGTATCTTAGTAAAACATAGATCCAAGGTTTCTAGGGTTGCATGTACACCATAGGAGTGTTAGAATGCTCAAAACCCTTCATATTTGACCTTCCCTTCCTCGGGACAAAGGCTAGACCAGAAGGCATTCCCGATGTCTGCCAACCACCGTCTGCGAGCAATGGGGTCCTTATTCCTGAAGAACTCAAGAGCTCCATAGGCATGAAACTCTCGGAATGTCAAAGATCGTGCACCCACCATAGCCACATGTAATACTAGTCAAAATAGGTCAATAACAATCACATGTGATTATACCAATCATGTAATGTGAATTTGTTAAACTAGTAATGTAGTCAACTTACTGTGTATTTCATGATAATTCTAATACAAATATGAACTTTCGTACATACTTTCTAGTATAAATCAAAGTATACGTCCATACGATTCCAAAAATATAGATAATATCTAAATCTGACTTCACGTGAAGAAGTTTTGATAAACCGAACACTATAAATATCTATAATAATAGGAATTTAAAATAGAGTTAGAATTAGCTATTTTAGTCTAAAATAGAGTTGTAGTACTCGTAAATACCTACGCATGCATATAAAGAACATCAAAAACGGAGTTCGTATGCAAAAGTTATGGCCATCCGAAGATGTCGTTGTCAGAAACCCTAATTTGACTGAACTCACGATGTGAGGAGTCAAACCGCCATATTTCGGATCTAGAAGGCGTGACGAGGCTGCGAGGGGATAAAATCCAAACTCACGACGTGAACAAGGCATTTTTCACGTCGTGAGGGCTCATTTTGCCACCTTCGGAAGCTAGAAGACGGATGGCAAGTCTACGAAGAGATAAGCTCGAAACCCACAACGTGAACAATGAGATTCTTACATCGTGAGGATCCAAAATGCTTCCTATATATAGTAGGTCTGACCTTAACACTTCCTTACACCATTTCCCTTTCTCCTCTCTCTTTTGCTGAAGCCCTCTTGCATCCCGAGCCCCGATGACCTTGTATGCTGACCGTTTCTGCTTAGATTACATAAAATCACGCTATTAAGGTGAGTTTCACGACCCCACTTTCTAATATTTCCGGGGGAAAACACATGCTAAATATTATACATATGTTAATATTATGTCTATACGATGGTATATTCATGTCGATATAGATATTTATATTAACTGGGATATAGTTATTTTAAATATAATATTTTGAAAATATACAACTATTATCAAATTATTAGCATGTTATTATACAAATTTAAATCTTGAGTTATACTTAAGATTCTATATATATGTTGTGTGCGATATAATTCCGAAGTTATATTCGGAAGTTCTATATGTTAATTTATAAAGTATGTTGTTATTGTTAGTTTTATGACAAGATAAAACTTGGTATGTTATATGTTGTTGTTGTTATTGATAAAACTTGGTTTTACTTCAAGTTATAGCTGTTATACTGCCTAAATGCTATGAAATTAGGAGTACTATTTAAAAGCATAGTCTAGTAACTTAGGGTTGTAGATATGAAAATACTTTTTTTGTTAAGACTATAGAATGTCGTCAAAGTCTACATGAGTTACCTCATTCATCAACTAAGATTGGGGATCTTAGTGGAAGTCCTCTGACCTATAACCGTTAATCCCGTGTGAGCGAGGAAGTCGTGTATGAATAAGATACGGGTTGACGACCCCACTCGTGGTTGTTAATTACAACCCAAGACAAGCGAGTGACGATCCGTTCCTTTTATTTGTTATTGTTTCGACGTCGATGAAGCGCACGGTATTGTTTCTCATGGTAAATCATGAGTGTATTGTATCTCATGGTAAATCATGAGTGTTTTGTTTCTCATGGTAAATCATGAGTATGTATTGTCAGAATTTTTGTTGTCAAGCAGCGGTTACAGACTCATGGTAGCAACTTGTTAGAAACATTATACTTCGTCGTTATACAAGAATTAATGTTAAGTATAAGTTTCCCCCTACTTATACCCTAGGTACTACTTGTATTAAGTAGATAATTATATCTAGCACACATACTCGTATAGAATTGAAATATATTTATATGTAGTGTTTTTACTTGTATAGAATTGAAATAGATTTATACGTAGCATTTTTACTCGTATAGAATTGAAATAAGATTTATATGTAGCAACTTTCGTTTGTATAGAATTACAAACAATTATATTCATAGTATATGAGACTTATAGGTAAACTACTTATTTGGTAAGTAAACTTTTATACCTAGGATATATATATATATATATATATATATATATATATATATATATATATATATATATATATATATATATATATATATATATATATATATATATATGGTAAACGTTGCAGAGTCAAAATGATACTTTCAAAACTATACTTTTGAACTTGGAAAAAGAGTTATTTTATATGGAGTCAAAACGTGTGGACTCACCAACTTTATGTTGACGTATTTTAAAATGCATGTGTTTTCAGGTAGTTGGTAACTATGATACGATAAATGACGTTACACCACCCGGTGTTTCCGCTGACGGCCGGGGTGAGACACCACATCTCAGTACGGAATGCACTCAAACGCTCATCCATCAAATCCATAATGCCCTACTTGATCGAACCAAAGTTTACAGGAGCCTAATCCAAAATACTGAGGGTAATATTATAAAAAATGAACTCCCGCATTTGATCATCCATGGATCCAGATCTAGAGCCCGAACCCGATCCATCACCAGAACCTGAACCACCTTGAGTGACCACCATACTGAAAATAAACAATGCAAATCATCAGAAAACACTTGAGAAACTTCACACCTAATGAGTTCCTTAGTATTTTCATGACTCTCTTGAATCGAGTATGTATCATGTGCTTTAGTAGTACAGTCCTAATAATACCTTCCACACGTATCCGTACTTTCCTCAAGAGTCGCCCTGACTCCCCTAAGTAACTATCATACCAAACATTTTACATCCACACTAAATAACATATTTGCTAATGCTAACATGTTTCCTAGATTCTCCTAGGATTCCTTTCCCACCACTTTCCACCATCAGCTGCAACATAAACCTCCACTAATACTCGCTAACTACCTTGTGAATATAATTACATGCAATAGGTGCTATACAATTCTTCGACTGCAAGGTCTTGCACTACAGCGGTTAGGCTTAGACAAGAGCTATGCAATAGAGTTAAACCCAACTTTCTAAAATTATCTAATTTTTGCAACATATAACCTAGCATACCCGAGAGTGTGTCCGATTCGCTCAAACCAAGTCTCAGATACCAACTTGTAACATCCTAAAAATCATAAGTACATTTTTTTTTGTTTTTAGGTCAACCAAAATCATTTAATATTCATCTCAGCCAACAAAAGCATGTCAATGCGAAAATACTTATCAGAGTACAACCCCAAAATCATAAACAAAATGTTGGACATGGGAGGATGCGCCACAATCAGGTTGAGCCCTTCCCTTTCTAACTAAAAGTACATGAAACATAAACTTAAAACGTAAGCATAAATCTTAGTGAGTTCCCCAAATACCACATACCATACATCATACATACATATCATACTAAAACATATACATGTCTATTTCACCCATGAGTCCCTTCCGACTCACCGACTCCCTTCCGACTCTTTCGCTATCCTTCAACCGGTATGGGTCTATTTCACCCCTACAACTAAGCATACATTCACACTAGAAAGATTCACGAAGAAAACAAGCACATACATACATATCAGTAAGTGTCACAAAGACCAATACTATCCTACAACATAATCCAATGGGTCGACATTGGCGCCTTCGACCCATCAACATAGTGAGGAAACTCACCTGAAACTGAAGATAGATAAATCCCACTCTCGGGTTGTTACTAACACGACTCCTCACACTGAACATATCCAACATTAACCCTAATAAATAATCAGGGTAATAATCCATATCAAATGGTCCAGACAATAATCTCACATGTTAATGTTAAAAGATCATTTTACCCTTCCATTAATGTCCTAAAAGACCTAAGGCCCAAAAATGGCCCAAAAGAGCTTTCTAGTCGGTATGCTCAACATACCACCTCATTACACCCAACGTATAAGCTAAAACACCAAGAGAAAATTGAATTGAACACGTTACATTGCACGTACCTACAGGTTACACCCAATGTACTCCGTTGGCGTCCAAACTCCACATTAACACTTAATACCTAAATTCTAAATGTCTAAATAATAGATATTGCTCTTGGGAATGTCCCAACTGATAAAGTCTTCAACTTGATGCCTTTACATGGCTCCATGAAGCCTAAATCCAATATCTAGGCTTTTAGCTCCAAAGGATGGTCAATAACCCATGCATGGTTGGACCAAAACTATCAAGATTCGATTTTTATGAACAAAGGATCACAAAAACATCAAGATAAGCCATCATAAGCATCTAGAGTAAATTCTACTCACATTAAATCAACCCAAGGGACCAAACTAAGCCAAAAACTCTAACTAACCTAGATCTAAACAAAGGATCATCCAGATTGAGACTTTATACCTTCTGGAAGATGATGAAGATGAATAGATCTTGGATCCACAAGCTTCAAGCCAAACAATACACCTTCACCAAGCTCCTTCATCTTCAAAATGCACTAAGATACACCAAATTACTCAAAAGGCTCAATACTCTCTCCAAGGGGCTAGGGTTTCGAATCCTTTAGGGAAAAATGGAGGCTAGTAATGAGAGAAAACTTGGGTCATAAGGTGAATAAATAGGGTCCAAACTTCAAAATTTAAGGTTTGCACTCTACATGAGTACACCCAACATACTCATATGTACATGCAACGTATGCTAAAGAATCACGATCATGATTTAATGACATATTCCTGATGTACCTATCACGTATGCACAACGTAGGGACTAAATTTGTCAACATTTAAATGGATTAAGCTAAAAATGAAAATATCTGGGACATTGGCGTTACACCAGTTGAAATCCGATGAGGCTCGCACAACACCAGATGTGGTTACTGTATGTATCTTCACCACATCTTTTACTAATTTATTTGTTTATGCTTATGTTTTATCTGATCATGTATATGGACATGTTTATTCAATGGTACGGAAGGTTTTATATGCTAACGTAGGCGTGCAATGTACCAGGACATAAGTTTATTATGGTAAGGAAGGTTTTATTTATGATTAGACATGTAATCTTCTTAATTACTTCGAAAAGTTATATGTCAGTTCTAATACATTAACTAACCTTAGAAACATGAACACATAAAATTTAGACAAAACTGCAAAAATGGTCACCGTGTTTATCAAAATTATGTGGTTTTGGTCTAAAAAAGTTTGGTGGTGCATCTATGGTCCAATTTTGGATACTTTGTGCGATTTTGGTCCTTACAGTTAGCATTTTTGTGTGATTGTGGTCTATACCCAAATTAAAATGACTAGTATCCCTTTTAATTATTTTTTCTATTTGTTTTAATTGAATTTTAATTCCTTTAATAAAAAAACAAAAAATATATATCACCCCACCAATCTCTATCTCTCTCTCCTTCTCTCTCACACATCTCTCACACACAGAACTAAACTTTTTAGATCAAACATTCACCCAAAAAATCATATGTGTTCTTCAATGTGTTCATCAGAAAAACCACAAAAATTATCAACAATTTCAATTTTATGATAAACAAAAACTCATCGTCATCTTTAATAGCTAATCATCAACAAACTTTTTAGATCACACGCGGCTCAGATCTCAAATCAATGCACCCCTCCTCTCACAATCATAGGTTTTCTCCTTCCAGTTCTAGCTTCAATCGACAACAACCACGACCCTCCCTTCCTTCTATTCTATTCTGATTCGATTCTCACCCTACCTTATTCGATTCAAATCACATGAGCTTGGTAATGCGGTGTCTGGTGGTGCTGATTGGAATTATGTGGTAAATCAAGAAGAGATTAAGGCTGGTGAATCAAAGAAAAAGTTGAGGAGGGCTGATTAGAAGGGAAGGTGACAGAATGGTTGTCAGATCTCCATCATTTCTCACCATTATCGAACCTCCATCATTGCCCACCATGGAGCGTTCAAACGATGGTATAAGCAGAGCACGAGCTTTAAAATGACGGTGGAGGCATATAAGGAGCTTTAAAGCGACATAGAAGTTCAATCAAAGAAACCAAAGCATTGAAAAACTAAATTAGAAGATGGATGAGACGGAACCCCCTGTGGAGGAAGAGAATCACGGTCTACCGCAAGTCCTAATTTTTAAAAAATGAAATCAGGGGACTTGGAAGAATCTTCGATGGTTGATGATGTTAACGGAGAAGCTCCAAAGGTGGCTTTAAGGAGAGGAATTTTCAAGAAGCTCCACCATTATCAGACATTAGATGCCATGTTTCAATTAATGGTCATAAGATTTTGAAGAACGAGAACATGAGGACAATAGTGTAGGGTTTAATTAAATCAAGGAATGAACAGGAGGGGGATATAGAGGGTAAGTTGGGTGGTGATCGTGTAGAACAAATAGTAGCGAACTAAAATGCAAGTCCTAGCTCCGACGACAACTTTGATGCATCGATATGGATTTTGGGTTAGTGTGTGTTCTTGAGACTAGATGTTTGTGGAGTAATGGACTCTGATCTAGGATTTGAAACCACTTTCTTCGAGTAAAATGCAAATGGGAGAAGGCCACCGAAACCCTAGAAGTATTGGGCGTCAAATTCACAGGAGAAAATCACCCAATCTAGTTCAGATTTGAGTTCTTCGTTTTAGAATATGATTTTATCTCGTTGCCTTCATCCTCTAGATGCTCCAAAAAAATCAACATTTGATTCCTTTTGAGCTTTATTTGATCAGAATTTTTTTTTTCTAAGAACAAATATTGTAGGTAGCTCCAACGAGTTTTGAGTTGAAGCTAGAGAAGGGTTATAGACTGAGGTATTAAGGATGGTGTTGGGGGCTATGTAGGTGATGAATGTGGCTTTAATGGTGGTGAGATCTAGCGAGAAAAGTGGCTGGTGATGGTGGTTCCAGATATCGGTGATGAGGGTGGAACCGGTGATGAAGGGCTTCTTTAAGATAAGAGTGGGGAAAGGGTTATTTGTTTTTTTTTGTTTTTAGTTAAAAAGATATAAATTAAATTAGTTTATGTATTTCAACAATCAAAGAAAATGAATAATATAAATTATAAAGGCATAACCGTTATTTTAAGTGTATAGGGACCAAAACCAACAGAAATATCCAATTTTGGACCAGTAGTGCACCAACATTTCGTTTTGGACCAAAATCACGTAAATTTGCCAACCACATGGACCATTTTTGTAATTTTGTCTAAATTTTATTTATCCAAGTTATGGTCTTCCATAGACCTTTAATCTAGTCAAGTAATAGCAATTTGGCAACCTAAGGCATGTTATAATATAAATCATTTAGAACATAACAACAAATTAGCCATCTTATCCTAAAGTAAGCTAGTGCTAGTGTTGATTTAAGTACACTACCTAAAATTAAATAGACATACATCTTACAATCATTGTTTAGCATTCTAAGTTTAATTCTACAAATTCTAAAATACTTCTGGTTCGCTTTAACTAATGCTCTAATACCAACTATGACATCCTCATTTTCATGGTCAGAAAAGACCATTTTGTTTATGCTTATTTTAAAACAAACTATGCTTTATTTTTCGGGATTGGCCCCATAAAAGTATTTCTAAATAAATGTTTTTCACTGATTTATCAAAACTTGAGATGTCGTAACTGATACAATAAACATAAACATAAACGTTATCTTTACTGTTCTTACAACATCTAATAGCCTACATTTACAACATATATATATATATATATATATATATATATATATATATATATATATATATATATATATATATATATATATATAGATAATGCATTTAGATAATTAAATTATATATGTGCCTATTATCTACAATATGTGTTGGATGAATCTATATGGCATAAATTTTACTCGACTTAATTATATATATATATATATATATATATATATATATATATATATATATATATATATATATAGTATACTGCTTGGAAATCTCATTTTAAACACCTCACTAAATCTAGCCTAGACATCATTCCCATAAGTAGATCAATCAGTATAATGAATTAAAATCACTGATAAATTTTATTTATAAATTCACAATGACGTTATGATGAAAAATATAAGTTACGCTAAAAATAATATTGAGTCTAGCTTAGCTTACAGAGATTTCCTGACAAAAGTCCGGAAAATGTACTGACAGAATTATGGCTTGATAGCTACTAAGTATCATTGCCTACATCACATTTCTTATATATCCATCACTTAGGGATTTTGCTAAGGATCATCTCCTACATTTCATTTTCTTATATATTCATCACCAAGGACTTTACTCCTAAGGATCATCGCTTGCATCGCATGTACATTACTACTTCGGGGATTCCTCCGCAATACATGGCGGTAGAGTACATCGCATGAATACCTAGTTTCTACATCACATGAACTCATAATTCATCACCTACAGGTTGTGAGCCTGTCAATGTTCCACTGGATTGCTTGGGTTAGTCAATGGTGATCATCTATACTCTCTTAGATGACTACATGCAAAAATCGCAATCATCACAGGTAAAAGTTATGGAATCTCCTAATTATCTCTCAAATCTCTCATCTCTCACCACCCATAACTAGGTACGAATATCCGTAAGTCTTAGTCTTATATTCCTGGTGACTAATGATAGTTTAGATTCCTTACTAATCCCAATGTGTACATCAAGATCTATCAAGTAAGGAACAAACATGTAGGATCATATTGAATGTGTGTTCCATTTGGTATACAGAGTATATAGCTTGGAAATTCCACTTTAAACACCTCACCTAATTTAGCTTAGACATCATTCCCATAAATAGATCAGTAAGTATAATGAATTGAAATCACTAATAAATCTTATTTATAAATTGATAACGATTATTATGATAATAAATATAAGTTAAACTAAAAATAATATTGAGTGCAGTTTAGCTTACAGAGATTTTGTGACAAAAGTCTTGAAAATGTACTAGCAGAATTCTGGCCTAATAGCTACTAGTTGTCGGGCTTCTAGGGACCTCAGGACTTCGCTTGAAAATTGAAATCTAATGATATTTTTGGCCAAAATGGAGAGAAAATTCATAGGGGATTTTTGGGTGGTGTGAAGATGAAATGAGGAGTTGTTGAGAATTTATAGGCAAGATTTTCTATATGCACGCCGCTCAAGATAGGGTGTGTGTTGCGCCCGGTGGTCGGCCCTCTTGCTTACTGACATGTATCCTGCAATGGGCGGTGCGATGTGGCAGCTTCTAGAAGCTTGTTGATACGTTTTGATTGTACTAGTTTTAAACCTAATAGCTTAAACACAAAGTCAAACACACGAAAGGCAATGTACCTAACGATTAGCAGTTTAGTTCAGGTAAGTAGGGTATCGAACACAGGGAATGGTAAACAATTAAAATTAATACTAATATTATCCAAATAAAAAAATATTTAAAAGTGGGTTTTTCTCTAGTTTTGTAAGACTAGAAACTTATGCAATTACTAAATACTTAAACAAAGGACAATTAACAACTAAAAGAGAAGCAAAAGACAACTAGAATCAATAAGATAAAACAGACTTCCATTTATATTCGATTCACTTATTCCTATGGTTGATTTCATGGCAAGTGCAATAGATTAATATATCAATGGTTACTGATTTCGAATATGATTAGGTTCATGTTCACTATTATTAATCCTTTAACAAACAAGTTAATTCAAATAGTGGCCAGTTGATTAAACTAACATGTTTCCTAGTGTTCAGTTTGAATCAACTAAGACTTGTAATATTAGTTAACTAATTTTGTTGATTCAATTAACTCATATGTGGTTGGTCATCACACATGATCACACATTAACTTACTTATTTTCTAGTTAACCCTAGGTTATGTTCACAACACTAGGCATGCAATCTTGTTTTCACAAAACTATAAGATTCAAACAATCAAGAAGATGTTTATGCGACTCAATATACTTAGTAATTAACAGAAAATAATTATCGTTAACACATAAGGATATTTTAACAAGCTTAACAAGATAAATAACCAAATTAATATAATCCAAAGCCACTAATCAAACAATAATCATAAGATCATCTAGTTTAAATAGATGTATGGAGTTTTAGCCCATAACTTTAGTAAATAAATCCATAAAAATGAAATTCATCAATGTAGACATTATGTAAACAAGAGAATTAAGTAAATTACTAATGATTTTGCATTTAGATCTCTTCAATTCCACGTCTCTAGTTGAATTTCGAAAACCACAATTTCTAAGACCTCTCCGGCCTCCAAAAGTCGTTAAAAGCCTCCAACAAAAGTTAGGGCTTTGAGTGAAACGGATCTTTAAATAGATTCTAAAAACAGCTCAACTCGTTGAGTTTTATGACCCAACTCGCCGGTTTTTGACTTAAATCGCATGCACGGCAAGGCACTATTTTGTCGGGAATCTTCTAAGAAATTCATCGAGTTGACGGACAAACTCACCAAGTTCCTCTTCATTTTTGCCTTATTCCTTCAAAATACAATTTCCAAGCTTCCAATTTCTAGATCTGGTTTGTTTCGCATCCAAGCATGTCTTTGTTGCTGAAAATGAAAATTTAAGCTAATTAAGCATCTTTTGTTCATTATTTGAGATAAAATTAACATAAACTATTAAGATAATGCAAGAATTTTATAACTAAATATGCCCATATCAAAATACCCCACACTTGACTTTTACATGCCCCCAAGAAAAACAAAATTTTAGCATACCAGTATTATATAAGACAATCCCAATCAAACTCAACCATTATGCCAAGACCGCAACGCATGCATTTGTGTCTACATTTTTCTTGAGGATCCCCTAAACCTAAATACTCACAATCATCATAAACACTCGCCCACTTTTTCCAAACAATGCTCATTTTATACATCCCTCCAAATCCCTCCGCATAAAACTTTCGTAATATGAAGCAATATTTGGTTAAACCCCCAAGCACACATACAGAAAAATAACCTAGAAAAGAAAAAATACAATAAAATAAAATACTTGATAACTTGAATCTTCAATAATTTGCAGCTTTTCTTCATAATATTTCTTTGTTCTTCATTACGTGTAGATTCTTTTTTTTTTCACCCACACTTTTTTCACTCAAACTAAAAATCTAGAAAACATATGCTTATGCAAGGGGATTTAACTTCATCCTTTATTGATTAAAGGCATTACTCACATGTGCAATGGCTACTTAAGTTTTCTTGGATACATTTCAAGTACACAATGCTAAACATATTGTGTCCCTCAAACTAAGCAAGGTTGTTTTTTTGTTCTATGATTTCACTAGAATAAAGGAGGCCACAAATGCAACATAACGTATATTGCCTCAACTAAACATTTAGATTCTGAAAGAGTCATTAAACACAATACTAGCATGGAATCCTAATTACTTTTACCATAATTTGTAAATTAACCTATCAATTTTTATGTAAACTTTTTTAAAATTAAACCTAGGATTCTAATTTAACTAATGTAACCAACCCCTATCCCACACTTAATTTATGCAATGTCCTCATTGCATGTTATAACAATTAAAGAACATAAAAGTAAAAAATAGAGAATTAGAACAGACTCCCCTGGGATAGAAGTGCGAGGTTGATATTATTCTTTTTAAGATCCATCTTTAGCCGACTTTGGCATGCGAACAACTCATCCATGCCTTGGGTGTCAAATGTCTTATGTGGTTGATAGCTCTAAATATTTAGGAAAAACTTCTTGGAAAACTTCAAAAATATAGCCAATTCCCACCTTGAATCGAATCAAATTGAAAATTCGAAAGAAAATTGACTAGCAACTTGCCGAGTTGTAAGTGAAAACTCGTCGAGTTTGAGCGTGATTCGGGCAAAAAAATGTGAATTTCCTCTGGACCTCATCGAGTACAAATGTGCACTCGACGAGTTTAAGGTATTAAGGTAATATACCTCCTTATATTCTTCAGTGACGAGACTCCTTTTTAACCATTATAAACACCGGACTCAAAGTATCACTCAAATCTTCAATTCTTCTTGTTAACAACTCGACCCCTCATTTTAATTCTCTCACGCTTTAACTAATCGATTTACTCTCACCCTAAATTTTGCAATATCAAAAACATAAAACCACATAATAACAAGGAAAACAACTATTAAACTTAAATGTTCCTACTTTATCGTAATTACAACAAGTTTTCAAACATAAACCAAACCATAACCAAATAAAAAACATAAACAAATAAAAATAAAATTTTCTCAACCACTCAAACATAAATAAAATGAAAAAAGGATAGTCAATCATCTTCTTCGTCTCCTCTTCCGGCTCCACCTTGTCTCACCCTCTAGTGGTCCTCCCAACTATAAATGTATGGATAGTCGGGAAGAGAATCATTACACGGTATTGTTGGGTTTTGAGCATTCTAACACTCCTAAGTGTACATGCAACCCTAAATATCTTGGATCTATGTTTTCTCTATTATACATGCAAATATGAACATCCAAGGTATTATCCTAATCTAGCATACAAAACTATCAATATAACAAGATAGAATACATACCTCTTTGATGTAGAATGTCTTCATGAAGCTTGAGTGCCTAGTGCCCCAAGTGTGACACCTCAAATGGTTCACACAACACCAAATACACTTGGAATAACTTGAGAGAATTCTACACTTCATGAAAATCGGCTAGCCCTCTCTAGAGTAATACTGGTGTCTCTAGTGGCTGATTTTGTCAAGAATAATATCTTTATATAGTGTTACAATTAGGGAAAACCCTAATTGTCATGACTTTCCATTTCCTTGGATCCATGGGTTCAAATACACCATGGAGCATCCATGGAGCATCATATGGGTTTTGGCCCAACTAGATAATCCATGGAGCATTAGCCCACTATACAAGTATGGATGATTTACACAATCAACCCATATATTTAATTAGTCTTCTTTTGATCACTTAATTAATCCTAGATTAATTCTTGATCAATACTAATTAAATAATCTTATTATTTTTATTATTAATATACTAGAACTTATAATATATTAATAACCATAAGTGTCTTATTCCTCTCATTTTAGTCTATCCAAGTGCATGATGCCATGCAACCCAAATGGACCATGCCGGGTCGGGTCAAGTCTTACCAATTATAGATATGGACTTAGACATTAATCCAACAGTCTCCCACTTGGATAAGTCTAAAACTATTATTGCGTATGACTTCAGGAACCAACTGGCAATCGTAGCTCTCAAAAGCTTCTGTCGAACTCTGACCTTGTCGATAAACGCTAACCTTTGTCAATGACTTGTCCATTAGATAAGGGATCATATATTCCTCCATTCTAGATATCATATGGACTGAGACATGGATTATAATCATTCTCTCTGTCCATTTGTTGTTTCCCGATTTCCGATTTATGACGACTGACTAATTAAACAAATCAAATCAGTCTTGGCCCAGCCGAGCACTTCAATTTGTCATCATCAAATCATCGAGGGGCCCATAGATATCGCTTTTATCCCGAAGGTAAAAGGAATGGATAAACTTTGACTCATATGGCTTGTTCTACTACTTGTTGAATCATACACAAAGGCACGCTTTATAGAACCGAGTTACCAAATGCGGTTTCGTGCAATCAATGTACTACCAACTCATAGTAACAACTCATATCTCTAGGTTTGAAGAATATAAGATATTATCGTCTCATGATCACTCGTGATAAAATCCATGAAGTGATTCCAATGAGCGCGGGTTGAATCCAATACTCAGAACTTATGAGCACTCATGAGTGTTGTAGCCATTTGTCCAACACCTTAGACCTCTACAAGCCAACCCATGACAGTCTTAATTCATATCTACTTCCAACATATGACCGACTGTGGATGGTTTGAATAACTTAGTCATTCCAGAAGAATAACCTAGTTTATTTGGGAAGTCAAAACATGCAAAGTGCAACACAATAATAATTGAATCCAATATGGTCTCAGAACTTATGAATATAAATAAAACACCTTTTATTTATCACCATATGATTACACATTATTCATTGTATACAGTTTCAGCTATCAACTTTATTCTTGAATTTAAAACAATAGTTGTCCCATGCTCCAAGCATGTACACTATGTTTTTCTAAACACTAGTCATACCATACACCAAGTATGCATACTATGTTTGTCTATGATCTTTACTTTGTGAACTAGATCAATTGAGCATAACTTCAATGATTCTCTTTTCACACTCCTAAATCCTTACTGCAAATGCAAGAATTCCAAATTCATGCCATTTACTGAAATCTGTTAGATTCTAAACTTATATGCATTGATCCTCTTGTAATGATTATGCACAAAGTCATAAGGACTTGACAACAACCATTATAGACCATTCCAAAGGAGATCAACTCCTTAGAAACATCCTTCTTGCATTAAGTTTCCTTAATCTTACACAGATTGAAATTTCTGACTTTGAAACATTTCCAGATTCATTTTGACTATCACTTCTGAATAAGAGTTGCCTCCTTACAGATTATGTCAATATGTTCCTTCCAGAATTATCACTATACTTCCAACTGTCCTTGAGCAACCAATCTTTGGTAATCCTTAGATTGTCGTCGACAATTGTTTAATCCTTTTAGTCATATCCAGTTCTAAACCTTTTCCCTTCTTAATGCCCCAGGCATTTGGAAACTTTTAGAACGGATAACTATAGCACATGTAATCGATCCTATATCCGAAGTATATGGGACACGATTCATGATGTCTCACATAAAGACTAAACCAGTCTTTTGCTATAACATTTCCATTTCTATTTGCCAAGTTCTCATAATTCAGATTATGAAAAGGGATGCCGTAATCATAATCGAATTTTAGAACGCAAATATTGGACCCATATACAGAATTTCCTTATGTTGAGCCATTCCAACATGAAATTCATATATATCCTTGACTAAATGATTAAAACCTCACGATCTAAGCTTATAGATTTGAGATGAAGTATAATTTCCTCTCCCTTAATTATAGCAAAACAACTTTTTCCCAATTGAAACCTTTTGTTTTCTATAATTAACATTGCTAACTTGCAATACTTATCATAATTATCATGCTCCCACTAACATGATGATTATTAGCATAACACTTATGCTCCCACTAGCTTTGACATATACTCAGAAAGCTCGACTTCTAGAAATCAATACTTTATTGACTTTCTTACCAAAGTTCAGATTTCTGATACTAGATTGTTTTGATAAAACTTTATCAAAATCGTACACCTTCCCTTAGATAGCACACTTGTGTGTCTAAACAATTATGAAGAGGGATGCCGTAATCATAATGGTTAGACCTTTTTGCCACTTCTCACAAGTCCAGGTTAGTGTGTCGGTAAACCACACATGCTCCACTAATGACTTTGAGAATGCAAATATCACAATTGCTATCTAACTAAAATCTACTTAGTGAAAGTGTTTCCTCACCATCATTTTCATGAATCGGAGAGAAACCTTATGACACTTAGATTTAATGGTGTATGTGTTCTTATCCATGTGAATTGTCAAAACCATAGTCACAAGACAAAGATAATGACAAATCCAAAACCATATGGATTGAACTCAATCTTAATTTCTTGCCACCTGGCAGCTCAAGGGCCTGCCATTGCTTCCAAGTTGTTGTGCAACCAATTAAGAACTCTAAGAACTCATATGCAAAGCCAACTTTGATTGGAATGGGCACAGAATATGTCAACACGATAGGCTATAAACCTTAAGTCGTGTGCTAGTGAAGAACTCAGGTTTTATTCTTGATTAGTTCTTGAGACTTTCAAGACCTTTAAGACTCCCACTGTCCTCTTGACATATAAGACTCTCTTGTCAAATATTCAAGGGATAGTGTGGATTCTAACCAAGACAAACACTTCACATAGTTGGCCTAAGTTGGTCTTTGTTTTATCCAAAACATCACAACTTACCAACTTCAAATGAACAAGAGTAGGACACTTTTACTCTTACATTTGACACGTGTTTTAAACCTTCTTAAAGACATGTCACTCAAATTACAATCTTGGAGTATGACTCTAAGACTTGTATTGGAACGAAGTATGACTCATCTTCTTGATTTAACCATTTCAACAATTCAAGATCCCTTCTTCTTAGTCATAAGAATGCACTAAGACTTCCTTAGAGAACTAATTTTGATATGGTTTCTTAATCATTAAGATGATGACAAAACTGATACTAAAGTACTCTCCCATCTTTTCAGATTTGAGAAACTTTTATCCTTCTGCCTAATTTGATTCTTCTTATTCGCTCTGCCTTACGTTGGAACCTTTTCCAATGTCTCAGAGTTACACTTAAGCTTGTAAGTATAATCATATTTACTGAGCTTTAGTAAACTATGACGAATAGTGTTATCAATCTTTTGTGGTGGACTTAATCAGTGCACATGACTATGTACTCGATCCCTTAGTCCATTACTTGACTCATACATCCATGTGAACAAGTAATTAGTCTTAATTTTTCCAATACTTGAAAGTTCTCATTCATCATGCTATAGAACTTGCATGATTCCAAGTCCCGGTCCAATTGAGACTTTGGATGATGAGAATCTTTCCTTATTTGGTAAATTTAGACATTACCACAAATGAAGGAATCAATTTCATATTTCCACTCTTGCTATTAATGGAATCATATAAGCAACAAATTTTTTTTCCTCAAATGCCATTGTAAGGATATTTTAAAATAAATAAAATCAAAATTTTCTTTTATTTTAAAACTATGCGGAAAAACTTATCCTTACAATCCATATGAAAACTTGTTGTTATCTATTCCTTAGCAATATCTCATAACTCCTAAGAAGTAGCTCAAGAATCCGATATTCAAACTATGCGATAGAAATCCATCTATGCGATCAGATTCAGCATATTCTTTCTTTAAGTTTCTTCACTTTTCTTTGATTCTTAAAACATCACTATGTGACCCAGTCACATCAAGTATCAAGAATCTCAGAATAGAAACTTAACAGAGTTAGATAGTGGACTTTACCTGAAGTAGAGTCAAACTTATTGACTTTAGCATCCTTAGGTAAGTTTGGCAGCTTCACAACTAATGACCCTTTCTTTGGCAACATAAACATATGGACCCTTTGATAATGGTACACGAGACTATCACAGACTTAGATTTTCTCTTTACCATTTGTTCAACCGAGTTGACTATGGCCGATCCCTTTCCATTGGGAAGAGAATGCTTTACTAGATATCCAATGTCATCATTGTCAATGTCCATTAAGTTTTAAGGAAGTTGATCTTAACAAATAGATAAGATCATTAAGGGTCTTGTCATAGTCTGTTTCATAGGTGTTCCAAAAGAACTCACTATGTGACTTAGAAAGTAGTTGAACCACCAACTTTCTCAAGACTTTGACACCCAACTCTCCCGGCTTGTCAATATGTGACTACATCTCCAAGATGTGATCACACCGAGACCTTGCCTTGCCAATAGGGCTTGAGTGACCTTAAACTTGGGCTTGAGTGACCTTAAACTTTTCAAGAACTTTTGGGGTAGGGAGAATAATTGGAGGAGGTGAAAGAAGTATGATTTCCATGGGACATCATCTTCATTTAGGAAAGCTTGTTTCAAGAGATTTGAGAATATCATAAATGTCTAAACCAGACATGTTTTGGGAGGTATTCAAGATAGTTGATCTTAAAGTCCTTAATATGACACCCAATATGAAATATTAAGGCTAGGACCCAACAAACTATTTTATAACTTAGAAAAGGGATGCCGTAATCCAAGCTATAAAATATTTGAAGGTAGGTGAATGACAATTCACCAATTTCCACCATGAAAAACGAAATAATAATTAGGTTTTAATTGGTTTTGAAACTCCTAGATCTTTGAGATTCATTGAACTGTTCAATGGCATGTTTCAATCTCGAGTGTGCCCTTCAGGTTTTGTGATTGGGATGCCGAGGATCACAAAACAAGGTGTGAAGTAACCATGCAAATTACTTGGCACCCTTAAGTGTTTACCCCTCAATCGATGTGCCGGTTAACCACACACGCTCCATCGATACTATGATAAACATTAAGTTACCCTTTTCCTACCTTGTTAAATACGAGTTAGTGTGCCGGTTAACCACACACGCTCCACTAACTGACTTAAACAAAGTGCAAAGTGTAATTTCATGGATTAGCACCTTATTCACATTTTCCTAAGTAACTAAGATTGGGTATTATTAAGAGTTTAGTTACTTAGTATTTGTCATTAATACTTTTAATGAAGGGAGAATTATAGTCCTGTCAAACCCGTTCGGCTAACGACCCTCCACCAGTCATGCAAGCGGTGGGTGAGAGTGGACACCCATTAAGTTGCGATTTTATAGGCAACAACCTTATACCAACCTTATAGACCGGCTTCGTAAATGAGGCGTACTAGCGGTAAGACCGACTTTACTCTTATACATATATATATTATTAACTTATAATATTATAAAGTATAAGGGTTGAATTTTAACTTTTAAAATTCTAAGGGCTAACTTGGAATTAAAGTATTCATATGAGAAAACTTTACAAATTCCAAAACTTGAGGGCAAGTTTTGAACTATTCAAAACTAATTAATTCCATAACTTATGTATTTAAAGTAGTTTTAATCCAAAAACTCTTCAAGTTCCATAACTTGTGGACAAAATATGGAAGACTTTAAACTAATAAAGAATTAACTTTTCTTTATTTTATAACTTATGGAATTAATTAAGGTTACATTATTATTATTTTTTTATTTAATGAAGAGACTCTTGGTCCTCCATAACTTGAGGACAAATTATGGAGTCATAACTCCAATTAATTAGAACTAGACTCTTCATTTTTGTAACCTTTGCCAATTTTATGAGTTTTATGAGTCCTTAATGTGACTCTTCATGTAACTTGAGGACAAGTTACACAAACACATTTTATACTCAACTCTTAGATTAAAATGGATTGAAAACAACTATTTCAATTAACTTTTCTATTAATCTAAGCAACTCATAAGAACAAGATAATTCAAATCAAACTTTTTCATGTAATTAGTCTAACCTTTAAACTAATATAAAACATGAATCTATTGACAATTATCTTTGAAAATGGATTAGCATGAACATTACCACATTAAAAAACAAGTTTATAAGTTCAAAACAACTTAGGGTAATGTTCCTAGTCCATTTCTAGCCAAAAACCTCGAAGATATGTTGTCTGGGGTCCAACTCGTCGAGTGCATGAACAAAACTCGGCGAATTGGATGCATTTTGCCTTGGACTCGTCGAGTCCCTTCATGGACTCGGCGAGTCTGCTGGGCTGACAACATCAAAACTCGATTTTTCAGCTACATTTGCAAGTATAACAAGAAAACAAGCCTAGGCTCTGATACCACTGTTGGGTTTTGAGCATTCTAACACTCCTAAGTGTACATGCAACCCTAAATACCTTGGATCTATGTTTTCTCTATTATACATGAAAATATGAACATCCAAGGTATTATCCTAATCTAGCATACAAAACTATCAATATAACAAGATAGAATACATACCTCTTTGATGTAGAATGTCATCATGAAGCTTGAGTGCCTAGTGCCCTAAGTGTGACACCTCAAATGGTTCACACAACACCAAATACACTTGGAATAACTTGAGAGAATTCTACACTTCATGAAAATCGGATAGCCCTCTCTAGAGTAATACTAGTGTCTCTAGTGGCTAATTTTGTCAAGAATAATATCTTTATATAGTGTTACAATTAGGGAAAACCCTAATTCTCATGACTTTCCATTTCCTTGGATCCATGGGTTCAAATACACCATGGAGCATCATATGGGTTTTGGCCCAACTAGATAATCCATGGAGCATTAGCCCACTATACAAGTATGGATGATTTACACAATCAACCCATATATTTAATTAGTCTTCTTTTGATCACTTAATTAATCCTAGATTAATTCTTGATCAATACTAATTAAATAATCTTATTATTCTTATTATTAATATACTAGAACTTATAATATATTAATAACCATAAGTGTCTTATTCCTCTCATTTTAGTCTATCCAAGTGCATGATGCCATGCAACCCAAATGGACCATGCCGGGTCGGGTCAAGTCTTACCAATTATAGTTATGGACTTAGACATTAATCCAACAGGTATGTGCATGTAACTCATCATATACTCTAAGTTCGAATGGATGTGATCTACACCACGGGCCACACTATTTTGAAATTCCCTATTTGTCAAGTTGAAAGGGTCCATGGGTAACTCATACTCTATGGGAATCACCGGCGGCTCCTGATGTACATGTGCATGTTGAGCCCGAACTCTCCTACCCGGTTCCTCCGGTACCACCGCCTCATCATTATCGGGGATAGACCCCCTTCCATTGTCCTCAGCAATTCTAGCCCTATTATAGAGAAGAGGACTAAATGGGTGTGTTTCCATCATTGGCAAAAAATTCCCAGCCCCCTTTTCAAATAGCCCGTACGACCTCGCCAACTTGGTCACCAATATACCCCCCACAAATCCTTGATGTTTTAACTCCCCCCTTCCGCTTAAATACTTTGCCAAACAATATGGAATATTGCAAAACGTTTTTGACATGAGGATGCACCAGAATTAAAATACATCAAATCTTAGCACTTTATCATCATCTTTCCTCATATTAATGGTGCTCGAGATGAACTTATGAATGAGTTAGTGGATCGGTAACTGGATACTATGTGACAACCCGATATTTCGAGACAATGAAATGTAACACCAGTCAAATATAGGTAAAATTTTAACTTTTCTAAAATCTTATTTGGGTTCAATAAAGCGGTAGGAATCATATCAAGGTTTTCGTACATATAAAGAACCCTAGAATCCGAGTTATAACGAAGAAGTTATGACCAACCGAAGATTCTCGGCAAAACCGGCAACACTGATAGACATAAAACGCGAAGTTTCAATACAATAATTTTTAGCCTTAGATATCTAAATGAAAGTTTTAGATATCATTAAACCGTAAATGTACATAAAAAGAACGTCCGAATCTGACTTCGTATGAGGAAGTTGTGATTTTTCTAAGTTATGGATATAACAGTGGGCAGCTAAAAACTCGAAATAGAGATCGAGAGACTTTTAGCTGACACAAACTAAATGAGAATTGAAGGTCTCAACAATAGTAGCGCAACGGTAAAAAGTCTGAAGAAAACGAACGTCGGATGAAGAAGTTATGGAACTTTAACGGACTTTTCCTGTCTTGACCTATTAAAAAAATAATATAAAAAATAAAATCAAAATTAGCCGACGGAGTCTAAACAAAAGTTGTAGACCGTAGTCTCACCTACGTGTGGACATAAAGAATGTCAAAAACGGAGTTCGTATGAGGAAGATATGAATTTTTGAAGTTTACTAAATAATTAAAATATAAATTAAATTCAAAATCCGGTATTATCCGAAGGAGGAGTCATCGGACCAATCCAGGTTACGCCCAGCGTACCCTTGTACCCCCCGTGTACTCGGATGCTTGGCCTCAATTTATCCACGTCTCTCCGATGCTTCGACCGAGGATGCGGTCATGCGTGACGAATGAGTACGCCCCGCGTACTACCGTACGCGAGGCTTTCAGCCTCTATAAATAGAATGCGAGGATGCCGGTCATTTTTGCTATATTCTTCCCTTTCTTGCGCCGAAGCTCAACGTTTCAACCCTCGGAGTCATCCCAAAGTCCCGGTTTTCATATCCAAGTTCGGATGGAAGTTTTACACTCCCGAGATTCCCGAGAATCCCGAGAAATCCGCTTTCGCGAGTAGAAGTTCTGCTCGGATTTCGTCATGCTTTCTTCAATCAATCAAGTGAGTTCATACCCTTATAATCCACACTTTTAAATGTTTTATAAATACTTTTATATGCTTTTAAGGGGGGGGGGGGGGGGGGAATACAAGTAAAACACTCGATTATTATCATGTGCTATATAATAAAGTTTCATTATACGCTTTTTATCAACGGAATCATATGTAATTTATAACTATTATTGGAAAACTTTCGTATGCAAAATATATCACGATAACATCATAACTTTTGAAATGAAAAATGTTGTTATATATATATATATATATATATATATATATATATATATATATATATATATATATATATATATATATATATATATATATATATATATATATATAATCAAACACTATACTTATACGGTATGTATATGTGTCCATCTTTTGTACTACAAACATACGATTAATTTGGCACGAAAAACATCAATCTTTTTCTATACTTGCTGTTAATAAATCAATCATATAGGATTTATAACTAGTATACAAATGGATTTACTACAGGTTTAGCAGTTTTACCAAACATATTACTTCAAATGACTTTCTTAAACGTTTTTACATGTTTAAAGCTATTTATCAAATTGTCTTACACCCTGTAAGCTTCCTTTCAAACCTTGTTACAAAGGTGTTTTCAAACAGAGGTTATCCGTATACATAAACTGTCTTATCAAACAAAATACTTTCAATCGTTTTATAAACTGACATCAGGTCATCGTTTCTTATTATTAAACTTTTCAAAGGTTTTAGAAAACTTCTTTTACGCTTTTATATTTTCAAATGCATGCCCATATATGTATAGTTATATAAGTAATGTTTAAAGGACTTAGGACGGTTAGCTTACTTTATTTCCTTTTCCTCGTTGGGATGTGGCCTTAGGGTATCGGTTGCTCATCCGAATGTCGTCTAAATATTATTTATATATCATGTATACATATATAGGTATAAAGGTTCTATTAGTCAGTTCAGTACCTTTGAGTAGCAAAGGTATACTTCCGGTTATACTCGTACATTACTAGTAACTATAATAGGTATAGTTAGGAGATACTATTTACAATTCCAGGTACAAGGAATCACACAAGAGTCAGTTCATTCATGAGTCTATACTAATACATTACATGTTACATGACTACGTTTACATATATACGCTTACATGAGTACATTTTCATAGATACGCTTACATGAATACGTTTACATAGATACGCTTACAGAGATACGTTTACATTGATACGTTTATAGAGATACGCTTACATGAACACGTCTACATTAATACGTTTAATAGATACTATTACATAGGATCTGTTACAAATATTTTGGGACTTACCATTCCTATAACCTCTGTTAGCTACAGAGGTAAATGCACATCTACGGATGTCTACAGTTGATACCATTATAGGTATACTTTAAGGGACTAACTATTCCTACACCAGCTGTTAGCAACAGAGGTAAATGTACATTTTCGGATGACTACAGTTAATACTATTTGGTAATTCCTATGTCGTGTTTATCCTAGTACCAAAGGATAATATTTAAGTTATTAGTTCATTTCCTTTACTTTGTTATACATTCGCATAAACGACGAGGTAGACTAATACTTATATAATTACATTACTACCTTTATTTTGTGACACATTTACATAATCAAGGAGATAGATTATAGTTTTATAACAATAGCTAAACAAGGAAAAACCGTCACATTCACAGTGATGCGTACTTCCAAAACAGTCAGGTCTTAATAGAAGACTACTTTTAAAACAGTTAGGTCTTGGTAGAAGACTACTTCCAAAATAGTCCGGTCTTGGTAGAAGACTACTTTCAAATCACTCAGGTCTGGGTAGAAGACTACTTTCAAGACAGTCAGGTCTTGGTAGAAGACTACTTTCAAAACAGTTAGGTCTTAGTAGAAGATTTCATCTATACTAATAGGAGTCATAGGGATTTCTAGGTTTTACCAAATGCTTTCAATTACTTACAAACATTTCCACACTTATACGAACTTTCTTTTAGAACAATGCTAAGTCTTTCATTACAAGTTTTGCAAATCAAAGACACATTAATACTTATGAATTCACCAGCTCTTTGGTTGATACTCGCTTTCAAAATAACTTGTATTCTCAGGTCACAAATAGACAGGTATGACGACCACATTTGTGAAGACGGAGCAGTTCAGACTCGTCTTATTTTCTGATTGTTCATTTTATTGTTGTATATTATGAAAGAACACACTTGTAATTGATGGGTTTTGTTCATATGAACATTCCTATGTGAACATACAAACCCTAATGCTCGGATCTAGGGTTCTCTAATTAAACATGCATTGAATCCAAGACTTCTAATGACTAATTAGGTATAAGAACAATACAAAACCAGAGTTAGAAGCTTACCTTGAAACACTTGTTTGATCTTCTTGTTCTTGGAGCTTTAGAGTCACAATTGTCACTCCTCTAATGGCTTACAAACACCAACTAGCAAAGAGAATGATTTAGGAGAGAGGAGAGAGGAGGAAGTCAGCCAGGGTTTCCTTGCTGTAGAAGAGGTGCCGATTTCCCTATCCCAAGGGGTCTATTTATTCTTGTAAGGCTCCTAGGGTTTCACCCTTAAACCTTAAGCGGATAACTTAGACTCTAAGCAATCCTAATCCTTTCCTTAGATATGCCTTGGACAATTTGAGGCTTATCCTAGCCCTAGAAATCGTCCATACCCTATCTCTTAAGGATTCATAGCCCAAATTAACTATCAAACAATTGACAATTTATACCCGCTTATTTAATTAATCTCTTTAAGTCACCAAATTAATACTAATTAATCTATGACTTATATTAATCAAATAACAATATTATTATTCCTTATATTATTCTCATAATATATTAATAATATCTATTCTCTCATAATAAATCGTCCTGTCAAGTTGCTATGGTGAAGGCAACCCAAAAGGACCATGCACAATCGGATCAAACACTTGCCTAATATAGTTGCAGCCTTAGACATTATTCCAACAGTCTCCCACTTGGATATGTCTAGTAACTATATGCACAAGTACAATTCGATTTGCAATCGTAGCTCTCAAAGACACTGTCAAACTCTGATCTAATCAATCTTGTCCTTTAGATAAGGGATCGTACAGTCCTATGTTAGATATCATGCCGACAATTCTATGGAATGACTAGTCTAGCATTTGGTTTCTTGATCTCCGATTTATTTGACATAGAACTTAATCGAACACATCAATTCAGTTCTGACCGGGCCCGGCACATAAGTCAAATCAAATCATTGAGCGGCCGAGATATCGCTTTTTCCTTCTTAGGATAAATGTGACAGATAAACTTCGACTTATATGCATTTACTTATTCATTAATCAACTATACACAACAATGCGTTTTATAACATCGAGTTACCAATGCGTTTTCGCATTATCAATGTACAATCAATTAACAAATAACAAACCATATATCTAGGTTTTAAGACTATATGATATTATTGTCTTGTGATCACCCTTTTAATCACATTCCATAAGGTGATTCCAGCAAGCACGGGTTTGTTCCAGTGCTCAAAACTAGTTCATAAGCACTCATGAACGTTGCAGCAATCTTTTGCTATGTCTAATACCATTTAGACAATCTACACACCTATTCATGACAATCTTCATTCATATCTACTTCCGACATATGAACGATTGTGGACAATTTGAATAATTCGATTATTCTTAATAAACTCAATTATTCTGGAAGTCAAAACATGCAAAGTGAAATAATAGTTAAACAATTAACATAAGACAGTAACATTACTTATAAATAAAACTCCTTTATTTAATCATCAAATGCTAATTACATTTATCTATTACACGTTTCTAATACTATCTAATCTATGCTAATATCATCCTTCAGCCCAATACTCCTACCATGCTGCAAGTGCTTAACCCTACTCAGTCCCTTTGTAAGCGGATTTGCTGGGTTATCTTCTGATGATATCCTCTTCACTACGAGTTTTCCTTCTTCTACACGATGTCTAATAATGTGATATTTTCTGTCGATATGTCATGATCTACCATCATCTCTCGGTTCCTTGGTCAAGGCAACTGCTCCTTCATTATCACAGAAAATCTCCATGGCCTTTTTTAATTGCAGGTACAACTCCAAGATCACCAATGAAGTTCTTCAACCATATTGCCTCCTTCGAGGCTTCGCTCGCTGAAATGTATTCTGATTCGCACGTTGAATCAGCTACAGTTTCCTGCTTGGAACTTTTCCAAGTCACTGCTCCTCCATTCAGGGTAAAGACCCAGCCTGACTACGAACGGTAGTTGTCCCTGTCAGTTTGAAAACTGGAGTCACTATACCCTCGCACGTTCAAGTCATCACTCCCTCCAAGGACTAAGAACCATTCCTTCGTCCTCCGAAGGTACTTAAGGATATTCTTCACCACAATCCAATGGGCTCTGCCAGGGTTCCCTTGATATCTACTAACCATGCTCAAATCAAAGGATACATCAGGGCGAGTACAATTCATAGCGTACATGATTGAGCCAACTGCGGAAGCGTATGGAACTCGGCTCATTTCAGCTATCTCAGCTTCGGTACTCGGACTTTGAGTCTTACTCAACTTGGCATTACTTTGTATCAGTAATTCTTCCTTCTTTGAGTTTCCCATACTAAAACATTTTAGTACCTTCTCTAAGTAAGTGTTCTGACTAAGTCCTATTAGTCTCTTACTTCTCTCTCTTACTATCCTTATTCCTAAAATATAGGAAGCCTCTCTGACGTCCTTCATAGCGAAGCACTTCCCGAGCCAATTTTTAACCTCCTGCAGAGTCAGGACGTCGTTTCCTATGAGTAATATGTCATCGACATATAGAACGAGGAAGCTTGCTACACTCCCACTGGCTTTGACATATAAACATGACTCATCTTCGCTTCGTACAAATCCAAATTCTTTGACTTTCTCATCGAAGCAAAGATTCCATCTGCTAGACGCTTTAGTCCATAAATGGACTTCTCAAGCTTACACACTCTATTTGGATGCTGCGGATCCACAAACCCCTCTGGTTGAGCCATGTAAACATCCTCAGCCAATTTCCCGTTAAGGAAAGCGGTCTTGACATCCATTTTCCAAATCGCATAATCATGAAACGTGGTAATAGCTAGCATCACTCTAATAGACTTTATCTTCGCAACTGGTGAGAAGGTCTCATCATAGACAACTCCGGGAGTTTCAGTAAAGCCCTTCGCAACCAATCTCGCCTTATACGTGTGTACGTTTCCATCCACGTCGGTCTTCTTCTTGAAGATCTATTTGCACCCAACGGTCTTACGCCCGGGCACATTATCAACCAAATTCCAAACTTGGTTATCATACATGGATTGGATCTTGCTATCCATTGCCTCTTTCCATTTTTCAGACTCCGTGCCTGCCATGGCTTCCTTATAGCCATTAGGTTCATCAAGGTTTATTAGTGTACTATCACTAATATACATGTCCCCTTCGGTAGTAATATGAAAACCATACAACTGGGGTTGAACTCTAACTCTTTCGGGACGTCTAAGAGGTAATGATACGTCAATTGGTTCAACTGGAGTTTCCTCCTCGGGTTGAGCGCCAGCGGTAGAGGTTCCTTCATCTATCGATTCTTGAATCTCTTCAAGCTCGATTTGCCTCCCACTGTCTCCTTGGCCTATGAGTTCTCGCTCTCGGAAAACTCCTCTCCTCGCAACAAAGACAACATTGTCCTTCGGTCTATAGAAGAGATATCCAAAGGATTTCTACGGGTATCCGATGAAAGTACATCGCTCACTACGAGGTTCGAGCTTGTGGCAAGTATCTCGTCTTACGAAATCCTCGCAACCCAAACCTTGATATGTGCTAACGAAGGAGCTTTCCCCATCCACATCTCGTGAGGTGTTTTGGCAACCTTCTTAGTAGGGACTCGGTTAAGGATATGGGTGGCAGTCTCTAAGGCATACCCCTAAAAGGAGATAGATAGCGAAGCACGACTCATCATAGAGTGAACCATGTCCAACAAGGTTCGATTATGCCTTTCTGCCACACCATTCAACTGCGGTGTCCTAGGTGGCGTCAATTGTGAAACTACTCCACACTCCTTGAGATAATCGTGGAATTCAAGACTTAGGTACTCTCCTCCTCGGTCGGATCGAAGCATCTTGATTTTTCCTGCCCAATTGATTCTCCACTTCATTCTTGAATTCTTTTAACTTTTCAAAAGTTTCTGAATTTTGCTTGATTAAGTAGATATACCCATATCTACTATAGTCATCGGTAAAAGTCACGTAGAAGCGGTTCCCATCCTTCGTGGTTGATCTAAATGGTCCACATACATCGGTATGTATGAGGTCCAATAGACCCTCACCCCTTTCGCACGTACCAGTGAAGGGTGAGTTAGTCATCTTTCCAAGTAAACAAGACTCGCATGTGTCATCTTCCTTAAGGTCGAATGACTCCAACACTCCATCCTTTTGGAGTTGGGCTATGCATTTCTTGTTGACATATCCAAGACGACAATGCCACAAGGATGCCTTATACATACTATTAGAAGAATCCATGCATAAAACATCATTCCCTAAGTTATCAACAATCATAACAGTTTCATAAATTCCATTACACGGTATTGATTCAAAATAAAAGACACCATTTAGATAAGCCAAAATAGAACCATTCTCATTATTAAAAGAAAATCTAAAACCTTGTCTAAACAAACCATGAAATGAAATGATGTTTCTAGCCATTTCTGCCGAATAGAAACAATTGTTCAAATCTAAACATAAACCATTCCTAATCACTAAAGAATACACTCCAATCTTGGTCACAGGCGACGATCTTCTGTTCCCCATGATTAGATTAATTGTTCCATGCTCCACATCCCTATTTCTTCTTAGTCCCTGCACATCAGAACAAATGTGATAACCACAACCGGTATCAAGAACCCATGAAACAGCATGAGATGAATCGTTAGATTTAATTTTGTATATACCTACGAAAGACGGTTTGATCTTTCCTTCCTTGATGGTTTGCAGGTACTCTGGGCAGCTTCTCTTCCAGTGTCCTATCTTGTGGCAGTGGTGGCACTCTGCCTCCTTTGGGTTAGGGCAGGGCTTAGCGGGATCAACTTTGGTCCCACTAGAAGAGGCACCATCTCGGGCTTTAACCTTGCAATAGTTTTTAGATGATGCCTTCCTCTTCTTTCCCTTTCCTTGTCCAATTGCCAAGACAGGAGCGGCGGGCGGATTGGGAGTTGGTGCAACAGAATTGTCCTTGAAGTTGCTCTCAGCGACCCTCAAGAGTCCTTGGAGTTTGCTTAGGGTGACCTCCTCTTTGTTCATGTGATAGGTCATCCTAAATTGATTGTAACTTGGAGGCAAAGAGTAAAGCACCATGTCGATCACCAAGTCTTCCCCAAAGTCAACATTTAACTTGCGAAGACGGTCGACATACCTTTGCATCTTTTCCAGGTGCACGGTAAGAGACTCTCCATGACTCATCTTAGCGGAAATCATGTTAGTGAAAATCTCGTAACGCTCTTGTCTTGCGTTTTGGTGGTATCTCTCCAACAAGTCTTGGTGCATTTCGTACGGATACATGTCCTCGTAGGACTTTTGGAATTCGGAGTTCATTGTGGCAATCATGATGCAATGTACCTTCGTTGCATCACGCTCGTGAGTTTCAAAAGCAGTCATCTCGGTCGGAGTAGCGATTTCAGTGTTAATTTTCTCGAGCTTCTCATCGAGGACATACTCCTTATCCTCATAGCGGGCAATCGTGCGAACATATCTTATCCATTCGCTAAAGTTCGTTCCATCGAGGGTGAACTTTTGACAAAGGCTCATCAAAGTGAGTGAACTAGCAGCAGCGTTGTTAGTGTTCGACATCTACAAATAGAAAGGACAAAGATAGATTAGAATATGAATCCCTAATTATCACCCAATAAGAAAAATTAGGGCTAGGATCCAACAACAATATTTACACATTAGAAAAGGGATGTTGTAATCTAATATGCAAACAATTTGAAGGTAAGTGAATGACGATAACCTAATTCTCCACCATGAAAAACATAACTTTAAGTCCTAAATGTATTGAGAATTCCTAGGTTTGGATGAGATTCATTGAACTTTTTAATGGCATGTTTAAATCTCGATATGCCCCTCTTGTTTGTGACTGGGATACCGAGGATCACAAAGCGGGTGTGAATTACCATGCAAATTCACATAGTGCCTTCATTGTAACGATCACCTATTCGATGTGCCGGTAAACCACACACGCTCCATCGAACTATGATAAACATTGAATCACCCTTTGCCACCTTCGCTTAGA
Organism: Lactuca saligna; assembly: GCF_052625555.1. NCBI lineage: Eukaryota > Viridiplantae > Streptophyta > Magnoliopsida > Asterales > Asteraceae > Lactuca > Lactuca saligna. The sequence goes on along the minus strand of NC_136422.1, from coordinate 165,607,608 downwards.
ACCAATTAGTGTGCCGGTAAACCACACACGCTCCACTAACTTCTTAGCAAGGTGCAAAGTGTAATTTCATGGGATAGCATCAATTCACTTTTCCTAAAGTAACTAAGATTGGGAAATTTTAAGAAAACATGTAGTTACTTTGTATTTCATATTATACTTTTAATGAGAGGATGAGGTTGCCCTATCCTACCCGTTCGGCTAACGACCCTCCACTGATCAAGCAAGCGGTGGGTGTGAGTGTACACCCATTAAGCGCCATTTTATAGGCCGCAACCTTATACCCACCTTATAGATCGGCTTTGTGAATAAGGCCTACTAACAGTAAGACTAGCATTTAAGTTATACATATATAGATATTAATCTTGTAATATTATATTAGTATAGGTTTGGATTTTAAACTTGTAAAATTCTAGGGTTTGAAATTCAAATTGTCTAAATTAAACTTTTAATCACAAAACATAAATTTCAAAAACTTGAGGGCTAGTTTTTTAAACATTTAAAACATAAAGGATCAAATAACAAATAATTCAAATTAACAATTAATCACATAATTATCCATATTTGATTTATTTATGATTTCTTGAAAAACAATTTACCAATTTAATCAAAATAATTAACAGTTATCATATAAGGAAATTAAATATTTTATTAATTGATAAATATCCTCAATTAGATCAAAAATATAGTCATATATATATATCATAAAATCGGATTTGGGTTGATCTAATATGATAAAGGTAAGTTTCCATAAGATAAATATAAAAAATCCCGATTTTGGCTCTTCCTGACGCTCGGACTCGCCGAGTACCCAATCTGGACTCGCCGAGTGCATGTCTCAGAATCACAAAATTCGAATTTTGCAGGTAAGATTCAAACAATCAAGCAACAATTTAATAGAAACCAATCTAGGCTCTGATACCACTAATGGGTTTTGGTCATATGAACATTCCTATGTGCACATACAAACCCTAATGCTCGGATCTAGGTTTCTCTAATTAAACATGCATTGAATACAAGACTTCTAATGACTAATTAGGCATAAGAACAATACAAAACCAGAGTTAGAAGCTTACCTTGAAACACTTCTTTGATCTTCTTGTTCTTGGAGCTTTAGAGTCACAATTGTCACTCCTCTAATGGCTTACAAACACCAACTAGCAAAGAGAATGATTTAGGAGAGAGGAGAGAGGAGGAAATCGGCCAGGGTTTCCTTGCTGTAGAAGAGGTGCCGATGTCCCTATCCCAAGGGGTCTATTTATACTTGTAAGGCTCCTAAGCTTTCACCCTTAAACCCTAAGTGGATAACTTAGACTCTAAGCAATCCTAATCCTTTCCTTAAATATGCCTTGGATGATTTGAGGCTTATCCTAGCCCTAGAAATCATCCATACCCTATCTCTTAAGGATTCATAGCCCAAAGTGTAACTATCAAACAATTGACAGTTTATACCCTCTTATTTAATTAATCTCTTTAAGTCACCAAATTAATACTAATTAATCTATGACTTATATTAATCAAATAACAATATTATTATTCCTTATATTATTCCTATAATATTTTAATAATATCTATTCTCTCATAATAAATCATCCTATCAAGTTGCTATGGTGAAGGCAACCCAAAAGGACCATGCACAATCGGGTCAAACACTTGCCTAATATAGTTGCAGCCTTAGACACTATTCCAACAGTAATTACAATTATACTATTAATGCAATGGATGATGTTGTTTCTTGTTTACTACTTTACATTGTTGCGATACATTACATGACGTCCTCCGCCCCAGAACGTTTCCGCTGTTCTCGGTTTTGGGGTGTGACATACTACCCTCCTGCACTGCCGATGGAATGTAAACCCGATTTGCAATCATCATCCACCAGTTGGCTCCGTTTACCCCGTTTGGAAATACCCTATGACATTGCTCTAGAAATACACCAAATGCCTCAGTCATAACCTCTGATCGATTATACAAACCTAATCTCCAAGCAAACTCAGCAATGATGCATTCCCGATACTCCCCCTCCCCCCCCCCTCCCACCCCCACCCCCACCCAATGCAAAAATTCAAAGCATCTGTGTTAAATTGATCGACACCTCCCCAAAATTGAACTATTGCATAGAACTCCAAGCACAAATCGTTATAAACTGGTACTTGAATCTGAAACAATCTTCTCCACGTTGTACATGTAACCCTCACCCCTTCATTCACAAATACTTTTGTAAGGTATGGATTCATGCACTCAACCAACTTAACTTCCTCAAACAATGTCCAATTCACCTCGTTAGCTATACGAAACTCTTTTCTTTTCAGCTTCTCCAACTTGCTTCACCATTCAGTCATGTTTCTTTGGGACATAACTTGTGGAAAATTATACCAAGGGAAATCCTCTTGGTCTCTAGGATTTTGTTGTCCTCTACCACCTCTCCTCATGTTTCTGCACAAACAAACAACAAAGGAAACAAAACAATACTATAGGAAGTTAAAATTAAACTTTAAAGCAATTTTTGGGCATCCTGAAAAATCAACTCGTCGAGTTATATGAACAACTCAATGAGGAACATGTCAAGTAAAAAGATTTGAATCGACCCCTTTTGATCGAATCAATCTTTAAATCACTTCAAGGGTTTGTTTATGATACTAAAACATGCATTAATTCACAAGAAAAACCGGTTTAAACATCCTAATTTGATCAAAAATTGGAACCCTAGAGTTTATGCCAAGGTTAAAAATCGGGGGTTTTCAACTAAATCAAACACCAAGTTCTTCAAAATCTTAACTTCAACATGTTTTAATGTTAAAAACTTACCTTTGTTGGAGGAATCTGAGTAAAGCTGAAGGAGTTGAAAGTTGTTGCACTTGAGAGAAGAACTCGAAGAGCCTTTAGGTTATGTGGGTGAAAAACTGATAACTTTTGCCTTTAAAAAGCACAATTCGTCGAGTTGGGGGACGAACTCGCCAGGTTGAAATGTTTCCTGAGTAAAATCACGAACTATCGCCTCAACTCGTCGAGTGCACAACTCTTACTCGCTGAGTTGAGGGCTTTGAACAAAAAATAAATTAATTTTTCACTAAAATATTTTTACCACACCCCACACTTAAACCTTGCTTGTCCTCAAGTAATAATTAAAATATTTGAAGAATAAGATTGAAAATCCTTGACAAAACACACAAAAAAAAAACTAAAGAAATAAAAGAAAAAAACAAAAGGAAAAGGAAAAGGAAAAGGAAAAGAATGTAAACTCAAACAACGGGTTGCCTCCCGTAAGCGCTTGTTTTTGTGCGAATCTTGAGATGGACTCTCAACTTAATAACCTTCCAATAAACACAATTCCATTCCATCCATTGTATTGAATATTTTCTTTGGACCAATTTGTAAAATTTGGCTATTTGCTTCAAAAAATGGCCAAAAGAGGTTGAATTCATGTAACCCAAGAATCTTGACAAGGGTTGCAGCTGGTCGGGTACTAGTCAGAAAGGGATCACACTTCAAAACATTTTTGAAAGTTGGAATTGTCACCCCATGCTTCGAATACAAACTGAAAATACAGGGGGCCACGTAGTGGTAATGGTCAAACTACGGCTTGGTTCCTACAACTCAGCTTGTTCTTGTTCTTCATTTGACCCTTCTGCCAGCAACCTTTCCAGCTCCTCCAAATCTCTTTCTGGATTGAATTCTTCATCCTGTAACTTTAGCTCTTGTGACTCAAATTGCTCTGGTTTGTTAGGTAAGATGTTATCTAACCAGCTTCCCAATTTCTTCAAATCTTTATCTGAGTCATATTCCTTATCTTCTCACTCAAATTTTATACCACCTCCTCAAGAAAAGCATCAAGAGCATCGAGATTCAGAAAATACATAATAATAAAATAGAAAAAAGAAAATTTGTAACTTTATATGAGATAAATCTCACACAAAGGATTGATAACACGAGCAATTAAAGTTAACTATTTAGAACCGTTCCCCGGTAACGACGCCAAAAACTTGATATGTGTTGATTGTACTAGTTTTAATCCTACTAACTTAAACACAAAGATAAACACACGAAAGAAAGTGTACCTATCAATTAGCAGTTTAGTTCAGGTAAGTAGGGTATCGAACACAGGGAACGGTAAACAATTAAAATTAATACTAATATCATTTAAATAAAACAATATTTAAAAGGGGGGTTTTCTCTAGTTTTTCAAGACTAGAAACTTAAGCAATTACTAAATACTTAAACAAAGGACAATTAACAACTAAAAGAGAAGCAAAAGACAACTAGATTCAATAAGATAAAAGAGACTTCCATTTATATTCGATTCACTTATTCCTATGGTTGATGTCATGGCAAGTGCAATAGATTAATATATCAATGGTTACCGATTTCGAATATGATTAGGTTCATGTTCACTATTACTAATCCTTTAATAAACAAGTTAATTCAAACAGTGGTCGGTTGATTAAACTAACAGGTTTCCCAGTGTTCAGTTTGAATCAAATAAGACTTGTAATATTAGTTAACTAATTTTGTTGATTCAATTAACTCATATGTGGTTGGTCATCACACATGCTCACATATTAACTTACTTATTTTCTAGTTAATCCTAGGTTATGTTCACAACACTAGGCATATAATCTTGTTATCATAAAACTATAAGGTTCAAGCAATCAAGAAGATGTTCATGCAACTCAATATACTTAGTTATTAAAAGAAAATAATTATCATTAACATATAAGGATCTTTTAACAAGCTTAACAATATAAATAACCAAATCAATATAATCCATTGCCACTAATCAAACAATATTCATAAGATCATCTATTCTAAACAGAAGTATGGAGTTTTAGCTCATAACTTCAGCAAATAAATCCATACAAATGAAATTCATCAATGTAGACATAATGTAAACAAGAGAATTGAATAAATTACTAATGCTTTTGCCTTTAGATCTCTTCGATTCCAAGTCTCTAGTTGAATTTCAAAAAACACAGCTTCTAAGAACCTTTTTAGCCTCCAAAAGCCACTAAAAGCCTCCAGTAAAAGTTAGGGTTTCAAGTGAAAACAATCTATAAATAGATTTTGAAAAACAACTCTACTCGTCGAGTTTTATGACCAAACTCCTAGAGTTTTTAACTTAAATCGCATCTATGGAAAGACACTAATTTGTTGAGAATATTCTAAGAAACTCATCAAGTTGATGGACAAACTCGCTAAGTTCCTCTTCAGTTTTGCTTCTTCCTTCAAAATCCAATTTCCAAGCTTCCAATTGCTAGATCCGCTTCCTTTCACATCCGAGCATGTCTTTGTTGCTGAAAATGAAATTCTAAGCTAATTAAGCACCTTTTTTTCATTATTTGAGATAAAATCAACATAAAGTATTAAGATAATGCATGAATTTTGTAACTAAATATGCTCATATCACTTGTGTGTCGCGCCTTTTTGTGTGCGACACAAAAATTTGTATATTATTCATATGAACTCCATTTTTGACGTTCTTTATATCCATCTGTAGCTTACAACGAGATCTACAGCTTTCATTTAAACTTCATTGGCAAATTTTCAATTTATTTTTAAAGTTATATTTTTATAGGCTTAGACTGTTAAAATCCATATAAAAATCAGAACTCCCTCATAAGATATTTATTCTCGACTGTGTTTATGTCGATGGATCGTTATTGGAAAGATCTTCAACTCTCATTTATATTGCTTTTCTTAAAAATCAACCAATTTTAATTTTGGTTTCTGAGTCGCACACTGTTATGCTGAAGATTTAAAAAATCATAACTTCGTCTCACGAAGTCAGATTTGGACATCCTATATATGAACACTCTTGGTTTTATGATTACTACATATTTCATGTCGATTACTTAGGATAATAAGAAATCTATCTAAAATTTACATTTTATGATCCCCATAGCCGCACTGGTTTAACCACGAAACTTCGAAGAAGCATAACTTCTGCATACGAAGTCGGATTTCAGAGTTCTTTATATGTACGAAAACCTTGTCACATATACTATAACTTTAGTTAAGATTAGAAAAATGTCGTTTTATCACTTTTTATATCTTAATTTCCTAGATCGAAGTTACGGGTGTTAAAGTTATCGATTCTTATATACAATTCTATACATTCATTTAACAACATGGAAAACTAGCATGATTTCGTAGTTCACTTCATTAAGAGAGATGGAAAGTGTGTGTGATCGGCTACACACTTCCTGAGATTTGGCGCGTGAAAAGTGACATGCCTTATGTTTAGTTCTCAAGGCATTTTGATATAAATAACAGGACCAAAATTTTTAAGAAACTTCCAATAATGTCATTTGTGTTAGGGTTTTAACCTACCTCATTCTCTATGTAGTGTACTTCCTTCACATACGGAAGGCATTTCGAGTTACACAATGTCCGACTTGAAAGTCAAGAGGGATAAATCTTTTTTTAACATAACTATTTTTTTGTTCATGTACGGTCTGTAATTGTTCATACATTCACACAATATCTTTTGTAATCTCATGAGTGATTATTCGATCAGAATGTAGCTAATCATCTATATGCACTTTTTTCAGTTTCTTATCTCTAACCATTATGCAACATATTGAGGATCGACACTTTCGTTTGTATAAAGCCTCAAATGATGTGGCCTTTATGCTAGTGTGGTAACTATACTTGTTGTCAGAAAACATAACTAATGGTAAACGACTATCCCACGCACTTCTAACATCTACCATTTATGTTCAGAGTATATTAACCAAGCTAGGATGGACCTTTTGTTATGACTATCAGGAATGGTAAGATGTGGCAGATGATGAAGATATGCACCTTATGCAATCTGACTACTTCCTTGGTATAAGTCCTGGTCATCTTTTCCAATGTATCTGCTTCTTTATTTGATAGGGAGTGGGCGGACTTAGTCAATTTGTTCCCTAATACCCGTATAGTATCAAACAATCAAGTTTCTTGGGTAGTTTCGGTATCAATTCCATTGACATTAGTTTCCACTTTCATTCTAGTATTTATTACGATTACCCTAATCCCGAGAATTTATGATGTTTTTCCTTTAGTATTGGTTTGATATTTTCCCACTTAAATTGTTATATCTACTTTTATACATGTTCACCATTTCAATTTATTCAGATCTAAGAAAATTTGGTCAGATCCTAGATGGATGAAGTACTTTAATTTGTGAGCTTCTTCCAATACTATGCTCCCATGTTTACTATAATTAGGCATCCAGATTTGGTTCATAGAGTACCATGTCCTGACATCCCTAAGCTTTACTTGCTTATCCATTTCCACAAAGCTTCCGTTGCGATGCTTTTTCTCTCAGAGTCTCAAGTTAAGCTTCTTGGATTTGAGAGTTAGGACTTTAATGGCTGGTTATAGTCATTGCCTGCACTTGGAGAGGTTAGATGCATTCTTTTCAGCTCAAGAAATTTGTTACTATGTTATTCTTGTCACAAGGTTAACCAATTTCACATGCCATGATGTTAAGGAATCTCACATCCATAATCGTTAAAACTACTCAATCCATCCTTGCTACCGCATGTTGAGTTCTTTTTGGTCGAAGATGTGTTGGAGACTTTTTGTGCTTTGTAAGGGTGTTACATTTCATCATTGAATTCATGAGTATGTTTTTCTATTGGATCACCATCCTTGATATTTTTGTCTTCATGGGCTGGTGGTGCATACGAATGTGAGTACCATCATTGATAATGCTTGACATGGAATAGTCCATGGTTTCAAGAACCATCATGACCTTTGACTTCCACATGGTGAAGCTTTTCTCATCAAACATGGGATTTTGTGGCCTAAAGTAGCTTTATAGAGATTTAATGAAGAGAAGAAGATATTGTTAATCGATCATAGTAACTTGCTGTGATACTAGTTGTAGGTTTCCTTGATCGTCATCAATTAACAGAAAAGATAACTCAAAGAACATAAAGATATATCACAAAAGTTTTTTCATTAATAACATGTTCTAACAAAGAGAACAAGCACAAAGCTCTTTAGGGTTCGATAATCAACAAATGATATAAACCATGGTACATAATTTTTATAGTAAAGCAATATTATAAGAATCCCTTCACTCCTGGGATCTCACCTAATCTACGTAAATAATAGACTATCCAATATTCCTAAGATAACAGATCTGAAACTAACTACCAGTATAACCATAAAAACAAATCAATACAATAACACATAAACAATGCTTCGTAGAACGGATCTTTATATTGGCACCAATTAGACAATAGTGTTGATAAAATTCAGCGTGACATAGTTTTGTATCATTAGATTCTAAGGTTTGACCTTCCAGAATAGAATAACATTTAAAATGAACTCGTATGATAATCAAAAGTATTTGACTTCAAAATAAATTACTTCTCAAACAATTAAGTATAATACCAGTTAAATTTTCTTAATAAACACTAGTGTATTGTACATTAGGTCTAACTATAGTAACTTTCAAGGCGACAGACTAACAACTGTTAACCTATTTTACTAATTGTTATAAGTCTAACCCGTATAATGCATACACACGCTAGCTCACGATATGCCATGACATCATGTAACCATTGGAATGAGAAACTCACGGTGTAGCATCGATCTTTCCATCATTCATCCATGGGCCTAAAGACTCACGACCAACAAATCAGTGGACCTATAGGTACTCAACCTTCATCTTATTGACCTAGAGGAACCAAGTCAACATCCTTTACTACCCTTGCCAAATAACCAAACACATCCTACCAAATATCCAACATATCCTAGAAGCTATCCAAGATATCCTGTCATCTAGGCAGTTATCAAGGACCGACCATGACCCTTCTTACATATTATATCATTTCACCTGCCTCCACAATGTATTTCGCTAAGAGAATACACTTATCACGATGATCCTTAACATTTCTTGCCTTTACATTCTACCCGAAGAGTGAAGCACAACGCAATCTGGTATATTACTACATCCGGACAAATCTTTGTCCTCCTTGCAACATTTAGTTGGAGTCTAATACGATACCAACGTATGATCTAAATAACAGAAGAACATCAACCCATTAATATAAATATTCTCACAGATAACCGAAATAAGATTTCAAACTTTGGACAATCTAAACATATTTCCAACAATGCCTAACTAACTCATAGAAATCCCCAAATTCGAAGGAAAAACTCCAAAGTTACCTATAATAATGCAAACTAAACCCTAGGTCGCATCGACTCAAACTCATGTCCGCGATGGCGTGCATCTCAACATTGTACTTCATGCAAATACAACGTCACACATAACAAACTTTGACAAGCATCTCTCTCTATATGAGCTTCTATTACTTCAAAACAGAAAGCCAAATGCTAAGAGCTAGAAGCATCAATTCCACAATAAAAAAGTCGAGTGCATACTCCTCCAGGAGCCTAGATGAACATAACCGACCAAATTTGGTAAAAATCTATTACCTTACTTGAACCTCCATTGATTCCCGATGAAGATTCTCAAACAACCTCAGTGATGAAGAAAACTATAATAGTAAAAAATCGATTGAAAATTAGTCAACCATTAAAATCCATAAGTTCCATATACTATTGACCTAAGCATCCCCAAAAGGTATTACTCTTACCTTAACAACCACAATCCATCTCGAAGGTTGCCTTCTCGGCAACCCTTTTTCTTACTCTCACAATTATGGATAACCTTAATGAACCCATATGAATACATCACTCATACCCCACTCAAAACTACTCAGCATATGCCAGTCCTTGATAACTGATAACATATATCATTTGTGAGCTAACCATGACCGTGAAACTAGATGCTTATCCTGAGTGATCTAGTTATTTCTTATGAACCTGTATGATGCTTCAAAAGGAAACTTCACGCCATTTGAATTCCTTATCCAACAACTCCCTGATGCGAGGAAAACTCATGCTTTCCTAAATACATAAACCTAATAGTTACCCATGTCATATCCACGACCTAACAAATCCATGAGTTCTTGCTATCACTGGAAGAAAATTCCACTAAAACTTGCACCCGAAAATTGGCATATGACCTCTCCCTCCTCAACACTTCAATAACCTTTTGTTGATGCTTAACATTGGAAGAATCATCATAACACCAATTCTTTAGCTAACAACTATTGGGTTAACCACACAAATTATCCATAGTTCCCATCAAATAGCCCATCATGGGAATCTTTAGAATACAAAAGGCATCGTTCACATAACTAAAACATACCAATGACAACGGCGGTTGTTGGCCTTTACATTACCCCTCCTAATCACCTGGTACAATCAACATGAATATAACCTATCTAATTTCAAAGAAAGCAAACCCTTAGTCCCCATACGGAGTTGGGATGAAAAATTAATAAAACATAGCTAAAACGGCAACATCCAAGAATCAAGCTGAAAGGCAAGTCATGCCCCTTTAAAATTCTGATATTTTCGCTTTTTTCCAAGGGGGTTTATGACTTCCTTGCAATACGGAAACCCGATACCGCATTACGGAACAGGCATTACCACTCCGTGGAAACACTGAAACCTATAAATAAAGTAGAAAATTAACACTAAAGAGAGATCTTTTATCCACTTTATTTTCTACAAAAATAAACCTCAGATTTGTGATTTTGAAAGTCTAGAAGGCAGCGGGAAGGCCATTAAGATGATATGAAGCAAAGATCTGAAGGATTCAAGAGCGGATTCATACCACGAGTTCAACACCCTTTCTTATCAAAACTATACTATACTCGGTAATGTTCACTTCCTGTAAGGTGTTGGTTTAGATGAGATATATTAAGATTATAAATGAAAAACTAGTGCGTTAAAATACACATCAACGACCAATTACTCCATGGACCTTGACTAGTAGCGTTGTGAAACACTAAATGAGAAAATAGTGAGGAATTCACTCAAAATCGCACAGTGAACTTTAGCAAGTCGTGCCATGATTTTCTTCTAGACAACTTATCTCATTTAGCTCTTAATCCTTTGCTTCAGAAGTTATATCTGTTAGATCTAATACTCCACAATGACCTAATGAATAAAGTTTCCAACTTTATCTATACGAAGGGCTTAATAAATCTAAGTCTCAAGTCTTAAGTCCAAGAGTCCACTTATAACGCTAAAACTCAGTGCAAGGTTCAAGGACAAAAATTCACAAACATTTTTCAAACACTAAGCAAGTTAGGAAGTTGATTAATTCTCTCAAATGGTTATAAAGTTCTCCAAACTCCAATAACACCATTAAAAGGACCAATATAACACCATAAAACAACCCAAAACCTATATCTAGCATCAAATAAGCATAAAGGTGGAAACTTTGCATTATACCAAGGATTAGAAGTTGATTGGTGAAGATCAACTCCAGGGAAAACAACTCCCAAACACCAAATTATCTTTATTCCTCTATAATATTCCAAATAAAGCTTCAAAGATCATCAAAACTTTCAAGCAAATAACAAAGGAAAATATGGAGGTTCGGGTTTACTCCAAGGAGGCTAGTTGAGGTTATTGGGGCTGAAAATGGCCTAAAACTTGGAAGCAATGCCTTTAAATATTGATACCTTCCCATGGCTAAATTAAAGTCTGCCATTCTAAAATAAGAAATGTCTTGAAATTGGATGATACAACAATCCACACATCTCTCCAAAATTGAGTATCTCTACCATTACTAACCAAATTCTTAAGAGTGGACAAGGGAATAATATGTTTCTCATGCAATTTCAACATATAACAAATAGGGTAAAAGCGAGAATTCAAAATATAGAATGTCCACATAAATGCATGGTATGTGTATATTTTTATTTTAAAATATATGTATTTTTGTCAATTTGAGGTGCTAAAACTATCTTGATGATTATTACTACAAAAATGTTTTTTATGGTTTGCATTTTTTTTCATGAATCAAATCCAAAATTTTGAATTTTTTCGAAAAATGACCATATTTACTAAGTTTTATTTTGAAATTGGTCCCTCTCAAAATTGAAAAGAATCTTTACCATTATGATTTAATCTTTACATTTTATTTAATATTTTTTAATTTTAGAATACCAGGATTTGTTTGTCGGAGGGTTGGTGGGTTGGTGATAATTATTTATGATGTTTATCATGTGATTGTCCACGCCAACAAATAAATAACTTCTAACTCGTACATACTTGATAGTGTATAGTGGTAAAGGGATTGAATTCCTGGAGATTTGTTCAAAATTTGTTAACTTATATAAATCTCTATATAGAGATACTGGTAAACGGACAATAAGTATAAAAATATGGACTTTTGATTTTGCTTGTTTTAAAATCTAAGTTAAACAAGAACTAGAGAATTTAAATAAAAACAAGTAAGGGTTGATGTAAATAAATAGAGAAGAAATGGTTGACAATGGATTTTATCACATAAATATTTAACTAATTTATCATTAGGTTTTATGGTACAATACTTGTGACTCTATTTAACTTGGCTATAGTGACTTAAAAGATTAAGTCACCTACACCCTTTTTAATTAGTATAATAGTTAGAGAAGCTCATAACATATTTTATTAGTTAAAGTTATAAATCAATGAAACATGTATTTATAAAAATCAACTAGCATTAAGATTTAAGAGCCACCAAATCCAAGTCAAGTCAAAATGCTTTCACTACTATGTTGGAGAAAATACTTTTATGGCTAAGAAGAAATGAACACAAACACAAAAATCATTTGTTGTTTGTTAATTTGAAGATCTATTACTTAATCAAGAAATTAATCAACAAATAAACTTTCACACATCTAAACTCATGAATAAAGATATTTGAATAGAAGAGGTTTTTAAATAGAAAATACATCCATTGTAAAAGCCAAAAATTTATAGAAAACTTTAACTTTTATAATCATAAATACCAACAACAATTGTTTCCAAAAATCCCATTACATGACCATAGTGTTTTGAAAGATCAGAGTATCAAAACTAAATGCAAAAATACTAGAGAATGCCTGTTGTGCCATCAAACCAATCCCTTACCCTTAGAACTAAAAGTACCTGAAACATCCAACAAAACTATAAGCATATGCTTAGTGAGTTTCCTCAACCACACAAAACATATAATTGCACAACGCCTTACACATATACATATAATTTTGCCATGGACTCCCTGTTGGGGTGAAAAGCTCTTCATGTATAACTTTGTAATGGTTTGACTTGTGTAGACCCACTTGCATGTGGTGCATTAGCCTTTTGACTAATGTGTATTTTAGAGTGAGAGAGACATGTAAACACCTCTATAAGGTGGATTTGTCCACTTGTAGAGATGTGATTGAGAGATGTAGTCATAGTGATTAGTGAGTGAGATATTTATGAAGCTCTAGACTAGATCCATTTTTGTACTCAATTGCTATGATCGAATATATCTTTTGTGACAACCTGATATTTCGAGACAATGAAATATAACATCAGTCAAATATAGGTAAAAATTAAACTTTCCTAAAATCTTATTTGGGTTAAATAAAGTATTAGGAATCGTATCAAGGTTTTCGTACATATAAAGAACCCTAGAATCCGAGTTATAACGAAGAAGTTATGACCAACCGAAGATTCTCGGCAAAACCGGCAACACCGATTAAACGAAAAACAAGAAGTTTCAATACAATAGTTTTAAGCCTTAAATATCTAAATGAAAGTTTTAGATAACATTAAACCGTAAACGTACGTAAAAAGAACGTCCAAATCTGACTTCATATGAAGAAGTTATGATTTTTCCAAGATCCGGATATAGCAGTAGACAGCTAAAAACTCGAAATAGAGATCAAGAGACTTTTGGCCAAAACAACGTAAATGAGAATCAAAGGTCTCAACAATAGTAGTGCAACGATGAAAAGTCTAACGAAAACGGACATCGGATGAAGAAGTTATGGATTTTTAACAGAATTTCCGTGTCCCGACCCGTTAAAAATAAATAATTCAAAATAAATTCAAAATTAGCCAATGAAGTCTAAACAAGAGTTGTAGATCATGTTTTCAGCTACGCGTTCATATAAAGAACGTCGAAAACGCAGGTCGTACGCGAAAGTTATGGATTTTACAAGTTCGGGGTCCAAAATTCAAGGCTGTCAGGCCCCCACGACGTGGCACAGCTTGGCCGCGACCCGGCAAGTGACTGAGGGCGTCCAATCAACGAAAGAGGATAAGGCTTGATCCCCACGACGTGGCCAACCTTAGCCACGACGTGGCACACCAGAAATTCCCCTATAAATAGAACTCTTGGGGTGCCGAGTTTAAGTGCTCCCAAATCCCTCCCAAAGCCCCGGTTTTCACCTTCAAGTCCCGAAGGAAGGTTTTTTGTTCCCGAGATTCCTGAGATTCCCGAGATTCCCGAGAATCCTGAGATTTCCCGCGTTTTCAACTCTTCCTGTCGAAGTTCTGCTCGATTCTTCTCTCGACTACTTCAAATCAACCACTTCAATCAAGTGAGTTCATACCCCTAATCAATGTTTTAAATGATTTTAAATGCTTTAAAGGGGGGGGGGGGGGGGAATACAAGTAGAAACGAACATGTTATTAAATCATTGTTATGTATTTTATAACTGTGTTTGTCATTTAACAGATTTCACATACTACAAAATGTGATGCATGAAATGGTTTTAAATCTTAAAAACGCATTGTTATCTATTGTTTTACCTTTGAAAAGTGTATTAAAATAACATCAAGTCATTGTTAACTATTGTTCAAAACCCATAAGATGTCTTATAAAACCATTTTACATTATTGAACTAAACTATGCATGTACACTTATATTCTTATATATGTATTGATGTTATAGTTTACAGTTTTCATTTAGTTTCTCACACCCTTGAGTAGTAAGAGTGTATAAACCTACATGAACAACCAATTACCTTCCAGTAAATTATCATAGGGATAATTTGGAGATATCAAACATAATTCCTATTACAAGGAATCACACAAGAGTCAGTTCATTCATGAGTCTATACCAGTACATTACCTGATACATGAGTACCTTTACATTTGATTACATGATACATGAGTACGTTTACATATACTTACATGATACATGAACACGCTTACATGAACGTATTACATGAGTACCTTTATGTATATACACTTAATTATGTACATTAACCTGAATACTTGTATCTCGAATTGCGAGGATGATTTATTAGTACCTTCTGTGTAAATCTTCCTGCATATCCCCAGTACCTCGGGATATCTAGAATAGGACTCTATCCCCAGTACCTCGGGATATCTAGAATAGGACTCTATCCCCAGTACCTCGGGATATATGGACGGGACTAACCATTCCGGAACCCATCTGTTAGCAACAGTGGGTAATGAACATCTACGGATGCCTACGGTTATTACTTATACTAGGAGTACCTTTACAGGGACTAACCCTTCCTCCCCCCTGCTGCTGCTACAGAGGAAAATTGGAAAATCTTCGGATGTTCATTAGGTTATATAGGTAGTGTTAACCCTAGTACCTCGGGATAACAGTTACATATGCTGTGTTAGTCCTAGTACCCAGTGACAACACTTACAGTAGTACATTTTCCTGTTTACTTTATTTTGTGATTCTTTCACATAAACGATGAGTTAGACAAAGTACTTTAGTACTAAACAATTAAAGGAAAACTATCATTTTACTTACAAAACATTCGAGTCTTGGTAGAAGACTACATCTCAAACTGATAGGAAATAAGGGATTTTCTAGGGTTTTTCATACGTACATCAACATTTTCATTTAACGATTTACAAGGCCTTTATAACAGATTTTCACAAACAAGGCAGTGACACTTATATACTTATGAATTCACCAGCTTTAAAGCTGATACTCGCTTTCAAAATAACTTGTATTCTCAGGTCATCAGTAGACAGGTACGGAGGCCAGGTTTTGAGAAGACGGAGTAGACAAATCTCGTCTTTTATTTTGATTGTATATTTTTGGTGTCTTACTACAATGAAAGAACACACATGTATTAAAACTTTACTTATAATGTAGTGGATGATGTTGTTGCTTGTTTATTATATTAAATTTGTTGTGATACATTACATGACGTCCTCCGCCCCAGAACGTTTCCGCCGTTCTCGGTTTTGGGGTGTGACAGAATGGTATCAGAGCATTGTTTATAGTGAATTGAGTATATCATCCCATAAAAGATATACTAACTATAAATACAATGGGATTAAAAATACTCTAATTTAGAGTTTATACTTTAAATAATAAAATATTTAAGTAAGAATACGTGCCTACATTCATACTAAAACCAGTGTCACTAGGACAGTACAAAAGAATTACGATTGTTGGGCAACACAAGTGGGCTTAGAGACATATGGTCAAAACTAGGAAGATATAGCCTGATCACCTATATTATCCGAGGGTTGACTAGCATGTCCCTAAGTTTAAATTGGGTAGTTGCAACAATGCTAAAATCTTACCAACCCTACCTCAATGAGAGCAATAGAACATAACATTAAAATTAAAATACTATAGGAGTATTTGGTGTTACTATAAGTACTTTATACTTGAGAACTAAAACGGGATCTTCATCACTAAGTTGATAGTTCCTAAGTGGATACACAAAGACTATATGTAATTAGGATGTTATAGACTTAGAATCTTTGAAAATTTTACTTCACCCCTATTCTGTGTGAATACGGAGTTAAGGTCACTTATTCGAAGGTCTATCCTGTTAAATTACACATAGCTGGTATGCACTTCACAAATAGCGATGTAACTAATGAAGGTTTTCTAAATAATTATCTAGATAGTTCGTCTAATAATTATTCTCTTACCCTTAAAATTCTCGCATAGAAAACATAGCTGGACTCCATCCCCACGGCAACCAGTATCTTCTGAACGAATTCATAGCTGGTTGGTTTGGAGAAGAACCATAGAATGATCATCCTCTCCCTTTGAATGATCACCGTGATGAGAACCTTTCAGATGATGCTAATTCTGAACCAAAGGTTGAGAACCTACCCCCTGTACCTCCATTTCTAAATCCTAACCCTCGTCCAACTTTTCATGGCCCGATGCCTCATTGGGTAGAATGCTTGGAAACATGGAGCGAAGAGCAAGATCAACCTATGTCGTTTAATGGAGACCGAAGCTTCTACAATATAAACGAAGGGAGCTCAACAGACAGAGTTCTACCAATCCTAACCCGTACAAATGCCCGAAAAGAAATTCAGGGCGGGACAACTCTCCAACGTATAGAAGAGGTTAATACCAATGCAAGAATGCATACCATTCGCACCAATCGCCTTGATCACAAGTGAGAGATCTGAGAGAAACCATGAGACCCTGCTTCAAGCACTAGCTGAAACCCAAGCCTAAGTCATAGAGCTCCAAGTACGCCAGAAGGGTACGAGAGATACTTGCTTGATATGGAGCGTCAACTAACCGAACTAAGGGTTCACCATAGGGGTGACCGTCGCCAGTAGGAGATACCTTAATTCCTTCTTTTTTTTTAAAGAACCGTGTTCCTGTCTATGTTCTATGTAGTACTTTCTATGTAATTACCTTGTACTGTAAGTACTTTTATTTAAGTCTTTATGCTGTCAAAGACTTTTCTACTCCGAATATGATGTAAGACCTACAACAAGGTCAATTTCCCCAAACCTATTAAATCTTAGACAACAATGAATCGACAGTCGGCTAACTTCCATGTCACTCCTTGTTCAAATACTCTCATCATACTTTCATTGGAGTCTATCTGAAACATGCTTTAGTCAAGTCATTGGACTATAGTAAATTAACTCCGGAGACATTTCCAAGCCTCTTTTTAGTGGTTGGATCACGTTATTCACCAACCAACGATACCTCGATTTGAACGACAAACATCTTAAAACCATTCTACAAACATACTTCTACTCTGTATTGGGACTGCATCATAGGGATACATGTCAAACCATCATGAACATACTTCCAATCCGTACTAGGACTGCATCATAGGGATGTAGGTCAAACCTTCGAGAACATACTTCTATTCTTTACATGAACGATCGAACTACGTCTAGGTTCAATCATACTCTCTCACAAATTCATTTTTCTTTCCGTGTAACAGAATCGTGTCACCAAAGAAAAACGATCAACCCATCAACCAAACACCAACTCTTCAGATTGATGCAGCTACCTTTCAAGCTGCAGTCTCGGCTACCATGTCAGCTGTTTTTGACCCACCTTAACGCTAACAATGCGAATGTTAGCGGGATTGTTAACAATAATTTCAATCCAAGTAACAGTCAAGTACCTCAACGAGAAACAAACTACCACGACACCCCGAATCCCAAGCCCAAGAATAACAAACGAAGGTTCTGGGCTAAGGCTAAAGGCAAATCACCCCAAGGGGCGAGCAAAAGACAACAACCTGTGGCAACCTTCGCAGTTACGACTTCTTTACCTCCTACTACCATCTCTTCTAGTATCCCAGTTATCCCTAACCCGGCCAGACAGTATGCTGGAAATCTCCCAAAGTGCAACAAATGTAACTATCACCATCATGGACCTTGTCGGAAAATGCAGTGCTTAAACTGCAATAAAAAGGGACACACCGTCCATTACTGCAAGACTCGGACCCAACACATTACTTCAAACACCAATGTCGAAATCTCTCGAATATGCTATCTATGTGGCGTAATGGGACACTTCAAGAGGGACTGTCCAATAGAGAAGGACGACGGCGAATCCGGAGGAGTTTGACCTCAGAATGGAAAGAAGCAACGAAAGAACCTACTATAGTATACGTTCACTTCTAATCGTCAGTATTATGTATGTCTTTTTAAAACATGTTTAAAACTAGTGCAACTAGAGTCTTATCTTTTGCGGGATCTCGTCGGTATAGGGATGCTCGTACTGCGTATACTTACCTTTTGTAGTATACCTTATTCGCAACAATAGTCTTATAGTAGTCTAAAGTGTTGTAACTCTGTTGATGGTTGCACGGTTGTGTTTTGTCTGTAAACATCTTACGTTCAAATCTAATGTCTTTAATTCTCCTTATGATTCCGACATTATCATATGACTTGATTCAATTTGATCCTCACAAAAACAACTTCATACGTACATCTCTTCCTCCGAAATTTTCTTTCTAGCAAAACCGTCATTCCAGAATACCAAAGTACTCGTGCATAGAGCACTTATTGTTTCTCATCCTTTCCGAAGAAAAATTCAAAAAAAAAAAAAAAAAACCCCGCCCCGAAGTACCACTCGTGTAGTACGTCAAGTTCAATCCAAAGACCCACAGTTTCAAGCCTATTTATATACGGCTCATATACCCGAGACTGTGATTGATGAACCTGGTATGGGTTCTACTATGAACTCTAGGACGGAGACTTCCCAAGACTACGAGTGATCGTGCTGCCATGCAAATAAACTTAGAAGCCCAACGCATGCCCTTTCTGTCGATTGGGACAAGGAAGACAGATAGAACAAAAGCACCTATCCTTTTCCCTTAATTCATGAGTAACCATACCTTATTTTAGATCTTCACGACATCTAATCAACCACAAGGTTTTGACTTCATAATCAGTACGACTAGGTTGTGTTCTTATGCAAGAGGAAAGGTCACTGCCTATACCTCAAGACAGCTTAAGACACAGGAAGTTAACTATACAACACATGATCTTGAGTCAGGAGCAGTGATAATTGCTCTGAAGATCTGGAGACACTACTTGTAGGGTACAAGGTGTACTAATTTCACAATCCACAAAACATCCAACATACATTCGACCAAGAAGAGTTATCACACCAGTAAGGCAAACGAAAGAAACAAAGTCGTTCCCCGATAGTGAAAGGTTCACTGGAAGGCCATGCGAGGATTTGAATTCACTTAGGAACGCAAAGATCAAATTAAACTTCTATCCATAGCGTAGTATCAATTCTGCTTAAACTCTAATTTCGGGACGAAATTCCCTCTAACGGGGGGATGATGTGACAACCCGATATTTCGAGACAATGAAATATAACATCAGTCAAATATAGGTAAAAATTAAACTTTCCTAAAATCTTATTTGGGTTAAATAAAGTATTAGGAATCGTATCAAGGTTTCCGTACATATAAAGAACCCTAGAATCCGAGTTATAACGAAGAAGTTATGACCAACCGAGGATTCTCGGCAAAACCGGCAACACCGATTAAACGAAAAATGCGAAGTTTCAATACAATAGTTTTTAGCCTTAAATATCTAAATGAAAGTTGTAGATAACATTAAACCGTAAACGTACGTAAAAAGAACGTCCAAATCTGACTTCATATGAAGAAGTTATGATTTTTCCAAGATCCGGATATAGCAGTAGACAGCTAAAAACTCGAAATAGAGATCGAGAGACTTTTGGCCAAAACAACCTAAATGAGAATCAAAGGTCTCAACAATAGTAGTGCAACGATGAAAAGTCTAACGAAAACGGACATCGGATGAAGAAGTTATGGATTTTTAACGGAATTTCCGTGTCCCGACCCGTTAAAAATAAATAATTAAAAATAAATTCAAAATTAGCCAATGAAGTCTAAACGAGAGTTGTAGATCATGTTTTCAGCTACGCGTGCATATAAAGAACGTCAAAAACGGAGGTCGTACACGAAAGTTATGAATTTTACAAGTTCGGGGTCCAAAATCCGAGGTTGTCAGGCCCCCACGACGTGGCACAGCTTGGCTGCGACCCGGCAAGTGACTGAGGGTGTCCAATCAATGGAAGAGGATAAGGCTTGCTCCCCACGACGTGTCCAACCTTAGCCACGATGTGGCACACCAGAAATGCCCCTATAAATAGAACTCTTGGGGTGTCGGGTTTAGGTGCTCCATTCTTCCATTTCTCGTGCTGAAACTCTGTGGTTAAGCTCCCAAATCCCTCCAAAGCCCCGGTTTTCACCTTCAAGTCCTGAAGGAAGGTTTTTTGTTCCCGAGATTCCCGAGAATCTCGAGATTTCCCGCATTTTCAACTCTTCCTGTGAAGTTCTGCTCGATTCTTCTCTCGACTACTTCAAATCAACCACTTCAATCAAGTGAGTTCATACCCCTAATCAATGTTTTAAATGATTTTAAATGCTTTAAAGGGGGGGGGGGGAATACAAGTATAAACGAACATGTTATTAAATCATTGTTATGTATTTTATAACTGTGTTTGTCATTTAACAGATTTCACATACTACAAAATGTGATGCATGAAATGGTTTTAAATCTTAAAAACGCATTGTTATCTATTGTTTTACCTTTGAAATGTATATTAAAATGACATCAAGTCATTGTTAATTATTGTTCAAAACCCATAAGATGTCTTATAAAACCATTTTACATTATTGAACTAAACTATGCATGTACACTTATATTCTTATATATGTATTGATGTTATAGTTTACAGTTTTCATTTAGTTTCTCACACCCTTGAGTAGTAAGAGTGTATAAACCTACTTGAACAACCAATTACCTTCCAGTAAATTATCATAGGGATAATTTGGAGATATCAAACATAATTCCTATTACAAGGAATCACACAAGAGTCAGTTCATTCATGAGTCTATACCAGTACATTACCTGATACATGAGTACCTTTACATTTGATTACATGATACATGAGTACGTTTACATATACTTACATGATACATGAACATGCTTACATGAACGTATTACATGAGTACCTTTACGTAGATACACTTAATTATGTACATTAACCTGAATACTTGTATCTCGAATTGCGAGGATGATTTATTAGTACCTTCTGTGTAAATCTTCCTGCATATCCCCAGTACCTCGGGATATCTAGAATAGGACTCTATCCCCAGTACCTCAGGATGTATGGACGGGACTAACCATTCCGGAACCCATCTGTTAGCAACAGTGGGTAATGAACATCTACGGATGCCTACGGTTATTACTTATACTAGGAGTACCTTTATAGGGACTAACCCTTCCTCCCCCTGCTGCTGCTACAGAGGAAAATTGGAAAATCTTCGGATGTTCATTAGGTTATATAGGTAGTGTTAACCCTAGTACCTCGGGATAACAGTTACATATGCTGTGTTAGTCCTAGTACCCAGTGACAACACTTACAGTAGTACATTTTCCTGTTTACTTTATTTTGAGATTCTTTCACATAAACGATGAGTTATACTAAGTACTTTAGTACTAAACAATTAAAGGAAAACTATCATTTTAGTTACAAAACATTCGGGTCTTGGTAGAAGACTACATCTCAAACTGATAGGAAATAAGGGATTTTCTAGGGTTTTTCATACGTACATCAACATTTTCATTTAACGATTTACAAGGCCTTTATAACAGATTTTCACAAACAAGGCAATGACACTTATATACTTATGAATTCACCAGCTTTAAAGCTGATACTCGCTTTCAAAATAACTTGTATTCTCAGGTCATCAGTAGACAGGTACGGAGGCCAGGTTTTGAGAAGACGGAGTAGACAAATCTCGTTTTTATTTTGATTGTATATTTTTGGTGTCTTACTACAATGAAAGAACACACATGTATTAAAACTTTACTTATAATGTAATGGATGATGTTGTTGCTTGTTTATTATATTACATTTGTTGTGATACATTACATGATGTCCTCCGCCCCAGAACGTTTTCGCCGTTCTCGGTTTTGGGGTGTGACATCTTTTAGCACCCAAATCACCATGTTCAGTTGTGCAAACTTAAATTCCGCATGCCAAACCATTTTCTTTGTCACTACAATTAGTATTACAGCGGGTCTTAAAGATCAAGGTGATATTTGAAGAACGATTCTCGGTTTGACAACATTTGTCGCAATTTGAACAATTTTGGTGAGTCTCTCTCTATGATCTCTCTTAATCTAAATTGATTCGCGCGTTGCATTTTTTATTTTTGATCGTTTAATTCGTTGGATCTAATCCGTTTCAAACCCCTTTGAAGATCCAATAATTTTTTTTAGATCAACACATCAAAATTAAAATCACTTTCCAAATTTGTTTGCATGTTCATTGAAGTTGCAAAACCAAAATTCTTTCGATCTGATCAATTTTTAGCCCAAAAGTCTTTAGGTCCGATACTATGTCATTGAGCCCAAATCAAAATAGTTACTCTTCATCAATTATGGTCCATATATGTTTTCATGATATTATTTCCTTATTCCGATTCTTGTTTGAGATATCTTTATCATACGCTTAAAAGAGTTGTACATTCATATGTTGTACATTCTTGATTTTCTTCTAGATCGGAGTTCATTTGTCTTTATTTTCTCTCGTTGTGATTCAATCGAGTCATAATATTTGATGGTCAAAGTTGATTTCGACTGGAACATCAGAATCGAAATCAGACGTTAATCAATTTCTTGATATTAACTTTGATTTTGATTTTGAGCCATTGACGAATATGATGTCATTGATAGAAGAAAAACATATTTGGTGTTATTCGGCATGAGAAATTGATTTGAAGATTGTTGAAAAATCGATTCTTATTTGAGTTTGGAATCAAATGATTTTAATTGATTGCCTGGCTTGATGAGTTCAAATCGAACGATTGAACATTCTTATGTGAAACTGATTTTGAAGGCTTGATGAATTTGACTGTTCTTATTGTATTTCGATTTTGATGATCTTATGATATCGATAGTCGATTTTGACAGACAGGATTAGCATCGGTTTTGTAACTTTGTTGCTCGATGGTTAGGAATCGGATTTTGTTGTTCAAAATGAAGAATTGAGGAAATTCGATTTTGGAATCAGTGAACATTTGTTATTTTGATGTTGATAACATTGGGTCTAAAATGAAGAATTGGATTGATGATAATCATTGATAGGAAGCCTTTGATTTTGAATTTTGGGTCTTACAATTTTTGATGTGCGAAATCTTGGATTTGTTGTTTTGTATCAATTGGGAATGAGATGATCTGGGGAAGATGATTTCGAAGGAAGGACAAAATTGTCTTGGAATTAAACGAAGTGATGGTTTCGATCGATTGATGAATTGTTTGTTTGGGATTTGTACGAAAACTGTAAGAATGTGATTTAAACGAATGGTTTCTGTGTTTATAAATGATCGAAGGGATTTTGGTGATTAAGAAATGAAGGGGTGAGTGTAAATTAAGTGTATTTCATACGAAGGGTACAATGGTGAATTTCATACGAAGGGGTATTTGGACTTTCATACGAAGGATTTAAGAATTTACGAAATCAGCCCTTGAACCTTCAAATATTTGACACTTCGCAAATTAACTCAAGTTTCGGATGTTTGTTACTTTTCACCCAAATTTGAAAAAATTTTGGAACTTCGTATATTTTGGGCATGCTTCGTATGTTTGGAACACAAATGGCAGAATTTTCGAAAATAGTCGCTGAGGCTTCGAATGTTTGGCGGCTCATACCCATTTTCGAAAAAAAGACTATTTCTGCTGAAAATTGAAGAAAATGCATTTCAGGCCCCCTGCAGTTTGTGCAAATTGACGCTTTCTACCCAGCTTTAGAAAATCAATTTCAGGCACATCGGATACGGCCCGGCTGTCCCTTGCCGGGAGGATCGAAGGTCTTAGGCTTCTTAGCCTGACCCACAACCACTTAAACCTGCTCCAAATTTTGCTTTGTGCGGAGCTCTAACACAATTTCCCTTTCCCAGGCCTTCTCCACTATGTCATTTAAGGTCTTGCACCCCAAAAAGCTCACAAACTCATGGATATCATCCATCAGCATGAAATGATACCTAGTCTTCTTCATCTCCTTATCTGCAGCGTATTGCGGAACTAATAGTGTCATCTCCCAAAACTTGGTGGTGATCTTCGCTACAATCTCGGTAGTTTGCTACAAATACTTGAACTCTCTACCCAAACGTTGCACCTCAATGCACAGTGCAAACTCCTGATCAAACCTCTTCACAAACTTCTCCCAAGACATCTTGATGAGTTCAAAAACTCTTAGATCGATTAGATCTTTCACAAGTACAATAAAAGTAATCAAACAGTTTAAGATCAATATGAGAAAGAATACAAAACAAAATCAAACGTATGCTTATGATTCAAAACAAAGTCACGCCTCAGCAGAGCTCGATGAAGAACTTCTGTTTTAGAGGCGAGCTAGGGTTTACAGTTGATATAAAATAAAACAATGAAATCGATAATCTCTAAGTCTGCATGCATGCAGCTTATATACTAAACTCTAATACAAAATAATGCACGGTTGGACAGGCCCAATACCGGCATTCAAACTAGGCTATGGACCGAGCCCATGACGCAACCCAATAGACTCAACAATCTCCCCCTTTGCGTCAAATGAGGCGAGAGATTATTTCGTCTAAGCAAGCCTCACTGTCTTTACAACTTTAAACAGTTTAGGAATAATGGCAAGAAGAGTCTGTCGGAACCAAATGTACCACCTCAGCATGTCAACAAATAGTTTCTTATCAGCAACACTGTTCTGGCCGCACCTTTGTATGATCTCTAAGGTATACTCAAGACAAGACGTCGAGAAGAGGTGTTTATCAAAAAGAGCGAACATACATTTTTGACCTTCGCCCTTGAGAAACATAACCGTGTGATACGTTGAATCTATCTTCCCCTGGATCATGGTATTGACATTGCTAGATCTGCCTATGGTCTTGATCGTTGGTCGCTTGTGTATGGCAGAGGCAATCTCTTGGTCCATCTTGGCTACCTCATGAATGTAGCAAACAAGAAAACGCTTGACTTGATCGATTATTGGCTGATACTCTTGAGGATTTGACAGAAGAATGTTGTTGAGGAGTATCCAGTCATGGGGGTTGAGGTTTGGTAGATCAGCAAGGGAAAAATGGTTGATTGAGCCTTCGGTTCCTCGAGTCACCCTGAATTTGACATTAATAAATTTCCCTGCTGAATAGGGCTTCATCACCTTGACTGTAGTTATCTTCTTTGAGCTCCAGGTCAGGTATTGGGGTTGAGCAAACTCCAAGTAAAACTCCAGAAGATCCATATCTACCTTCACGTCTGGAGAAGGAATAGCAACAGTCAAATTGAAGTAGTGGAAGATGAATGCCTTTCGAGTGATTGGCATGTCGAACTGTGCATCCTTGGAGTTTTCAAGGCCGAAGGACATTATTGGCTCGAGCTAGAGAACAGTTGGCTCGTTAATTACACATCTCTGAAGTGACTCTTTTGTCCATATAGGAAACATAGACTTTTTCTTTTCTAGGAGCTCTGCCTCCTTTCACTTCATCTCCATCTCAGCTTGCTGCTTCTTGATGTTTTCTTCCATTTCTTTTTCAGAAGTTTTAACCTTCTGGAAGGGATTCGTGGGATTTTTAGCATAGACATCTTCTTCATTGTCTGTGTCGTCATCACTGATTTTCTTCTTCTTTTTGTCTTTGTTGCTGATCGAAGCTTCATTACCCTTCGGTCCAGCAAATGGTCCAGCGGATGGATTTGATCCAGAAGGAGGAGGTTGCGATGTCACTTTCTCTCCCCCTTGTTTCGATTGGACCCCGGTAACCAAAACACCTTCGATTCGGTTAAGAATATCCAACGCTGGTCTGAGCTTGTTTACCAAATGACGCTTGATGGTGATAGTGATGACCGGATCATGAACCTCAACAAGATGAAGAAGGATGGAGTGAACATCTCCAGCAGAACTCCTAATGAATTCCCTTTCTGACTTGAGGTCATTAAGTGTAGCCTTAGCAGTATGCAGCTTTTGAGTTTGCAATTTAAGTTAGGAGGTACGTCAGTCGAGCTCATCCATAATCCAATTCTCCACAGCTAACTCCGCTTCCAGTTGAGTTAAGCGATCGTGGACATTAGCATGGAGTTTCTCGTTGGATTTTTGAATGGCTTGGCGTGCTGCTTCGAGGTTCGAGCGCTCAGCTTGAATAAACTTTTGAAGGTTCTCAACCGAAGCGTTGACCATTTTAGCATTTTTGGCAGCAGCACCCTGCAAGGAATCTAAAAATATGTGAGCTTCAGAGACTAGTTTATCGACTTTTGCGGTCTCTTCCTTGCATTCCTTGGTAGAGGCATCAATAGCAAGCGAGGCCTATTGACATTGGGAAGTGGAGGCCGCTATTGCCTTGGCTGCATCAGATAGAGCAGTATTATGTTCGGTGACAACCGAGGAGAATAAGGCCTTCAAGGCAGCTTCAAAATAGGCACCAGAGGAAGAGGAAGAGGATGAAAGCAACTTATCAAGCTTTTCGTTTACTGTCTTTAAATAATGTTTGGTAACAGGCTCATCGTCATCATCATTGCTCTGCACTCTATAAGGATTGAAGTATGTGGAATCAAACTCCAAATCCTCACCACCCAGAATAGGGGTTGTTTTAGTAGATTGCGTGGGAGATAAGGGTTTGGAAGAAGGTGGAGGTTCGGTTTTAGGTGGATTAGGAACAGTAGAGCGAGTTTGTGTGGTAGTGGTGCTATCTGTGAATATGGGAGTGGGAATAGGAATTGTAGTGGATCGTTGAGAGGTGGTAACTGGGATTGTTACAGGTGTAGGTGAAGGGGGATTGGAGCGAACTGGAATTTCTGGGGTAGGGGAGCGACGTGGAGTATCACCTCGGCCCGAAGCCTCTTCTTCTGAGCTTTTGCTCTCAGATTCTGATGGAGGAGCATTCTTGTGCTTAGGAGGGACATATTCTGAATCGCTTGAAGATTGCAGAATAAGTCTCCAAGCGGGCTTCTTTTGCTTTTTCGGTTGAGCCTGAGAAGGGGCATCTTTATCAGATTTTCGCTTCTTGGGGGTTTGCCCCTTGGTTTGCTTGGTGACCTGTTCTCCCTTCTGTGTTTCAGGCTTTTTGCCCCTTTTGGCTGGCTTGTCAGCCTCTTCAATGGACCGAACCATTGTCTGTGTAAGATCTCTTGGGCTAGCAGATGGATGCTTCCTGTATTGTTATAGAACATTACTCGACTCAGAAATACGACTGAGCATTGGTTCAGGAATGGATCCAATAAACGAGAACTTCGATGGATCAGTAACAATGATTTTCGTCATATGAAAGGTAGCAATGGATGAGAGCAAGGGTCCGCCATTATTGGAACATAAAGACAGTCCATTGCCCATTGGGTGATGATAGACCAAAAACGCCTACATGATATTTCAGAATGCCTGGATGAAGAGACCAGGCTATTAACCAACTGCTTCCAGATGATGGACCCATAATCTAGGTCAATCCCATGGTACAACCCATACAGTACCGTCATGAAGGATTTGCTTGCACCATCGGAGCCGGCGCTTCGCTCAGACAGTCCCTTGAACAACAACGTAAAAAGGCCATTCCATTGAGGAGGAAGGCAGGACTTCTTGAACTTCGTAATGGTGGTGAGGGTTTCAGTATACCCCATCTGATAGAAGATGGAAAACGATTGACCAGTTGGAATGGATTCAGGGTTTACCAGAGACAAATCTTGAGAAATATCGATTAGGATACAGAATCGATGCTTGGAGATGGAGGTCTTCTCATTGTGGAGTTCAAAGTGAATTCATTCATTAATCCTGTCGTAGAAGGCAGTAGAGTAGACAAGACACAAGCACGACATGGAAACAACTTCAACTTTAGTCAGTGCGTGAACGAGTGGTGAGTATTTGAGACACTCAACCACATACAGCATATACGGCTCATAGATGAACAGCGTAAGATCGATGATCAAATTCTGTTGGGGTTTGATGGTGAGAAGAGATTGACGAACTGAAGTATCATGAACTGGAGATGAGTCTGCCATTGATGTAGCTTGAAGAAGATAATGAACAGTTGCAGAGAATCACCGGGTTTCTTTGAGAGAATTTTGGAAGTGATAAAGGATGAGAGTGTGTCGTTCCAATTCCTTTTATAGCTACAATGAGGAGAGAGAAAAATCCAGCTGAAATCTTGGAGTATCTCAGAAATAGCGCATGAGTTGATGGGTCTACAGTTGGCGTGCTGAGGATGACGCAGGAGAGAGAAAGAAATGTTCCCCTTTTTCACGCCTTTTCATAAAATTCACTTTTTCAAATCGCCAAGTCGTTTGGATAGCTGCTGAGTCAGCGTCCACTTTATCCTAATCGTTTCTTATGACGCTTGAATCTCTGCACCTATAGCGTTTTAATGATCAATCTGAATCAGAACTAGAATTTGGAAAATTAAAATTTTCGTGTATAGGGTGTAAAAGATAAGGAAATAAAACGAGATTTTAGGGATCATATGTGATGTCGTAATCTGACATAAAACAATTGATTATGGGCAGAAATCACTTCCTTCAATGTCAAGAGAGACATTAAAGTGCTTTCTTGGTTTCCCATGGAATAACGATCAATAACTTTTTGAGAAGTTTTGAAAGGCTTCTTTTAAAGGTTAAAGATGGTGGCTTTTGCTTCAATTCATAACTGTAATACTTAACATAAGATTGAAACTGAATGAAGTACTTGTGAGATCATTGTGATCTGTTGAACAAGTAGGTATGATAAACTTTATAATGATGAGGGAAAGAGGAAATCTCAAAAAAAATAAAACTAGATCTTTTAGGGTTAGAGAAGCATCGGTGAAAGGCAAACTCATAAAGATCACTCAAAAGAAAAGAAGATTTCATAGGGTAACAAGTAAGATCTTGAATTGTTATATTCACCATCAATTCATTAGTGGTGTTGAATGTTGGGTTTCACTTAGTACATAGGAGCATGAAACTAAGATCATGAACACAGACTTGGTATAACCATAAACCTCAGTGGTTAAGACTAAGAGTCTCAGGGGTTAAATTGATGAAATGAATTATAATGGAGAAATATGATGGATATGGTATAAGTGATGGGTTTATAGTTATGAACTTAGACACTAATCCAACAGTAAGAAGCGAAAGTACCTCTGCTTTAAAGAAAAGAAGGACCAAGCAGAAAACTCAAAACTCAATATGAGCAGAGTAAGGTAGCTCATGATTAGAGTGAATCAGATAGCCTGGATTGGGAAAACACGATTGGTACATATCATGTTATTAAGGCTTCACTCAAAATATGTCGAGGCTTTAGTCAACATGTAGTAGCATGCTTCTAGGGACTCCTAACTAGGAAAACCTTTTACTTGCCTTATCATTGCCATCGAGAGCCATATTTAAGAAATATATATATATATATATATATATATATATATATATATATATATATATATATATATATTTGAATTTTGTGAGAGTTGACCAATTAAACGAAAGAGAAAAATATTTTTGGATTTCTTAAGAGTTTTTATAAAAAGAAAATATTTTTGGAATTTTATAAGTGGAAAAAGAAGTAAAGAAAAGATGTACATAATAGAACAATTGAAATGCCTTAAAAAAAATTAACAAGTTCAGAAGGACCGAACCCTAAATAGACCAAACGTTCGGTTCATGGACCAACTTTACCCGAAATAGACCGAACGTTCGGTACATTTCGGTTCGCTCTATTTCACTTATTACCTTTATGAGAGCGAAGGCAATTTAGGTACAGACTCAGCTTGCATCATTCCTAGACCTTGTAGAATCTTATTGAAGGTTGCTTCTGGTAAGGCCTTCGTGAATATGTCTGCCAATTGATCAGTCGTTCTGACGAAGTGAATTTCTACATTACCATCTTCGACGTGATCCTTGATGAAGTGATATCTTAGTGCTATATGCTTGGTCTTGGAGTGTTGCACTGGGTTGTGACAAATCCTAATTGCGCTTTCAGAGTCACAATATAGTGGGATTTTCTTCATGTTTAACCCGTAATCCCGGAATTGACTTTGTATCCATACGACCTGAGAAATACAGGATGCTGCAACTATATATTATGCTTTTGCAGTGAATAGCAAAACACATGTTTGTTTCTTCGATTACCAACTGACTAATTTACCATCAAGAAATTAACATCCTCCTGTGGTGCTTTTACGATCCAATCCACAACCACCCAGATCTGCATCTGAAAATGCTTGAACGAAGAATCCCGAGTTGGTTGGATACCAGAGGCCGAGAGAGGAGGTTCGCTTCAGATAGTGAAAGATATTCTTCACGGCTTGAAGATGAGGTTCTCGTGGGTTGGCTTGAAATCGTGCACAGTAACAAACAGAAAACATTATGTCGGGTCTACTGGTTGTGAGATACATTATAGATCCAATCATCTGTCAATAAAGTGTTACATCAATTGTTGGTTTCTCCAATGATGGTGTGAGTTTAGTACCAAAAGCCATAGGCACTTTCACTCTGGAGTCTCCCATCATTCCAAACTTGGTTATCAAAGTTTTGGTATATGCTTCCTGATTAATAAAAATGCCTTCGGGTCCCTGTCTAATGTTTAATCCAAGGAAAAATTTAATTGGACCCATTGAGCTCATCTCAAATTTAGTTTCCATCAACTTTCTGAATTCAATTGTTAAGCTAGGATTCGTGGAGCCAAAGATGATGTCATCAATGTAAATTTGGACTATCATAAGGTGGTTACCTTCTCACTTACGAAAGAGGGTTGGGTCAACCAAACCTTGTTTGAATTTAGACACTTTTAAGAAACGAGTGAGAGTTTCATACCATGCTCTGGGAGCCTGTTTAAGACCATATACAGTTTTGTCAAGAATATAACAGTGATCGGGATACTTCTCGTTCATGAAGCCCGGCGGTTGCTCAACATATACGGTTTCTTCAAGTTCACCACTAAGGAAAGCACATTTGACGTCCATTTGATAGACTTCAAAGTTCTTGTGATCAGCGTACGCAAGAAAGATACAAACAGATTCTAATCTTGCCACGGGAGCGAAGGTTTCTTTATAATCAATTCCCTCTTCCTGACAATATCCTTTGACGACCAACCTCGCTTTGTTACGAATGACATTCCCCTATTTGTCCATCTTGTTCCTGAATACCCATTTGAGACCGACAACCGAAGCATCCTTAGGAGTTGGAATAAGACGCCATACCCTGTTTTGCTCAAACTCATTTAACTCATCCTGCATGGCTTGAACCCATTCTAAATGATCAAGAGCTGAGTTGATAGTCTTTGGTTCAATTTTAGAGACGAATGAGTTGAACATGCAGAATTCTACTTTTGAAAAAAGTGCAACCTGTTTCGCTTTGATTTAAGAGCGAGTTAGCACTTTTTCTGATGATTCCCCAATAATTTGAGTTTGCGGATGATCTTTGGTCCATTCAACAAGTGGAGGAAACGTTGGACCATAAATAGGATCCAGTTCAGCATTAATTTCTTCCCCTAGTTTAGACATGATGTCATCATCACCAACATTGGTGTTCTCCCCCTCGAAGAATAAGCCATGTGCAAGACTAGCATTTGTATCTTCTAGAATTTCAGTGGAGCTTGATGAATTTGGCGATGAGTTCTCCCCCTAGAATAAAGGACCTTGATCATGAGGAGTAGAGGAACTCTCCCCTTGGACAGTAGCATGGTGACCAGAAGGTTCGGTTGCATTTGTGCCTTTGGTGTCTTTGAATTGATTTTCATCCATCTTCTTAGCAGCTTCGTCTATAACCTCTTTCAGATTATCAACTTTGTTGTCTTTCGCAGTTGATTCGGAGTCAATCGCCTTTTGAGGCTCATCAAACAAGAGCATGAGTTGGTCAAAAAGATTTGAGATAGAGATAGTAACCTGACCATTCTTAGAAAATATGTCTTGTGATGCATCTTCTGTGGGTTTCAACTTCTTAACATAACTATCGTCAAAAGTGACATAGTATGTTTCTTCAATTTTATTCGATCATTTATTGAGAACTCTATACGCCTTGGAGTTCAAGGAGTATCCTAAGAAAATTCCTTCATCGGCCTTGACATCGAACTTGTTTCGATTCTCTTTGGAGTTGAAAATGAAACATCTTGAACCGAATACATGAAAGAATTTCACGTTTGGTTTTCGATTGTTCAGGATCTCGTAAGTTGTAATTGAGAATAGTTTATTCAAGTATGATCGATTCTGAGTATAACATGCTGCCACGATTGCATCAGCCTAGAAATATAACGGAAAGGACGCGAAACATAACATGGTACGAGCAGCTTCACATAGTGACCGATTTCTCCTTTCAACAATGCCATTTTGCTGCGGAGTATAGGGAGCTGAGAAATTGTGAGTCGTCCCTTTTTCAGCAAGAAAACCTTCAAAGTATTTGCTCTTGAATTTCAGGCCATTATCACTCCTTATATTTCGAACTACCTTTCTTAGTTGTGTCTCGATTTGTTTAATGAAGAGTATGAGCTTTGGAGTAGCTTCAGACTTTTGCTTGAGAAAGCAAATCCATGTAAACCTCGAGAAACCGTCCACTATTACCAGAATGTATTTGTTTCCTCCAATGCTTTCGATGGACGAAGGACCCATAGATCAATGTGTAGTAATTCCAGTGGTTCTATCACCTTAGTATTGATAATAGAAGGATGACTCTTTCGACTTTGCTTTCCCATTTCACATGCTGCACAGAGATGTTCTATATCAAATTTTAGAACTGGTAGACCTCGAACGTGATCACCTAAGACCAACTTTTTAATGTCCTTGAAGTTCATATGAGAAAGTCTCCTATGCCATAACCAACTTTCATCGGAGTGAGCCTTCGTGAGCAAGCATACGACTAGTTTACCTCTTATAGGATTGAGGTTCAAAGGATACATTTCCCCTTTTCGCTTTGATTTCAACAGAATGTTTTTTGAGCTCTTTTCGACAATTTCTGAGACTTCATCATCGAAAGATACTTTTAATCCAGTACCAACCACCAACTGTGATACGCTGATGAGATTGTGTTGGAGCCCTTCAACATATGCAACCTTCCTTATGGAGAACTCGCCATTGGTGATCATTCTGTAGCCTTTGATAGTTCCAAAAGAGTTGTTGCCATATTTTACAATACCACCATCTTTGAGAGAACGAAACTCTCTTAGTTCCTCCTTCGCTCCTGTCATGTGATGCGAGCAGCCACTATCGATGTACCATTCTTCGTCAAACTGCTCACCATGAATAACCTGCAAAATATTAAGCAAATTTAGGAACCCAAAGTTTCTTGTGTCCTTGTGAGCCTTTTACAAGATAGGGAATAGTGAGAGAAATATCAACCATGTATGTACGTTTAATCAAAGTTGTTTCATCTTTTCTTTTAATACTGAAAACTTTAATTTTAGTTGATTTAGGAGGACTGGGGTTTTTGGCTGAGGAACTGGAATTTAGAGAATCGGATTTAGAAGAGACATTAGATTCTCGGTTTTGTTGATTAGACTTGCAAGCAGGAGGACCGAAAGTATAATTTCATTTGCCATTGGATGAGGGACCGAAACTCTCCTTTCGGTTGTTGTAGGATGAGGGGTCGAAACTCTTCTTTCGGTTTTTGTCGGATGAGGGACCGAAACTCTCCTTTCGGTTGTTGTAGGATGTAACGCCCGTAGATCCGGGCTAGTCAATTTAGAGATGATAGGCGTCAAAAATTAATTTTTGATGAAATATTATTTAGAATGAATAATATTAACTAAGTTACAATATATGTTACAAAGTTTCCGTGCATATAAATAACGCCGAAATCTGAGTTATAACGAAGAAGTTATGACATGTCGAAGTTTCGCGACAGAACCGGCACGACGTAGAATGACGTAAAAAGTGAATTTACGTTAGAGTGATCTTTAATCTTAGCAATCTAAACAAAAGTCGTAGAGTTCGTTAAACCTTGAGCGTGCATAAAAAGAACGTCCAAATCTGACTTCGTATGAGGAAGTTATGATTTTTCTAAGTTTCGACTTAGCGGTATACAGCCCAAATACTCGATTTGAGATCGAGCGGTTTTTAGCCGAAACAATCAAAACGAGAATCGAAGATCTCATTAATTGTAGTGAGACGATGAAAAGATAGGCGAAAACGGACGTCGGATAAAGAAGTTATGATTTTATAAC
Organism: Lactuca saligna; assembly: GCF_052625555.1. Classification (NCBI taxonomy): domain Eukaryota; kingdom Viridiplantae; phylum Streptophyta; class Magnoliopsida; order Asterales; family Asteraceae; genus Lactuca; species Lactuca saligna. The sequence goes on along the minus strand of NC_136422.1, from coordinate 165,572,867 downwards.
GGAGTTTTCCTATCCCGGCCTACTAAAAATAAATAATAAAAATAAAGTCAAAATTAGCCGATGGAGTCTAAACAAAAGTTGTAGATCGTAGTCTCACCTACGCGGAGATATAAAGAACGTCGAAAACGGAGTTCGTATGAGGAAGCTATCAATTTTTTAAGTTTATTAAATATTTTCGATATTTAATTTAATTATAAATTAACCGATATTATCCATGGGGGGGGGGGGGGGTCAGCGATCTGATCTACATTACGCGCAGCGTAATGTAAAGTTACGCCCAACGTAAATGGGTTTCCAGCCCCCTATAAAAGGGTGTTGAGGGCAACCGACTTCTTTGCTCATTTCTTCCCTTTATCTCGCGTTTTTGCATCGTTTTTCGTGCAAGAATTATCCCGAAGCCCCGGTATCATTCCCGAGCCGAGAAGCAAGTCCTGAGGCCCCGAAGATCCCGAGAAGTGAAATTCCCGAGCTGAAGCTCTGCCTGCGAGGAGTCCGGTTTTTGTGAAGATCTTCCAGATCTACCGAAGAATACTACTTCTACAAGCCGTAGTGCTGTCCGATCATCTTCTGATCAAGTGAATGTGTGGTTACTTTCTTCTAACGCATAAATATTAAGTATTTGCTATGAAATATGTGCTATGTGTATAATATAAAGTTGTTTATATGTGTGGGTGTATAGTCCCTTTCATAAACACGTGTATAATACAAGTATTGTTTGAATGTATTAAGTATATGTTTGGGTGAATGTGTAGTTACTTTCTTCTAACACATTAATATGAAGTATTTGTTATAAAATACATGCTATGTGTTTATATATTGTTGTTTATTTGAGATGAGTGTGGAATGGAAGTTTTATATAGTTTTTAAATGAGTTAAACTGTATATGTATTTTATATCTACAAATATGTTGGGTAGAACATGGGTAGATGAGATAGTTGGTATGTGATAAAATGATGAGGTATGAAAGATGCGCTTAAGAATAATATTGGTAGATGCACCAAGTAGTGAATGTCGTAATCCTGGCAGATGCGCTTATAGGATAATGTCGGCAGATGCGCCAAATAGAGAATGTCATCATACTAGCAGATGCGCTTATGGGATAATCCTGGCAGATGCGCTTGTAGGATAATGTCTGCAGATGTGCCTAAAAGAGAATGTCATAAACCTGGCAGTCGCGCCTCATAGTGTATGACGTAATCCTGGCAGAGGCGCTTAAAAGATGATGTTGGTAGATGCGCCTTATGTAGCAATAGATTTTGTGCTAATTCCTTAGGTCAATCCTTAGGAATGAATGAATGACGGGTAGTTGAATTCTTAGGGTAAAATCCTAATAAATAACGAAGAGAATGATGATGGGTAATTGGGTTGATTGTTTGATTGTTTAAACATAATAATTATATTATTGTGGGTTGAAAACCCTATGTACTCACCAGGTTTCCCAAGCCTGACCCACTCAGTTTTCTTTGTATCACATGTATCGATACGAAGATATATTTCACGGAGAGATTAAAGGAGACCTAAAATCTTTAGTGTAAATAATGTAAGTTCTGTTTATGCTTATGTGTCTGTATTTGAACATGACATCCCGAGATTTTGTTATATAATGAAAATACATTTCTTTAAAGAAATGCTTTGATAATTTTTATCATATTTTGCTTTGGGAACAAATTCCGCAATTGTTTTCTTTAAAAGATTACTCTGATTTTAAAAACAAAGCATAAACAAATCGGTCTTTTCTGGCCGAGAAATTGGGGATGTCACAGTTGGTATTAGAGCATTCGTTTAAGTGAACTAGGAATTTGTAGGATTTCTAGACTTAAACTTAAAATGCTAAGTGAAATTCTAAGATGTGTGTTTGTTAGGTTTTAGGCACGAGCACTAGTTTATTTTAGGAAAGTTGTCTAAAATGCTTTTATGTGCTAAATGTTATATGTTGTCATATATGATATTATTTTGTCGGATCTATGGTCTGTTGCCGACCGGATCTGGAAACCTTATATGTATAGGATTCTAAGCGTACGTCTACGATATTAGAACTAGCATGTAAACGTTTCAGAGTGATAAGGATGATTTGAATATCTATCGTGAATAAGGATCTAATTTCACCTTATTCGGTGTATAGATCAAAAATGGTGAGAAAAAGAAGTGCAGTTGGAAATGCTGATGAAAACAGGAATCAACCACCAGTGATTGAGCAAATACCTATCATAGCAGCAACACCTGAGCCGATAACAATGGTCGGAGTACAATTGATGATTCAGACAATGTTGGATTGTCAGATGGATGAAACGAGACGTCTGCTTCAACGGAATCATGAAGAACTGTTAATTCAAGTGGAAGAGCCCGAAGTGAATGAAGGGCACTCGGAAGGTGGAAACTTCAGTGGATCTGTTGGTCAAGCCAACCCACCAATAGTTAGGCAAAACAACCAGAATGGAAGGAATGATGGAATGGGATGCAAGTATAAGGATTTTTTGACTTGCAAACCATCGACCTTCACTGGAAAGGAATATCCGATCGGAGTTATGGATTGGATATCGGAAATGGAGCTAGCCTTCATGACGTGTGGTTGCAAGGGAAAGTTACAAACCATATTTGCAGTGCGTCAGTTCAGAGGTGGCGTTGTTTGCTGGTGGAACACTCTGGGGAAGACATTCGCCCTAACGAGCCACTACAATTGTCTTGGGTAGAGTTCTTGGTGCAATTCAAGCGCAAGTTCTGCTCGGCCCAAAACCTGCTAGAGTTGGAGAACAAATTTTTGATATTGAAGAAAGACAACATGTCAGTGGATGAATACACTAATTCCTTCACAGACAAGATGGAGTTTGCTTTGCGCATCGTTCCAGGTAAGTTGACAAAAGTTGACCGGTATGCAAAGGGACTCCCATGGGAGTATGCGGTGCCAGTGCGTCAGGCACCTACTCTAGAGGCAGCTATTTAGGCTGCCAAGTCTGTTGAGAATATGATCAACGAGAGGACCACCAACAAGGTTGAAGTTGGCGAGAAGAGAAAATTGGAAGGAACTTCAGGTTCTAATGAGAAAAGAAAATTCTCGAAGCCTGGATGAGGAGGAAGAGATGAATCAAGGTGGTGCGATAAGTGCAAGAAGAAGCACTCAGGAAAATGTGGCGTGGAGGTGACATGTTTCAATTGTGGAAAGCATGGGTACTACGTTGATGAATGTATATTCAACAAAAAGGTGTGTTACGAATGTAACGAAGAGGGGCACTTCAAGCAAGACTGCCCAAGGAAAAATCAAGCAGCAAGGCTAGAGGCACCGCCAAAGCGAAAGGCCAGAGCATTTCAAATGATCCTTGATGAAACAAATGACAATGTAAGGAATCAGGAACGAGGATTTTATATCCAAATATCAAGTTATGAAGAAGCAGTGTGAATAGTAACTTATGGTATAGCCTATTAGAGGCATAGTATAGGGTGAACTTGAACTTTTGTGTAATAGTTTCAAGAAAATAATATAAACCCTAGTTTTATTATCTGGTGTGTTGAATGATTGTATGATTTTCTTGTATGATGACTTGGTCGACTGCGAGACAATACTTGGGATGAGTATGAGTAGGTGTGAAAGGTAGTAGATGCATATACTACCGGAAGCACAGGACTCGCACTTGGATCAGGGAAAGTCACAAAGTTACCAAGAAGCTAGTAATTTATTATGTTTTGTTCAAGTGTGTCATTACCTTTGTTTCGGTAGTGACTAGTAAGATGTTTCTTGTTTCGAACCTAGTGGTCATATTTAAATTTGAGTTCGACTACGATAAGTATGTTACGTAGTCTAGAGGACCAAGTTAGATGTAACATCTAACTTAAGTTAGAAGGTTGAAGTTAATGTGATTGATAGTGTCGCGCTCGTTGTTAAAAGAAGTTTGCAGGTAGAAATGTTACATGCTGAAATGTGATTATATCACATTAGAATACGAAGAAAGGTATATTCTATTCTGGAATTTAACTTTATTAAAGACCGAGTCTAAGCATCGCATCGTGCGATGAGAGGTCAATAAAGCACGACCCATCGGTTTGTTACAATAGATAAATGAAAGTAATTATCCTGAGAAGAATAAGGAGTCCACAATAAGGACTTATTTGGTAACTTGAAGGTTACGATTGAAAGTACAACATAGTACGATAAGCAGATGCAAGATTGGGCATCTTCTGCGATCAAGAAAGCCATAGAGTTAAATACTCTTTTGAGGAAACATAGAAGTTACGGTTATTACCTAGGATGAATAAATAACGTGTAAAATCATTATGCAAGTCCTATTTCGTTGATGATTCCAGGATGTAATCATCCTAAGGGGGAGATAAGCGTAACGCCCGTAGATCCGGGCTAGTCAATTTAGAGACGATAGGCGTCAAAAATGAATTTTTGATGAAAGATTATTTAGAATGAATAATCTTAACTAAGTTATAGTATATGTTACAAGGTTTCCGTGCATATAAAGAACGTCGATATCCGAGTTATAACGAAGAAGTTATGACCTGTTGAAGTTTCGCGACAGAACCGGCACAACGCAGAATGACGTAAAAAGTGAATTTACGTTAGAGTGATATTTAGTCTTACCAATCTAAACGAAAGTCGTAAAGTTCGTTAAACCTTGAGCGTGCATAAAAAGAACGTCCAAATCTGACTTCGTATGAGGAAATTATGATTTTTCTAAATTTCGACTTAGCGGTATACAGCCCAAATACTCGATTTGAGATCGAGCGGTTTTTAGCCGAAACAATCAAAACGAGAATCAAAGATCTCATTAATTGTAGTGAGACGATGAAAAGATAGGCGAAAACGGACGTCAGATAAAGAAGTTATGATTTTATAACGGAGTTTTCCTGTCCCGGCCTACTAAAAATAAATAATAAAAATAAAGTCAAAATTAGTCGATGGAGTCTAAACAAAAGTTGTAGAGCGTAGTCTCACCTACATGGGGATATAAAGAACATCGAAAACGGAGTTCGTATGAGGAAGATATCAATTTTTGAAGTTTATTAAATATTTTCGATATTTAATTTAATTATAAATTAACCGATATTATCCATGGGGGGAGTCAGCGATCTGATCTACATTACGCGCAGCGTAATGTAAAGTTACGCCCAACATAAATGGGTTTCCAGCCCCCTATAAAAGGGTGTTGAGGGCAACCGACTTCTTTGCTCATTTCTTCCCTTTATCTCGCGTTTTTGCATCGTTTTTCGTGCAAGAATTGTCCCGAAGCCCCGGTATCATTCCCGAGCCGAGAAGCAAGTCCCGAGGCCCCGAAGATCCCGAGAAGTGAAATTCCCGAGCCGAAGCTCTGCCTGCGAGGAGTCCGGTTTTTGTGAAGATCTTCCAGATCTACCGAAGAATACTACTTCTACAAGTCGTAGTGCTGTCCGATCATCTTCTGATCAAGTGAGTGTGTGGTTACTTTCTTCTAACGTATAAATATTAAGTATTTGCTATGAAATATGTGCTATGTGTATAATATAAAGTTGTTTATATGTGTGGGTGTATAGTCCCTTTCATAAACACGTGTATAATACAAGTATTGTTTGAATGTATTAAGTATATGTTTGGGTGAATGTGTAGTTACTTTCTTCTAACACATTAATATGAAGTATTTGTTATAAAATACGTGCTATGTGTTTATATATTGTTGTTTATTTGAGATGAGTGTGGAATGGAAGTTTTATATAGTTTTTAAATGAGTTAAACTGTATATGTATTTTATATCTACAAATATGTTGGGTAGAACATGGGTAGATGAGATAGTTGGTATGTGATAAAATGATGAGGTATGAAAGATGCGCTTAAGAATAATATTGGTAGATGCACCAAGTAGTGAATTTCGTAATCCTGGCAGATGCGATTATAGGATAATGTCGGCAGATGCGCCAAATAGAGAATGTCATAATACTAGTAGATGCGCTTATGGGATAATCCTAGCAGATGCGCTTATAGGATAATGTCTGCAGATGTGCCTAAAAGAAAATGTCATAAACCTGACAGTCGCGCCTCATAGTGTATGACGTAATCTTGGCAGAGGCGCTTAAAAGATGATGTTGGTAGATGCGCCTTATGTAGCAATAGGTTTTGTGCTAATTCCTTAGGTCAATCCTTAGGAATGAATGAATGACGGGTAGTTGAATTCTTAGGGTAAAATCCTAAGAAATAAAGAAGATAATGGTGATGGGTAATTAGGTTGATTGTTTGATTGTTTAAACATAATAATTATATTATTGTGGGTTGAAAACCCTATGTACTCACCACGTTTCCCAAGCCTGACCCACTCAGTTTTCTTTGTATCACAGGTATCGATACGAAGATATATTTCACGGAGAGATTAAAGGAGATGTAAAATCTTTAGTGTAAATAATGTAAGTTCGGTTTATGCTTATGTGTCTATATCGGAACATGACATCCCGAGATTTTGTTATATAATGAAAATACATTTCTTTAAAGAAATGTTTTGATAATTTGTATCATATTTTTTTTTGGGAACAAATTCCGCAATTGTTTTCTTTAAAAGATTACTCTGATTTAAAAACAAAACATAAACAAATCGGTAGTTTCTGGCCGAGAAATTGGGGATGTCACATAGGATGAGGGACCGAAACTCTCCTTTCAGTTGTTGTTAGATGATGGACCGAAATCACCCTTTTGGTTCCTGTTGGTTGAAGGACCGAAACCATCCTTTCGGTTCCTATCGGTTGAAGGACCGAACCCATCCTTTCGGTTCCTTGATTCTTCTTGTGATTTTTGCTTCCTTTCAATCCTTACAAAATTAGGATTTTGAGAATTCCAAAACTGTTTTCTTTCTGAGAGATTCTTCTTATATCTCAGATTTCTTTGATGCTTACGATCAGCCACCTGTTTTGGATTTCTGTGAATGTTGGCCTTTCGTTTTGAAGAATGTGCACAGCATGCGCTTTTTGCTGAAGAAGTATCACTTGTGGTTTGCGTAGGTTCGTCCAAAGGAGTTTTAGTTTCGCTTGTGCTCGGCACCTCATACTTTGTAGCCTCATTTAGTGGTTCAGGTATGTATATACCTTTTACCCTCCATGAGGTTTTCTGAGAAATACCCTTCGTCTCATCTTCGTTGTCTATTGGGGCCGACCAGAAAAATTCATCACATGCACCAGCATTATCTTCTTTTACCATAGCAGTTAACTCTGCAGTTTGTTGTGGAGTGATTCCTGGAACTGTGTAGACTTGGTTTGGAGTGGTTTGAACCTTTTGGTACACAACAGCTTTACCTTTGAGAACTTTGGACTTGTCAGTAGAGGAACGAGCGAACTCAATAGAGTTTTCAGAATTTAGGTTCTTATGGGACTTGGGTTCGTTTTTGGCTAATTCAGAATAGTCTACCAAATCTTCTATAGAAATTTCACTCATGTCATCATCCTCATTAAGTTCAAATGTATTTTCAACATCAATTTTGTTTTCTGAACTTAAATTGGCATTCAAGGAGTCAAATTTTTGTATAGTTTCGGCTCTCAATTTCAATCTATCATTTTCATTACAGATTTTTGAGCATGTCCTTGTGGTCCTTGGACTTTATGTAGGATTCAATTTTGTCCAGACCTATTTTGTATGCAGGGGACACTTCATCAGAAGATACAACACTTTCACAGTTGTAGGCTTCATCATCAATTTCATCCTACTTTAATTCAAGGAAAGGCAAAATCATACGATGTATCTTCTTCCCTATTTCACAATCAAGATGCAACTGGGTGATGTTAAAATAGAATCACTTAGCAATTAAACAAAAAACATTTCTCTGTTTAAGAATTTTAAGATTGTCTCTCTGCAAATAAATAGAATCATCTTTAGATCTAATTAACTCCTTTTCCTTCTGCTCGATCCACATTCTTCGTTCCTCACTCTTTAAAGAAATCTTGTTGATTTGATCAGTTAGGTTAGAGTTTGTGACACGGGTTTGGGTGAGACTGCTACTTATGCTAGAGAATTTTGACTTTAAATTATTTAATTCCTTTTTCATAATTATTAGTAGGTATTTTTAGAGAGGCAAGAATGTCTTGTACCTTTTTGATCAACTCATCACATTCATTGATCTGAGCATTAACAGGCTTGGCTGTAAAACATCTGTCCTCTCGCTCTCTTTCTTCATCAACTCCCCCATCAGTTGTGTATCCTCTCATTTGGGACACACCCTCGGTCACCACAAAACATCTTCCCGTTGCCTGTTCTGCTTTTTCCAGCATAGCTTTTCCGTGAGTAGGCTTCCTTACTTCGTCATCCTCAGAATCTGTAGACCAGACCTCCACACTGCCGAATTCATCACAGTTATTTGTACCCTGCACAATCAAAGCATTCATGGTAGAGTTATTAACAGCAAACTTTCTTTTCTTTATTTTCTCCAATCTTCTTAGGAGGCTCGCTTCTTCATCTTCTTCGTTTGTCTTTTCTTCTTTCTTTCTCAACATACAATCTTTAGCAAAATGATTTTTGCCTCCACAGTAATGACAGTCAAATCCCGAGTCTCCTCCAACTTTAGCTTCCTTCTTTAACTCTTCAGACTTTGACCCCATCTTCGGTTCCTCCTTGATCCTTTCGGCGCTATAACCTCCCTGCCAGTTTCGGTTCTTGTTGATTGGGAATTTCTTCTTGATGAATTTTCTGGGATTTGACACCATCATGGTGTATTCTTTGCCGGTTAGATCAAAGTCAGCAAGATCTAATTCCTCTTCTTCTTCAACCGAACTCTTTCCTTTGGAAACAAGAGCTAAAGAACCCAAACCCGAGACCACATTCGTTTCCTTTGATAAAGAATTCTCATGGGATTTTAAAATACCCACCAGTTTTGCCAGAGAGTAAGACTTGAACTATTCATGAGCCTTTACTGTTGACACAACAACCATCCATTCAGATCTAAGGCCGTTCATGAAAGTGACCTTTTGTTCAATAACCTTTCTTTCAATTCCATGCTTTATCATCTTACTCAAAAGATTATTGAAGCGATTGAAAGTTTGAACAATTTTTTCTTCAGGCTTCTGCTTAAAGTCCCCAAACTCAGATAACAAGAGAGTTTGGATAGAGTGTTCCAGATCTTCATCTATGGAATATAATTCCTTCAATCTATCCCAAATCTCCTTAGCTATAGCACAAGAACTAACCAAATGAAACGTATCCGATTGTAGAGCAAACCTTATCATCCGTAGAGCTTTGATGTTGCACTGAAACTTCTCTTTTTCATCCCGAGGAATGTCTTTAACGTCATTAACAAGCTGATTGTATTCTTTCTGTGTTTTAACAATCTTTGGCGTGCTTGAGTGAGCGAATGGGCCTGAAGTGATTGCTTCCCAAATTAGATATCCATTGTCCTCCGATCCAATCACGTAGTCTTCAAAGTGATGCATCCAAACTTCATAGTCTTACGTATATAGGATTGGTATTCTTGTTGTAGATCCTATGCTGTTGGAAATATTGATCGGATTGGTTTGTGAATCGTCCATGGACTTGTAAATACTTTTGATCGATAACCTGTAAAATATCAGACTTGTAATATTTCATTAGGGTTGGATTAACAGTTAATGAGATACGTCAATAAAGAGTGACGACTCAATAAATATCAATCAATGCGGAATTAAAACCCTATGAACTCCTTCGACAGAAGGGGTGTGTATGGATTACACAGTCTCCTGCTCTGATACCAATTGATGAGTTCAAAAACTCTTAGATCGATTAGATCTTTCACAAGTACGATAAAAGTAATCAAAAAGTTTAAGATCAATATGAGAAAGAATACAAAACAGAATCAAACTTATGCTTATGACTCAAAACAAAGTCACGCCTTAGCAGATCTCGATGAAGAACTTCTTCTATAGAGGCGAGCTAGGGTTTACAATTGATATAAAATAAAACAATGAAATCGATAATCTCTAAGTCTGCATGCATGCAGCTTATATACTAAACCCTAATACAAAATAATGCATGGCTGGACAGGCCCAATACCGGCATTCAAACTAGGCTATGGACCGAAGCCATGACGCAACCCAATAGACTCAACACATCTTAGCCACACCCGTTGAACCCACCTCCCGAGTAACCTCCTCCCACTAATTTTGTGATCGATCCCTCAACATACAAGATGTGAACCCCACCTTTGACACCTCAGGGCAAAAGCTCGTGCGTTGGATATTTTCCATGTCTGCCAGCCAGCGTTGACTAGTGATGGGATTCCTAACCCCAAAGAACTCAGGCTCACCGCACGCCTTAAACTCCCGGAATAAGGGAGCTCGGGCCCGAACCTGGCCTGCAACAATCTCATTTCAGAAAGACCTGAGCCGCTCCTCCATGATCTTCATGATCTCCATGATGCCCTCCTTGACAGTACCAAAGATCACCAAGGTAGCGTCAAGAATACCACGAGTAACCACAACCGCAATAAAATCGTGCAACCTTTATCAATGGGCTCTGCACTAGAGCCTGAACCTGATCCTGATCCTGAACTCGAACCTCGCATGATCATCACCATCCTCAACTAAAAATATTACAAATAAATATGATAAGGAATTCAAAAGGGATTCCTCCTTACCAGACTCCTAAGAGCTATCAGGTATGTCATTGATTCGGCTACATGTCCTATGCTTTCAGTAGTATGGGCCCAATACTACCTTCCACATCTACATGTAACTTCCCTAAGGCCAAACCTGATATCCCTAATTCATCCAACCACAAATCATTACCTATAAATATAACACTAACTCAGATCCTAGACTATTCTAGGATTTTTAAATCCTCATCAAACCAGAAACTCAAATCAATCATAGCAGGTTGCCCTATGCATGCAAGTTATACACAAAGAGAATCACATAGATTGTTAAATAAAGCTTCTAACCTAAGCCACAACCAGACAAGGAACAAGAATAAGGCAGATTCCCTCATTTTAGGGCTATGCAATCCTAAGCATGTACCACTTTGAAAGCATAGACTTAGCAAACAACCAATTCAACATCAATTTCCATATATACTATAGCATGGCTAAAACATTGGGAACACTTACTTGATCTCGACTGATTACGTGCATTGCACTCTCTCCCTTTTTCTTACAAAAATCATTTTCAGGAAAATTTTAACTTTTGGTTTCATTTTAAAAAACCAACTTTTACCATTTCCTCGGTTTGAGTTCTGACACACCTAAGAGTGTGCCCGAATCTCTCAAACCAAGACTCTGATACCAACTTGTAACAGCCCAAATTTTAAATAAAATTTTAACTTTTATAATCATAAATCCCAACCATAATTGGTTACAAAAATCCCATGAAATGACCATAGTGTTTTGAAAGATCAGAGTATCAAAACTAAATGCGAAAATACTGGAGAATACACGCCACACCATCAAGTCGGGCCCTTGTCCTTAGAACTAAAAGTACCTAAAACATCCAACAAAATTGTAAGCACACGCTTAGTGAGTTTTCCAAATGATACGGAACATATAATCACATAATGCCATGCACATATACATATAAGTTTGCAATGGAATCCCTCCATGGTCTTCATTTGGAATGTTATGGGTTACCCCCATGGTCTTGTATCCCTGAGCCATGGGCTGCTCCCATGGTCTTGCCAGGTGACATGGGCTCCTCCCATGGTCTTCACATAAGTCCACACATAAATTTAATAGAAAACCATTACACATTCCATTACTAATCATCTCATATCAATTTATGGGCGGACCTTAGTGCCTTCGACCCATGAGTGTAGTGAGAAGACTCACCTCAGTTTGCTTAACACAGAAGTTGCTCGCCTAATAGTTTGAAACCACACACTGAACAATGATACAATTAACCCTAAATTAGGATTATAACACAACCTAATCAAAGAGTCTAAACATCTAAACCTAAGTCCTTCCATAATTGAAACGACCCAAAAATACGACCCAAAAATTTTTGTTTTTAATATAATCAAAACTGTAATCAGAGTATCATATAATAAAACCATGCGTAATGTATTCCAAAACATAATAAAATACTGTGCGGAAAACTGTATCATACTACACCAACTCAAACAACTAGATCAATCCCAGGCTAAAGCTGAGGCGGTGGTGTGTGCGATGCCGTCATCCCGAGCTCTTCCCTTTGCTTGCGGAAGTACCTAAAACCAAAACTGAAACTGTAAGCACGAAGCTTAGTGAGCTCCCCCAAAATACCACATACCATACAATAACAATATCATATAAACACATATCGGGCCTTGCCCACTGCATCGGGACGAAGCCCGGAAACTGCATCGGACCGAAGTCCGGAACTGACTGGGACCTTGTCCCCTGCATCGGACCAAGGTCCGGAACTAACTGCATCGGACCGAAGTCCGGAACTGACTGGGACCTTGTTCCCTGCATCGGACCGAAGTCCGGAACTAACTGCATCGGACCGAAGTCCGGAACTGGTTGCATCGGACCGAAGTCCGGAACTTACTGCATCGGACCGAAGTCCGGAACTAACTGCATCGCATATCATAACAACTAGCATGAACACATATACTGCATACTACATCGGGCCGTAGCCCGGAACACATAATGCATAACACATAACACATAGCTCACAAATCCTGTCTGAGCCACGAAGGCATCAAACATACTAACTACTGCATCGGATCAAGTCCGGAAACTACTGCTAACTGGACGGGCCGGCATTGTGGCCTTAGACCCGTCCCTACTGGAAGGAAACTCACCTCGTAAACTGGCGGCTGAGTGTGTGTCTCTGAAAGCTAACGGCTGCTGCTCCTGAATCTCCTCGGCTACAAGTCCATGAACACACTCAATCAAATACTAAACACTGCACTTGGGGTAAAATGACTCTTTTACCCTTGGTCAAAGTCAACTTACTTTTGGGGCTGACTCGCCGAGTTGGGCCGCCCAACTCGCCGAGTCTCACTCACTTCCAACTCATACTCACTGCGACTCGTCGAGTGTGGCATCGACTCGACGAGTACCCTCTTGATCCAAGAACTCAGACAATCTTCATCCGACTCGCCGAGTCGTATGAACAGACTCGACGAGTTGTTCTTGATCCTAAGGAGATTGCCTTGGACTCGCCGAGTTGTATGAACAACTCGTCGAGTCCCTCCATCACTGAGTCAACCCTCAACTCGCTGAGTCCACTCTCTAACTCACTGGGTGCACTCAGCACTGCTAAAACGAAGGAATCGGGGACTCGCGACCCGACTCGCCGAGTCGCTCATCCCGACTCGCCGAGTCGCTGCCATGCATCTAGTTTTTACTCGATTTCTCTTGAATCCAACACATGTAAATGATAGATCTGGGTCCAATAAGCTGTTTTACCACGTAAAGTTTCCAACTTTACGTGCACAACCTCATGAATAAGGGAAATAAGGCTAAAAGATGCACAAGATGAGTAGATCCATGGCTAATATGCAATGTAACTCCAAAAAGACAGTAGATCTGGGCTCTACAACACCCCAACATTCAGATCCAAAGGTATTTCGACTTATTAAGACATTCATGCAAACATAAGGCTTGGAACAAACATCAAATAGCTCTTAGAAGAGCTCTAATGGAAGTTTAAAGCATATAACAAGAAGGGAACTCCGAAAATACCTCAATAAACTCAGATTTGCCCTTGGATCTTTGCACTACAACTCGTTTCCTTGCTTCTTTCTTCTTCTCCTTCTTCACACCTTCACAAAAATGGCACCAAATCACTTATAAGCTCTCAAGGGAGGATTAGGGTTCTCTCACTGTGTTCTCAGGGTGAAAGTGGCGAGAATGAGGCTATAATGTGGTTTAAATAGTGGGCAAACTCGGGGATTTAGGGTTTCACCCAGACGGACGGACTCGCCGAGTCCGGGATATGGACTCGCCGAGTCCCCGGCTCCCGCGTGCACAAAATACGCGACCCAACTCGGCGAGTCAGGCTAGAACTCGCCGAGTCCCTCTTGATAACTTAGACAATTAACAATTAATTAACATACCGGGAACGGGTCGTTACAATTCTCCCCCAATTGACTCAGACTTCGTCCTCGAAGTCTGCTACGGCTAGATCTGCGAATAACTCCGGGTAGTGCGTTCTCATCTCTTCCTCAGCCTCCCACGTCCATTCAGATCCCTTCCGGTGCTGCCACTGCACCTTCACTAGCTGAATGACCTTGTTCCTCAAGGTCTTGATCTTCCGATCCAGAATCGCGACCGGCCTCTCAATATAATTCAGGCTGCTATCAACCTGAATATCCTCTAGGGGAACGACTGCTGACTCATCCACCAAACACTTTCTCAACTGCGACACGTGGAAAGTGTTGTGGATCTGACTAAGCTCCTTAGGAAGATCTAACCGATAAGCAACCCGACCCACCCGGGCCATAACCCTGAAAGGACCAATAAATCTGGGGCCAAGCTTGCCCCTCTTCCGGAACCTGATGACACCTTTCCAAGGTGAGACTTTCAGAAGAACCATATCTCCCACCTGGAACTCCAAGTCCGAACGCCTCCTGTCAGCGTAGCTCTTCTGCCGACTCTGCGCAGTCTGCAGCCTACTACGGACCTGCTGGATCAACTCAGTCGTCTTGAGCACCACTTCGGTGCTCCCGATAACTCGCTGACCGACCTCGCCCCAGCAAATCGGGGTCCTACACTTCCTACCATACAGCATCTCAAAAGGAGGTCGATCAATACTCGCATGGTAACTGTTGTTATACGAGAATTCCGCTAACGGAAGATACATATCCCAACTGCCCCCAAAATCTAGAACACATGCCCTAAGCATGTCCTCAAGAGTCTGAATCGTCCTCTCGCTCTGCCCGTCAGTCTGAGGGTGGAAAGCGGTGCTAAAATGAAGACGAGTACCCATCTCGTCGTGGAACCGCTTCCAGAATCTGGAGGTGAAATGAACATCTCGGTCTGACACCACCGATACCGGCACTCCATGACGTGCCACTATCTCTCGCACATAGATATCGGCTAACTTTTCCGCCGATATACTCTCCTGGATCGTGATAAAATGGGCACTCTTCATCAACCGATCCACCACTACCCATATCGAATCCACTCCACGTGCGGTCCTGGGAAGTTTGGTGATAAAATCCATGGTGATATCCTCCCATTTCCACACGGGAATGTCCAACGGCTGCATCTTGCCGTGAGGTCTCTGGTGCTCCACCTTGACCTTCCGGCAGGTCAAGCATCTCTCAACGTACCAAGCGACGTCCCGCTTCATGCAGGGCCACCAATAATCAGGTCGAAGATCTCGATACATCTTCGTCGCCCCTGGGTGGATAGAAAATCGAGATTTATGAGCCTCGTCCATCAATACCTGCCGTACTCCACCCCAGTACGGTACCCACACCCTACCATGAAGCGTCAACAAACCCCAACTATCGTAATCAAACGATGCTACTCGACCCACTATCCTCTCACATTTCTGCCTCTCCTCCTTGAGGCCCTCCACCTGAGCCTCCTTGATCCGCTCCAACAGTGGAGTGATCACTGTCATCCTCATGCACAGATCCCTGATAGGGGCCACCGACACTTTGCGGCTTAGGGCGTCGGCCACCACGTTGGCCTTCCCTGGATGATAAAGGATCTCACAATCATAATCCTTTAGCATGTCCAACCACCTCCTCTGCCTCATGTTCAGACTCGGCTGATCCATCAGATACCGCCAACTCTTGTGATCCGTGTATATAGTACAACGGACCCCATACAGGTAATGTCTCCAAATCTTGAGGGCAAACACAACTGCCCCCAGCTCCAAATCGTGGGTAGGATAGTTAGCCTCGTGAGGCTTCAACTGCCTCGAGGCATAAGCTACCACATGGCCTCGCTGCATCAATACTGCTCCCATACCTGTGATTGAAGCATCACAGTAGACTACGAAGTCCTCTACTCCTTCCGGCAAGATAAGGATCGGTGCCTCGCACAATTTCTGTCTGAGAGTCTCGAACGCCGCCTGCTGCTCAGGCCCCCAACGGGATACCACCGACTTCTTGGTTAGTCGGGTGAGTGGCACTGCTATCTTGGAGAAGTCCTGAATAAATCTCCGATAATACCTTGCCAACCCTAGGAAGCTCCGAATCTCAGATGGAGACCTCGGGACCTCCCACTGCATCACGGCCTCAATCTTGGCCGGATCTACCAAAATACCCTTCTGGTTGACGAGATGGCCAACAAACTGCACCTCGCGCAACCAGAACTCACACTTGGAGAACTTTGCGAAAAGTCTCTCCCTCCTCAAAGTCTCCAACACCTCCCGCAGGTGCTCCTCGTGCTGCCCCTGAGTCTTGGAATATACCAAGATGTCATCTATGAATACTATCACCGACCGATCCAACATCAGTCTGCACACGCGGTTCATGAGATCCATGAATGCGGCTGGGGCATTGGTGAGCCCAAATGGCATCACCACGAACTCATAATGACCATACCGGGTCCTGAAAGCAGTCTTCTGTACATCCTCATCTCTAACCCTCATCTGATGATATCCAGAGCGTAGATCGATCTTGGAGAACCAAGACGCTCCCCGAAGCTGATCAAACAAATCATCTATCCTCGGAAGTGGGTAACGGTTCTTCACCGTTACTTTGTTCAACTCCTGATAGTCAATGCACATCCGATGCGACCCATCCTTCTTCCTCACAAATAAGATCGGCGCTCCCCAAGGCGAACTGCTCGGCCGAATGAAACCCTTGTCTAACAGCTCCTGAAGCTGTGTAGACAACTCCTGCATCTTAGGGGGAGCTAGCCGATATGGTGCTTAGGCTATCGGAGCCGCACCAGGAACTAGATCGATCCTGAACTCAACCTGTCTCTCTGGAGGTATCCCCGGCAAATCCTCGGGAAACACATCCGGGTAATCTCGAACAATAGGAACATCATCAATCGTCGTCTTGCCCTTCTCCCGGGCATCCAAGACGTATGCGATAAAACCGGCGCAACCCTGCTGAACATAGCGCCTCGCCCTTGCGGCGGAACAAAAGATCGGACCACGCTGTGGCCTCTCGCCCTGAATCACTAACTCTCCCCCACTGGGAGTGCGAACCCTCACTAGCTGAAGCTCACAATCAATCACCGCCCCATTGGGGCTTAGCCAATCCATGCCCACGATAACTTTATTCCCTCGCAGGGGAATAGGAACCAGGTCCACTAAAAACTGCTCATCGAATATCTGAAGAGAACACCCTCTATGCACTCTGCCGACCCTCACGGTCCTATCATCTGCTATCTCAACCTCTAACGGACAATCCAGCTCCCCTGGAGCTCTGCTAAATTTCTTGCTAAGCGCAAGCGATACAAATGATCGGGTAGCTCCCGAATCGAACAATACCAAAGCAGAAATGCCGTTCACCAAGAACGACCCTAAATAAAGCATATCATCAAGAAATATACAAACGATAACAATAATAATCAAAAGGTGAAGGAAAGATACCTACCCGTCACCACATCAGGAGTCGCTCGCGCCTCCTCTGCTGTCATCTGAAACGCCCGGCTCTTCGCTGCTGGTGCATCAGATCGGCCCTGCCGGCCATCTGTAATCCTCAAGGTGGCAGGTGCAACCACCTTCCCTGCTGCAGCTAGACTGGGACACTGGGACTTTTTATGTCCCCTCTGATTGCACTGAAAGCAAATCAGGTCTGATGCTGAAACCGCAGTAGCAGGGGCCGTATAATCCCTGCTCATATGCCCAATCCGACCGCACTTGTAGCAGCCGGAACTCCCTGCCTTGCACGCCCCCTCGTGCATCCTCCCACACTTGCCACACCGACCGTGGCTCTGCTGACTCCTGGACCTGTGATCTGAAACCTTGGGCTTTTTGCCCGCACTACCTGAACCCGAATCCGCCTCCGGTTTCCTCTTCCTCTCCATCTCGAGATCAATCTCCCTCTCCCTGGCTCTAGCAATCATGTCGTCCAGCGTTTTACAACTGGACCGGCTCACAAACATGCGGATATCACTCCGCAACATTTCATGATAACGGGCCTTCTTCATCTCCTCATCGGCTGCATACTGAGGAACAAGAAGAGCCCTCTCCCTGAACTTGGCGGTGATCTCCGCCACTGACTCGGTAGTCTGAGTAAGATCCTGGAACTCCCTGTCTAGCTGCTGCACCTCAATGACCAGTGCAAACTCCGCCCTGAACCTGGTAGAGAAATCAGTCCAGGTCATAGCATCCAACGCCGCATCATCCCCGATGGCGTGTCCGACCTCCTCCCACCAATCCCGTGCCCTGTCCTTCAGTAGACAGAACGCCAATCTGACCTTGTCCCCCTCGGGACACCTGCTAGTGCGGAAGGCGTTGGCCACATCCGCCAACCATCTAGTACTCGCTATGGGGTCCCGCGCCCCATGATAGTCTGGAGCTCCGCACGCCCTGAACTCCCTGAATGTAAGAGTGCGCGACCCCATTACGGCCGCCATCTCAGCCCGGAAAGTACTCAGTCTCTCATCCATCATCTCCAAAATACCCTCCTTGATCGAACCGAAGATCACAGGAGTCTGCTCCAATATGATGCGGGTAACCTCAGAAGAAAGGAACTCTCTGGTCTGCTCATCCATCTGCCCGACCTCCGGGCCTGATCCCGATCCTGATCCCCCTCCGGCATCTGAGCTGCCGCCTGCTGGTCTCGGACGCAAAACTACCATTCTGAAACATATCATAACAACATCAGAACATTGAAATATCTCAAGGGATCATGACACTGCTACTAGCTTCCTGGTCTTGTCTTGGCCTTCCTTGATTCGAGTACGGATCCTCTGCTTTCAGTAGTACGGGCCCATACTACCTTCCACATCTATCCGTACTTTCCTCAAGAACTGCCTTGACTCCACCAAGTCACTTCTACTACTGCTATTCTCTGCTACTCTCATCCTAGGCTTGCCCTAGGAAAATCTCAGGCTCAACACAACTGGTCCTCAGCTGCTGAAGGTTTCCTCATAACGCCAATTAGCCATTACCTAAACACCATCACATGTGATGAGGATCAGATAATCCTTCGAGTAAAAGACCCGTCCCTATAACGGTTGGACTCAAACAAGAGCTGCGCAATAGGGCCAGTTCCAGTACTCTGAGATTATTCAATCCTAGTCACATGTGGTGTGACGTGTTCACCTAATGGCTAACTCCCATCACTCGGAACCCCACTAAGCACAAAGCAAGCAGCATTCGGACATGGAAAACAGACTCAAGCAAACTATTCTCATAACAAGAAACTGCACTAGCATAAGATGCTAAGCTCCTGCTATCAGGCATAACCTAATCAGGCTATCCTACTGCTGTCTACTCAGTACTAGCATGCAATACTCATAAAGCTGTAACACATAAGCAGGCACATAAGGCATTCTCCTAAATCCTTAGTCCTATACTAGCATGCTGTTCTACTAAAACTGAAATTGAACAAATAACTTGTATGGGTAATTTGGGAGTACTTACTTGAGCTCGGCTGACTGCATGCACACACCTCTATCTTGTTTTAAAAAAAAATCTTCCTTTCTAAGTACTTTCAAAATTCTTTTTATAAAACGTTTTTATTTTAATAAAATCTTTCATTTCCCTTAGTTTGAGTTCAGACACACCCGGAAGTGTATCTGAATCCCTCAAACCAGGGCTCTGATACCAACTTGAAACGACCCAAAAATACGACCCAAAAATTTTTGTTTTTAATATAATCAAAACTGTAATCAGAGTATCATATAATAAAACCATGCGTAATGTATTCCAAAACATAATAAAATATTGTGCGGAAAACTGTATCATACTACACCAACTCAAACAACTAGATCAATCCCAGGCTAAAGCTGAGGCGGTGGTGTGTGCGATGCCGTCATCCCGAGCTCTTCCCTTTGCTTGCGGAAGTACCTGAAACCAAAACTGAAACTGTAAGCACGAAGCTTAGTGAGCTCCCCCAAAATACCACTGGTGGTTGTCGAGGCCAACACAAATAATAACCCTAAATGTTACACACTAAAATAGTGTATAGTGGTAAAGGGATCGAATCCACGGAGATTGGTTCAATTTCTAACTCTATGAAAAATCTCTTTGTAAAAATACTTGTAAAATAACAATAAAAATAAAATGGGGGGTTTTGGTGTTTTGAATACTTGATGCTAACTAGAATTAACTATGATTTAAATAGACAATTACAACAAAAATAAGAATTTGATGTAAAATCAATAAGGGAAAGATGGTTGACTTAAAGTTTTCTCACTTTGACTTTTGATGAACATATCATTAGAATTCAATGGTGCAATACTTGTTTTAAATCCTCAATTTGACTATAGTAATCCAAGAAGCTTGAGATTACCTAGACTTTTCTTAATTGTTGAAATTGCTAGAGAAGCTCATAACAATTTCCTTAGTCAAAGTCACTAATTCCAAATAGCATGTAATTAGTGAAAGTCAACTAGCATTAAGAACCAAAAAGTCACCAAATCCAAGAGGGGTCAAATGCTTTCACCACCATGTTGGAGGAAATGTTTTTATGATTGTGTGAAGTAAAAACAACACAAAAATCATTTGTTGCTTGCTAATTTGAGGATCCTTTACTTAATCAAGAAATTAGCCAACTAATCACCACAAACACATTTAAACTCATGAACTAAAACATACAAGTAATGATAAGATGTTAAAACACAAAACATTTCCATAAAGATTCAAGAACATGTTCATGGATTCTTCAACATTCAACAAAAGTTCAAAGGATTAAACAAAAGTCAACCAAGATTAGTTTAGCCAAGCATGGCTAAACACAAAGAAACAAAGTTAGAGAAATTTGTACCAAACATTCAGCAAGAATCAAGAGGTAAAAATATGATGTTCTTCAAGGGTTCTTGGCCTTCAAAAGTCTCCAAAACTCCAGAGAGAATCTTCAAAAATCGGATGTCCAAGAGTGTGCAAAAGATGGGCACCAACCTTCCTCAAATAGCTCAAAAGAAGGATTTCCGAAATTGCCCCTGCAGGGCCTTGCGCGACCCGCGTGCTGCTGCGCGGGTGGGCTGCGCGGGTGGTACCTGACATGGGCTCCTTTGAGATTTTGGGCCTCTAAAGCATATCCCACTAGCCCAGATCGAATCCAATCACCTCCTAGCCCATTTTCTTCAAGTTTTTCTTCATTTAAAGCCCAATTTGACCTCTCTAAATCCTCCAAAGCTCGTGAACTCGCCCGATTAATAATTTTCATACGCTTGAATGTTCCCCCGCATCTTTCAAATTTAAAGCTCAATTCTTCCAAGCCTTCAAGCAATTGACAAGTCCACCCCATGAATCACCTTCATAGCCATCAAGCATGAAATCTCCAATTCCCTTCAAGCCCAATCGCCTCGCAAGAGTGCCGCCCCGCTAGTTTCCAAGAAAATCTGCAATAATGCTCAAGAAACTAGAAAGTACCCCGAAATGGTCATAAAAATAACAAAAGGGAAAATATGCATGAAAGTTAACTAAAATGCGAATGAAATGTACTAAAATAAACTATAAAAATAAGTAAATAAAATGAAGCTATCAACCACATACCATACAATAACAATATCATATAAACACATATCGGGCCTTGCCCACTGCATCGGGACGAAGCCCGGAAACTGCATCGGACCGAAGTCCGGAACTGACTGGGACCTTGTCCCCTGCATCGGACCAAGGTCCGGAACTAACTGCATCGGACCGAAGTCCGGAACTGACTGGGACCTTGTTCCCTGCATTGGACCGAAGTCCGGAACTAACTGCATCGGACCGAAGTCCGGAACTGGTTGCATCGGACCGAAGTCCGGAACTTACTGCATCGGACCGAAGTCCGGAACTAACTGCATCGCATATCATAACAACTAGCATGAACACATATACTGCATACTACATCGGGCCGTAGCCCGGAACACATAATGCATAACACATAACACATAGCTCACAAATCCTGTCTGAGCCACGAAGGCATCAAACATACTAACTACTGCATCGGATCAAGTCCGGAAACTACTGCTAACTGGACGGGCCGGCATTGTGGCCTTAGACCCGTCCCTACTGGAAGGAAACTCACCTCGTAAACTGGCGGCTGAGTGTGTGTCTCTGAAAGCTAACGGCTGCTGCTCCTGAATCTCCTCGGCTACAAGTCCATGAACACACTCAATCAAATACTAAACACTGCACTTGGGGTAAAATGACTCTTTTACCCTTGGTCAAAGTCAACTTACTTTTGGGGCTGACTCGCCGAGTTGGGCCGCCCAACTCGCCGAGTCTCACTCACTTCCAACTCATACTCACTGCGACTCGTCGAGTGTGGCATCGACTCGACGAGTACCCTCTTGATCCAAGAACTCAGACAATCTTCATCCGACTCGCCGAGTCGTATGAACAGACTCGACGAGTTGTTCTTGATCCTAAGGAGATTGCCTTGGACTCGCCGAGTTGTATGAACAACTCGTCGAGTCCCTCCATCACTGAGTCAACCCTCAACTCGCTGAGTCCACTCTCTAACTCACTGGGTGCACTCAGCACTGCTAAAACGAAGGAATCGGGGACTCGCGACCCGACTCGCCGAGTCGCTCATCCCGACTCGCCGAGTCGCTGCCATGCATCTAGTTTTTACTCGATTTCTCTTGAATCCAACACATGTAAATGATAGATCTGGGTCCAATAAGCTGTTTTACCACGTAAAGTTTCCAACTTTACGTGCACAACCTCATGAATAAGGGAAATAAGGCTAAAAGATGCACAAGATGAGTAGATCCATGGCTAATATGCAATGTAACTCCAAAAAGACAGTAGATCTGGGCTCTACAACACCCCAACATTCAGATCCAAAGGTATTTCGACTTATTAAGACATTCATGCAAACATAAGGCTTGGAACAAACATCAAATAGCTCTTAGAAGAGCTCTAATGGAAGTTTAAAGCATATAACAAGAAGGGAACTCCGAAAATACCTCAATAAACTCAGATTTGCCCTTGGATCTTTGCACTACAACTCGTTTCCTTGCTTCTTTCTTCTTCTCCTTCTTCACACCTTCACAAAAATGGCACCAAATCACTTATAAGCTCTCAAGGGAGGATTAGGTTTCTCTCACTGTGTTCTCAGGGTGAAAGTGGCGAGAATGAGGCTATAATGTGGTTTAAATAGTGGGCAAACTCGGGGATTTAGGGTTTCACCCAGACGGACGGACTCGCCGAGTCCCCGGCTCCCGCGTGCACAAAATACGCGACCCAACTCGGCGAGTCAGGCTAGAACTCGCTGAGTCCCTCTTGAAAACTTAGACAATTAACAATTAATTAACATACCGGGAACGGGTCGTTACAATAATGGCCCAAAGATCTTCCCTTTGCTAATGGGCCTAAGATCCAAGATAAAAGCCATTAATAGACCACATGGCCCAATAAGGCCCAACCAAAACAGTTATGGACCAAATCATAATATCAGCCCAAAACTCTAAATGGGACCAGGCCCAATAAGCTTACAAGCCCACACAAATCCCAGATTCAACTGGAGTGTGTACGCCCTTCGTACCACTCCAGTAACTCAGCGTACTAGACCCTTAAGCTATACGTGCTGCGTACACAATATGATGCACGATGTACAAGCATGACATGTATCAATCGACCATTAAGTGCTTAATACTTGGGATTTCAATGCCAAACTTTAGATTTGAGTCCATTAAGATGTCCTAGGGTATAAAGTTGGCAGCTTTATGCCCTTGCATGTTATGAGTGACCCTAATACTTCATTCTTCCCATTAAGACCTCATTTAAGACCTCTAACTTATGTATGGAGTCAAAACAGCCTTTAAGATGGCACCTTTATGATTCAAACATGCTCAAGGAGCTTAAATCTAGCAATCCTAATCTCTAGAGTTTCTCAACTTACAAGAGAAGGCCTAAAAGCCAAAAAGGGACTCTATAACAAAACCCTAGCTCAAACAATCAAAAGAGATGACAAGGTTATGACTTTATACCTCCATAAGTTCCTCAATATGAACTAGATGCATGATCTAGAAGCTCAATGACACCCAAGGCTTGATCACCACCTTCTCCTTCTTGAACGCTCTCAAAAATGGCCATCAACACACTTTCTAAGCTCAAGAATCACACTCACAAGGAAATCTGAGGTTAAGGGACAAAATGAGGCTATGGAGGCTGATTAGGGTTTAGTCCAAAAGACTTAAGGATGTTTATATAGCTCTCAAGCCCGGATATTAGGGTATTGGTCTTCAGTCACGTACTCCCTGCGTACCCCCTTGGTACGCCCATCGTACATGACGAACCTCCACGATCAACCATCCTTCGTACGCTAAGCGTACTCCTTAAGTACGCCCAACGTATGAAGGGACCAATTTTGCAATAACTCTCATAATAAGGCTAAGAAATGTAAATACTTGGATCCCAACCATTGCATTCACTAATGTTCATCACAAGTTCATAAGAAACCTTCAAAATAACTAGTTATTAGTGGATTATACCAACATCAACAAAATATTATTTTAGCTAAGCATGATTAAGATTAAAAATAAAAGTTCAAAAATACCAAACATCAATCCAATGAACTAGATGAAAGAAACCTTTCAAAACCCTATTCAAATACTTCAAAAACTTCAAAGAGAATACTCATTTATGCATGGTTCAAAGTTGTCTAAATAAGCTCACCAACCATCCACACAATAGCTGTCAAACATGAAATGATAAAATGGTCCTTACAACTTTAACGCAAACCATTTTGGATTCTTACGCGGACCAAGTGAATAGGTATGATTTCTTTTTTACTTCCAGCACATGTCCTTTTCACCAAGATCTTTGTTGTCGCTTTGTTCCAACATTCCATGCCCGAGTATAAAGGCACAAATTCCTTCTAAAAGACCTAACATTTAACCCAATCATCTCTATCAACTCTCCTAAGCCAAAATCATCAATCCACTTCATCAAGCCCAAAAAGCATAAATCTTCAAGTCTAATTTAATCCAACTAATCTCTTGATAATCCCTGTTGTCTTCGAAAACCTAAAATTAAGCACACAGACTAGAAAGTTTATGATATGGATATAAAATAAATATAATAAAAATATGCATGGTGATTAACTCAAAATAAAATAAAATATGCTAAAACAAACTATAAAAAAAGTACATAAAATGCACATATCACTACCCTAACTAATTTTCTTCACGAGTTTAATGTTTCTTCAATCAACAACATATGTACTAATGTTTCTCCAATAAAGGTTTATATTTAGCATGTAGAATCCACTTGGATCACATGCCTAATCGAGAAAACTTGAAGAATCGTGGAATAGATATTGATTTCAGATTGTCGTATTTGTGATTTGGAGGTTGAGACAAAGTGATAATTTATTTATTCATTAGGGGGACACCACACGATTACAGTAGTATCTGATTATTGAATCAAATGAAGACATCATATTAATTGCACAATACTAAGCATGTTACTTTCCTATTCTTTTGGGTGTTCTGAAGATTTCGGAAGAAGGTTCTTCTCGCATCTTCTCACCTAGGAAGGATGTTGTTTTTCATAACATTTTAATATTTTTTTCGTGTATTATTAGTGATGACTAGAACTAAATTGCTTAACTTGAAAAAAGTAAACACCACCATTTGAACGACTCACACCGAACTCGATCCACGACCCATCATGTGAGGGTAAAATGTCTAGCAGTAACAATATTTTGAGCATGCAAAGTTTAAATCATGAATAATTTTACAAAAATTTTCTATTTCAACTACAGACTCACATTACATGGACATGAATTAGATTAGTTAGCTTCATTTAGCAACCTAATTTTCGCTTTTAAAAATGGTTGATGTTGTATTTTTTTTTTATTAGTTTCTTGCTGGTTATTTTATACAAGTTTGTTGACGTTCAAAAGAAAAACCTAGCATTAAGGATTATTCTGAATCATAGTTTTGTATCACTAAATAATATATTAGGCATTTATTAGAAGTTAAAACTACATTCAAAATCAGAACAGAAAACATATATTTCTTCTCATTCTCTCCGTTATAAGCATATTTTCTTCTTTGGTCCATTATACCAAGTTTTTTTTTTTTTTCGTTAATATCCAAAGTAACAAAGGAATGCAAGACATTCACTCTTAGCGACAAAACCGAGGTAAATTCATTGTTAACATGTTTTAATTAAGCTATGGGATTTTATATTTATAAACATCAAACAACTAGTTTGTATGTAAAACAAAGTATTGCAAACATAATAATTGTCGATGGAGACTTGTATCAACCAAATTCGTCATTACCATAACCGATTGTATGAACATGACATGCTTAATAAAGGACAAACATATACCCTACGGGGTAAACAAACGATTTGTTATATTTTGACTTTTATAACATTCTTTGATTTTAGATATGGGTATGATCAAAATCTAACAAGAAAAGCTAAAATACATAACAAAAGGAAAACGCCAATGATTGTTCGATGAATAGATTTAACAAAAATATCTAAAATGGGAGAAAATAACAAGATATTGAAATTTTCAATTATAATTTTATAAATATTGAAAATTATATATACTATTAAAACATAATTGGACTGAAAAGTTGTTCTTGTAAAGTTGAGGGGCCTATCTGATAACTTAAGATAGTGGGTGTCGATTATCATAAAAACAGAAAACACTGTGTAATCATCATCTTTCTCTTTGGACTCCTGAAAACCCAAAAAAAAGGAAGTAAAACCATCGAATTTTATGCATTCATCAAACTAAAGTCTTTTAAAGTCCAAATTGTTTGGCTTCCCGATCTGGGTTCTGAAAAAGCTAAGATTTTTTATAGAAATTTGTTCATATGCAGATTAATTGCAGTTTATCGGAGCCCCAGGCTCACTCAATCCATCAAAATTTGGGGCTTTTTTATTCGTGATTCATCTCTTTATGAATTTGATTGATCTCTTTGTATCCGTATGTATATATCGAGATCAACCATAACTATGAGTCCAACGAGGGTTTTGCGAACTGGGTTTATTCTATTGGCGATTCTTGGTAGGCTAACGTGCGCCGATGAGCTCTCTAGGGTTTCCAATCCTGTCTGCCCTACAAAGTCGATCAAAGCTTCGATCCTTGGAATTGGTGATTCCATCTGTCCATCAAGTGGAATCGGTTGTTCCATCGGTGTTATTGAGGTATTTACACGCTTCTGATTACATGTAATAATTGTTCTTGAAGTTATATCAACTAGGCGTTTCAATCTAGCATTCCTCTAGGTAAAGTCAATCTTGAGTGGCTTTGAAGAAGTCATATTCTATGTTCATATAAAATTAGGGTAATAACTAATAACCAATGCTTCTTATTTGGGGATTTTTAGTTTCATCATATTAATTCATGATTTTGTTGTGCTCAATGGATAATTGGATATATCTATGAGTATACTCATCAAGACTTGTTTTGTGATTTGCTTTCATTCATAGAATTTGTGAATTTGTTGGTACATACATAGAATAAGTTGCAAGCACAACTTTATACAACAAAATCCATTTATAATGCAACATTACATACTTATCCCTTTCTCTAATCAACCGATTATCTAATCATCTGATTCTGATATCGATACTGATACTGATATTGATTTTCGCGTCTTTTTACGAAGGGAGATGACACATCGATACAAAAGGCATTGAGTATGATTGACGCAAATACCCATAATTACATAGTGGTACTTTTCTATGCATCATGGTGCCCATTCTCCACAATCTTTAAACCAAGTTTATCATTGATGTCTTCATTCTATCCTTCCATCCCTCATTTTGCAATCGAAGAATCCCGCGTAAAGCCGAGGTTTGTCACCTATAATAGCATATTCTACTTTATTATCTTCCCATTACATAACAACAACAACATACTTATATTTTTTTTTACCCATAATAGCAACATATTTACATTTCTTTACCAATAACAACAATATGTTACAAACAAACTACATTTCCCATACTTTTTTTTTGTAGTTTACTTTCGAAATATGGAGTTAATGGGTTTCCTACATTATTTATTCTAAACTCGACAATGCGTGTGCGTTATCATGGCCCACGGACTTTGGGTTCTCTTATGACTTTCTACACGGATGTTACAGGTATATTCAGCTTCCTTATTTTCTCCAAATTGAAAGAAAACATAATAAAAAAAAATTTATGAAAAAGTGTTAATTTTTTTTAATGGGTATAGGTGTTGAAGCGGAATCAATGGATAAAAAATCTCTAGACAAAATGGATACATTTGTGCACAATAAAAGTAACAACAGCAGTGAGCCGGAATTCTGCCCGTTTTCATGGGCAAAGTCGCCGGAAAATTTACTCCGGCAAGAGACATATCTATTTCTGGCGACTGTGTTTGTTGTTTTCCGGTCAGTTTACCTGACCTACCCGTTCATTGTGACATCTGCCCGATATGCCCGAAGAACACGGTTGTTGAATATATGGAGCTTGTGGGACCACCCGGTTACGTATTTGAATCGGGCTATACAGTTTTTTAGTTCGCTTACAGGTTGTATGGGTGTTGATTTCTTTAATGGAAGGAAGCATTAGATTTGGGTTTTTATAACGTGATTAATTTGATCTTTTTTTATTAAAAAATATATACCAAAGTTTTGTTCTAATTCGTGTTTCGAGTAACTTGCTTCGGGTTTATGTATTATATATACAGGTTACAACTTACAAGTGTATGTACTGATTAAAAAAATGAGAGATGCTTTTGTGAAGGATTTAATATTTGTATTCTGGGGAACAGGTTTAGTTTTAGTTAAATATAGTAAATATGACAGTTGAATCTATATTAGTGAGATAATAATTTTAATTTTTTAATAAAACAAATTATAGAATTTGGTTTTGACCTTAGAGATTTCGATCGGCCATATTAATGAACCTAATATTGACCTTTGAAAAGAATAAAAGGTAGTGCTCCTTGCAAGTTATATCAAAAAAAAAAAAATCTTGTATCTATCTGTATTCATAATTCTTGAAGCAAATCCAGAAACAATATAATGGCAAACATGTGTTTTCTATTTAATTGAAACTAAAAAGGTAAAAAATACTAATGGCGTGTCGGTTTATATTAGACGTGATAAAACATGACATAATACGACAACGCGACACGAAGTTAACGAGTTTGGGTAAATGATTTCAACATATTTAAGTAACGGGCTGATACGACATAACATAAAACTTAAACAGGTTGGGTTAGGATCGAGAGTAGCTAGGGCCAACGAACTCAAACGAGGGTTTGTTCATGAACATCCTAAACAGACATAAACGAATGGAGATAAATAAACATAATTGAACATATATGAATAAAAATGAACATATAATATAATAATGTAATCAAATAAAATTGAACACATATGAACATAAAATGAACTTAAACGAACGTTCACGAACATAACTGAACGATCGAGACCATTGTCCATATTCGTTCGTTTAACTAAACAAATGTGAAACTTTGTTTATGTACGTTCATTTATTAAATAAATGAATATAAATGAACTTCTCGTCAAACAGTTCACAACCAGATCGTTGAACGTTCGGTTCGTTTACAACCCTAGTCAGGACTTTCAACTTGAAGATGACTCGAATATGACTCGTTTAATATATATTTTTTTATAAATAAATGAATGTTTTTTGCCACTTGTCACACTCTTATTCAATTTGCCAAATATTATTTTGTAGTTATTTTGAATTAATTTTTTTTCCACATATCATTTTGAGTTTTTTTTTATTTTATTAAATTCTACATAATATTTTAATATAATAATTACAATAAATATTGTAATAAATGAATACTAATTTTACTAATGAATAATAATTTTACTAATAAACTTAACTTTTAATTTCAAAATTCCTAAAATTAAATATTATAAGTTTCTTTTCTTCATTTAGATTATTTGTTTAACATTAAAAGATAAAAAAAAATATTTACATTATAATATTTTTTTTTTATTTACTTATAAATTCAAAGTTCTTAAATATTTTGATCTTTATATTAATTTTTTTTTCCAATTAACTCATGTAATAGGTCTCACAACTAGTATGTTATATATTATAAACTTTTAGTGGGTCAAACTAAAAAATTAAAATTAAAATAAAAAGTTAGGATGTAATAAGCTAAATCAAATTAGGGAAACCAAAAAGTATGAAAGTGTTTCAAACTTTCAAAGTGATTTAATTATCTTCCTTCTAGTGACTTATCTTTTTTGCTCTAAACTTTTTTTTTTGTCTTCTAAACTTTTGTCATTCCACCTCTCAAATCCGGTATTTCATGTTTTTCCTTTTCGCATCCACATCTTCTATTTTTCAATAGTTATATTAAAGTTCTTACAATTATACTCGATGTGATTTTTATCATGAAATATTTTAATAATTGTATCATTATCGATACTTTGTAAAACGTTTAGTTTAATATGACGCTAAACTATTACTTAAAAATTGATCACGTGTTTTGTTGCACACATCAGTCTTTATCAACTTCATTCCTTAAAAATCATTTGAACATTTGTTGCAACGGTAGTGTTGGTTTGTTATGTTTATCAAAAGGGGGCACAACTAATGAGATGATTTGGCTGCTTTTAATTCTTTGACTAGCTATTTGAACAACAATAATGTCAAAAAATCAAATTTAAATTTTTATAAATTTTATTTATAAATTAACCACTTAATTCCACTCATTTTTACACCATTCTTTTATTTATCTATTACACACATACATGGAACAAATCCCAATACCTCATAAATAAACCCAAAATGTTGACACTACACTAAATCGATATTCTGAGTTTAAATTCCCAAGTAGATATTATATACATGTAGTTCTATATGAAACAAGAAAATTCAATTTTTATATTTTTCAATTTTTTTTCTTATCAAGTCACCTCACTTTGCAAAGTCTTCTCTAAAGTTTAGCAAAAGTTTGGACAAAGATGACGATTCTTGAAACTTTAAGAGGTACAATTAACAAGAGACCATAAAATCTAAGTGGACTATTTAGATGAAGATTCCATTATTAATATTGGTATTAATACTACGTAAAGGTGATATTAATATACATTTTTGCATAGTATCAGGAAGCATCAAAAGATAATATTTATAAGGGAAATTTATTAAACTAACCATTATAAGTGAAGTATTTGAAGAAAATAATCAGTTTTTTAAGTTTTTGAAAAATAACCACTTAATCCGGAAATACTTTATTCAGGAGTAGTTATGGGGTATGTTTGGGAAAACTAGCTGGTAGCGGGTAGCTTGTATCCGGTAGCGTTGTGTTAAACGCTATGTGAAATAGCATTTAAAAATTTGAGAGTTTTGTTTAAACTAAACAATAGCAGCTTGTAGTGCGAAACGAGACTTTCTGTTCAACACGAAGCGTTTTGTCAAACACCGTAAGCTAGAAGCTCTCAAATGCTTCGTGCCAAACACGACCATAGTCATTTTGGAGTAGGCGGTGGTTGGTAGAAGATTTGTCTGGAATCTGACATGTACATTTCAAACTGGAAAAGTGTGTTTTGAATCTCTGTCTGGAATGTACGATCATTCCAGACTAATGTTCCGCACTGTTAAAATTAAGGTATTTCTACTGCCATTGTTGTTACACAAACCAAATACAATCTTTTGTCATATAATCACATAATATCACTCGGAACCGGTTTGGTATCAGTTGATGGTATGAGGTCCACTTATCGGTTTTTAGTTTACAGTTTATTTGATATTCGATTTTATGCTTCCGGCCCTGATTGGGCCCGTTCCGGTTCTAAACATCTTAAATAGCATATTTTTTAGTAGAATCGAACCCCAACCAATACCGTACCGGAACTGGAATCGATTGAAACAGGTTAGTGATATTTGGTCTAGTTTTTGGTTCTTAGTTTACGACTAATTCGATTTCGGTTTTTTCGATTCCGGTTCCGGACCAATTTACATTCTTACCTATAAATATTGGAGCTCGTCGCTGTCGGACGACATATTAATATTGGTTAATTAATTATATGCATGACATGTTTATGATAAAAATAAACATTGTCATATAGTAAATCCAATAAAAACTATCAAATATCACTTAAATATTCAACTATAGTTGTTATTGAAACATTTATTTAATCTATTATTGTTTTACTTGTTTTTCAAATAGTTTCAACATCTATTTTAATCGTTTTGATTTTTTCAAGTATGATAGTTGTTTTTTTTTTAATAACTAGATTATGATCCGCGTTAAACGCGGAGAATATAAATTAAATACACATTACATTAATAGATGGTATTGTTTTATGTGAAATTTTAATAAAAAAATGTTAGTTAGATTCATTTTGAGTTTTTAAACCAAACTTATTAAATACAAATATTTAATATTTATATTAGAGCAATTTGGTGTTTTAATACAATAATTTTTAACATAAATGATCTACGTGATATTTGTTTTATCACAACATGATGCGACTCATTGATTAAAACATGTTGTGTAGTAGATTTATGATTTGACTTTGTTCAGTATACCAACCCCCACGGAGGCTCATATGATACTTTTCATATTGGTCATGTAAAACCAAAAGTAACAATAAGTTGTTATATGTACCAGCAATGTTAAATTCTGTAAAGAAATTTGATAAACATTACAATTAAAGTGCATTGCCATGGACATAAACATCAAACTCAGACATTGTAATTTGGTCAATTTATAAAGTATTTTTTCCATATAAGAATTAAAATATGATTTTTCAGGCTACGCCTAATTAGATATACATATCTTCCGATCAAAGAAAAAAAAACCTTGTTATGAACAAAAATATAATATTAGTTTCATAAATTGCCAAAGGTTAACACTAATAAATAATAACGAACTTTCACAAATCTTGCATATTGGTCACTACATCTAACTAACAAATTAATTTCAGTTTAGATGATTAATTCAAGAAGTGCATCCATGACTTCTTGTAGCTAAATTTGGGGGAATGCTAAGACCTATTAAGATATGTGGGAATAGTCTATGAGACTATGATTGGTTTCTAGAGGGCAATACAAATTCAAAATCGTTAGCACATATCTTTCCTCTAGTAGATTGATTAATTTTTTTATGACATCTCAACGGGAATATAGTAATAACAGGTAATAAGAACAAAGTAAATGCGTGAAATTAGAGAAGAAGAAGGAAACAGAGTAAAGAAAGAATTTGGAAAAAAGAAATGGAGGAGAAGAACATTGAAGAAGAGCATTATAAATCGTACGACTCAACCCAAAATCGTAAGAATAAAAAATTCAATGTAATTCTCTCTCTCTCTAGATAATGATTTGATTATTCAAAAACACCATATATATATATATATATATATATATATATATATATATATATATATATATATATATATATATATATATATATATATATATGTGGTGTTTTTGAATAATCAAATCATTATCTTCTAAAAAATATGAGATCCTATGATATAATCTTGGAGATTTCCGGCTATTAATCTAGAAAAAAGAAATAAATCAGTTATATTGATTCAAATTTACAAATTAATTGACTTGCTTATTTTATGAGTTTTAAAATTCAAATCATTATCTCAAATCGATTCATTTTATGTGGGATATTTTATGAGATAAATAATAAATGATAGTGACTTTAATTTTGACTCTCAAATATTTTGCAGATTTAATGGGATTAGATTAGATTTTATGAGTTAATAACCAAATTAATGATATGGTTATTTAAAAAGTTATTAAAAAACGAATTTAAAATTTGAAGCCAAAAGCTATAAATAAGGAAGTTAAATTAGAAACAATATTAATTATAGAAATTGATATCTTTTATATAAATAGAATGATATGTTTCAATTGTTAGCATAATTGTTGAATTTAAAGATTATATAATTAAATGTAATTGTATTTGAATTATTTTTGGAAAAGATGATGTCATCAATTTGATCTAATGGTGGAAAACATATGATTGAAATACAATCAAAGGTCTTGATTGTTTTATTGGTGAATTAAAGGTTTTCTTTTAATAATATTTAGAGATTATGCTGTCGGTGATAATATCACAAGAAACTAAATGTCATAGCCAAATACACGATGAAAGTAAAAGATGTGTAAATTGGCAAACAAAATTATATATATATATATACACACACACACACACACACATATTAATTTAACGATTAACGTTGGACTCATCAAACCGTACAAACCACACCGAAACCGCATAAATCATCGCACCAAATCACACTGCATAATGCGGTTTAGAGTTTTGCGGTGCAGTTTGTGGTTTCCAAAATATCAAACCCCGTATGCGGTGCTGTAACACCCGGTTTTGAAAGTGTTTGTTACTCGGGGTTGCGGACCAATCATCAGTTGCCATATGGTTTAGGGCTTCGGGAAAGGAAGGATTTAGCCTATTTTGGATGTAGTTACCATGATTTAAGTGATCCATGTATTCAATTATGTCTTCAGAAGCCAAGGGTAAGACTGTAAACCAATATCTTGGTCTTTTATGGATTTTAGGTTCTTCTTCGGGAAGTTTTTAGGGAATGGTGAGTTTTTAATTCTTAAATATTTACTATAAATTATATTTTGTAACATTCTATTGAACTTTATAGAGTTCAATGCATTTTAGGAAAAAAAATGATACAGTTGTATGGATTGTAGAAAGATGATGAAGCAATCTATTAAATTATATAGAGTTTAATGCATTATAGATGCCCTAAATGATATATATATATATATATATATATATATATATATATATATATATATATATATATATATATATATATATATATATATATATATATATATATATATATATATATATATATGTGTGTGTGTGTGTGTGTATGTTCATAAACCATAATAGATTTATCTTCCCAACTCTAAAATCAATAACAATCAGTTATAGACATACATTAATCTAACAGGGGATAAAAGTATAATAAAATAGTATTAGTTTTCAACTGTGAACCCGATACGATTACTCTTTTTCTTCTTCTTCTTGTCCTGTTGTCCATTGTCATAGTGTTGGCATAACAGTTGTAGTCCATTACTGATCTCTTGATCATATTCAGCCTCTGATTGGTTGTTCCAAAAACACAACAACTTCATGGTCAAAGACTTGGGAACATCTAGTCTACCATCCGACACTGTTTTTGTTTTTGTTTTCGATTTTTTGAAGTACTGGAAGGTTGGGCTATGATCAGAAACTTGTTGAGAAACCTTCCTCCTCTTTTGAAAGATGGATTTTATAATCTCTTCTTCAAGCTTTTCCTCCTGTTGTACCATAGGAGTTGATCGTTGCTGCAAAACTTCAAGCATTGCATCTGCACTCACACTTGCATGTCTTGACTTCGGTGACTTCCTTTCCTCAAGTCCAGAGAGAATCTCCATCTGCCTTTATTCTCCAAGGACTGGGTGCTTGGTTGCTTCTCCTTCTCAACAGGCTCAAAATTTCTACCGGCTCCAAACTCCACCAAATAATCTGAGTTTTGTGGGTCTATCTTTATCATAAAGCATTTGGAGCACTTGAAATACAATCTGAATATCTTCATCCCAAGATACGTCTCTCCCTTGACTTCTTCTTTACACGAGTTAGAATTTGGTGCCTCTGGACATGTAGTTTCCACAATTCTTGCACTTAATGCTCATCGGAAGCATCATTCTAACCTTCATTTGTTGATTAGTCGGTATTCTCCTTCTCGGAATCTTTGTTGGATCAAAATCAGTCGAATAGTATTTATTCAAAACCTTTCTCTCTACCATCTCTATATATCTCTTTCTGAGGCTAAGGACAGGAGCCACTATGGAGAACCAAGAAGAGATTGAAGGTTTCTCTACGACGTGGGAAGACAGTGACGATCGATAACCAAAATTTGGGACTAACTCACTGAAGTGAGGGTTGAAACTTGAGAGCCAAGGTTTGTACGCGACAGTAAATATATAAGAAAAAAGGTTGGTTTGTACAACACGCAAATTTGTAAAAGGTAAGGTTAAATTGTAAATCCATTTTTTTCGTACTAAAATCATAGGGCTTAATCAAAATTCAAAAATCGTATATGTATCCGCTTTTACTCCATTAAATTAAGCAAAAGTTTTTTTTTCTTATATCTAGAATTTATTCATTTTTTATAAAAGAAATATATTGACTAAGTTACTCTTCTTGTGGTTAATTTTATAAAAGGAAAATCAAGACCATTTTCCCCATTTTTAAAGTAAATTACACGAATGGTCTTTGTTGTTTGTGATAATATGTGTATTTGGTTACTAAACTTTTTTAACACGTGATCATTTGTATGGTTTGTTTTTATTACATTTCTTTTTATCTCAATCATACCTGAAAAATATTTATAACGTCTTAAAATATGATCAAAAAATTCTATTTTTAATAAAATAAAAACTGCATTTCAAAACATTATCCATACAACTCAAATGAAAATAAGTGTATTAAACATCATTTCAATCAAAGTAATATCCAAAAATCGGAAACGATGTGGTGTTTGCAATGCAGTCATCCCGAGCTCTTCCCATTGGATCTGGAAGTACCTGAAACATAAACTGAAATCCGCAAGCACAAAGCTTAATGAGTTTCCCCAAGATACCACATACCATATATACATATCACATAACGGGCCCCACCTAATGAATATAACGGGCCCCGCCCCAACTCGCATAACGGGCCTCGCCCAATGAGTATAACGGGCCCCTCCCACACACAATCCATATAAGCATAACAGGTAATAGCATACAGAGTAACCATCGCCCCCCCCCCCCCTAGTAAGCATATAAGCACATATATAAGTGTCAGACAGACAACGGGTACTCTAACATAACATATCTCAGGTCGACATTGGTGCCTTTGACCCGCTAAACATAGTGAGGGAAACTCACCTCTGAATCTGAACAATAGTTGAATAGGTCCCGACTCCGAATATCAACTCCAACCGACACCTAAATAATGACCAATCCTTAGATATAACTTAAAATACCTCAACACCCTCCCCAGGGTCAAACTTGGTCAAAGACAAAAGTCAAGGTCAAGGTTAATGGTCCATGTTGACCCAACACGTCGTGTTGACTTGAAAACACGTTGTGTTTTGCCATCATCCAAGAAGTCAGGGAAAACCCCAGCCAACACGCCATTTCTACTTGTAAACATGTCGTGTTTGTCTGAGTTCCAACAGATTAACTCATTAAGATGCCTTCTTCGACCCCAAGAGCTCTAACAACCAGATCTAGACCAAAACGAGGTTTAGAAGGGTAAAGTTTCCAACTTTACCCATAAGGACTACCAAAAAGGGTCCAAAACCCAAACCCGAAGTCTTAATAGCACAAGGCATAACCAATAAGCACTTAACGCATAAAGACATAGCCCCAAAACATAGATCTGACCTCCTTGAGCTGGAAAACCACGTAAAGCTACCGACTTTACGTTTATGCACGTCTAAATGAAGCTTTTAAGCTTAAAAGGGACTTAATACATTACTTAATGCATGCATGTAACTAAATTTTCTCATAGATCTTGCACCTTTATGCTCAAGGATTCCAATACAACTCATATATGGAATAGCAAACCCATAAAACGACTTCACTCACTCATCAACCCAAAAAGGGGACAAAAGCATAACAAAGCACAATATGAAGAGATCTAAGCATCTATAAGTCAAGGTTCAAACTTGATACCTTAGAAAGCTTGCATAAATGAAGATGATTCTGGATCCATAGCCTTTCCACCAAGCAAGCCAACTTCAAGATCTCTTCTTCCTTCATAAGGACAAAAAATGAGCACCAAAAGCTTCTCACTATCTCAAGAACACCACCAAGAGATTTAAAGATTGATTTTAGGGTTTTAATGGCAAATTAGGTTGGTAAGGAGGCCAACCACGAGGACTTAAGGCCGTTAAATAGGGTGCAACACCCTAAAAATTAGGGTTTCTCCACCAACCACCAACATGTTGTGTTAAACACAAACATGTCGTGTTGGTGTAACACCCGTTTATTTATTAAATTAATTAATTAATTAATTAATGAACAAATAGTAGCCCAAAATAAATAGTTGAAAGTTTAGGGTGTTAAAAATATATAATCTCCGGATTATTATAAAGATTTTAGAGGTCAAGGGGATACTGAGTAAATTATGGAGTTTATTTGTAAAGAATTTTAGAGGATGGGGTTAAAAGTGTAAAATATAGACTAAGTTTGAAAATAAATCTGGAAGTGAGGGGTCGTTTGTGTTACTATGGAGTATAGTTTATGTGAACCGGGTATTTAACCTCCAAGTTCCGTTCAACCCTAACCCTAGCGTTCTTAGATTGAGTCGTCACCCTCTTCACCTCCATTCCTCCAGCCGCCATCACCGACTTTTCTCCCCTTGTTTCTCCGACCACAAGCCACCGTAGGTGACCTCCCGTCACTGCCGAAGAAAGAGACCATCGTGGGATGTTTCTGCTTAGTCGATAGCGATTGGAGGTGGATCGTTGCATCCATATCCTACCATGACAACGCCGCGCTGCCACTTCTTTGGAGGTCGTCGACCATCGAACGTCACCACAGCCTCACTGTCGTTGATGGTTGCTTCGTTTCTGCCGAGAACGAGTCGCCACTGTGTCATCCCGCTGAAGACGTGAGCCACAACCAATCATGGACGCCAACATGCTTCTAAACCCCCGATATCGTCGTTGGTGTCGTTGCCCGTGTTAGTTAACGACGAGCTGTCGCCGCTATTTTGTTCGCCGCCGACGCCAGAAGTCGTGCTGTTGTGTTGTTGTTGTTGTTGGTACCTCCTCAACAGCCTCTGTCGCGGGACGTTTTGGGTAGCCAAGAAAAGACACCGGGAGTGCTGCTAGCCGGCATCGCTGCCGCATGCCGCCGGGGAAGGACGATTGTATATGGTCTTTGCTTTGTAATTAAGTGTGTGTGTGTATTGTTGCTTATTGTGTTAAGTGTGTGTGTATATTGAGTAATCGGAAGTTACGGAAGGGCCACTGCCACCACGTGCCACCGCCGGCCACCACTAGGGTGGTTGTGGATGTGTGTGTATGTGTGTGTTTTAATAGTTAGTGTGTGTGTAGTATTTTGAATTTGGGCATTGTAATTATAATTAGCAAAAGAATTAATGAGAAGAATTGTAACCACCACCGTGAGCCACTATTGGCCACCACTACCCGAGGTGCTAGTGGGTGGTGCCCTGCTAGCAAACCCTAATGGGCTTACATATTGGTTTTGGGCCTATTGTGCCATGTTTGGGTGGAAAACCCTAATTATGAGTTTTGGGCCTTAGACTTATTGGGCTCACTTGTGGGCTATTGGGATTGGATTGTGAATTAAGCCTAAACAATTGCATGCCATTTATCTAGTATAGTAAAGGAATTAATGGATCAAGTCCTTAATGGACTAATTGAGAAAATCCTAATATTTGAGAATTTATTAGGACACGTACGAGACTTATTTAATAAGTGAAATATTAGATAAAAATCATTGTCAGAAATTAATCTAAGCAATAATGGACTTAATGGATT
This sequence comes from Lactuca saligna, assembly GCF_052625555.1. Taxonomy (NCBI): domain Eukaryota; kingdom Viridiplantae; phylum Streptophyta; class Magnoliopsida; order Asterales; family Asteraceae; genus Lactuca; species Lactuca saligna. The sequence goes on along the minus strand of NC_136422.1, from coordinate 165,533,433 downwards.
AAGTCCTTAATGGATTAAGTCCTTAGTGGGTTAAGCCCTTAATGGGTTAAGTAAGAAACACTTAACCCTAATTATCATTTTATGTGAAACCCTAATTTCACTTGGGCTTGGTGTTGGGCCATACAAGAATAATCAAATGGACTAAAGTAATTAGTTGGGCTTTAGGGTAAGGCTCATATGAAGGATTGGGCCTAATTTGGAAAATTGGGCCATAGATGGGCCATAGTTGGGCCTAGATGGTTGTATGATATTGGGCCCTTAGAATGAGACATGTTGGACTGGACTGGACAATTGGGCCTTAAGGGAAGTCCATGTAGAGGTTTGGGCCCAATTTGGAAAATTGGGCCATATGTTGGGCTTTGATCCCTAGTTGACTTTGGGCCTATGGATTGGGCCTTGGGCTTGGGTAAGCCAAGCTAGGGGTAATGTAGTAATTACCCAAAGTATGTATTTATAGTTATGTGTTAGAACCAAATTATTAATTGGGTGTTATTTAGGTGTTGACAGTTCGGGAATCTATCATCCAACAACTAAGGTTGAGTCTGCAGGACTTTAATAGTATGAGATTGTGTCTACGGGACGTCAACAGTGTGAGGTAAGTTTCCTTCAGGTAGGAATGGATCTACGGCCACAATGTCGGCCCGTTTAGTTAGCAGTAGTTCCGGACCTCGGTCCGATCCAGTAGTTAGATTGCTTGATGTCTTTGTGATTCAAGCATGTTTTGTGTTATGTGTTCCGAACTTCGGTCCGATGCAGTATGCAGTATATGTGCTTATGCTAGTTGATATGTTTATGCTATATTATGTTATGCTCAGTCAGTTTCCGGACTTAGGTCCGATGCAGGGGACAAGGTCCCAGTCAGTTCCGGATTTCGGTCTGATGCAGTTAGTTCCGGACTTCGGTCCGATGCAGAGAGCAAGGCCCTGGTTAGTTCCGGACTTCGGTCCGATGCAGTTTCCGGACTTCGGTCTGATCCAGAGGGAAAGGCCCTGGTTAGTTTCTAGACTTCAGTCCAATGCAGTTTCCGGACTTCGGTCCGATGCAGTGGGCAAGGCCCAGTAGATGTTTTATATGTTATTGTATGGTATGTGGTAGTTTGGGGGAGCCCACTAAGCTTCGTGCTTAAGGTTTTCAGTTTTGGTTTCAGGTACTCAGCTTTCAAAAGTGGAGCTCGGGAAGATTCCAGTGCACACACCATTTGTTCAACCTGGGATGTTTATACTCTGATATATTTGACAGTTGTTAAGATATTTTGAGATACATTCTTTATGATTCTTATATGACGTTTGATGAATATGGTTTTATTATTAATTTAAAACGAAATTTTCAGACTGTATTTTTGGGATGTTACAGTTGGTCCAATAAAATCCGCATCCCAAAGGCCTACCAACACGCCGTGGTAAGGGTTCACCACGCCGTGTTCAAACGGAATCACGAAAACATTTGGAAATAATTTCTTACCTAGAATCGAGTATTACTAATCTCCCCCACTTGAATCAGACTTCATCCTTGAAGTCCGCCACCCCAAATAACTCTAGGTAGTGTTTTCTCATCTCGTCCCCGGGCTCCGAAGTCCACTTTGATCCCTTGTGGTGCTGCCACTGCACCTTTACCAGCTCAACAACCATGTTACTCAAGGTCTTCAATTTCTTATCCAAGATTGTCACCGGTCTCTCAATATAATTCAGGCGATCATCCACCTGAATATCCTCCAATGGTACCACTATGGAATCATCCACTAAACACTTCTGCAACTGATAGACATGAAACTTTCTATGAATCTGACTAAGCTCATCTGGAAGATCCAATCGATAAGCAATACGGCCTACCCGAGCCAATACCCTAACGGACCAATATACTTAGGGCCCAGCTTGCCCCGATTCCTGAATCAGATGACACCTTTACAAGGTAACACCTCCAGAAGAACCATATCTCCCACCTAGAACTTTAATTCTAACTGGCGCCTATCGGCATAAGTCTTCAGCCGACTCTGAGCTGTCTGGAACCTGATGAATTTGATTAATGGTCTTAAGTACCACCGCAGTACTCCCCATAACCTGCTAACTGACCTTACCCCAAAAAAATCGGGGTCCTTCATTTCCTTCTGTAGATCATCTCAAAAGGAGGTCGATCGATACTAACTTGATAACTGTTGTTATACGAAAATTCCGTTAACAGAAGATACGTATCCCAACTCCCAACAAAATCCAACACGCACGCACGCATCATATCCTCAAGGGTTTGGATAGCCCGTTCACTCTGACTGTAACATCCTGACTCCCAGGTATAATTTTAAAATCTTTGTATTCATTTTATTAAGGGAACTAGATGAGTTGGAGGCCCCAACTCTTCGTGTCAAACCTAGTCAGCCTGCATAATTTATGACTTCTACTCGACAAGTTGGGGGTCCCCAACTCGATGAGTAGAGGTTGTGCATGGAAACCCCATTTTTTAGGGTTTGCACCCTATTTAAAGGACCTTAATTCCTTTCCTCCAGCCTCCTTACCACATGTTGACAGCCAAAAGTAACCCTAATCGATCTAAACCCTACTCTTGAGTGTGTGAGAGACTAAAGTGTGTTTTTGGTGCATTTTTTGAAGAAACTTGGAGATTAAGAGGCTTAGAACGGGAAGAAGCTTATAGATCCAGTATCTACATCAAATTGGCTTGCATTTGAAGGTAAAAAGTCCTTACCTTGACCTTCCATCTGTTAGATCCTTATGTGAGAATATGAGCATTTTGGTACAAAATAGGGTCACTTTCGGATTTGAGCTTGTCACAAGGGCATAATTTCAGATCTGGACTCCTCTAGGCCCTTATGGACGTAAATCCTCAAGCTTTATGAAGCATTGGCCCACCCTCATGTCCAAAACCTTCTTCAAAGTCTAGTTATGAGTGTTTTAGCTTCATGGAGCCTTGCATGCACATAAAGTTTGCAACTTTACGTGGAAACCATACCCTAAGATCCTAGATCTATAATTTGGATTTTTGGTTTCACATAAAAGCATCTAAATGAGAAATAGATTGAATGGAATCGATGAGTTGGATAGCCAACTCAACGAGTTGAGACGGGTTTCCCCATCTTTTGGATTCTACATGAACTCGGCGAGTTTGGGAGGTAACTCGACGAGTTGGTTAGGAGCTTCCCAACATTTTAGACACTGCATGGGCTCGACAAGTAGTCTAGAAACTCGGCGAGTTGACTGTGGAATTTGGCGACTTGTTGAGTCCTAAAGGAACTCAGCGAGTCTGTATACTACACTCGACGAGTTGGGTCAACATGGACTATTGACCTTGACCATTGGCTTTGACTTTGACCAAGGGTTGACCAATTTGACTCTCAAGGGTACTTTGTTAAATTGGGTATTTATGGAATGGGATCAATGGTGGTTGTAGGTGTTGGTATTTGGAGCCGTATTTCGGAAGTTTGACATTTCAGTTTCCGATCGACATTGTGAAGTGAGTTGTCCTTAATATACTAACAGGGTCGCAGGCACCAATGTCAGCCCTTTCGGATTTGTATTCGGGTTTATTGCATGATTATATACTTAGTGACCTGTTAGGTCGGTATCCTGGTATATGGGATGATGCTATGTTAGTGACCTCGGTATCCTGTATATAAGATGATGCAATGTTAGTGACCTGTTAGATCGGTATCCTAGTATATAGGCTGATGCTATGATTATCGATCGGTTAGGTCGGTATCCTAGTATCTTGGTATTTATGGAATGAGATCAATGTGGTTGTAGGTGTTGGTGTTTGCAGCCGTATTTCAGGAGTTTGACATTTCAGTTTCCGATCGACATTGTGAGGTGAGTTGTCCTCAATATACTAACAGGGTCGAAGGCACCAGTGTCGGCCCTTTCGGATTTGTATATGGTTTTATTGCATGTTTATATGCTTAGTGACCTGTTAGGTCGGTATCCTGGTATATAGGATGATGATATGTTAGTGACCTATTAGGTCGGTATCCTGGTATATAGGATGATGCTACGTTAGTGACTTATTAGGTTGGTATCCTGGTATATAGGATGATGCTATGATTATTGATCTGTTAGATCGGTCTGATTGTTTGTATATGCTTGTGTATGATATGTATATGCACATCATTGTTTGATTGGAGGTTGGGTTAAGGTGGTTATGCTTTGTGCTTGTGCCAACATACCCAGGGAGAACCAAATAGGATGCAGACTCGGTTAGGGCGTACTAGTCAGGCCAAAGGCCCGACGAGTGGTTAGGATAGGCTGAAGGCCCGCGACGCGGTCCAAACATGTCGATGGCTTGGAGAGCGGTCTAGATAGGCTGATGGCTCTGCGAGGCGGTCCAGTCAGGCTGATGGCTCATTATGCATGTTGTTTATTTGTTTTCTATGATATAGCTATGATTTGTACGACGTTGGTATTTTGGGGGAACTCACTAAGATTCAGGCTTATAGTTGTTGATTATATTTCAGGTACTTCTAATGATCGCGGGAAGCCAAAGGAGTGATCGTGCACCTCCTTATATTTTATTATTTGATTTTGGGATACTCTGACATGAAACCATTTTGAAAACAAATTTATAATAATTATTGGTTTTTGAATGATTTAAAAAGTTTTAAATTGGCATGATTTTCATGGGTGTTACAAGTTGGTATCAGAGCCTTGGTTTGAGTGTATTAGAGGAAACATTCGTGTGTATCCAGTCTCAAACCGAGGACAAGATTTTTAAAATAATTTTCAAATGGTTTTCAAAATACTAAAGGATGATGCAAGTGTACGATCAACCGGAGCCAGTAAGTAGACCCCAAAAAACCTTACGGATTATTTGATTTTGTGATATGTTAGAACAACATGCTAGTGCTAGGCTAAGGGTCTTTAGGAATTACATGATAGAATTGTCTGATTATATGATGCCTGATAGCCTAGGGTTTTTCCTTATATGAAATTGACATCATTACTGTAGTTTCTTAGTGTATGCATCACGGCTGTACATAATTAAGATCTTATAGCATGAGAATGTTTGGTTTAGCCTTATTTCCTGTTCTTGCTTGATGAAGGGCTTAGGTTAGGATCAGGTATTCAAAAGTCTATAGTGTCCAGCATTATGTATGGCTAGCATACATGAGTGTTGCAGGGTTGGTGGAAGTTTAATGGATGAGTTGTGTGAGATCAGTTAGCCAATTACGAGATATGTAGACTTCCTTTAGGAGTTACGATTGAGTGCTTGCCACACATATGTATATTGTCAGGGCGTTGTGATGATACTTGAGAAAAATATAGGTAGGTGTGGAAGGCAGTATGGGCCCATACTACTGAAAGCACATGACCCATAAGAGTATCAAGAAAGTCACAACCCCTAGGGTTTTGTTGGGAGTTGGTTCTCCGTTATTATACAGTATGTCTGATATCTTTCTAATATATTTTCATCATGGTGGTTACATGGAGATTTGTGACTCGATCCAAGTTGGGATCAGGAGGGACCAACAGTGCCTGAGACTATCGGTCAGATAAGACCGAATGAGATGGACATCGGGATTCGAGAGATCGTACAGGATGAGGTTACTGCACAATTCTGGACACAGTTGTTGGAGAAGTTTGGGTCTATCAAGAGCACCATGGTGGATTAATTTGATGAGCGCTATGCAACTATTGCTGAGACGGCTGCCGCTGCAGCCGTAGAAGCCGCTGGTAGTGGGACCAGTCGGGCTTTTCAGTACCAAGACTTCGATAATACGACCCCCCTACTTTTGATGGGATCCATGAATCGATTGTAGCCATGGGGTGGCTACCTAATGTGGAGGGATGATTTTTCACATGCTCTTGTCCTGCTGACAAGAAGGTTAGGTGTGCTCTGAATCTGCTGAGGTCCTGGAGCAAAGGACTGGTGGAGTTTGATGACTGGATCGTATATTGATGATCAGAGGGCTACAGTTACTTGGGATCAGTTCATGGATATGTTTCACGCTCGCTACATTCCACGGGTGGAGCGCGAGTGACTGGGATAGGAGTTTTTGGATTTGAGGCAGGTTACAAAGTCGGTGACGGAGATTACATGTATATTCACTAAGAGGGAAATGTTCTGCCTGAAGTTCACTTATGAGCAGGCTCAGAGGACACGTTATCTGAGCATGCTCAAGACTGACATTCGTCAGTTTGTTGCTACCTAACGCTATGATACACTGTTCGAGTTACAAGAGGCCGCTAGGCGGAGTGAGCTGGAGATTAAGTTACAGTTGTAGGAGCAGAGGTCGGCCCCAACGCAGTCGCATCCTGCGGCGAAGCAGCCCAAGACCGCGGATTCCAGGTCTAGGAGCCAGCGTGGCTGCACTTGTAGAAAGTATAAGAAGAGCCATTTTGGAATTTTTATATTGGGTAGTGTGTGCTGCAAATGCGGCAAGGAAGGGCATTTTGCAAGGGATTGTCGCCATACAGCCCCAGTTCAGGATATGAGGATTTGTTTTCGCTGCGATCAGGTTGGTCACATGAAGACCAACTGTCCACAGCTCTTAGCCAGGCCGACGCAGGCTTCAACGCCGGCTACACCGAGGATTACTGATGTGAGTTAGGGTAGGGCAGAGCCTCTGAAGGCTCAGGGACGCGCCTTCCAACTAACCACTGAGGAGGCCAGGACAACATCGGATGTGGTTACTAGTACATTTTTAGTGAACTCTTTACCTGCTTTGGTATTATTTGACTCGGGGGTGAGTCGGTCGTTTGTCTTTCAGTCATTCATTAGGGAGTTCGGCTTGTCAGTGGGAGAGCTAGAGTGTCCGTTACGAGTCTCTATCGCCAACGAACACAGGATTTCCGCCTCTTCAGTCTATCGGGCTTGCGTGTTGTAGATCTTCAAGGTATCTATCCTAATAGACTCGATTCTGATTCCCATGGGGGATGTATGCGTGATTGTGGTTATGGATTGGCTTAGTCGCTTCGGTGCAATGATCGACTGCAAGGGACAGCAAGTGATAGTTCGAACCCCAAGTGGGAGAGAACTAGTCATTTTTAGCGAGGGCACTAGGTTGGGTTTAGGGTTCTGCTCAGCCGCAAGGACTCGACAGTATATTCAATACATGTGTGCGGGTTATCTAGTATATGTGGTGGATACGCGGGTCAGGGATCAGACCTCGGTTTCAGAGGTTCCTATAGTTAGGGAGTTCGCTGACGTATTCCTGAAGGAATTGCTCGGGGTGCCTTCAGAGAGGCATGTCTAGTTTAGGATCGACCTAGTACCAGGTGCGGCCCCTATCGCCAAGGTGACATATCGATTAGCACCACCAGAGATGTAGCAGCTGTCATCATAGCTACAGGAATTGCTAGGCAAGCAGTTCATTCATTTGAGCAATTCTCTATGGGGAGCGTCGATTCTCTTCGTCAGGAAGAAGGATGGTTCACACCAAATGTGCATTGACTACCGAGAGTTGAACAAGTTGATAGTGAAGAACTGTTATCCACTCCCGAGGATAGATGATCTTGTCGATCAATTGCAGGGAGTATCTTGGTTCTCGAAGATAGACCTGAGGTCCGGGTACCATCATGTCAGGGTTAGAGAGGAGGACATGGAGAAGATTGCGTTACGGGCTCGTTATGGACATTACGAGTTCGTGGTGATGTCGTTTGGGCTCACCAATGTATCAGCAATGTTTATGGACTTGATGAATCGGGTCTCCATACCGATGCTCAATCGCTCAGTCATCATTTTCATAGATGATATCTTGGTGTACTCCAAGACTAGGGAGAAGCACGAGGAGCATCTTTGGGAGCTACTAGGAGTCTTGAGGCGAGAACAACTTTATGCTAAGTTCTCGAAGTGCGAGTTTTGGTTACAAGAGGTTCAGTTCCTTGGACATCTCGTTAACCAGGATGGGATTTTGGTTGATACGGCCAAGATCGAGGCGGTTATGAAATGGGAGGTTCCTAAATCTCCCTCAGATATCAGGAGCTTCTTGGGATTGGTAGGGTACTACCGAAGATTCATACATGATTTCTCCAAGATTGTAATACTTCTCACTCGTCTGACGAGGAAGGGGTGGATTTCCAGTGGGACCCTGAGCAGCAGAGGACATTTGAGACCCCCATACAGTAACTTTGCGAGGCTCCAGTCTTAACTCTCCCGAAGGGAGTTAAGGATTTTGTGGTATTCTATGATGCATATATCATCGGATTAGGAAAGGTACTCATGTAGAGATGGCGGGTGATAGAGTATGTTTCGCGGCAGCCACATGATACGAGATATCCCACACATGATATGGAGTTGGGAGCGGTGGTATTCACTCTCAATATTTGGAGACACAATCTCTATAGGGTCCAATGTACCATATACAATGACCACAAGAGTTTGAGACGCATCATGGATCAGCCGAACCTGAACATGAGACAGCGCAGGTGGTTGGATGTAGTCAATGACTATGTTTGTGAGATCCTTTACCACCCAGGTAAAGCGAATGTGGTTGCAGACTCTCCGAGTCGCAAGTCAGCTGGATCATCTACTCCAACGATGTGTATGAGGATATTAGTGGATTCTCCACTCGTGGGCTTGATTAGAGAGGCCCATATTGAGGGTATGCGACTAGAGAACTGGAAACTTGAGAGGATCGGGAGCGAGAACACCGATTTGTGCAGGACAGTCGGGGATTATTGACCCGATGTGGTCGGGTATGGGTTACGATGTCTGGTGGGGTCAGATAGATGGTTCTGGAGGAGGCTCATAAGTCTCACTTCTCCATTCACCCAGGGGCCACCAAGATGTACCGGGATCTGAGTTTGAGCTACTGGCGGCTGTGCATGAAGCGAGAAATCGCTTGGTATGTTGCGAGGTGCTTGACCTGCAGGATGGTCAAGGCCGAGCACCAGAGGCCACATGAAAAGCTACAACCTCTAGAGATTCCCTTGTGTAAATGGAAACAGATCACGATGGACTACATTATCAAGTTGCCGAGGACAGTGAAGGGATTTGATGCTATATGGGTCATCGTGGATCGATTGACCAAGAGTGCCAATTTCCTGGCCATTCGGGAGAGCTCGTCGGCCGAGAAGCTGGCCGACGTGTATGTCCGCGAGATTATTGCTTACCATGAAGTTCCTTTCTCTATTTTTACCGACCGTGATGTTAGGTTTACCTCCCGCTTCTGGAAAACATTCCATGAGGAGCTGGGTACGCGGCTGCATTTTAGTATAGCTTATCATCCACTTCCCACCTACCCCTTATGGAGTTCTCCTACAACAATACTTATCACTCCAGCATTAGTGCCCCACCTTTCGAGTTGTTGTACGGGCAGAGATGTCGTACCCCAGTCTGTTGGGGCGAGGTCGGCCATAGAGTGATAGGTCGGACCAAGGTAGTTTTGCAGTCTACCGATAATATTCAACATATTAGGTAGTGGTTGAGAATTTCCTAGAGTTGGTAGAAGAGTTATGCCATCCGACGCCGATCCGATCTGGAGTTCTAGGTCGGCGACATGGTATTGCTGAAGGTGTCACCTTGGAAGGGTGTGATCCGCTTCAGGAAAAGGGGAAAATTGGGTCACCGATACATTGGGCCATTCAGGATCATTTCTAGGGTTGGAAAAGTGGCATATAGACTAGACCTCCCAGAGGAGCTTAGTCAGATCCACAACACTTTCCATGTTTCATAATTGCGGAAGTGCATATTAGATGAGGAGGCAGTGGTATCATTGGATGATATACAGGTCGATGAGCGCCTAAATTACGTGGAGAGGCCAGTGGCCATTCTAGAGAGGAAAATGAGGTTCTACGGAACAAGGAAGTACCTTTGGTAAAGGTACAATGAGAGCATCGGAGGGGATCCGACTGGACTTGGGAGCCAGAGACAGAGATGCAGGAGCATTATCCAGAGCTGTTCGCCGCAACAGACTTCGAGGATGAAGTCTAGTTCAAGTAGGGGAGAATTATAACATCCCGAATCCCATGTATAATTTTAAAAGCTTCGTATTCATTTTATTAAGGGAACTCGACGAGTTGGAGGCCCTAACTCGTCGTCTCAAACCTAGTCAGCATGCATGATTTATGACTTCTACTCGACGAGTTTAGGGACCCCAACTCAACGAGTAGAGGTTGTGCATGAAATCTGTTTCTTCCAGCTTAAGATAAATATTTAGTTTTAGAACATAGTAGGACATTATACTTTGAAACCTATCCAATTATGCTAACAATTTCTCAATTTAAATTTTTTTGGCTATTTTTGTTTCTTAATCATTAAAACAAATGAGATTCTAAATAGTGGAATTTGGTTTGCAGGTAATGCAAATGGTGCATTTGCAATCCTTAAGGTAATATATTTGTTAATATATATGTTTTTTGGTAAATAAAGAGTTAATAATATTTTTTTGTTAATAGTAGAGTTAACATCTTCAGTGTGTTTACTGTTTACATATAATATACAAATTCATATGAAAAGTCATTCATTTCCGAAGATGATGTTATTTTCTATGCAGGACCAACAAATATGGTTGAGGATGTCACTGGTGGGTTGAAGCTTCAACAATACCATCATATTATCAGTTAATATCTCCTTTCTGCATGAGCAACTTCAAGTGTTGAGGAGGTTCATTCAACCATAACTAGAATCTGTTTCTTCCAGCTTTATGTTAGCAAAATCATCATTTGGCCCTTCTTTCTTTTTTCAACATTAATTTGAAAAAATTATCAATTTTCAAACAAGTATTAACATCAGGTGTATAAGGACAAAAATGTTGTGGCTCAACTTGTGAAAAGTGCTGAAAAGGATGGCTTTTTAAGTCATAACTCTTATAGTTGATACACTAACGCTTAGACAATGAGAAGCTGCCATCAAAAACAGGTTAACCAGAACTACTATTTCGCCTTTCTCTTTCATGTAAATGTTTTCATTACTTACATTTTGTAAAAACTTTTTGTTAATTGGACAGATTTACACTGCCACCATTTGTGGCATTGAAGAACTTTAAAGGTTTTATTTATTATTTTAATAATTCAATTTGCAAGTCTAATGAAATCGATAAAATCAATGAAAGTTTGTTGTTGTTCAATGAGATTTGCAATATTATTTATTAACTATCATACTTTATAATAATTTTTTTGTACAAATTGAAAAATGCAAAATCGAGAAAAGTGGCAATTCATATTTAGAATCAGTGGCTTCAATAGATCCAATCATCTTATGACAGTGAATGGAGGAAATTTATGGTCTTAAAGTGTCAAAATTTTAACTAATATACTTATTATAATTGATACATGATAGAGCTAATTAGCTTTTATGTTTTTTAATGATACAAAATAACACATGACTTTACATATTTCCCCCCTAACCATTTATATATTACAGGAAATTTTGAAAAAAAGTTTAATTTAGGCATCAAGTATAATTATCTTATTTGTAAAGAAATTTGGTTGGGAGATTCTCCTCTATTTGTCGGCATCCATAGGTAGGTGTTTTTTTTATTTGTTTTGTTTATGGAATTGGAATGTTCTAAAGAAAATGTATTTGATATCTTAATAGCCCTAAAGAAACCCTAAGCAGTGACTGATTTACTAAAAACAATAAAAACTAGAAAAGGAAATAAACTTGAAGATCAATATAAAATTAGATTCACAATTTTGTCCTCTCAAATAGCAACACACTTTTGTTTATACTTTGTTGACATTACGAATCAATGGAACTACTATTTCTAAATATAAAACGCAAAAGGGAATATATGAATATTTCTAAAAATAGTTTTTTGTTTAGTTACGAGCATGGGAGCAAGCATAAGAGCAGGTGCAACACAAGAAGATGGTGGAATAATTGCAAAGTCATTTGGAGCAGTTGATAAGATATGGAAAGCTGATAAAAAACTCTTTGATTCAGTCATTGGCTTGAGGCATCTCCTTTTCAATATAGGCATTGTACTTTTTTTTTTACATTTTGAAATGAAAGTATGATGCCATTGTACATTGCTATTATGAGTAAAGAAACGGTAAGTATGTTGCGATTATTGCATGTAAAGAGATGTAAGTACATTGCTTATATGGCTGGAAAGTTTTAAAGTTGATTTTATTTTATTTTTTCGAAAATTTCAATGATAGGGCCCGATTTATATATTTCTCAAATCAACATACGTTTACAGATTGAGCACATCTAGATACGAAACGAATACCCTATAAACCCTGCAATGCGGGGAAATCTTTTCTAGTTTAAAAAAAAAAAAAAACATCATATATTGGCTGTTTGCAAACAATGCAGATCGCCACCTCTAGTTTACATTATTTAATAACACATAATCTCTGTCAAGTTCCCATAGACAAAGATGAAATGTTGTGATATGTTTTGAGAAAGGGATAATGATTTGAGAGGATAACATATTTTAGCTTTTTATCACATTTGATCACTAAACTTTTTTCGTGATATATTAACCCTTGAACTTGTTGAAACGTATAAATGTTACCTTTATGATCACTTTTAGTCGGTCATAAGGATAAAATGTGAACAATTTCAAATAATTCAAGGATAAATCAAGCACGAAAAAAAATTCAATGACAAAATGTGAACAAAATTGAAAGTTTTTTACCCTTTTAAGTCATTATCCCATAAATGGTTCTAAATGTTCTTAAGGATGAACACAAGCGGAATATGGAGGTCATAAAAGTGAGGATGTTGTAGTAATTGTGTGATATATTTTTATTGTATAAGGTACCTGAAACAACATTTATAAATGTAATATGAGCGGCTTCAATCATAAAGAAACTTAAGGAAAAAATGGTGGTTTCAAACATATATTTAGGACATATGCGACCGTTTTCACTCCAGAAGGTGGAGACGATCGTTGTAGATCGTGCGAGGAAGAGAGAACATATACTTAGGACATAGTCGAAAATTTTCACGCCAGAAGATGGACACGGTCGTTGTGAAGATAATACGATGTTAGATCTAAAAGAGAAAAACCTCATTTAGATCTAAAATCGCATTATCTTCACAACGATCGTGTCCATCTTCTAGAGTGAAAATTGTTGCCTATGTCCTAAGTATATGTTCTCTCTTTCTCGTATGATCTATAACGATCGTCTCCACCTTTCTAGAGTGAAAATTGTCGTCTATGTCCTAAATATATGTTTGAAATCACCATATTTTTTTCCTTCGGTTTCTTTGTGATTAAAGCCGCTCCTACTGCATTTTTAAGTGTTGTTTCTGGTACCTTATACAATAAAGGTATATCACACGATTACTACAACATCCTTATTTTTGTAACCTCTATATCCCCGCTTATGCTCATCCTTAATAACATTTAGAACCGTTTATGGGATAATGACTTGAAAGGGTAACAAACTTTTAATTTTGTTTGCATTTAATCGTTGAACTTTTTCATACCTGATTTACCCTTAATTTATTTGAAATTGTTTACATTTTACCCTTATAACAGATTAACAACGGTTATAAAAATAACATTCACATGTTTCAACAAGTTAAAAGGTAAACACATCACGAAAAGAAATTTAGTAACCAAAAAGTTAAAATATTTTAACTATGGAGTCATTATCTCTTTGAGAAATCTCTCAAGTCAGTATCCCTTTGAGAAATGGAGAAGTAGAAGGACTAAAAAATAAATAAAAAGTGAAAGTGGACGGGATGCTGACCATTGTCCTCTTAATTCAACAGTCACCACCTCCTCTCTCTCCCTGTCTTAATTTCATTAGTTTTCCAACTGAAAACAAGGGTTTTGCAGACACCATGGATACGGAGAAGGAGCGAGATCGCCATGTTTACATCGCTAGAATTGCAGAGCAAGCCGAGAGATACGACGGTAATTATATTTACTTTCTTCCTTACTCTGCTATTTTCTTCATAAAACACCATGATTTTCAGTTTTGCTGGTAATTGCACAATCAAATACCAGCGGATTTTTCTAGTTTAAGTTTCGAGGTGATTGTTAGGTGATTCAAATTGCAAAAATCCTTGTGTTCGTTTTCTAGTTTTGGTTTTTGTGCTTTATCACTTTTAACCTCTTGTACATCCATTTTTTATGAAGATTCCTTGGGGCTTTTTCATCAGATTCGAATTTTACGCATCTGTGAACTTAATTCACTGTTGATTTCCATGTTTCTGAACTATAACGATCACAAATCGAGAATTATGCACCTTCTAATTTCGGTTCCATTTGAGTTGTGGCTCGATTCTGTCTATGAGAACAATGCTGATTACATATCTACATCGATGTTTTGTTTGAACTTTGAATTCGCTCATATAGCCACATCGATTCTAATATAATCGTATCTATTTCTACACTACATGAAAGTTATTTACACATTTTTTTCAAAAGCCTGTGTATATGACTAGATGAGAACCAAAAGTTGATCGACATTGATGTTCTCACACTTTCTGAAACTTCCTTGTTTAATGTCTCAGAGATGGTTGAAGCAATGAAATCCATTGCAAAGCTGGATGTGGAACTGACTTTGGAGGAAAGAAACTTGTTGTCTGTTGGATACAAAAATGTGATTGGATCAAGAAGAGTTGCATGGAGGATACTATCATCTATTGAGAACAGGGAAGAGGGCAAAGGCCATGAACAAAATGTGAAAAAGATAAAGGATTACATGAAGAAAGTGGAAGATGAACTTGCAGTTATATGCAATGACATACTTGCAACAATCGATCACCATTTGCTTCCATCAACAAAATCTGGAGAATCTGCTGTCTTCTATCATAAAATGTATGTTTCTTTTGAATATCACACATACTTTGCTAAATGACCTTTGTGATTTATTTTTATTTTTAAAAAAAGTTTAATATTATCAGGAAGGGTGATTACTTTCGTTACTTGGCTGAATTTAAAATAAGTGGAGATCATAAGGAGGTTAAAGATCAGTCTCTGAAAGCTTATGAGGTTATTTCATTTACTTTGAGTTTATTTCTTTTTATTCATTGTACTTTAAAAATAAAATGGTATAATAATAATAATAAATAAATTAATTAATGAAAGTATGTTGCTATTTCTTGAAGGCTGCAACAGCTATTGCTGCATCTGACCTGGCACCTACTCATCCAATCAGACT
Organism: Lactuca saligna; assembly: GCF_052625555.1. NCBI lineage: Eukaryota > Viridiplantae > Streptophyta > Magnoliopsida > Asterales > Asteraceae > Lactuca > Lactuca saligna. The sequence continues at coordinate 165,518,428 of NC_136422.1, read as the reverse complement.
TGGTTTGGCTTTGAATTTCTCAGTTTTCTACTATGAGATATTAAACTCCCCAGAAAGGTTTAATCAATCTGTCATTAGTGATTAGTCATTTACCAATTTCTATTATAAATATAATTTTATTTAACAAATTATTTTTAAACCAATCAGGGCATGCCACATGGCCAAACAAGCATTTGATGAAGCTATATCTGAACTTGATAACATAGATGAAGAAGCTTACAAGGACAGCACTCTGATTTTGCAACTGATTAAGGATAATCTCACTCTTTGGACCTCAAATATTTCAGAGGAGGGAGGTAAACCAAAAAAAAAAAAAAGAAATTAATATATTTTTTTATATAAATTTTTATAAGTTTCTCACTTTTTTATAAATTTTCACAGGAGCTGGTGAACCTCAAGTGAGATAAGAATTAGCATCCGTCTGAGCAAATAAAGCAACTTTTATGGTTCATTTGTTTTTTTTTTTAATCCATGTTATGAAATTGCAATGTCTCAAGATTGTTATGTTAGATTTTTGTTGAATCTTTGGTATATACATATAGCTTGTATGTTTGTCACTTAGTTCCAGTTCGATGCATGGTAAACACAGTAAAAAAAACACGTTCAGTTCCAGTTCAGTACATGATAAACACAGTTCTAGTTCAATGGTAAACACAGTAAAGTTCAAAAAATATGGTTGTCTATTGTCTAATCATTATATTCTACTTCTAGCGAGATAAATAATAGTTTTTCAGTTGATAATAATAAATACTTTTGGATTACACGAATTAATTTCGAGTTACAAGAGTTAAAAAAGTTCAAAACTTTGAAGGATTGGAGAGTGGAGACCTTGTGTATCTGGTCAGTTTGCTCGTGTTTTTACTGTGGGGATACGACGGTAAAATTAGCATGGCCGTTGGCGGCGGTTGTGGTGGTGTTGGTGGTGGTTGGTGGTGGAAGAGGGGGGATTTGAGGGAGTAGGAAGGATTTTAGGTGTTTGTAAAATTCTTTAGGTTTTTCTACAATGTAAGCATGCCCTGTATTCTTTATCACCACCATATCTGCATTATCACCCAAATGCCTGCATTTTTTATAGAATATAATATATATTAGTCATTTCTCTCTCCTTTGACTTCAAAAGTCAAACACACACACACACTGAAAGTCAAACCTTTTTAATCTATAACCCAACTCCAAGGGAAAAACTTGATCTTTATCGCCCCATATTATCATTGTTGGCTGGGGTATTTTGGGAATTTCGGAAATTTTACGGTCTTTACATAGAGCATGAATCAGCTCCTTTTTCTCCTCTACGTGTTCTTTGTTCATCTCCTGCATACAACAATTTATGTTATATTTGATCTGGTTTTTTTAGCGTTTTTCACATAAGATTTTTCACAAAATAGTCATTTTTTTTTTTACTTTCCACAAACTATAAATTTAACTGTGAAGTGTCAAACATACCAATTGTTATAATGACACTTGTTATACATCAATAAGGTTGAAATATTGGCAATTAATGTAAGGAGTTTAATTTAATTTAATTTGTTTAACGAGAATACTAAAATAATAAAAAGTGACCATTTTGTTATGAGGTAGAGATCAAAAGAAGAAAAGTATGGTGCAACATGCTCTATTATCACTATTTAGTATGTAAATAGTAATGAATCATAAATGTAGCATTTAACTCTTCTTTTTCCATTATATGCCATCTATATCTATAGTTTTTATATAAATTCGATTTTTGCATAAATTCATTACATAATAGAAAAAAAAAAAAAAAAAAAAAAAAAAAAAAAAAAAAAAAAACATATTTGGTATTTTGTGGCTAATAGCTCTTATTCTTCAGCGAAAGTATATGTTTGTTCCAAAACATGCAATGAAAAGGACTTTTTATTATCAATTTATGTAAACATGTTCCATTATGTTGCCAAATATTACCACTTTTTACATATATCTTAATTGAAAAGAAAACCATGTTATTGTTTAAAATTGACCAAAAAAAAAGTTCAAAACTGAAACGTAAATTGGAGATAAGTCTACCACGTTGAATAAAATGAGACATAGGCCAAACGAGTTGAAAGACGTCTAAAATATATTCAAATATCTGAGTATTGTTTTGATTATATATAAACTATATAATCATATTGTATATATTAACTACTTATACTAAAATAATAATAATAATAATAATAATAATAATAAATAAATAAATAAATAAATTAAAAAAAAACTACGATATGATAGGCATTTCCAACGACTTTGTATATAGTCGTGCTTAATTGATAATTAAATAATATATATTTTCTGAGTAAAATTTTGCATTATTTTGGCTAAAATAGTTATTAGTAACATTTTTAGTTTTTTTTTTTGGAAACGAGTAAGATTTTTAGTTATTTATTAAAAAATGTAGTTAAAAAAACACATAATTATAGTGTGGAAATAGCGAAAACTTACGTCGATGAAGTCTACAAGTATACAGTTGGGAGTCTTCACCGGCGGCTTCACAAAAGTAAACCGCATCAACTCCTTCATCTTCTCCGGCGTCTGCGGCAGCAATATATCCGCCGCCTCCTCCAAAGTCTTCACCGGAAACAACCCTTCCGCCAAATCCTTCTCCTCCAAACACACTCCGGCACAACATATCACCACCCTCTCCACCGCCTCCTTAAACTCCGCAGCCAGACTATACGCCACAAACCCACCGTAACTCAGCCCCACCACCCTCATTCTCTTCACCGAGTTCGCCTCCATGACTCGGTACACACACTGAGCCTGAAACGACTCAGATCGTTCCCGGCGAGTCGTATACGAGTCGCCGAAGAACACCAAATCCGGCACGTAGACATTGAAGTGACGAACGAATCGAGGGATAATATCCGGCCCCCACTGCCACATGGCGTTAGCTCCCAATCCGTGGAGCAATAGCAAATCGGGTCGGGTTTCTTTTCGGGTTTTGGGTACCCAGCAATGAATGGTGGTGCCGTCGCCGAGGTCGGTGACGGTTGATCGGAGACCGGAGCTGGAGAAGGTCGATCGGAGGCACCAGTTTCTGGAGGCCGTGATACTAAAGCATTTTGTCGTCATGGCAGAAAGGATTACACAGAGTTGAGGTGTTTTGAGTGTGTGTGTATTTAACTACGTTATGTTAAATAAACAGAAAAAGTAGGTCAAATTATTGATGTTTTTAAATTATATTCTGCATGGTATTTATTATTTTTAAAATATCTTTGACTGAAATGGTACTAATTTTACTGACATAACATGCATACTACAGCTAAATAATATTAATGATGCAATCATCAAAAAAATATGTATTCATTTAAATAAATATTATATATATGTGTTTATCAGTTATAGTGTATAACTGTATATGTTTATTAAGTCAATATTTAAAGTGTGTGGGATCAATGCATCCACATATTACATAGCCATTGCCGTTGCCAATTGTCATCGTGTAGGCCTCGAGCAAAGTGATAAATTAAATGATACATAAAGGTCATAATTTAATATATAAATTTTTTAAATAAAGAAATATGTTATAGAATTTTAGAAATTATTTTTTTAAAATTATATGAAGATTTTTATATTTATATTTCAATATTTTATAGTTGTTATTGTTATTTTGAATGACAACCCATTATAATAATTGAAACTTATATGATTTTTTATTATTATCATTAGGCATCACGATCAACTATGTTTTTTTAGATATTGTGTGCATGTTCATCACACACACAACAAATCATGCATTTTGAATATTCTGGCTTTGTGTGTGCTTATAATTTTCGTATTTTCATTTACATAAATCGATTTCCTAGCCTTTTATTCTTTCGATTTTCAAAACTTTCTAAGTTTATCGCTAAAATTGACTTATGTTTTGATTTTGACGTTAGTCGATTTAAATGACATGATGCTTTCTAATTTTCAATTTCATTCATTGCCTTGTATGCTTTCAAAATTTTGAAATGCACATTGTATGGCTTAGTATGAAATCTTGAATGAATTCTAAATAATTATTATATACTTATAAAGAAAACATTTTTCCTTTCAACACATTTATTTGAAACTCCAATGTATTTTTTCTTTCATCGCATTCATTTGAAACTCACATGAATTTTCAAAATTTTATAATAATAATTATAATTTGGTTAATTAAGTTAAGTAAATATCAAACATAAAATGTAATCATATGTAAAGATACAATTTTGGAATTTGTATAAAATACTTAGATTATAGAGCAAATTACACGGTTGGTCCCTATGGTTTGCTCTTACTTGCACGCTTCGTCCCTGGAAAGAATTTTTAACTCGGACAATCCCTATAACTTTATTTCGTTACCCGCCTAGTCCTTTAGTTAACTTTCCGTCTTATTTGGGGTTAGGAACTACTCACGTGAGTGGCACGCTGGGGGCATTTTTGTCCTTTCAACCCTACAACGGACTTAAAACTACTTCTCCTTCCTTCTTTTCTCAATCGGTGCTTCCAGTTCTCCTCTTCTACTCCATTTCTTTTGCTCGTGAAGATTGAAGATCCACAAAATTGATTATGGTGAAATGCAAGTGTGGAGCTGTAGGGATCATACGAACTTCAGGAACAAAGAGAAATCCTGGTAGGCCTTTTTATGCATGCCCTTTACAGGTATTGAGTTATCAATTTTTTTTGGTAATTTCTAGGATGAACCCTAGTTTGTGCTAATCGAGGGTATTGAAAACTTCAGGGACCAAGAAGTAGATTTATTTCGTGGGTAGATGAAGAAAATCATACGTATGAGGTTGAAAGCCAAAATCTTGAGCTTAAAATCCATAATGAAGAACTTCAAATCCAAAATCGTGACCTTGAAATCCAGAATGAAGAACTTGAAATCCAAAATCGAAACCTTAAAATGTTGTTAATTGTCAGTTGGATTTTGTTTTTTGGGATAATTGTTTACAAATTGTAGTATTAGGTATTTAAGTAGTGGTTTTTGGTTGAAGATAATCTAATGAATGGGTAATATTAGCATGTTTGTATTGCTACATTTTAATGAAATGGTATATTTTGGTACAATTAATAGTTGCACTTTGTTCTCTTATAAAAGATTACAATGGATTATTACCATCTTGTATTGCTGGAATTAGGAGAGAAAGGGTATCTATTGGTACAATTAATAGATGCAATGCAACTGTAATCTTTTGGTATTTTTCATTTAACATATGACTAAAAACATACCAAATGAAATGACCAAAAAACATTCCAAATAATCCATTATATAACATTAAATGAAATGACCAAACACATGCCAAATGAAATGTCCAAAAACATGCCAAATGAAATGACCAAAAAACATACCAATAATTGATCCATTAGATAACATTAAAACAAAAGCATTACATAAGAGTTTAACCAAAAACAAATGTCTAAGTACCAACTGCAATTGTTTTGGTGATACTAAACACAATACAGTTTAATCAAAATACAAACATCACATGACATAATAGTTTAACCACAATACAAACATCACATTACATAATAGCTTAACCAAAATAAGAGCATCACATGATAAAAGAGTTTACAATGGATCCTTCTCTTTTCCTTTCTTCTTCTGTTTTCCTTTCTCATTCTGTTTTCCTTTATCCTTCTCTTTTCCTTTCTCATTCTTCTTTTTTCCCTTCTTCCCAACAGTTGGTAACTGCCCTTTGCAAGTCCTGGCATTGTGTCCTTTGTTGTTACATTTGGTACATGTAACAGTTTTTTGTGCTCTAGAAACTGTATTCCCTTTGATCATATCCTCTTTTTCTGTAGCTGACTTCCTTCGTTTCTTTATTGGTCTTCCTATTGGGACACGGTGTTTTGGAGGCAACAAAGTAGTTGGACAAGGTGACTTAATCCACATTCTTCTACCATTTATCGGATCCACTTTGAAAGAGTACATGTTCCTCCAGGTTGATAGCCAATAACATTCATGAACAAAGGTTTCTGGAATACCAATTGCACCATTATTTCTCCTAATGTCCCAGATTGCAGATACAACATGTTTGCATGGCATTCCAGTTATTTCCCACTTCTTGCATGAACAGGTTCGTTGATTCACATTCACTACACACTGATCTTGCCAAGGTCCACTCACTTGGTACTTCCCATTTCCACAAAATGATGTTGTATACTCCTCTACCTGATCTTTGAACTTTTGCAATAGCTTGGTAGCTGTTGGAGTCAAAGGGCCTGTTGCTTTGTCAATTTCTTTTTCAACATTCACAATCCTCTTCATGATGTACTCCCGGATGAACTCTAAGCAATTGATAATTGGTGTGTCACGTCCGTCTATTATTTTGCTATTAAAGCACTCGCATATGTTGTTTATCACAATATCAGAATGTGCTTTCCCTATTAATTAATAGAATACATGTATAATTGGTTAGCAAACATTAGAGTATTGTTATGAACTCACTTAATTTAATGAGTAACCACAACAAGAACAACACAATGTAAAGAACAGAATGCAATTCCTTAACTATTACTAAATAATATAAAATACCCATAATGCCCCTGTACCAACAAGATGCTCTTTATTTGATGATTACCCCAAACTACCCTTTCTCTAAAATAAGGTGACCAGAGTGGGTGCATAACAAGTATACAACAATAGTTATCATATATTATAATATATAACATGGTCAAACCTGTAAAATGAGAACGTGCCCAATGTTGAGGTGGTATTTGTTTAAGCCACTCATAACATTCTTGGTTTAATTTTCTAACTTCTTCCATTTCTTTTTCAAACTCTTGCACAATATATGTTGTTGAACAATTCCAAAGCAGTTCTTTAAACTTATCCCCTCTCCAACGTGACCTCATATTTTCGTGTATGTGGCGAACACAATAACGGTGCTCTGCACAAGGAAACAAATCTGCGATGGCAGAACTTAAACCCTACAAGAAAGATACATTATGTCAATGATTTCTTTTCCTTTAGATATTAGTATTCAAAACACAAGAAAATAACCTTTTGCCTGTCTGATATAAATGTAAAATTTGAATTTGAAGCCAACCCTAGGTCATCACCCAAGTGAGTTAAAAACCATGTCCAAGAGTTCAGTGTCTCAGCTTCAACCACAGCATATGCTAAAGGATATATTCCATTATTCCCATCTAAAGCCTGTGCAATACAATCCAATAAATAAAAGTAAAAAATAAATCAAAATATATGGTTCAACCACAACATAAGAGAAAATGTACCACAGCAGATAAAATTTGACCATGGAAAGGTCCTTTCATGAAAGCCCCGTCTACCCCAAGAAAATCCCTCTTCCCTGCTGCAAATCCTTGCTTCAAAGCACCAAGGCACACGTACACGCGTCTGAAGGTTCTTGTCTCAACATCAGGATTTGGTTCACTTTCGACATCAAGCTTGATAGTGGTGTCTGGGTTTTGAGTCTGCACTTCTAACAAATAATCTTGTAAGATCTTGTACTGAGTGGCATAATCACCCCTGATAATTTTTAAGGCTGCTTGTCTTGCCCTAAAGGCTTTCATCTTAGAAATATCTACTTTGTAGATACATTAAAGTTGTTCCCTTAAAGCCTTGACTGGAATTTTTGGGTTTGCTTCCACCAGTTGTAGAATTTGCTTTGAAAGAAACTTGTAATCACAAGCCCTAACCTTTCTTGTTTGAAGACATTTATGTTCACTAACATATGTTTTAACTGTCCAATCCTTGTCACGTTTCCACTTACTGGCTAAAAGAACCCAAGGACACTTACCTTCTTCATTGATTACTTCTTGACCGGTCCCACCACCTAGGCTTGTTATGGTTCCCCTGCATACAACCCTTACTCTGTTTTTATCATTCTTCTCAAAATCCAACTCCCTTCTTGTATCTATTGCATGTTGGTTAACCATATCTTTAAACTCCTTTGACGAATTAAATTTCTGATATAAATAGAAAGGCTCACTGACTTGAGCATTTTCGTTCTCATGCGCCCTTCTAATAGCTTTAATCTTTTTGTTTCTTTCTCCTTCGATCCCATCATCCGATGAAGAGTCGGACAAGAAAAGTTCCATATCTATAACTTCAAGGTCTGCTTCATTCCCATCTTCTGTAACTACATGATTCTTTCTTTTAGAAGCACCTCCAATCCACTCAACATCTGGGTCAACATTTAAGTGGAATTCTCTCATGTCAACTTCAACATCATCAATGATATTGTCTTCGTCCACAAGAAAGTCACCATCTTGACTCTCACTATCATCACCACTGTTGATCTCATCACCACTGCTATTATCATCACTACTATGTTCAATTTCAGTTTCCATGATGTTTGCATTATCACTTACCATGTCCACCTTGTCAATTGAAGGCTCATTTCTAGTAGGTGAAACAGGAGGGTTGTTTCTATTAGGCTCAAATGTCAACACATCATTAGGCTCAACTTTTGTATCATGCCATTCCAAAAACAATCTTTTTGGGGTACAATCAATCTTAACTATACGTACCTTAGATGGGTTTGGTGACATCGAGTATGTGTGTAATTTCGTTTGCCCATGCTCTGTATACACCTCTATTAGCTTATGCTGGCCAACTTATTTTGCTAAATGCCTTACATCATCATCTGAAGCTAAAGCAAACAAGCCAAAATCCAAATCGCATAGTGGCCTTCGAAAATGATAGTACATCTCCACATGTAGATTTTCATCGATATACCCAAGTTTCACCATCATGTCATCAATATCGTGAACACAGAAAGTCTCGATGTCTATTAACTCAACGTAATGTCTCTTTCCGTTTACATACTTCCTTCCAGGAAAATCAGTAAACTTTCCACCATGGTTTAATAGCATGCAAAACATGGTCGGATGATCACCTATTAAGGAAATGCCCCAAAAATTTTGATTAACATTTAATTAGGGTTGTAGGATTTCACGAAGCAAATGCAAATAAAAACGAGATTAGGGACTAGGCGGACTTACCATATTGAAGACGAACTTCTGCTTCACTGATCATCCGTCCTCGTGCTTCACTTAAATTCCAAACCGGCATTGTTGATTATTTGGAAAAGCATACAAAGTTTTAGCTAGCGACCAGGGTTTTCGTTTGAGAGAAGAAAGGGAATTCGTCTGACAAGTGTGTGTTTGTGTGTGTTTTGGTTTGACGATGATCGGAATCGTAAAACCATCCGTCTGTATTCTAAATGGCGCTAATATATTGTAGGGTTGAAAGGACAAAAATGCCCCCAGCGTGCCACTCACGTGAGTAGTTCCTAACCCCAAATAAGACGGAAAGTTAACTAAAGGACTAGGCGGGTAATGAAATAAAGTTATAGGGATTGTCCGAGTTAAAAATTCTTTCCAGGGACGAAGCGTGCAAGTAAGAGCAAACCATAGGGACCAACCGTGTAATTTGCTCTAGATTATAAATTTAAATATAACATTATATGGGCAACTTAAATATAAATTTTAGTTTAACTTAAACAACCCAAAGAATATTTTATAAATAGTTAAAAATGATAAATTGTAGTGTCTTAATAATAATGATTATAAGTTGATTAATAAGCTTAAATAAATATCAAACATAAAGTGTAATCATAAATAAACTAAATTTCAATTTTAAAATAATATATTTACTTCTACTTATAAAATTATGCCTTTAACTTTTAAAATATTATACTTAATTTATTAAATTTAATATGTTATTATATATAAACCATTATCAGTTTAAAGCTATAACTTTTGAATAATTTTGACAAAATACTTAAATTATTAACTTAAATATAACATTACAATGTTAACTTAAATATAAATTTCAGTTGCATTTAAAAAACTAAAGAATATTTTGTAAATAGTTAAAATTGATAAATTGTAATGATAAATACAAAAACTAAATTATAATATTAATTTATTTAAAATATTTCCTAAAGATATTTTTATAATCATTAAAAAATTTCAAATAAGTAGCTTAAATAACTTACAATAATTAAAAATAACTCATTATAAATGATTATATTTTTACCTTTAAAATCAAAAAATAATGTTTGATGTTTTAAATAATTATAATGATATAAATTAAAACATTAAGCAAATAAATTTTAAAAAATTAGTTAACAATAACAACAACTATAAATAACATTAAACCATATATTATATTTAATTTTATGCATGTGTAACTCGCGAGTAGAAGTCATTCAAACAATTGAGATTATGAAGTTATAATCAAGGTTCTAAAAAGCTCGTCATAGCTCCAAGGCTTGTAGATGCCGCAAAGTTTTACCAAAATGCCACCTTAACTCATATATGTGTATAAAAATGAATGTTAGTTGAAAAATACATATAAAAATATTAATTATATACAAAATTGTTGTCTTAAGTTACGCCTTACAAATGACGTGGCTTACAAAGACTTGGAAAAGCTTGAGGTTTGACACTGCTGCCAAGTCACGCCATACATTATTTAAAACATTGGTTATAATAGATGTATATATTATTATATAATTCATAATAACCAATATATTATATAAATTTAGTATACAAATTATTATATCAAATTTAACAACAACGTTATTGTTATATTAAAAAAAACATATATTTATAAAGTCTTCAATTATATAGGTATTTCTGCGCAACGCACGAACATTCGCACAGTAGATTTAAATACCTTGTATGTTGCGGATAAGCCTAAATAATTGATTTAAATTTAAGTGCCTTGTATGCTTTATGATTTTCATAACAGTTCCATAATTATCTTTTTTTTTTTCATCGGTAGTATATACTTTTATTCCTAAAAAAACTAAGCGTTTGTTTATACTTTTATTCCTAAAAAAACTAAGCGTTTGTTTGGGATTGCTTTTTAACATCAAAGTCTTTTGTAGAAAGACTTTTTGCAAAAGGAGCAATTTAAAATGTGACATTTTGGATTAACAAAATGACTTTTTGTGTAACTTTTATATGTAAAGTCACAAAAAGTCAGGTTTTTGTAATTTTTTGAAACACTTTCTTTTCCTCTATACAAAAAGTTATTTTTAAAAGAACTTTTTTATTACTCAAATATCTTTTGGCTTTTTAAAAATTTTAAAAATTAAAAATCATTCTAAAAGCAATGTCAAACACCACCTGACACAAGACCGACGTAAGAAATAGCAACTCAATAATCAATATATAATTATATAAAAAAAAGTTTAACCTTGAAAAGTAGGTGGTAAGTTGCTCAATGTAAGTTAATCGATCAATCGAATTCAAACTTCATTGATTTGATTTTGTATTGAGGGCTTTGTTATTCGGAATTAAAGCTATATGTGTATTTTACTAGTTGGAAATATGAATTTAATGTATTATTATTTTTAATTAACTTTATGTTATTTCTGTTGTTTGTAGGCGATGAAAATTTATTTTTACAAGAACTTAAGATGATGGTATTAAATAACAAAGATATACATGAATAGATGAATGCACTTTTATTTTGTCATAAATTTGATTGTTTGAAAGATATACATAATAGATGAATGCACTTTTATTTTGTCATAAATTTGATTGTTTGAAGACATGTAGCACCATTTTATCTTATTTTTATCAAGTTGTTGTGTTTATCGTTTTTAAACAAGAATTAATTAAATTGAATATTTTATGTCATTTTTGTCGTGTTGTCGTGGTTTTTGGTTTTAAACATTAATTATAAAAACAAAAAAGAAATTACGTTATTTTTGTGATGTTGTCATGTTTGTCGTTTTTTAGTTGGATCGTGTTCGTGTTAGGAACAAAAAACATGACATCGTGTCGTGTCGTGTTCAGGTTTTAGAAAAACAAATCGTGTCGTGTTGTGTTAGGTAAAAATACGAAACGATTGCCCGAATTGATAGGCTTGTCGTGAAGACATAAAAAGTTGAATTTAGATTCCAAAAAAATTGTCACTTTTCGGGGAAAATATTGTCTCAACCTGAAGATTACTTGTTAAAATATCAATCAAGGTGCACCTTGGTTCAAGCTTATTTACTTGGCAAACCTGATTTCAAAAGAAAAATTTTCCACATTTGGTACCATAATAAGTAGTTTAAAGGAATTATTGAACTTTCAATCTCATGTTCCACATGGATATAAAACCAGGTGTATCAACCCAACTAGGTTGGATATCGTAGGCATTTGCTCGTAGTTAATTACGTGACTTAAGATCAACTATATGTGTACGTATACGTTTATTATCCAACAAATACGTTTATTATCCAACAAATTTAAACGAATATTCTGGAACTCAAGCTGAACACACGTTATAATTTCATTTTAGTCAAAAACAAACGACTTACTATTCACAGAAAATTTTGGTCTCCCTTTATCTTGTTGGTGGAAATCTTTCTTTATCTAGTCTGTACGAGTGATGATCACACAAATCAGGTGGCATGTGCATTGAATTGATGTCATTTATCCTTTTGTGTAAGAATTTATCTTGAATATTAATGCGATTCCAAAGTTATTGATCTATTTTAAACTCTTTTTGTGAGTTATTTTTAAATGGCTTGACTTATGAAGCCTTTTAGAGTTAGGTTTCTTGATAGTAACAAATCCAAACAATTTTATAAACATTCAAATAAGTAGTAGTTTGGTTCAAATTGGTTCCAACTTAGCTAGAAATAAATAAAGTCTAGATGATAGATCAAGAAACTTTAAAATTAGTCAACATAGATGATAGATCTAACTTTAGAGCTTAAAAGAATTTCCATTTCTTTTCTAGAACATCTTTTTTTGGTTGAGCTACAATGATCGATCACTCTGGAAAGAACTTTTTGTACCACCTACAGATAAGAGTAGATGAGAAACTAGTAAAGTTGGTTAGTATTTTCCGTCAACTTGGCTATATTTTTATTTGGATAATTAGTAATAAAAATACGCTTTTTCTATTTCTAACAGATTTATTGTATTTTGTGGAAAAATATTTCAAGTTTCAAAGAAACGACATTATTTTTTTCTAAAAGATCTCATCCCAAAAATATGTCACCTTTGGAATTCGAAGATATAAATATATTTCAAAAAGAGATTTAATTGAAAATTTGATCCAACTTGAAATGCAGAATGTTCATCTTAAACAAAATGTCAATCGATAAACAAGTTCGATGTAAATTGTGTTAACTTGGATGAATTTTTAATCACCAAATAGGTTTAATTTTGAATGTTGAAATATAATATTGGTAATGATGTATAGCATACAACGTATGTAAATTAAAAAGTCGAGCTACAAGAAAACAATAGTAGTTAATATGTTAAAGTCCCAATAATCGCATTTGTCATCACTCATATACAAATCCAGCCAAATGTAGCCACATATGTCGTGTCTTCTATCCCAAAATCATCAAATATCAAATTGAATTAGAGCCTCAATATGATCCCGTTAGAAATACTCTCAACAAAGACCATTAAATATGTATGGCCTATTTATTATGGATAGTAAGTTCGTTTAGGATTGGTTGAACTCGTTAAGTTCCTTGCACTTCCATCGAATGTGAAGACTTATTTGGAGGTTGTTTTCTTCACACACACACACACACACACACACACACACACACATATATATATATATATATATATATATATATATATATATATATATATATATATATATATATATATATATGAGTAGGGTCAAATGAAAATACCAAGAAGGTTTAGAACGTGAGAACAGATCTGAGCTCTTCAAATATTACGATCTAAGGCTAATATAATTTAGAAAAGTCATGAGATGAAATTGTAACTATCTAAAAGTCATGGGATGAGATTGTAACTTTCTAAAAGTCTAAAGGGTAATATGGTCATTACATGTTAACCTATTTTTGTCAAGTTGCTGGAATCTCTCTATCCCCCCCCCCCCCCCTTTTCTCTCTATCGCTCACTCATGTATCCTTCTTTGTTTCCCTCTCTAAATACAAATTTCAAACCTTTAAACCCTAATTGAGTCGTCACCACCATACACTTCCAAAACCATCATCACAACCTTCATCTTGAGATTCCAGACTTGCAAATCAATTTTAATCAAAAAGGATTGTTCCTGATTTTTCTTAAATGTGCCACTGTGAAGGTCTCGATGAATGGAGAAGATCAAGAGGCTCTAAGTGTTAAATCGATTTTCAGGACATCGCTTGTTCAAAATTGTCAATCACCTTGATTCCTACAGCCTCTTTGTGCGGCTGCTGCTGCAAGCGACCAATCAAGGTTTGAAAGGCCCACTTGTGATCGAGGAAGTGTTATCGATTTCTGCAAATCTATTTAGATCGTTTGTATCTAGGGTTAGTGTCACAAGTCACAATTCCACACCTGATTAATTATCATCCTTATAAGAAACTATAACAACTTGCATTTAGAGAGAATTGGGGAAACGGGTTGAATTCATGCCTAGATGGATTCCGATGTAAAGTTTTCCTTGAATGTTGAGCGGATTAATGAAAGCTTCTTGAAGGATATCTTGAAACTTTTTATTTGATGCATGCTGTAGATTTCAGGGAGAGAATTGAATCACTGAATCATTGAAGAAGAAGAAGAAGAAGAAGAAGAAGAAGCAAGTGAATCGAAGGAATATATGTGCATTATTCTTGGCACAAAACCTGTTCGACCAAATGCTTCAATGACTATGTTTGAATTAGTGTGATTAGTTTATAAATTGATCATGTTTTTTATTTTGTAATTTTTTATTATGTCGCTCATTTATTTCAGGGAAAGTTCATCATCTCAATTTGATTGAACCAAAAGGTTATAATAGCTCATTACATTCAACTCCGTGCTCCTTAATCGTTACAAGCTTCTGAATCTTGTTAGTGTTAAAGATTCAAATGAAAAGGATCCAAATCAAGATATTAAAAAGGTAGAGTTTATATTTTTTTTTCAATCCTATATTATGAATATGTTAAAATTCATTAATGATTATGAAATGGAGATAAAAACTAATAGATTTTATTTCATCAGTGTTAATCACTTATAATTTTCAGCTCTATTCAATTTATTCATCAGTTAATATATTATTATAGTTATCATCATACATGATTTTAGTTATCATCATACATGAATAAATCTTTATTCATTATAAGGTTTATGGTAAAAACTAAAAAAGTTTTTTCCTTTCTCTGCCATCAAAAGACAAACATACATTCATTTGTGAATCAGTGAAGATGTATACACAACGTTATTATCTGATTTTTTTAATTATTTTTAAACTTGATTTTGCAGGTGTGAACCCAAGAATAACAATGATCACATGTACCCTTCTTTGTTTTTGTGTGTGCTGGTAGCAACAAGAAGAATCGCAGCAAACTAGATTTTTTATCTTCTTCAGTCATTTGTGATTACAACTAAAGTAGATTTTTTATCTTTACATTTTCCTTTATTCATTAATGATTTCAGACGTATTGGTTTTCTATATTTGTAAATGTACTTTATACGTTTATGATTATGACTGAATTGAGTTTTTAATTTTAGTTATTATTTTTTTTGGATGGTGTTTTACTCATTCCATCTTTTATTCTTATATATAATCCTTCACAATTAACATAATCAAACCAAATAAAATTCTTTAAAAAATTAATTTAATGTATGTTTTCTTTCATTCATCAAAACAAAAGAAAAAAAAGTTGTTTTTTCAATCTTTATACATATAATATCTGATGAATGATAAATTAATAAAAAAATTATTTTTTAAAAAAATAATAAAAATTATTTTTATCATATGTTAATAAAAAATAAATTAAAAATCGGTTAATCTATTATTTTAAGTAACTATAATTAATATTGCTAAAATTTAGGAGATTAAGATTTGTTATAATTTAAATTAAATATACAATTACTAATATATCATTGTAAAATGATTGGTCCAGAAGTGTTCTCGCGTTCTCAACCTTTTTGGTTTTCTCATTTGATCTTTTCCCTATATATATATATATATATATATATATATATATATATATATATATATATATATATATATATATATATATATATATATTGTGACATCCCTAAAATTACGGTCAGAAAATACCGGTTTTGTTTATACTTTATTTCAAAATCAGAGTAATCTTTTAATAAAAAAGCTGCAGAATTTGTCCCAAAACAATATTATGATAAGGATTTATGAAAAGCATTTCTATAGAAATGTATTTCATTAAAAAGACTCGGGATGTCATGTTCGATACAGTACATAAGTATAAACAATACAACATAGGCCTTACTACATTATTCTGTATTTACAAGCCTAAAATCCATTAATCTCTTATCCCAAGCATCACATCTATGCTCATGCACCATTACCTGTAATACAAGAAACTGAGTGGGTCAGGCTTGAGAGCCTGGTGAGCACATAGGGTTTTCAACCCACAATAAATAAGTTTATTAACTTTATCAAACCAAACAAACCCGATTACCCGTTCCCGTTATCCTCACTTTACATCCCTAAAACATCTAACACAAGGGACCTAGTCTAAGGACTATCATCGGGATAGATACTACTGCTAAGGGGATTCCTCAGCAATAAATGTCCTTAAGGCAACCAAGTGGGGGATGGAGTACATCTGGTGAGCACACAGTTCAAATAAACACACAGTTCGAATAAACACCTACAGGTTGCGAGCCTGCTAGCGTTCCACTGGACTGTCTAGAATAGTCCGTGGTCATCATCTATACTCCGCTAGATGACTAGATCATCAATAACATCTATAACGAAGCCTCTCATTATTTTATTTTGTCACACAACAACTATTACATCTACCCATGTTTTACCCAACACATTTTGTAGATATAAAATACATTTGCAGTTTAAATCATTGAAAACATGTATAAAACGTTCATCCAGCATAGATAGCAAGTATTCAGATAATATGCAGACATAGCACGTAATTTATATAAAATACTTCATATATATGTGTAAGCTGAAAGTAACTATGCACTCACCTGAGAAGGTGGTGACTCGGTACTCGGACAACGCTTCGTTTACTTTAAAATAATTTCCTTCGACGAAACCTAGTATTATCACCACTAGATTTTAGTCTAATATTACCGTGACTAATTATTAGTCTTATTATTATTATTATTATTATTATTATTATTATTATTATTATTATTATTATTATTATTATTATTATTCTGAAATCCAACAACCCTATGTGGCCCTGTAAACCAGATTCCCCATACCGCGAGTAGTTAAAAGGATATTATAACGATACTTATATAAGTCATAATAATAGCTAAAATATTTATTATAAATTATAATAACAATACTAATTTTAAATATAAACTATATTTAAAATAGGGTAAGCATAACTTACTTACAAGGGGATTTTATCTAAGAGTCGGGCTCTGCAGGGGCAGAACTTCGTCGCTGAATCTTTCTAAGAAAGATTCGTGCAGCGCTTCAGCGCTCACCTTACTATACTAAAACTACAGAAAGAGAAGTCGAATCACGAGGGACCGAAATGCTCAGAGGATAAGGAGAGAAAGACTCTTGAATCAAGAGAATGGTGCAAGAAATATGAGAGTCCAAGCCTCTTATTTATAGTAATTGAATTTACAAAAACTACCCTCCATAATTACTTAATGACCTTATAGTTATATAAACAACTAAACACTCCTTCATAATACTATTTTAAATAGATTTAACGATATTTGCACTAAACTAATGTCGAAAGAACTCAACATTAGTCTTATAATGGTCGTATCGTCGATACCTTTCTAATGATATATATATATATATATATATATATATATATATATATATATATATAAAATTTATACTTTATTTTAATATGTAAATATGCTATTATAATTTGTAATTCGTTCATACGAACTCCGTTTTTGACGTTATTTATATCCACGCGTAGGTAGAGACGTACTCTACATGTAACAGCCCGGATTCCCAGGTATTATTCATTCTTATATTTTTGATATTTTGTGAGGAGACTCGGCGAGTTGGAGCTCAAACTCACCGAGTAGGATCGCAATTTTGGACGCGGGTTCGCGTCTGGACTCGGCGAGTCCAAGGAGTGGACTCGACGAGTCCACGCTGTTTAATGAAACCCTAATTCCCCGGATTTGGAGCCTATTTAAGGGCACTTATAGCCTCCCATTACGGCTACCAGTCCCTTGAGAGAACCCTAAGAGAGCTAATTCATTTTGGGAGAGAGGAAGTCACTTTTGGGCCTTTGTATTCCTTGTTTAGCAAGAAGAAGGTGGCAAGAGCAAGGAGGAGGTGAGATTCCAGCTGATCCAGAGTCCAGAGGCTTCATTTTGAGGTAATGGTTCGAATCTCCTTCAGTTTTATGGTTGATCTTTAGAGTTAGGGTTTTATAACCCCTTTGGAGAGTGATTATGTGAAGAAAATGGTCCCTCTTCGAGTTTGTGCCTTGGATCTGGACACAAAGAGGTCCATAGACCTTAACCCTTGGAGCTTTTTGGGTTATTATGGAGTCATTGGACCTAGGTGGTTATTTTTGGGACCAAATCCCCTTTTGATGCCTTGTGGGGGTTATACAAGCATCAAGTTTCGAACTTTATGTGACATTCATGCTTGGGAAGGCCAAATCTATGGTTTGGGAAAGCAGATTTGACATTAGAAGGTCAATAGAGTTTGTGCATGGCATGAACTCGCCGAGTTGTTCTTGAGACTCGGCGAGTAGGGTTGGGGTTTCACGTAAAGTGTTCAACGAGTAGGCTCGCTGGGTTGGGGGATGACCCAGTGAGTCAGGGAGAGTCAATATGGGGCTGAGTCAAGCCGAAACTCGCCGAGTTGTTCTTGAGACTCGGCGAGTTGAGTCGTGGTTTCCCCGCGATTCATGTCAGGTGGAACTAGTCGAGTTAGGGAAGTACTCGATGTGTCAAGAGAGGATCCGAGGGAGTCAGTGAACGTGTATAGACTCGCCGAGTCGCTTTGGTGCACTCGCCGAGTCCGGTCAAAGTTGACCGTTGACCAGAGTTGACCAGTGTTGACTTGATAGGGTTAGTCAACCTTAGTAGTGAAAGTGTTAATTAGAGATATATTGTATTTTAGGAGGATTATAGCTCAGGGGATCGAGAACGAGTGATTTCAGGGATTTGCAAGTTATCGAGATACGCGAAGTGAGTCTTCTCACTATACTTTACCCTGAGTAGGTAACTAGAGTTATGTGATACAGTGTTTGTGTGTTGTATATGTGTTATGTATTGCACTGCATTATTCTATGTGATTTATGATGTGCATGTTTATAGAGTTAGAACCTGAGGGTTCACAGAGTTTGGGTGCACGGGCCCACAGAGTTATAGCCACGAGTAGCTAATATGTGTTATATGTGGTATTTTGGGGAACTCACTAAGCTTTGTGCTTACAGTGTTTGGTGTTATTTGTTTCAGGTACTAGTGACGACCGTGGGAAGGCGCCAACTTGATCAGTACACACACACGGGATTTTATGTTATGAGATCTTGGGATTTTTGTATGACATGGATTGAATTTCAAACACGGGTGTTTTTACGAATATTAAATGAATTATGTTTTTATAAAATGCGAAAAATTGTTTTGAAATTTACGGTGTTACACTAAAACTTTCATTTAGACTCCGTCGGCTAATTTTGACTTTATTTTTAAAGTTATATTTTTAACAGGCCGGGACAGGATTGGTCCGTTAAAATCTCATAACTTCTTTATCCGATGTCCGTTTTCGTCTGTCTTTTTATCGTTATGCTAATAATAACGAGATCTTAGATTCTCGTTTAGGTTGTGTCGGCTAAAAACCGCTCGATCTGTGACATCCCCAAAATCTCGGCCAGAAAAGACCGATTTCATTTATGCTTTTTAAAATAATTTTCAGAGTAAATCCTTTTAATTTTAAAAGAGATGCGGAATTTGTTCCCAAAAACAAAACATGATAAAATAGATATTTATCAAAACATTTCATAAAGAAATATTATTTCATTTCATAATCAAAAGTCGGGATGTCATGTTCCGATACAGATCATAAAGCATAAACGATAGCATTACAAGTCATTCAACAAATATATACATATACAGACTTGTAAACAAAACAACTTGATGTTCGCCCATCTTAAGCTCTTGCGCCATTTCCTGTAAAATAAATCAACTGAGTGGGTCAGGCTTGGGAGCCTGGTGAGCATATAGGGTTTTCAACCCACAATAATTATATTTAATTTCAACAATCAACAATAAACCCGATTACCCATTCCCGTTATCCTCACCTTACGTTCCTAAAAATAACGTCTATTATAAGGAACCTATTTCAGGATTTTTCATCGGGACGGACATCACTGCAAAGGGGCTTCCTCAACAATAAGTGTCCTAAAGGCAACCATGTGGGGGATAGAGTACACCGGTGAACACGTCGTTCACAACACCTACAGGTAATGAGCCTGCTAGTGTTCCACAGGACAATCTAGAATAGTCCGTGGTCGTCATCCATACTCTGCTGAATGACTAGAATAACACCAATAACACCGAGGCCTCTCATCTGTTAATTACACACCAATTATCTACCCATGTTCTACCCAACATATTAGTAGATAAAAATATACATTTTTATACATAGTTTAAAAACCTGTATAACATGCTTTAAGCAATACATATTCCACATAACAGATGAGGCATACACACATAACACGTATTTCATAGAGAATACATCAGATCTGTAAGATAGAAGAGAGTGAATATACACTCACACGTATAACAACCAAATATATACACATAACACGTATTTTATAGAAAATACTTCATAATATTGCGTTGGAATGAAAATAACTACACACTCACTTGATCAAAAGATGATCGGGCAGCACTACGGCTTGCAGAAGAGGTGTTTCTCCGTAGATCTGGAAGATCTTCACAAAACCGGGCTCCTCGCGGGCAGCGTTTCGGCTCGGGAATAACGCTCTTCGGGATCCTTGGGGCTTCGGATCTTACTTCGGGGCTCGGGAATATTACCGGGCCTTTGGGGTATAAACAGCACGCAAAACGAGGCAAAACTTAGAGAGAGGGAAGAGTTTGAACAAGAGAAAATGGCTGAATTCGAGTTCTATTTATAGGCTGCTGGGTCTGGGATTACGCGGGACGTACTCAAATTACGCGGGGCGTACTTTGACGTCACTGCGTGCGTCGACTGGTGGCACTCGAGTATTGGTCAGACAAGTTGCATCCGACTGAGTACGCGGGGCGTACTCAAATTACGCGGGGCGTAATTGACTTGTCAAACTTCTAAATTGCGTAACTTTCGCATACGAGCTCCGTTTTCGACGTTCTTTATATCCACGCGAAGGTCAAACCATACTCTACAACTTTCATTTAGACTCCGTCGGCTAATTTTGACTTTTATTTTTATTATTTATTTTTAGAAGGCCGGGACAGAAAAACTTCGTTATAAATTCATAACTTCTTCGTCTGACGTCCGTTCTCGCCTAACTTTTCATTGCTTCGCTACTAACAACAAGATCTTCGATTCTCATTTAGATTGTTTCGGCTAAAAACCGCTCGATCTCAAATCGAGTATTCGGGATGTATACTGCTAAGTCGAAACTTCATAAAATCATAACTTCCTCATACGAAGTCAGATTTGGGCGTTCCTTTTATGCACGCTCTCGGTTTAACGAAATCTACGACTTTCGTTTAGATCGCTAAGGCTAAATATCGCTCTATCTTAAATTCATATTTTACGTCACTCGGCGTCGTGTTGGTTCTGTCGCGAAACTTCGACAGGTCATAACTTCTTCGTTATAACTCGGATTTTGGCATTCCTTATATCTTAGGAATCCTTGTTTCGACCACTACAACTTTATGCAAAGATGTCGGGCTTATCTCACACTTAAATTTTGACGCTTATTTTATTCTTAATTCATGAAATTATAAAATTAAGAAAATACACACATAAATCACATAATTCAAATAATTCACAAATAATACATTCTTATTATTTCAAGTTGAGTTACAAGGTTAACCTAGACTATTACATTGCTAAAAATGGCAAGCCTAGAAACACGGGCGTTACAATTCTCTCCACCTTAGAATGATTCCGTCCCCGGAATCACACACCAGCAAAGAAATGCGGATAGCGACTCATCATGTCACTCTCCGTCTCCCAGGTGAGATTTGGCCCATTCGTGTGTTTCCATCGGACAAGCACTAACTCCACCATCTTACGTCGCAATTTCTTAGTCTTTCGGTCAACAATTGCCTCCGGTTCCTCAATCAACCTTTTGTTCTCATCGATCCTCAACTCTGAAAGTGGAATTATGTCGGGAACTTCTCCCGTGAACTTCCTCAAATAACACACATGGAAAGTGTTATAAATTCCATTCAGTTCTTCTGGTAGTTCGAGCTTGTAAGCTTGGTTCCCAATCCTCTGAAGAACTTTAAACGGTCCAATAAACCTTGGACTTAACTTTCCCCTTTTTCCAAATCTTATAAGTCCCTTCCACGGCGTGACTTTAAGCAAAACCGAATCTCCAACTTCAAAAGTCATCGGTCTTCGCTTTTTGTCAGCATAACTCTTTTGACGATCCTGAGCTGCTAACATTCTCTCCCTAATTATTTTCAAATTTTCAGCAGTTTGATGGACTATCTCCGGCCCCATAAACTGCTTTTTCCCAGCCTCAAGCCAACAAGACGGCGTACGACACTTCTGTCCATACAAAGCTTGATAAGGTGCCATCTTTATGCTCGAGTGAAAACTATTATTATAGGAAAATTCTACCAAAGGTAAATGTTCATCCCAATTACCTAGGAATTCCAAGGTACATGCTCTTAACATATCTTCAAGTGTTTGTATCGTCCGTTCGCTCTGACCATCAGTCTGCGGATGGTAAGCTGTACTTAAACACAACTTGGTACCCAATTCCTCTTGTAGACTTTTCCAAAATCGTGAGGTGAAACGGCTAT
This sequence comes from Lactuca saligna, assembly GCF_052625555.1. Taxonomy (NCBI): domain Eukaryota; kingdom Viridiplantae; phylum Streptophyta; class Magnoliopsida; order Asterales; family Asteraceae; genus Lactuca; species Lactuca saligna. The sequence goes on along the minus strand of NC_136422.1, from coordinate 165,495,604 downwards.
CACGATCCGACACAATCGTTATCGGAACACCGTGAAGTCTCACAATTTCCTTCACATAAGAATTCGCAAGCTTTTCCATAGACCATTTCTCATTGGCTGCTATGAAATGCGCACTCTTAGTGAATCGATCGACGACCACCCAAATCATGTCGTGACCATTCTTTGTTCTGGGCAGTTTAGTGACAAAATCCATAGTAATGTCTTCCCACTTACCCATAGGCACAGGCAATGGTTCTAAACTCCCGTACGGTTTCTGATGTTGTGCCTTAACTCTTGCACAAGTCACACACTCGGCCACATACTTCGCAATGTCGAGCTTCATCGTCGGCCACCAATAATAGGGTTTCAGGTCCCTATACATTTTAGTGCTACCGGGATGAATTGAGTACATGGTCTTGTGAGCTTCTTCCATCAGAAGATCTCTGACTCCTCCTGTCTTAGGTATCTAAATCCGATCTTGGAACACCTTCAGTCCGTGACTGTTTACACCGAACACCAACGTTTTGCCCAAACGTTCTTCCTTCCGGTCATTCTTCTCTGAAGCTTCCTCTTGAGCTTTCTTTATACTTTCTAAAATGGTTGAGACAACTTCAATTCTCAACGCTCTTGGCCTTCTCCTTTCAAGATTGACTTTCCGACTGAGAGCATCAGCGACAACATTGGCCTTACCGGGGTGGTAAAGTATCTCAGAGTCGTAGTCTTTAAGTAGTTCCAGCCAGCTTCGTTGCCTCATATTCAGTTCTTTCTGACTAAAGAGATATTGGAGACTCTTATGATCAGTGAAAAGTTTGCACTTCGTGCCATAGAGGTAATGCCTCCATATTTTCAGAGCGAAAACTACCGCTGCCAACTCCAAATCATGAGTCGGGTAGTTCTTTTCATGCTCTTTCAGCTGTCGAGATGCATACGCGATCACCTTATCTCTTTGGGTCAAAACACAACCCAATCCAACACCAGATGCATCGCTATAAACAGCGAAGTCTTCAACTCCATCGGGTAGAGAAAGTATCGGTGCCTCGCATAGTTTCTTCTTTAGCTTCTCGAATGCTTCATTATGCTTATCACTCCAAGCATAAGTAGCTCCTTTGTGGGTCAAAGCTGTTAATGGACTAGCAATCGAAGAAAAGCCTTGGATAAACCTTCGGTAATATCCGGCTAATCCTAAAAAGCTTCGAATCTCCGTGGGACTTTTTGGTTGTTCCCACTTCATTACAGCTTCAATCTTGGCTGGATCAACCATTATACCTTCTTGGTTGACCACGTGACCCAAGAATTGGACTTCTCGAATCCAAAAATCACATTTGGAGAACTTCGCATACAGCTTCTCCTTCTTCAAGACTTCCAAAACTTCTCGCAAGTGTCTGCCATGCTCCTCTTGGCTTTTTGAATAAATCAGAATGTCATCAATGAACACTATCACAGATTTATCAAGGAACGGATTACAAACCCTGTTCATTAAATCCATGAATGCTGCAGGAGCATTGGTTAGTCCAAACGACATAACCAAAAACTCATAATGTCCATATCGGGTTCTGAATGCAGTCTTCTCTATATCCTGCTCTCTTACTTTTAGCTGATGATATCCTGACCTCAAGTCGATCTTTGAGAAATAACTTGAACCTTGTAGCTGATCGAATAGGTCATCAATCCTCGGCAACGGATATCTATTCTTTATTGTTGCCTTATTCAGCTCTCGGTAATCAATGCACATCCTCATGCTTCCATCTTTCTTCTTTACGAATAACACCGGAGCTCCCCAGGGTGATGAACTAGGTCTAATGAAACCTTTGTCTAATAACTTCTAAAGTTGCATCATTAGCTCCTTCATCTCCGTCGGTGCTAATCGATAAAGTGCTTTTGCAATTGGCATTGTTCCGGGCAACAAGTCAATACAAAATTCTACTTGTCGATCGGGCGGTAATCCAGGAAGATCTTCGGGAAATACTTCCGGATAATCACACACAACAGGAATATTTTGCATCACCTTCTTTTCCTTCTTAGCATCGATCACGAATGCTAAATATGATGTACATCCCTTAGTCAAACACTTTCTGGCTTTCATTAGGGAAATGATTCTAGAATTTACTCTGCGTTTATCTCCATTCACCATAAACGATTCCTTTCCAGGCGGATTCACTTTCACTATTTTCTTCTTGCATAAAATTTCGGCATCATTGGCACTAAGCCAATCCATTCCCAAAACGATGTCGAAACCATTAAGTTCTATAGGTAATAATTCCTCGTGGAACTTATTCCCATTCAAATCAATTAAAATGTTTTTCATACGATGGCTAACAGGTACAATCTTGCCACTAGCAACTTCGACTAATAAAGCATTATCTAGTCTCACAATAGGCAAAGCTAGTTTTCTACCAAATTCATGCGATATAAAGGAGTAGTTGGCTCCAGAATCAAATAAAATTTGGGCAGGCAATTTGTTAACGAGAAAGGTACCTGAAGCGACATCAGCTTCATCTTTAGCAGCTTCCAGTGTCATCTGGAATGCTCTCGCCTTTGGCTTTGGCGGAATGTTGGGTCTTGATGCTTCCTTCTTTTTCAGACAATCCCTTGAGATGTGCCCCTCCTCACCACAACCATAACAAACATTCTTGGTGAAAGTGCAGTCGTTGGCATAATGCCCTGGCTTTCCACATTTGAAGCATGTGGTTTCCCCGCCACACTTCCCATGATGCTTCTTCTTGCACTTGTCGCACCATTTCGCCTCTACCTTTCCTCCACTTCCTCTCCAACTAGACTTCGAGAATTTACTTTTCTTGATGGACCCTAAAAATCCATCGATTTTCCTTTTCTCACCAACCTCTGACCTTTCCAGACCTTTTTCCCTGATCTGGGTCTCAACATTTCTAGCAGCCCAGATGGCGGCTTTCAATGTGGTTGCTTGCTTAACCATTGGACCATAGTCCGCTGGTAGTCCAAGGGCAAACTTGTTGACCTTAGACAGTTCTGTAGGCACCAAATATGGGATAAACTTCATCTTTTCCGTGAAACTTGTAGCGTATTCAGTAACGCTCAATTTCCCTTTCTTCAAATTCTGAAACTCATTACTGATTTCCAGAAGGTCCTGCTCGGAGCAGTATTGCAGTTTTAGTTGTTCCAGAAAGTCTTCCCAAGACATTTTGCTTGCTTCTCCCTTGGGCATAAAGTCAGCTAACAGCTTCCACCAACTCAACACGCCAGATTTTAGTAGAGGGATCGCAAGAGCGGCCTTCTGCCTGTTGCTGGATTCGCAACTTTCAAACATAGTCTCCATTTCAAAGACCCAGTCCATAACTTGTACCGGCGTCGGGCTTCCGGATAGGCATGGTGGTTTGGATGCCATGAAATTCTTATACTTGCACCCACGACCATCATTTCCTCCATACTGGTTATTGCGTCTAACCACTGGTTGTTCGTCTTGACCAATGATCCCACTAAAGTTTTCTCCTTCAGACTGCCCTCCATTCTCCTCGGGCTCTTCCGCTTGAATTGACGGTTCTTCACGATTCTGCCTAAGCAGGCGTCTTGTTTCTTCCATCTGACGATCCAACATCATTTGAATCATCATTTGTACACCAACCATTGTTATCGGCTCAGGTGCAGCAGCTACGACAGGTACTTGCTCGATTACAGGCGGTTGATTCCTGTTTTCATTAGCATTTCCAACTCCGCTTCTTGTTCTCACCATTTTGATCTATACACCGAATAATTTCACCTTATTACTCCAAACGATTAAATGCTAGTTCTAATATCGTATACATACGCTTAGAATCCTGAACACATAAACCTTCAGATCCGGTTGGCAACAAACCATAGATCCGAACAAATAATATCATATATGGCAACATATAACATTTAGCACATAAAAGCATTTTAGGCAACTTTCCTAAAATAAACTAGTGCTTGTGTCTAAGATCCAATAGACACACACCTCGCAGTCTCCACTTATCATTCTAAGTTTAAGTCTAGAAATCCTACAAATTCCTAGTTCGCTTAAACTAATGCTCTGATACCAACTGTGACATCCCCAAAATCTCGGCCAGAAAAGACCGATTTCATTTATGCTTTTTAAAATAATTTTCAGAGTAAATCCTTTTAATTTTAAAAGAGATGCGGAATTTGTTCCCAAAAACAAAACATGATAAAATAGATATTTATCAAAACATTTCATAAAGAAATATGATTTCATTTCATAATCAAAAGTCGGGATGTCATGTTCCGATACAGATCATAAAGCATAAACGATAGCGTTACAAGTCATTCAACAAATATATACATATACAGACTTGTAAACAAAACAACTTGATGTTCGCCCATCTTAAGCTCTTGCGCCACTTCCTGTAAAATAAATCAACTGAGTGGGTCAGGCTTGGGAGCCTAGTGAGCATATAGGGTTTTCAACCCACAATAATTATATTTAATTTCAACAATCAACAATAAACCCGATTACCCATTCCCGTTATCCTCACCTTACGTTCCTAAAAATAACGTCTATTATAAGGAACCTATTTCAAGATTTTTCATCGGGACGGACATCACTGCAGAGGGGCTTCCTCAACAATAAGTGTCCTAAAGGCAACCATGTGGGGGATAGAGTACACCGGTGAACACGTCGTTCACAACACCTACAGGTAATGAGCCTGCTAGTGTTCCACAGGACAGTCTAGAATAGTCCGTGGTCGTCATCCATACTCTGCTGAATGACTAAAATAACACCAATAACATTGAGGCCTCTCATCTATTTATTACACACCAATTATCTACCCATGTTCTACCCAACATATTAGTAGATAAAAATATACATTTTTATACATAGTTTAAAAACCTGTATAACATGCTTTAAGCAATACATATTCCACATAACAGATGAGGCATACACACATAACACGTATTTCATAGAGAATACATCAGATCTGTAAGATAGAAGAGAGTGAATATACACTCACACGTATAACAACCAAATATATACACATAACACGTATTTTATAGAAAATACTTCATAATATTGCGTTGGAATGAAAATAACTACACACTCACTTGATCAAAAGATGATCGGGCAGCACTACGGCTTGCAGAAGAGGTGTTTCTCCGTAGATCTGGAAGATCTTCACAAAACCGGGCTCCTCGTGGGCAGCGTTTCGGCTCGGGAATAACGCTCTTCGGGATCCTCGGGGCTTCGGATCTTACTTCGGGGCTCGGGAATATTACCGGGGCTTTGGGGTATAAACAGCACGCAAAACGAGGCAAAACTTAGAGAGAGGGAAGAGTTTGAACAAGAGAAAATGGCTGAATTCGAGTTCTATTTATAGGCTGCTGGGTCTGGGATTACGCGGGGCGTACTCAAATTACGCGGGGCGTACTCGGGTTACGCGGGGCGTACTTTGACGTCACTGCGTGCGTCGACTGGTGGCACTCGAGTATTGGTCAGACAAGTTGCATCCGACTGAATACGCGGGGCGTACTCAAATTACGCGGGGCGTAATTGACTTGTCAAACTTCTAAATTGCGTAACTTTCGCATACGAGCTCTGTTTTCGATGTTCTTTATATCCACGTGAAGGTCAGACCATACTCTACAACTTTCATTTAGACTCCATCGGCTAATTTTGACTTTTATTTTTATTATTTATTTTTAGAAGGCCGGGACAGAAAAACTTCGTTATAAATTCATAACTTCTTCGTCTGACGTCCGTTCTCGCCTAACTTTTCATTGCTTCGCTACTAACAACAAGATCTTCGATTCTCATTTAGATTGTTTCGGCTAAAAACCGCTCAATCTCAAATCGAGTATTCGGGCTGTATACTGCTAAGTCGAAACTTCATAAAATCATAACTTCCTCATACGAAGTCAGATTTGGGCGTTCCTTTTATGCACGCTCTCGGTTTAACAAAATCTACGACTTTCGTTTAGATCGCTAAGGCTAAATATCGCTCTATCTTAAATTCATATTTTACGTCACTCGGCGTCGTGTCGGTTCTGTCGCGAAACTTCGACAGGTCATAACTTCTTCGTTATAACTCGGATTTTGGCATTCCTTATATCTCCGGAATCCTTGTTTCGACCACTACAACTTTATGCAAAGATATCGGGCTTATCTCACACTTAAAGTTTGATGCTTATTTTATTCTTAATTCATTAAATTATAAAATTAAGAAAATACACACATAAATCATATAATTCAAATAATTCACAAATAATACATTCTTATTATTTCAAGTTGAGTTACAAGGTTAAACTAGACTATTACATTGCTAAAAATGGCAAGCCTAGAAACACGGGCGTTACAATCTAATACTTGAACATCGGGCTGTACACTGCTAAGCCGAAACTTCGAAAAATCATAACTTCCTCATAAGAAGTCAGATTTGGGCGTTTTTTTATGGACGCTCTCAGGTTAACATATTCTACGACTTTCATTTAGATTACTAAGGCTAAAAGAAGCTCTATCATAAATTCACTATTTACGTCTCCCGGTGTCGTGTCGGTTTTGCCGTAAAACTTCGACGGGCCATAACTTCTTCGTTATAACTCGGATTCCGATGCTCTTTATATGTACGGAAACCTTGTAACATATACTAAAACTTGGTTGAGATTATTTATTCTTAATAATCTTTTTTCGAAAAGTCGTTTTCGACCCCTATTGCCTCTAAAATGACTAGCCCGGATCTACGGGCGTTATATATATATATATATATATATATATATATATATATATATATATATATATATATATATATATATATATATATATATATATATATATATATATATAAGGAAAAGTGAATATACCCTTAAGGGTATATGAGCTTAGGTAGCCAAACTCACCATACCACGTCGTTTTGTATCATATATATACATTGTAATTGTCTAATGTTCTTATAATTCAACTTCTAATTTGATTTCATTCAAAGATTTTTATAAATTTCACATTTATTTTCCTCTTACATAATTTTCATTTTCAACTATAATATATATAGTCTAATTGATGTTCATCAAAAAGATGTGATGTAAGAGGAAGATAATAATGAAATTTTGAAAATTTTGAAAGTAAATCAAGTTAAGGATTGAAGTTGAAGAACATTATAATAAATTTATCATACAAAATGACGTATTATGGTGAGTTTGGGTACCTAAGCTTATATACCCTTAAGGGTATATTCACTTTTCCCATACATATATATATATATATATATATATATATATATATATATATATATATATATATATATATATATATATAGGATGTAAAATAGATCAAATGCATCATACATAAATCAAAAAAATGGACCTTGGCTTTAAAGTTTTCGGCCAAAATAACCCCTTAACCGAAAACCCATCTAATGGAAAGCCTAGGACCGAAAACCTTATGTGAATGGAAGGTGTTTTCGACCACCCTAAAATCCGAAAACCCTCCTCCAAGCCATGGAATTCGGTTTGGAGTTTATGGAAAAAAGGGTTGATTTTTTTTTTCATACGACACCTCACAACTTTGGCATGCAAACAATTAACCACCAAGTACCCATGAGAAACACACAAGGAACCAACATGTAAAGATAAAAGAGATCACCCCCTCCTCCTTATATACTTTGGCAGAGAGTGGGTTATCCCACTCTTGCCACTTGATTTTTGCTCACTCACTCCTCTTATCTCTAAAAACAAAGCCATCTTCTTCAAGACTCCTCATCTCAAGGCTGAATCCTAGTGAATTTGGTAAGCATTTCTTGTATCCCTTATATTTCTAAGCATTCTTATGTTAGAATCACCATGGTTACACATATTTTCGTATGTTAGTTTTCCTAGAATACCAACCTTTCCAAGAAGCTCTTGAATATCATCATCTTCATCATAGGCTCGAAATTTTCTTCACCATCCTTCCTACCACCCACGCAAATAACCAAGGTGAGCTTCATACCCCCCATCTTTTCGAGTTTTACACGCTTTTATTTTGGTGGGGGGGGGGGAATACAAGTCAAAATAAGTCTACCCTATGAGTATTTGCATGCATCAACTTATGTCACAACTGGAAATTTTGTGTCTTGTAAACTATACACTCAAGCTAAAGTGAATCAAAAGCTTAAGAACATGTGTAACACCCATGATTGTAACAACAAAATTTCAATCAAATACACCATACAATCATTCAAATGGTCAACAAACAATTGGAAACCCTAGAAGTTCTTATTTAGGTCCACTTTGGACTAGAACTCCCTTATTGGATCCAAATGGACCAATAAGCTTCCAATTGGACTATCATGGGCTTAGAACCCTAATTGGGCTCTAATTGGACCCACATTCATTTATTTCAATATTATGGGCCATATTGGGCCTAGAATGAAATAAATTGAAAGCTTTGATCCATGATTAACCTAATCTAGCTTATTAAAACATAAAAATCACAATTTTATTTTATAAGGCCAATAAATACCTAAGACTAACTCTAATATTGGGCTTAGGAGCAAAAAGCCCAAATTTTCCTTTTTCCTTCCATGTTTTCGGCCCAAAACAAGCCCAAGAGAAAGGTTTGACTTTCTCATGCCACCTCACTATTAACTAGAGGACTTCCATGCAAGAAACTCATATCTCCATGCAAACCTCATCTCAAATATCATTTCTTCTTCCTCTCTCTATCACTCTCGGCCGAGCAAACACACACACACCACAAAAATCTCTTCCAAACTCTCTAAGTCTAGAATAACAATCCTCCCTCCTTCTTCAAAATTTTCGTGAATCTAAGAAGCTTTCAAGAGGATCTTGCAAGTTAATCATCATCTTAGGTAAGTTTCTACTTATATCCATGATCTAGCTACTTCACTCCATCAAAAACCTCTTCTAAATCTATTCCAACTTGTGATCATGCACCTTAGAAGTCACCAAATTCGAGATCTACCAAGGAAAGGTGCTAAGGCCGAAAAATCACTTCATTTTCTTCCATCTTTTCTTCAAAAACCGAAAGCTTCAAACAAGGTGAGCTTCATACCCCCTATTTTCGGTTTTCATGAGTTTTTTTTTGGGGGGGGGGGGGGGAATACAAGTGAAAGTGTAGATCTATATGTATTTTGTATGCTTGGTATGATTCCATGCTTATATGTGTGATTTTTGTGTGTTATAATGTTGGATATAGTCATAAAACCCCTCAAAACCGAGATATACCTCTAGTTAAAAGACTCTAGCATCAATTATGCTTCTACATACAAAGTATTTCTAGAAAAGTGGTTATATGGTTTAGTAACAATTTCTTTGAGCTAAAAACACCATTTTTGGACCTAAAATGCAAAAAATACAAACTTTAAGGGCCTAAATTGACAAATCACGAACTTTGATGGTTGAACTATGTCAAAACAGTTTCAATAAAGAAATTTCTGGAAATATACTTATTTAGAGGATTAAAAACATAAACTTCAAGCTTAATGGGCTAAAAATGACATTTTAGGCCCAATGAGGCCCATTATGCGAGATTTTCTGTTTTGGAGGGTCAAAACTGCACTTTCCTGTAAAACAGTGGACTATAAGTGTTCCAAGTCCTTTTCAAAGGTTTAAAATGCTTTTTAAATTTAAAAAGGACTAAAGTTGCAAAAAAATTTCAAATTGGGCCAAAATTGTCAAACTTTCGAAAAAGAAGGGTTATAGCCGAGAAAAACTGAAATTCAGGGACTTAAGCTGTTTCTATGAAAAATATGCTGGAAAATACTTATTTCAATAATTTTTAGTATTAAAATGTCAAGAAAATTGATTTAAGGACCAAATCGGAAAGTTTTTAAATAAAGGGTTGAAAAAGTAAATTTTTACAAATAATGAGGGGCTGAAAACAGAAAATTCTCAAGACTAGTTCAATACATGCAAATTGATCCAATGATGATACCACAATTATCGACGAAATACAATACATTACAACACCATAAGTCGTTGTCAAATGAATTGGTTCGGTCTCGAACCAATAAAAATCCGAAATTACTAACACGACAACACTATGACATTACGACATTACGATAACGATTGGGAAGTCACTATACATGCGAGTGTGCACAGACGTCTACGCACCACCTTTGGGCCCCAAAAGTGTAAAATCTTGTTCGTTGAGCCTAGCTAGCCTAATGACCTGATCTTAAGACCCGAAGACCTCTCTCTTACGAAGTGTTGGGTTTCACCGATCCGACATAACGTAAAAGGACTTTCAATGGCTTGTATACTACTGGTCCCCAAGGGTCCTTTGGTATTGCTAGTAAAGTCTACCTTTTCATGCGAGGCGGGTCTGGGACCCCTCGTACCTTTTATCCCCAACCGGCTAATGGAGTTATTGAGGCCTTCGTGTCCTCGTTCTCTTCGGGTGTGGGACTACACGTAATCAGGGCGGTTGGAGAACGTGATTAGTACGGACGACGCCTTCGGGATCGTTAGTATCGCTATAGGCTAGTCGTTTGTGTAACGTGTGTTTGTAGCAAATAATCACGCTCAACAATAATCCAACGTCGCCTGGTACCGACAACTTCACACGTTGCAATTGTTTCAATGTACGAATTAGGAAAACATCGGGTTTCCTAGGGTATTTCAATACATACGGATTCGGAATACACACGAATTTTAAATGAACAAATCTTACAAGTATAGAAACAAACAAGCATACCTATGGATCTTCACACATTTTTGACTTTACTATTTTCAGAAAATATCGGATTTTCTGGTGTTTCTCAAAACATTACAAACATTGGATTTCAAACCTTACTTATGAACTCACCAACATTTCATATGTTGACGTTTTTCAAAATACTTGTATTCTCAAGTAACAGATAAAGTGGAGGATGAATTGTACTCTTTGACGTTTTGTTGTGGTTTAATTTAGTAGCAAACAATTATTTTTGAGAATGTCATGTTTTGGGAACAATGTAATGGATGTAAACGCTACCAGTTGTATCATTCCAAATGTTGGTGATGTATAATGTTATGTTTCATGTATATGCAATGTGATGGTATTCAATTGAGTCACGATAGCCCTCGGACGTTTCCGCCGTCTGGTTCGGGGGTGTGACAGGTTGGTATCAGAGCCTTGTTTATAGTGAACTAGCATATCTAGCCACACATGGATATGCAACTATAAACCAAAAAGAGGGACTAACATAACTCTGAACAAAACAAGTGAATAAAACACCCTTGCTTGCACTAGGAATAGGAACATAACGCCGAACCAAACAAAAATAATACTAGTGTCTCGGTTAATTCGGGAACTGTTCTTAGTGATACCAAGGAGTGAATGAAGCCTGATCAACTACATTCTCTCCAACGTAAAACTAACACACGTCCTGATGAGATCGGGATTTCTAGGGAATCTAAAACCATACCCCTCCCACCGAAAAGAGATTGCCTACTTGATCTATGCGATAATTGTAGCATCCTAGGAATAATGTTAGCATAATTACGCACTCTCGCAGACCACATGGCTGGTTTTCACACCCTGGAGACCCCTACTTCCCTAATCAGGGGAACAACGGATGGCTAGAGGAGGAGCCCGAGGAAGAGCCTGAGGAGGAGCCCGAGGAAGACCCCGAAGAGGAATCTGACGGGGAACCGGAGGCCGAAGTTGATGGCGAGCCGGCTGAATCAGAGGAAGATGAAGGAAGCCTCGAGGAGGATGCTGATGATGGAGAAGGGGGTGATTCGGATGCGGAGTCCGAAGTCATCAACCCCCCTTACCCGATCAGAGTACCTGCCTATCGCGTAGGCCCCACTGGTCCTACACCGCCCTGGGGTATTGATCTTTGGAGATGGAGCAGACAGCAGGGACAGCGACCCCCGTACGGCATGTCGCGCGAGTTCTTTGACCTGAGAGACGGAGGACCGGCCGATCGAGCCCTTCCAGTCATGGTGAAACGGTTGCGGAATACGGGCGACCTTGCCCAGGACACTGCCGATCAGGTGCGCCAGTTAAGGACTAGGGCCGAGCGTGCGGAGCAGGAGACGCGTGACGTCCTTCGAGAGTTTCACATGAGGCAGGTTCGGTGGGAGTCTCGACTCCGGGACGCGGAACGCTTGGTGGCTCGTCTTCAGGGAGCATCCACATCCTCGGCACCACCTCCGGACACAGCTCATCGCGGTTAGGGATAGACTTATCATAGTAGGTCGTTAGGAAATATGCTATGTACTCCGACTCTATGTTTAAGTGACTACACTACTCATAGAGTCGTTATGCTGTCGAACTAGTATCACTCATGTATGCTCCTACGAGCAAATTTTCATGTATCAAATGCGGATAATATTAATAAATTTTTACGTGTTTTATTACGATATTGCAAATTGCTATGTGTTGAGAAATTATTATTGATTGGTCAATGGTAGTAGTGTTTAAGTTCGTACCATGCACCTAGTCAGTAGGATCACGACCTCACCGAAACAACATACCCTCAACATCTTTCCGTATTGTGACAGAAAGATGCCTCCCCGACCTGCTCGCGGAAACCCAGGACCAACCCCACCTGAAGTTGACTCAGCCTCTTTCCAGGCGGCTGTATCTGCAGCAGTCACTGCAGCGATTGCGCAAATTCAACAAGGGAACAATGGAGGAGTCAATGGGCAAGGAGCCGGAAGTTCAAACAATGGAATGAATCAAGGACTCACCAAGATATGTACCTACAAGGACTTCACAAACGCCAAACCACGAACTTTTAATGGCACTGGAGGGGTGATCACTCTTAAGCGATGGATCGAAAAGGTGGAGTCGGTATTCGAGATATGCGACTGCCCTGAGCACATGAAGGTGAAGTTCGCAGCCTGCACTTTTTTGGATCAAGCGCTCACCTGGTGGAACGAACATTTAGAATCCATGACACTCCCTGTAGCCAACTCTATGTCGTGGACAGAGATGAAAGAAATGTTAATGGCAGAGTACTGCCCACGAGGCGAAATACAGAAGATGGAACAAGAGCTATGGAACCTCACTGTGCAGAACGCGAATATCGATGCCTACATATCGAGATTTGGTGAACTATCTCTGCTGTGCCCGGGTATGATCGCCTCGGAAGGAAAGAAGATTGAGCGATTCATCTGGGGACTCACATCACCAATTCAAGGGAATGTGATAGCTGCAAACCCCGAAACATTTGACAGTGCAAAAAGATTGGCAAAAAGATTGTATGACCATAACAACAAAAAGGGAGAGAAGCCAATGGAGACTGAGAAGACGAAGGAAAGTGATGGCAAGAGGGGAAAGAACAATAAGCGGAAGGGGCACCAGGGCCCCGACACCTCCAAGAAGAAGCAGACAGTGGTGGTTAATGTTGTTACCGCACCGGTTCCAGCCGCGCCACATGCACCAACCTCAGCCACTTCAAATGCTTCCAGACCTTATTCCGGTAATCTTCCCAAATGCAACAAGTGCGGTTTCCATCACTATGGAGAATGCAAGGATTTTCAGTGCACCAGTTGCAACCGAAGGGGTCACACCGCAAAGTACTGCAAGGCTTACCCTCCCCATAACCAAAATCAGGGAACCAACAGCAACAACCCTCGCAACAACAACAACACCCATGCCAGCGGCAATAACGCATGGCCTAGCTACACCTGCTTCGGATGTGGAAAGACTGGACACATCCGCCGAGACTGTCCTAAAAACAGCAATTTAAGAAATGGAGGAACAGGAAGGATGTTGACCATGGGTCAGGGTGAGGCCCTTCAAGACCCCTCTGTTGTTACCGGTACGTTTCCCTTAAACCACGCTTATGCATGCATCTTATTTGACACCGGAGCAGAACGAAGCTTCGTAAGCAATAAGTTTAAGCATTTATTAAGACAACTACCCCAAAAGCTAAATGAAACCTATACGGTGGAAATGGCCAATGGGAGAACCGAATCCACTAGGGAAATCTACCCCGGATGTACCCTAAATCTTAATCAACACGTCTTTCGAATAGATCTAATGCCAGTGTCAATTAGGAGTTTCGATGTGATCATCGGCATGGATTGGTTAAGCCCCCACCATGCCGAAATTATGTGCCATGAGAAGGCCGTTCGTCTTCGCCTCCCAAATCACGAAACCCTGGTAATTTACGGAGGAGAAGTATCTAAGAAGGAACAATTTGGCGTTACTAGCTCACGTGGTGGATAAAACCAAGGAGGAGATTAACGTTCGAGACATTCCCGTAGCATGTGAATTTCCGGACGTGTTTCCTGAAGATCTCCCGGGAGTACCCCCAGAGAGACAGGTTGAGTTTCGAATCGACCTTATTCCAGGAGCAACTCCTCTCGCTAAATCACCCTACCGGCTGGCTCCTGCCGAGATGCAGGAATTATCCAGCCAACTCAGCGAACTTTTGGACAAGGGATTTATCCGACCTAGCTACTCGCCGTGGGGAGCTCCGGTGCTCTTTGTCAAAAAGAAGGACGGATCCTTCAGAATGTGCATCGATTACAGAGAGTTGAATAAACTCACTGTTAAAAACCGCTACCCACTCCCACGAATCGATGATCTATTCGACCAGCTCCAAGGAGCTAGTTATTTCTCCAAAATAGATCTACGGTCTGGATACCACCAACTCAAGGTCCGAGAAGAGGATATTCCCAAAACCGCTTTCCGAACCCGCTATGGACATTATGAATTCGTCGTAATGCCCTTCGGTCTAACAAATGCACCTGCCGCATTTATGGACCTAATGAATCGAATCTGTCGACCGTTCCTTGACAACTTCGTCATTGTATTTATCGATGACATCCTCGTCTATTCTCGAAGCAAAGAGGAGCATGGCCAACATTGTCACCCCCCCAAACCAAGGATGGCGGAAACGTCCGGGGGTGGAGGACTTCATGTATAGCATCATAACCACAATTTTAATAGTAATTTAAGCAAACACAACCAACATATATATAATTGAAAAAGTTACATCACTTGTATGAATTACATGTTTCAAAATCAATTACAATATGTTGTCAAAATGTGAAAAGTTTGACGCCTTAACGTCCCATCCTCAAAAGCACTTGATAACCTGATTACTGTTTTCCTGTGAATACAAGTTGTTTGAAAAGTGTCAACACAAAGGTTGGTGAGTTCATAAGCTTTTATTAATAAACTTAGTAGAAGTATTTCATATGTAAATGTCGCGTTTGTTTCAGAAAAATCCGATATTTCCCTTGAAATCCGAGAAATGTAGCCTTATAACCAAAGACTAGAGTGTATGAGAAATCATCGTTTCTTAGTAGAAATGTTGTGAGTTTAAAATGTTATGGAAAGTAAATTTCTTTTATCAACCTAAAACCTACTTCGGTTTTATGAAACCCCGTAAACTTCATGAATTGTTATCCCCCTAAGTGAGTCGCTATAATCATACTGTGACTATGTGAACCTGCCACAACGTTTCTCAAGCGTCGCGAAAATGAAATGACATTTGTCACCCCTAGACCTGCAGGTCCCACTGTAGCTAGCAGCACGGTGTGGGGTGTCAAACCCAATATAGATCTATATACAAGTATCACGTTCTCCCTCAAGGAGATTCTGATTATAACTACCAGGAATTATATCCCGCACTCGGACGTACGGGGAGAGAGAGAGAGTCTCACAACATAGGTTAACAAGTTTACGTGAAATGTGTGTGAATATAAATCTTTCTTGTATGGATGTACCCTTTTTGTACGAGTGCGTTGAGTGATGTATCATAAACTATACCTATTATAGTTTATCTAAAATGTATGTAATATGTATGATCTCTCTCATGGAAATGTATTAGTGTTATGAATTTATCAAACTATACTTTTTATAGTTAAATAATACGTGTTCTAAAATGAATGAATAATATTTAATATGAGTGTATTGGTTTCAGTTCATAATGATAAACTAACTAGGAAACACATTCAAATATTAAAACTTATGATTATACACTTTGCTCAACATAATACAAAGTGTTATGATATTTACATGCTGTTGGCAAAATTTAGCAATTCTGCCCTGTTTTGGAAAAATCCTAGAAAAATCATACGAAGTCGAAAACTAGATCCGTAAATTCTGAGAGTTCACAAAATGTGTCTAGTTTGCTCATAATTTTTATCACAAATTAATATGACCTCTAACTTGGGTGAAAAAGTCCAAAATCACAGACTGGTCCGGATTGTTGTTTGAAATGATAGGCAGTTTTGTAAAAATTACCATAAATTGTAGAAAAATCGTATGGAGATGTGCAAGTAGCCATTTTAAAGCTAAAAACTTGAACTATTTGCACCTTGTACAGTTTTGAAAACAAAAATATTTAAGATGCCCAAAACAGTCCGTGAATGGAGTTGAACTTTTCTGATGAAGGCTGTTAGAAAAATTTAGATATGTTCTTAGTGTTTTAACTTGTATTCCCCCCCTGAAAACTTGAGAAAACATGAAAATGTAGGGGTATGAACTCACCTTAAGTGATTTCAGTAGATGATTGTTGAAGAATGGAAGTGTTTAATTCAAGAACACTTGGAGATGCCTTGAAGGTTTTTGAGGATCTAACATCATAGTTAGGGAGTTTGTGTAAGCAACCAAAGATTTGAGCAGAATGAAGTGAAATAATAATAGGGAGGATGAATTTTTACTTACTAAGTGTGGAAGAACACTTGAAATCAGCCTTGGATCTCGAAAATTTGTGTAGAAGAGTTTGAGAGAAAAAGTGGTGTTTGTTACTTAGTGGAATGAGAGAATATGAGAGAAAATGAGGAGTGTGGTTGTTTGTTCCAGCTCAAAAACGTGGGAGTGAGTGAAGTTTGAGTGTAAGGGAACATTGAAGTGACATAGGTAAGGTGGGGAGGTATGGCTGGTCATAGAGTGGGTGTGGGGTGGTTGCTTGTGTCATAAGTTAAGGCAAAGTCAACACTCTATCTTAAATAAATCCCCCATTAGATCTTTATTATTTAAATAATGATTTTCATAAAAATATGTTTAAATTATGAATATTTAGGGTTTATTATGTTAAAATAAAATTTCTGGAGAAAATACCGCTTTAAAATCACGAAAAACGGGCTTAAAATGTTAAAAATATCAAAAATGGGCTGAAAATGACAAAAATGCGAAATCTAGCTGAGGCTCGGCCCTCTTATGCTGAACCGAGAGAGAGAGAGGGAGGCGGAACCGAGAAGAGAGAAGAGAAAGGAAGGAACCGAGAGCACGAACAGACAGAGAGGAGAGAAAGGGCAGAGCGCGCGAAGAGACAGAGGGGAGAGAAGGGAACAGAACGCGCGAATAGAGACCGAGCGAGAAGAAGGAGCAGAAGGCGACGGAGCGGCGGGGTAGCGAACCGAGACCGAGAGGAGCAGAGCGTGAGCGACAGAGGCAGAGGCTCGGTCTCTGGTCTCTTAGCCACCAGAGGCTCGGTCTCTGGTCTCTAAGCCACCAGAGGCTCGGTCTCTGGTCTCTTAGCCACCAGAGGCTCGGTCTCTGGTCCTAAGAGGCCTCTCACTCCGGTTTCGGTTCCTAAAGCCTATTTTTCTCGTTTTCGCCCCGTTTCAAGCCGTTTTTGACCCGGTTAAGGGCCGGAATGACCCGAATGATTCCAAAAAGTTACGGGAAACTTTTGAGAGAGATTTGGGAGAGATTTCACATTCTTGGAGAGATTTCTCATACAAAGAGATATTTGAGAGAGGTTTCACATACTTGGAGAGATTTGGGAGAGATTTGACATTCTTGGAGAGATTTCTCATACAGAGAGATATTTGAGAGAGATTTCACATACTTGGAGAGATTTGAGAGAGATTTGACATTCTTGGAGAGATTCCTCATACAAAGAGATATTTGAGAGAGTTTTCACATACTTGGAGAGATTTGGGAGAGATTTGACATTCTTGGAGAGATTTCTCATACAGAGAGATATTTGAGAGAGATTTCACATACTTGGAGAGATTTGAGAGAGATTTGACATTCTTGGAGAGATTTCTCATACAGAGAGATATTTGAGAGAGATTTCACATACTTGGAGAGATTTGAGAGAGATTTGACATTCTTGGAGAGATTCCTCATACAAAGAGATATTTGAGAGAGGTTTCACATACTTGGAGAGATTCGAGAGAGATTTGACATTCTTGGAGAGATTTCTCATACAGAGAGATATTTGAGAGAGGTTTCACATACTTGGAGAGATTCGAGAGAGATTTGACATTCTTGGAGAGATTTCTCATACAGAGAGATATTTGAGAGAGATTTCAAGTGTGGCATTTGTGAGTGTTTGGTTCCGTAATGCGAGTCTCTTGAGCCCGTTAAGTCATGATTAAGGATCCCACACACTCCTAATGAGTATGCAACATGGTTTTCATCAGTTTAGTTCATTGATTAGTACTAAGGCTTAGGAAATTTTTAACACAAAACTTTTCTCAAGTGATGTTTTCCCATTAATATAGCAAGTTATACAGTATGAACATAACACAAACCCTAATACACAAGGTTTAATAGGGTTGACCGGCTGGACCTGATGACTTGACTTGACTCAAGATTGACGATTGTCACATCATCCCCCCGTTAGAGGGAATTTCGTCCCGAAATTTAAGTTCGGCTGGGACTTCAAGGGTTTGGGAAAAGATGTGGATACTTTTGCTTCATTTGATCTTCACGTTCCCAGGTAAACTCAGGCCCTCGTTTTGCGTTCCAACGAACCTTCACTATGGGAATGCGACTTTGTTTTGTTCTCTTGATCTCTCGATCCATGATCTCGATGGGTTCCTCCACAAAGTGGAGATTTTCATTAACTTCGATTTCTTCGAGTGGTATTACGAGTGTCTCGTCAGACAGACACTTCTTTAAGTTGGACACGTGGAAGGTAGGGTGCACATTACTAAGTTCTTGTGGTAGTCGGAGTTTGTACGCCACAGGACCAATCCTAGCAAGGATTTCGAACGGACCGATGTACCTTGGGTTTAGTTTCCCCCGTTTACCGAAACGTATCATCCCCTTCCAGGGGGAAACTTTTAGTAGTACCCGGTCTCCGACCTGGAATTCTAAAGGTTTGCGTCGCTTATCCGCGTAACTCTTTTGTCGATCACGAGACGCTTTTAGTCTTTCCCGAATTTGAATGATCTTTTCTGTGGTTTCCCTTATGATTTCAGGCCCAGTAAGGGTGCTATCAGGGACTTGCCCTCTGGCTAGCTGAGTATCTCCAACTTCGGCCCAACACAGTGGTGATCTACACTTGCGACCGTAGAGAGCTTCGAATGGAGCGACTCCAATGCTAGTGTGATAACTGTTATTATAAGAGAATTCGATAAGCGATAGATAGGTATCCCATGCCTTACCAAAATCTATCACACAGGCTCTCAGCATGTCTTCCAACGTCTGGATGGTTCTCTCGCTTTGTCCGTCCGTTTGTGGATGGTAGGCCGTACTCATGTCTAACCTGGTTCCCAGAGACTTTTGTAGGGACTGCCAGAAACGCGAGGTGAATCTACTATCTCGATCCGAGATAATGGATGTTGGTACACCATGTAGTCGCACGATCTCCTTAATGTACGTCCTGGTCAACTTTTCCATCTTGTCTGTTTCCTTTATTGGCAGGAAGTGCGCGGACTTGGTCAATCTGTCCACAACCACCCATATGGTATCCATCCCACCTGATGTCTTAGGCAGTTTGGTTACAAAGTCCATGGTTATTCGCTCCCACTTCCACTCGGGTATATCCGGTTGTTGAAGTAGTCCTGATGGCTTCTGATATTCCACCTTGACCTTGGCGCAAGTGAGGCACTTGCTCACATAAGTAGCAATTTCAGCCTTCATGTTTGGCCACCAGTATAACCTTTTGAGGTCTAGATACATCTTATCTGACCCCGGATGAATGGAGTATCGAGTCTTGTGGGCCTCGTCCATTACAACGTCTCGGTACCCACCGAACTTCGGTGTCCAGATTCGATTCATGAGATAACGAGCTCCATCCCCTTTGACTTCCAAGTTCTTATCCATCCCCCTTAGTGCTTCGCTTGCCACGTTTTCTGGTTTCAGGGCTTCTAATTGGGCGTCCTTGATCTGGGTGGCCAGTTGGGAGTGGATGGTCATGGCTAGGGATTTTACTCGGCGACCCGAGTATTCTTTCCTGCTTAAGGCGTCGGCTACTACATTAGCCTTGCCCGGGTGGTAGCGAATTTCACATTCGTAGTCATTCAGTAATTCCACCCATCTTCTTTGGCGCATGTTTAGTTCTTTCTGATTGAGAATGTGTTGAAGACTTTTGTGATCAGTGAAGATGGTGCACTTGGTGCCGTAGAGGTAGTGCCTCCAAATCTTCAGGGCGAACACCACAGCTCCCAATTCAAGGTCGTGGGTTGTGTAATTAACTTCATGTGTCTTCAGTTGCCTTGATGCATAAGCGATGACTTTTCCCCTTTGCATGAGCACACAGCCGAGGCCTTGATTTGAAGCATCGCAATACACCACAAAATCATCAGTTCCTTCTGGAAGAGACAAGACTGGTGCGCTGCATAGGGCTTGCTTTAGTGTCTGGAAGGCGGCTTCTTGTTTACCTTCCCATTCGAACACCACCCCTTTCTGAGTCAAGGTGGTGAGAGGCTTAGCGATTTTGGAGAAGTTTTGTATGAATCTTCGATAGTAGCCTGCGAGTCCCAAAAACTGTCGGATTTCTGTCGGCGTTGTAGGTGTTGACCAATCTTCGATTGCTTTGATCTTCGAGGGGTCCACATGTATTCCTTCTTTGCTTACTACGTGGCCAAGGAATCCTACTTCTCGGAGCCAAAATTCACACTTTGAGAATTTAGCGTAAAGCTTCTCGGTCCTTAAAACCTCCAGAACTAGTCGTAGGTGATGTCTCTGCTCTTCTTCGCTCCTCGAATAGACCAGGATATCGTCGATGAATACGATGACGAATTTATCCAAGAAGGGTCGACACACTCGATTCATCAAATCCATGAACACCGCGGGCGCGTTAGTTAACCCGAATGGCATCACTACAAACTCATAGTGCCCATAGCGAGTTCTGAATGCCGTCTTGGGGATATCCTCTTCTTGAACTCGCAGTTGATGATAGCCCGACCTCAGGTCGATTTTTGAAAAGTAGCTGGCTCCTTGGAGCTGATCGAAGAAATCATCGATTCGGGGTAGGGGATAACGGTTCTTGATAGTGAGTTTGTTTAGTTCTCGATAGTCTATGCACATACGAAAAGACCCATCCTTCTTCTTTACAAATAAGACTGGTGCTCCCCAAGGTGAGAAGCTTGGCCTGATGAACCCTTTGCTCAATAGTTCATTCAATTGGCTGGATAGTTCTTGCATTTCTGCCGGTGCTAAGCGATAGGGAGCCCTGGCGACGGGGGTAGCTCCTGGGATTAAGTCGATCCGAAATTCGACTTGTCGTGCGAGTGGTACACCAGGCAGATCGTCTGGGAAAACATCAGGGAAGTTGCATACTTCTGGAATTTCTTTGATGTCCTTCACCTCCTGCTTCTTGTCTACGATGTGGGCTAAGAAAACATGGTATTGCTTTCGGAGGTACTTTTGGGTTTTAACACAAGAGATGATTTGTAGGTTCGCACTAGGTTTATTGCCATAAACGGTGAGAACGTTGCCATTCGGCAGATTGAGGCGGACGGCCCTTTCGTAACATAGAATGTCGGCACGATGAAGGCTTAACCAATCCATACCAATGATTATATCGAAGCTTTTTATGGTGACCGGCATAAGGTCGATTTTGAACAAATGGTTGTCTAGAGTGAGAGTACACCCTATGTAAATATCATTAGCGCGCTCAACCTTTCCATTTGCCATTTCTACGATGTAAGAATCTTCTAGTGGTTGAGAATTTTGCTTAAGTATATGTTTGAATTGGTGACTTATGAAACTTCTTTCTGCCCCACTATCGAAAAGTACGCATGCATAAGAGTTATTGAGGAGGAACGTACCAGTAACCACAGAGGGATCCTTGACTGCTTCTCCCTGCCCTAAAGTTAGGACTCTCCCTACACCCCCAGCATTAGGGGCTCGTGCCTTGGGGCAGTTCCTCCTGAAGTGTCCCGTTTCACCACACCCATAGCAGGCTTGGCTTGCTCCAGTGTTGGCGGTCGTAGCGACTTGTGTGGCGGGTTGGGTAGTCGCTCTACAGAATCGTGCAGTGTGCCCCTTTTTGTTACAGTTATTGCAGTGTAACTCTCAACAAGCACCATTATGGTGGTAGTTACACTTGTTGCACTTGGGAAGAGTTCCTGTATACTGTTTCGGTGGCGCTGGTGCGATAGCAGTAGTGGCGGTGCGAACAGCAACAATCGGTTGCTTTTTGGCGGGGTCCTGAATTGGTTGTTTCCTTTTATTGCCCCAGAACTTCCTCTTGTTGTTCCCTCCTTTTGTTCGGTCGGTGGTGGTTATCACGGTACCACGGCTAGCCATGTGATCTATGAGTTGTTGTGCCAATTCCTTGGCACTCTCAAAGGTAGTGGGTTTCGAGGCCAATACACTATCTTGAATCTGGGATGACAGCCCCCAGAGGTATCGTTCCACCTTCTTCTCTTCTGGCGTGACCATTGTTGGACAAAGGAGTGCTAGGTCGTTGAAACGGGCAGTATAAGTTTCAAGATCAGTGCCTGTCATCCTGAGGTTCCAAAGTTCTTCTTCAAGTTTTTGTATTTCGCCCCTCGGGCAGTATTCCTTTAACATTAGGGCTTTCAAATCCTCCAAGCTGATCGCGTTAGCTACTGCAGGAGTAAGTGACTTAACTCGGCCATTCCACCAAGTAAGTGCTTTTCCAGTGAAAGTGAATGCCGAAAACTTGACCTTGCTCGCTTCGGGACAAGCGCAGATTTCAAAAACTGCCTCGGTCCTTTCGAACCATTGAACCAGTGTGATAACGCCCCCGCTTCCATTGAAAGGATCGGGTTTGCCATTCGTGAAGTCTTTGTAAGAGCACTCCCTCGTACGCCCCGTACTGTCCCCATGAATGGAATTGGTAGCTCCGGATCCAGAACCGCCGGAACCATGGGTTCCCATTTGCGACATTGCTGCCGCCACGGCTGCCGTTACTGCAGCCAGGAACATTGCAGGATCAAACTGCGGAGGTGCTGGTGGAGGCGGCACTGGGTTGCTGGAAGGCCTTGGTCTTTTCCTTGGTGGCATGGTTCTGTCATAAAAAAAATGACTAGTCGGTAAGACTTCAATAGTGATAACGAGTCGAGTGTTACTGGTTTCATCCCTCTTGTATTTTATCATAACTTTATTATTTGTAAACTGTTTGTGTGATCAGGTTATGATGTATAGTGCCAAACATTCAATAAATAAAACACATGCCAAATTTCATTGATAACTTTTAGTACATAACGTTTAGAGGGAAAAGTTTGACCTCATAAGGGTCTACATTACATCGTTACAAAAGGTAGTTTTTGGCATTACAAAAGCCCTTTGAATAGTGTAATCACATAGTCGCAGGGTCGACCTACATACAAGGAGTAGCACCAACGCGTACTCATAAAATTCTACTACCAAGACGGGAGAATAGCAACGAGTTCTAATCACTGCGACCCTTCTTTGACGGAGGCTGCGATGATGTCGATGCGCCCTGTAGTTCCGCCAATTTGTGTTCGGCTGCAACCATTCTCTCTTCGAGTGCCATGTATCTTTCCCGATACTCTCTTGTTTCTGCTTGAGCCGCGAGAAGGTCTCGAATGAGTTGGTCTCGGTGGTGGGAGTCTCGTTCCAGGTTTCTGGTGCGATCCGTAGTAGACTGTACAATGGCACTTAACTCCCGGACCTGATCTGTCGTTGTCCTACCACGATCATCCATTCTTGCCATTCGTTGTATCGTGACGGGGAGAGCCCTGTCAGCCGGTCCACCATGAGTGAGATCATAGTAACCTCGTTGGTAGCCATATGGTGACCGTTGGCGTTGTTGTCGGCTCCATCTTTCGATCGTTGTTACCCAAGGGGGTTCAGGTCCGTTGTAACCAAAACGGTGCGCGGGTACCCTCGCGAGGTAGGGAGGGTTGAATACTTCTGGTGGTTCCTCCGCTTCGTTCCCAACCATGACTACCTCATCACCTTCCTCTACTTCCTCTTCTTCCTCTTCTTCTTGGTCGTCTTCCTCTTCTTCTTGGTCATCTTCCTCTTCTTCTTGGTCGTCTTCCTCTTCTTCTTCTTGTTCATCTTCCTCCTCGGGCTCCTCCTCGGGATCCTCTTCGGGATCCTCCCCGGGATCCTCTTCGGGATCCGCTTCGGGATTCTCCTCGGGATCCTCCTCGGGTTCCTCTTCGGGATTCTCCTCGGGCTCGTCTTCGATCCATCCCGCGTTTCCCTGATTGGGAAAGTAGGGGTCCTCGGGTATGTGAAATCCTGCCATGTTGTCTGCACGAGAAACGGGGTTAAGAAGTACGTATCGGAAAATAATAATTTGGCGCTATAGAAACGTACAAATACTCCTATAGTATTTTTAAATGTTTATATTTGGTTCTTAGCGTGTTCTTTATGGAGTGTTATTAGGTTTTCAGATTTGTCGCTCATTACGACTATTCCTTAGTGTGCGTAAGTTACTTCTTGGACGGATATAGTTGATCAGGCTATATCCTTCCCAAAACTGATTACACATGCTAAGGCGTATTAATAATGTTCGACTCCTCCTCTTTCAATTTATGTTCTCCTAAGTTATGACACCATGCTAGTATAGAATGCATGCAAGTATACTTTAAAACAAGAAATTATTTGTTTTCTAAAAGTACAACTCTTTAAATCACTTTAAGAATCAGAGACTTTTAGTCCCAAATGTGTTTATAGTTTGTATATCTTATGTGGTTGACATACTTAATTCACTATAAACCGTGCTCTGATACCAATCTGTCACACCCCCAAACCAAGGATGGCGGAAACGTCCGGGGGTGGAGGACTTCATGTATAGCATCATAACCACAATTTTAATAGTAATTTAAGCAAACACAACCAACATATATATAATTGAAAAAGTTACATCACTTGTATGAATTACATGTTTCAAAATCAATTACAATATGTTGTCAAAATGTGAAAAGTTTGACGCCTTAACGTCCCATCCTCAAAAGCACTTGATAACCTGATTAGTGTTTTCCTGTGAATACAAGTTGTTTGAAAAGTGTCAACACAAAGGTTGGTGAGTTCATAAGCTTTTATTAATAAACTTAGTAGAAGTATTTCACATGTAAATGTCGCGTTTGTTTCAGAAAAATCCGATATTTCCCTTGAAATCCGAGAAATGTAGCCTTATAACCAAAGACTAGAGTGTATGAGAAATCATCGTTTCTTAGTAGAAATGTTGTGAGTTTAAAATGTTATGGAAAGTAAATTTCTTTTATCAACCTAAAACCTACTTCGGTTTTATGAAACCCCATAAACTTCATGAATTGTTATCCCCCTAAGTGAGTCGCTATAATCATACTGTGACTATGTGAACCTGTCACAACGTTTCTCAGGCGTCGCGAAAATGAAATGACATTTGTCACCCCTAGACCTGCAGGTCCCACTGTAGCTAGCAGCAAGGTGTGGGGTGTCAAACCCAATATAGATCTATATACAAGTATCACGTTCTCCCTCAAGCAGATTCTGATTATAACTACCAGGAATTATATCCCGCACTCGGACGTACGGGGAGAGAGAGAGAGTCTCACAACATAGGTTAACAAGTTTACGTGAAATGTGTGTGAATATAAATCTTTCTTGTATGGATGTACCCTTTTTGTACGAGTGCGTTGAGTGATGTATCATAAACTATACCTATTATAGTTTATCTAAAATGTATGTAATATGTATGATCTCTCTCATGGAAATGTATTAGTGTTATGAATTTATCAAACTATACTTTTTATAGTTAAATAATACGTGTTCTAAAATGAATGAATAATATTTAATATGAGTGTCTTGGTTTCAGTTCATAATGATAAACTAACTAGGAAACACATTCAAATATTAAAACTTATGATTATACACTTTGCTCAACATAATACAAAGTGTTATGATATTTACATGCTGTTGGCAAAATTTAGCAATTCTGCCCTGTTTTGGAAAAATCCTAGAAAAATCATACGAAGTCGGAAACTAGATCCGTAAATTCTGAGAGTTCACAAAATGTGTCTAGTTTGCTCATAATTTTTATCACAAATTAATATGACCTCTAACTTGGGTGAAAAAGTCCAAAATCACAGACTGGTCCGGATTGTTGTTTGAAATGATAGGCAGTTTTGTAAAAATCACCATAAATTGTAGAAAAATCGTATGGAGATGTGCAAGTAGCCATTTTAAAGCTAAAAACTTGAACTATTTGCACCTTGTACAGTTTTGAAAACAAAAATATTTAAGATGCACAAAACAGTCCGTGAATGGAGTTGAACGTTTCTGATGAAGGCTGTTAGAAAAATTTAGATATGTTCTTAGTGTTTTAACTTGTATTCCCCCCCTGAAAACTTGAGAAAACATGAAAATGTAGGGGTATGAACTCACCTTAAGTGATTTCAGTAGATGATTGTTGAAGAATGGAAGTGTTTAATTCAAGAACACTTGGAGATGCCTTGAAGGTTTTTGAGGATCTAACATCATAGTTAGGGAGTTTGTGTAAGCAACCAAAGATTTGAGCAGAATGAAGTGAAATAATAATAGGGAGGATGAATTTTTACTTACTAAGTGTGGAAGAACACTTGAAATCAGCCTTGGATCTCGAAAATTTGTGTAGACGAGTTTGAGAGAAAAAGTGGTGTTTGTTACTTAGTGGAATGAGAGAATATGAGAGAAAATGAGGAGTGTGGTTGTTTGTTCCAGCTCAAAAACGTGGGAGTGAGTGAAGTTTGAGTATAAGGGAACATTGAAGTGACATAGGTAAGGTGGGGAGGTATGGCTGGTCATAGAGTGGGTGTGGGGTGGTTGCTTGTGTCATAAGTTAAGGCAAAGTCAACACTCTACCTTAAATAAATCCCCCATTAGATCTTTATTATTTAAATAATGATTTTAATAAAAATATGTTTAAATTATGAATATTTAGGTTTATTATGTTAAAATAAAATTTCTGGAGAAAATACCGCTTTAAAATCACGAAAAACGGGCTTAAAATGTTAAAAATATCAAAAATGGGCTGAAAATGACAAAAATGCGAAATCTGGCCGAGGCTCGGCCCTCTTATGCTGAACCGAGAGAGAGAGAGGGAGGCGGAACCGAGAAGAGAGAAGAGAAAGGAAGGAACCGAGAGCACGAAGAGACAGAGAGGAGAGAAAGGGCAGAGCGCGCGAAGAGACAGAGGGGAGAGAAGGGAACAGAACGCGCGAATAGAGACCGAGCGAGAAGAAGGAGCAGAAGGCGACGGAGCGGCGGGGTAGCGAGCCGAGACCGAGAGGAGCAGAGCATGAGCGACAGAGGCAGAGGCTCGGTCTCTGGTCTCTTAGCCACCAGAGGCTCGGTCTCTGGTCTCTAAGCCACCAGAGGCTCGGTCTCTGGTCTCTTAGCCACCAGAGGCTCGGTCTCTGGTCCTAAGAGGCCTCTCACTCTGGTTTCGGTTCCTAAAGCCTATTTTTCTCGTTTTCGCTCCGTTTCAAGCCGTTTTTGACCCGGTTAAGGGCCGGAATGACCCGAATGATTCCAAAAAGTTACGGGAAACTTCTGAGAGAGATTTGGGAGAGATTTCACATTCTTGGAGAGATTTCTCATACAAAGAGATATTTGAGAGAGGTTTCACATACTTGGAGAGATTTGGGAGAGATTTGACATTCTTGGAGAGATTTCTCATACAGAGAGATATTTGAGAGAGATTTCACATACTTGGAGAGATTTGAGAGAGATTTGACATTCTTGGAGAGATTCCTCATACAAAGAGATATTTGAGAGAGGTTTCACACACTTGGAGAGATTTGGGAGAGATTTGACATTCTTGGAGAGATTTCTCATACAGAGAGATATTTGAGAGAGATTTCACATACTTGGAGAGATTTGAGAGAGATTTGACATTCTTGGAGAGATTCCTCATACAAAGAGATATTTGAGAGAGGTTTCACATACTTGGAGAGATTCGAGAGAGATTTGACATTCTTGGAGAGATTTCTCATACAGAGAGATATTTGAGAGAGGTTTCACATACTTGGAGAGATTCGAGAGAGATTTGACATTCTTGGAGAGATTTCTCATACAGAGAGATATTTGAGAGAGATTTCAAGTGTGGCATTTGTGAGTGTTTGGTTCCGTAATGCGAGTCTCTTGAGCCCGTTAAGTCATGATTAAGGATCCCACACACTCCTAATGAGTATGCAACATGGTTTTCATCAGTTTAGTTCATTGATTAGTACTAAGGCTTAGGAAATTTTTAACACAAAACTTTTCTCAAGTGATGTTTTCCCATTAATATAGCAAGTTATATAGTATGAACATAACACAAACCCTAATACATAAGGTTTAATAGGGTTGATCGGCTGGACCTGATGACTTGACTTGACTCAAGATTGACGATTGTCACAAACATCTACGACAAATTCTGGACACCCTGCGATCGGAAAAGCTTTACGCCAAACTCTCCAAGTGTGAGTTCTGGCTTCGGAGTGTGAATATCCTAGGCCACGTGGTTAGCCAAGACGGAATTCATGTGGACCCCTCTAAGGTCAAAGCTGTGGAAGGATGGGCAACCCCGACTACGCCCACAGAAATTCGTCAGTTCTTAGGCCTAGCAGGCTACTATAGGAGATTCATCCAAAACTTCTCCAGGATCGCCAAGCCGCTTACCTTGCTTACGCAAAAGGGCGTGCCATTCAAGTGGACAGACCGACAAGAGATTGCGTTTCGAACCTTGAAGCAAGCTCTCTGTAGCGCTCCTGTATTATCTTTGCCTGAAGGAACGGAAGATTTTGTGGTCTACTGTGACGCGTCGAATCAGGGCTTAGGTTGTGTTCTCATGCAACGTGGAAGAGCGATAGCATATGCGTCCCGCCAACTAAAGACGCACGAGGTAAATTACACGACCCATGACCTAGAACTGGGAGCCGTGGTCTTTGCTCTAAAAATTTGGAGGCACTACCTGTACGGTACAAAGTGCACCATCTTCACGGACCACAAGAGCCTCCAACACATCTTGAATCAGAAGGAGCTGAACATGAGACAGCGAAGATGGGTGGAATTACTAAACGACTACGAATGCGAGATCAAGTACCATCCAGGTAAGGCCAACGTGGTAGCTGATGCATTATGCCGAAAAGAGTACACTAATCACCGTACGAAAACGCACTCGATAACCATTCAATCTCATCTGGCCACTCAAATTGCATCAGTCCAGCCGGAGGCTATGAAAGCGGAAAATAGAGCAAGCGAAGCATTGCGCGGAATGGAAAAGAACCTGGAAGCTAAGGAGAATGGAGTATACTATTTCATGAACCGTATTTGGGTCCCTAAACTTGGAGGGTTCAGGGATGTTGTCATGAAGGAAGCCCACAAAACGCGATACTCCATTCATCCCGGTTCCGATAAGATGTATTTGGACATTAAACAACACTATTGGTGGCCTAACATGAAGGCGGAAATCGCGACTTATGTCACTAAGTGCCTTACGTGCGCCAAAGTAAAGGTGGAATACCAAAAACCCTCAGGATTGTTACAGCAACCGGCAATTCCCGAGTGGAAATGGGAAGGGATTTCTATGGATTTCGTGACCAAGCTACCCAAAACGTCGGATGGATTAGATACCATATGGGTAATAATTGACCGACTGACGAAATCTGCCCATTTCCTGCCAATTAAGGAATTGTACAAGATGGAGAGATTGATGCGTTTATACATTCGAGAGATCGTGAGACTTCACGGAATACCAACATCTATCATCTCGGATAGAGACAGTAGGTTCACATCCCGATTTTGGCAATCACTCCATAAGGCGATGGGAACAAACCTCGATATGAGCACCGCTTATCATCCACAAACGGATGGTCAAAGCGAGTGAACCATCCAAACGCTCGAAGATATGCTCCGCGCATGCGTGATAGACTTTGGAAAGTCTTGGGATACCCACCTACCCTTAATCGAATTCTCATACAACAATAGTTACCATTCGAGCATCAAGGTGGCTCCTTTCGAAGCACTTTACGGACGTAAATGTAGATCACCGTTATGTTGGGTTGAAGTAGGTGACACCCAGCTAGCAAAAACACACACAACGGACGCAGCACTAACGGGACCGGAGATCATCCGTGAAACCACGGAAAAGATAGTTCAAATCAAAGCTCGGTTGCAAGCATTACGTGACCGACAAAAGAGCTACGCTGATAAACGCCGAAAGCCCTTGGAATTTCAGGTCGGTGATCAAGTATTGTTAAAAGTCTCGCCCTGGAAAGGAGTCATTCGTTTTGGGAAGCGGGGAAAACTAAATCCGCGATACATTGGACCTTTCGAAATCGTCGCCCGAATTGGTCCAGTAGCATACAGACTGCAATTACCCGCAGAGCTAAACGGTGTGCACCCCGTGTTCCATGTCTCTAACCTAAAGAAGTGCCTATCAGACGAAACCCTTGTCATTCCTCTTGATGAAATCGAAATCAATGAGAATCTCCTGTTTGTCGAAGAACCGATCGAAATCATGGACAGGGAGGTGAAGCGTACTAAACAGAGCCGCATCCCAATCGTGAAGGTACGGTGGAGTGCAAAGCGTGGACCAGAATTCACTTGGGAACGCGAAGATCAAATGAAGCAAAAGTACCCTCACCTATTCTAGCATTCTCAAATCTAGCTTTCCAACAGAATTTCAGGACGAAATTCCCTCTAACGGGGGGATGATGTCACAACTGGAAATTTTGTGTCTTGTAAACTATACACTCAAGCTAAAGTGAATCAAAAGCTTAAGAACATGTGTAACACCCATGATTGTAACAACAAAATTTCAATCAAATACACCATGCAATCATTCAAATGGTCAACAAACAATTGGAAACCCTAGAAGTTCTTATTTAGGTCCACTTTGGACTAGAACTCCCTTATTGGATCCAAATGGACCAATAAGCTTCCAATTGGACTATCATGGGCTTAGAACCCGAATTGGGCTCTAATTGGACCCACATTCATTTATTTCAATATTATGGGCCATATTGGGCCTAGAATGAAATAAATTGAAAGCTTTGATCCATGATTAACCTAATCTAGCTTATTAAAACATAAAAATCACAATTTTATTTTATAAGGCCAATAAATACCTAAGACTAACTCTAATATTGGGCTTAGGAGCAAAAAGCCCAAATTTTCCTTTTTCCTTCCATGTTTTCGGACCAAAACAAGCCCAAGAGAAAGGTTTGACTTTCTCATGCCACCTCACTATTAACTAAAGGACTTCCATGCAAGAAACTCATATCTCCATGCAAACCTCACCTCAAATATCATTTCTTCTTCCTCTCTCTCTCACTCTCGGCCGAGCAAACACACACACACCACAAAAATCTCTTCCAAACTCTCTAAGTCTAGAATAACAATCCTCCCTCCTTCTTCAAAATTTTCGTGAATCTAAGAAGCTTTCAAGAGGATCTTGCAAGTTAATCATCATCTTAGGTAAGTTTCTACTTATATCCATGATCTAGCTACTTCACTCCATCAAAAACCTCTTCTAAATCTATTCCAACTTGTGATCATGCACCTTAGAAGTCACCAAATTCGAGATCTACCAAGGAAAGGTGCTAAGGCCGAAAAATCACTTCATTTTCTTCCATCTTTTCTTCAAAAACCGAAAGCTTCAAACAAGGTGAGCTTCATACCCCCTATTTTCGGTTTTCATGAGTTTTTTTTTTGGGGGGGGGGGGGGAATACAAGTGAAAGTGTAGATCTATATGTATTTTGTATGCTTGGTATGATTCCATGCTTATATGTGTGATTTTTGTGTGTTATAATGTTGGATATAGTCATAAAACCCCTCAAAACCGAGATATACCTCTAGTTAAAAGACTCTAGCATCAATTATGCTTCTACATACAAAGTATTTCTAGAAAAGTGGTTATATGGTTTAGTAACAATTTCTTTGAGCTAAAAACACCATTTTTGGACCTAAAATGCGAAAAATACAAACTTTAAGGGCCTAAATTGACAAATCACGAACTTTGATGGTTGAACTATGTCAAAACAGTTTCAATAAAGAAATTTCTGGAAATATACTTATTTAGAGGATTAAAAACATAAACTTCAAGCTTAATGGGCTAAAAATGACATTTTAGGCCCAATGAGGCCCATTATGCGAGATTTTCTGTTTTGGAGGGTCAAAACTGCATTTTCCTGTAAAATAGTGGACTATAAGTGTTCCAAGTCCTTTTCAAAGGTTTAAAATGCTTTTTAAATTTAAAAAGGACTAAAGTTGCAAAAAAATTTCAAGTTGGGCCAAAATTGTCAAACTTTCGAAAAAGAAGGGTTATAGCCGAGAAAAACTGAAATTCAGGGACTTAAGCTGTTTCTATGAAAAATATGCTGGAAAATACTTATTTCAATAATTTTTAGTATTAAAATGTCAAGAAAATTGATTTAAGGACCAAACCGGAAAGTTTTTAAATAAAGGGTTGAAAAAGTAAATTTTTACAAATAATGAGGGGCTGAAAACAGAAAATTCTCAAGACTAGTTCAATACATGCAAATTGATCCAATGATGATACCACAATTATCGACGAAATACAATACATTACAACACCATAAGTCGTTGTCAAATGAATTGGTTCGGTCTCGAACCAATAAAAATCCGAAATTACTAACACGACAACACTATGACATTACGACATTACGATAACGATTGGGAAGTCATTATACATGCGAGTGTGCACAGACGTCTACGCACCACCTTTGGGCCCCAAAAGTGTAAAATCTTGTTCGTTGAGCCTAGCTAGCCTAATGACCTGATCTTAAGACCCGAAGACCTCTCTCTTACGAAGTGTTGGGTTTCACCGATCCGACATAACGTAAAAGGACTTTCAATGGCTTGTATACTACTGGTCCCCAAGGGTCCTTTGGTATTGCTAGTAAAGTCTACCTTTTCATGCGAGGCGGGTCTGGGACCCCTCGTACCTTTTATCCCCAACCGGCTAATGGAGTTATTGAGGCCTTCGTGTCCTCGTTCTCTTCGGGTGTGGGACTACACGTAATCAGGGCGGTTGGAGAACGTGATTAGTACGGACGACGCCTTCGGGATCGTTAGTATCGCTATAGGCTAGTCGTTTGTGTAACGTGTGTTTGTAGCAAATAATCACGCTCAACAATAATCCAACGTCGCCTGGTACCGACAACTTCACACGTTGCAATTGTTTCAATGTACGAATTAGGAAAACATCGGGTTTTCCTAGGGTATTTCAATACATACGGATTCGGAATACACACGAATTTTAAATGAACAAATCTTACAAGTATAGAAACAAACAAGCATACCTATGGATCTTCACACATTTTTGACTTTACTATTTTCAGAAAATATCGGATTTTCTGGTGTTTCTCAAAACATTACAAACATTGGATTTCAAACATTACTTATGAACTCACCAACATTTCATATGTTGACATTTTTCAAAATACTTGTATTCTCAGGTAACAGATAAAGTGGAGGATGAATTGTACTCTTTGATGTTTTGCTGTGGTTTAATTTAGTAGCAAACAATTATTTTTGAGAATGTCATGTTTTGGGAACAATGTAATGGATGTAAACGCTACCAGTTGTATCATTCCAAATGTTGGTGATGTATAATGTTATGTTTCATGTATATGCAATGTGATGGTATTCAATTGAGTCACGATAGCCCTCGGACGTTTCCGCCGTCTGGTTCGGGGGTGTGACAACTTATTTAAGAAGTAATATGTGCATAACATGTTGAAATAATCATATATTCATACATAAAAATCGTGACTTGTAAGGTTTTACAAGTCAAAATGTGTTTGTCCTTTAGACATTTGCATGCATTATGTTTATTTGTTTGAATATGGAATAATCGTTGTATAAAACATAGATATTACTTGTTTACCACATAAAAATCGTGAATTGGGGTGGTTATCACCATTTTGGTTACACAAAAATCATGTTAATGAGTTGATACACATAAAAGATATATATATATATATATATATATATATATATATATATATATATATATATATATATATATATGGCAGTATGACCTGATGGTCGTTAAAGGCAAATATCCCTTTTCTTCTAGGATATGTGGACATGCTTTTAATAAATGCTCCATGAATCTATTGGTGATTTGGAAAACTAAGCAATTGTATCTTACAAAGTTAAATCCATTAAATAAGTTGTTGGATGTGTATTCTAACACACATCACAAACTTTGTTTAGTTGGGTTTATTTGAGTATAAGTCTTGATTACGTCGAGTAAAGAGGCTTTTGTGTTCAACGCACCATGTTCATCCTTATGGAATCCGACTAGATAACTACCCTTAAACTTTTTCCAACCCTAGAGTTGGCATTTGCTAATCAATATGCACCATGTTCATCCTAATGGAAGACCCTCTGGTTAGCTTATGACATTTGTATGAAAGACCATAGGAATACCCCATGACAATTGTATGAAAGATCATGAGGGTAGCCCATAACCTTTGGATGTTGGACCATAGGGGTAGCCCAAGACATATGGTTGTAAGTGTTGGAATAGTGTCTAAGGCTGCAACTATATTAGGCAAGTATTTGATCCGGTTGTGCATGGTCCTTTTGGGTTGCCTTCACCATAGCAACTTGATGGATGATTTGTTAAGAGAGAGTAAATATTATAAGGAATAATATATGGTTATTTGATTAATATAAGTCATAAATTAATTGGAATTAATTTGGTGACTTAAAGAGATTAATTAAATAAAGGGGTATAAACTGTCAATTGTTTGATAGTTAAACTTTAGACTATAAATCCATTGGGATATGCTTTGGACGAATTCTATGAGATATAGGATAGCTAAAATCGTCCAAAGGTTTATCTATGGAATGGATTTGGATAGCCTTAAGAGAAGATTATCCAATTAGGGTTTAGGTTGTAACCCTTAAGGAGTCTACAAGTATAAATAGACCCTAGGGGTGAGGGAATTCGACACACCATCTAAAGTAGAGATACTCTGGCCGAATTCCTCCCCTCTCCTCTCTCCTAAATCATCTTGCTTGCTATTGGTGTTTGTAAGCCATTAGAGGAGTGACATTTGTGACTCTAGAAGCTCCAAGACAACAAGATCAACAAGGAACTCAAAGGTATGATTCTGGATCTATTTCAATGTTGTTATTTAACCTAATTAGCCATTAGAAGTCTTGGATTCAAAGCATGTTTAATTAGAAAGCCTAGATCCAAGCATTAGGGTTTTGCATGCGCACATAGGAAAGTTCTTATGGCTAAAACCCATCAGTGGTATCAGAGACTAGCTTGGTTTTCTTTAAATTGTTGCTTGATTAACTGAAACAAACCTGCAAAATTCGATTTTGGGTTTATGAGTCATGGACTCGGCGAGTTCTAAAGTGGACCCGGCGAGTAGGCCTGTACTCGGCGAGTCCGGGCGTCTGGATTAGGCAAAACCGGGATTTTTCCATGTTTATCTTATGGAAACTTACCTTAATCATATTAGATCAACCCTAATCCGTTTTTTTGATATATATGACTATAATCTTGATCTAATTAAAGATATTTATCATCTAATAAAATATTTAATTTCCTTATGTGATAAATGATTAATTATTTTGATAATTATCTTAAAAGAAATCTTGGATAAATCAAATAAAGATAATTAGGATATTAATTGTTAATTGGAATTATTTGTTATTTGATCCTTCATGTTTTAAATGTTTAAAACCTACCCTAAAGTTTTGAAATTTATATTTGTGATTAAAAGTTTTAATTTAGACAACTTAAATTTCAAACCCTATATTTTAAAAGGTCTTAAAATACAACCCTATACTAATATGATATTACTAGAATAATATATATATGTATAACTAAATGCTAGTCTTACCGTTAGTAGGCCTCATTCACGAAGCCGATCTATAAGGTGGGTATAAGGTTGCGGCCTATAAAATGGCGCTTAATGGGTGTACACTCACACCCACCGCTTGCTTGATTGGTGGAGGGTCGTTAGCCGAACGGGTAGGATAGGGCAACCTCATCTTCTCATTAAAAGTATAATAAGAAATACAAAGTAACTACACGTTTTAAAAATTTCCCAATCTTAGTTACTTTAGGAAAAGTGAATTGATGCAATCCCATGAAATTACACTTTGCACCTTGCTAAGAAGTTAGTGGAGCGTGTGTGGTTTACCGGCACACTAATTGGTTCTAAGCGAAGGTGGCAAAGGGTGATTCATTGTTTATCATAGTTCGATGGAGCGTGTGTGGTTTACCGGCACATCGAATAGGTGATCGTTACAATGAAGGCACCATGTGAATTTGCATGGTAATTCACACCCGCTTTGTGATCCTCGGCATCCCAGTCACAAACGAGAGGGGCATATCGAGATTTAAACATGCCATTGAATAGTTTCAATGAATCTCATCCGAACCTAGGAATTCTCAAAAACACTTAGGACTAATAGTTTAAGTTTTGTGATGGAGAATTAGTGAATCGTCATTCACTTACCTTCAATTTATTTGCATGTTAGATTACGGCATCCCTTTTCTAGTATGTAAATGTTATTGTTGGATCCTAGCCCTAATTTTCTTATTGGGTGATAATTAGGGATTATTATTCTAATCTATCTTTGTCCTTTTTCTAATTGAAGATGTCGAACCCAAACAACGCTGCTGCTAGTTCTTTCACGTTGATGAGCCTTTGCCAAAAGGTCACCTTCGATGGAACGAACTTTAGCGAATGGATAAGATACATTCGCACCATTGCTCGCTATGAGGATAAAGAGTATGTCCTCGATGAGAAGCTTGAGAAAATCAACCCCGAAGTTGCTACTCCCGAAGAAATCACCGCCTTTGAAACTCATGAGCGAGATGCAACGAAGGTACATTGCATCATGATCGCCACCATGAACTCCGAATTCCAAAAGTCCTACGAGGACATGTATCCATACGAGATGCATCAAGACTTGTTGGAGAGATACCACCAAAACGCGAGACAAGAGCGTTATGAGATTTTCACTAACATGATCTCCGCTAAGATGGTGTTGGGTTATGAGCATTCTAACACTCCTAAGTGTACATGCAACCCTAAATACCTTGGATCTATGTTTTCTCTATTATACATGCAAATATGAACATCCAAGGTATTATCCTAGATCTAGCATACAAAACTTTCAATATAACAAGATAGAATACATACCTCTTTGATGGTGCTTGTCTTCATGAAGCTTGAGTGCCTAGTGCCCCAAGTGTGACACCTCAAATGGTTCACAATCATCAAAACACTTAGAATAACTTAGAGAGAATTCTACACTTCATGAAAATCGGCTAGCCCTTTCTTATTCTCACTAGTGGCCGATTTTGGTCAAGAATAAGATCTTTATATAGTGTTACAATTAGGGTAAACTCTAATTGTCATGACTTTCCATTTCCTTGGATCCATGGGTTCAAATACACCATGGAGCATCCATGGAGCATCATATGGGTTTTGGCCCAACTAAATAATCCATGGAGCATTAGCCCACTATACAAGTATGGATGATTTACACAATCAACCCATATATTTAATTAGTCTTCTTTTGATCACTTAATTAATCCTAGATTAATTCTTGATCAATACTAATTAAATAATCTTATTATTCTTATTATTAATGTACTAGAACTTATAATATATTAATAACCATAAGTGTCTTATTTCTCTCATTATAGTCTATCCAAGTGCATGATGGTATGCAACCCAAATGGACCATGCCGGGTCGGGTCAAGTCTTACCAATTATAGTTATGGACTTAGACATTAATCCAACAGTCTCCCACTTGGATAAGTCTAAAACTATTATTGCGTATGACTTCAGGAACCAACTGGCAATCGTAGCTCTCAAAAGCTTCTGTCGAACTCTGACCTTGTAGATGAACTCTGATCTTGTCAATGACTTGTCCATTAGATAAGGGATCATATATTCCTCCATTCTAGATATCATATGGACTGAGACATGGATTATAATCATTCTCTCTGTCCATTTGTTGTTTCCCGATTTCCGATTTATGACGACTGACTAATTGAACAAATCAAATCAGTCCTGGCCCGGCCGAGCACTTCCATTTGTCATCATCAAATCATCGAGGGGCCCACAGATATCGCTTTTATCCCGAAGGTAAAAGGAATGGATAAACTTCGACTCATATGGCTTGTTCTACTACTTGTTGAATCATACACAAAGGCACGTTTTATAGCACCGAGTTACCAAATGCAGTTTCGTGCAATCAATGTACAACCAACTCATAGTAACAACTCATATCTCTAGGTTTGAAGAATATAAGATATTATCATCTCATGATCACTCGTGATAAAATCCATGAAGTGATTCCAATGAGCGCGGGTTGAATCCAATACTCAGAACTTATGAGCACTCATGAGTGTTGTAGCCATTTGTCCAACACCTTAGACCTCTACAAGCCAACCCATGACAGTCTTAATTCA
The DNA here is from genome assembly GCF_052625555.1 of Lactuca saligna. Lineage (NCBI taxonomy): Eukaryota > Viridiplantae > Streptophyta > Magnoliopsida > Asterales > Asteraceae > Lactuca > Lactuca saligna. Next base: position 165,457,171 of record NC_136422.1, on the reverse strand, counting down.
TATCTACTTCCAACATATGACCGACTGTGGATGGTTTGAATAACTTAGTCATTCCGGAAGAATAACCTAGTTTATTCGGGAAGTCAAAACATGCAAAGTGCAACACAATAATAATTGAATCCAATATGGTCTCAGAACTTATGAATATAAATAAAACACCTTTTATTTATCACCATATGATTACACATTATTCATTGTATACTGTTTCAGCTATCAACATTATTCTTGAATTTAAAACAATAGTTGTCCCATACTCCAAGCATGTACACTATGTTTTCTAAACACTAGTCATGCCATACACCAAGTATGCATACTATGTTTGTCTATGATCTTTACTTTGTGAACTAGATCAATTGAACATAACTTCAATGATTCTCTTTTCACACTCTCAAATCCTTACTGTAAATACAAGAATTCCAAATTCATGTCATTTACTGAAATCTATTAGATTCTAAACTTATATGCATTGATCCTCTTGTAATGATTATGCACAAAGTCAGAAAGACTTGGCAACAATCATTACAGAGTATTCCAAAGGAGATCAATTCCTTGGAAACATCCTTCTTGCATTAAGTTTCCTTAATCTTACACAGATTGAAATTTCTGACTTTGAAACATTTCCAGATTCATTTTGACTATCACTTCTGAACAAGAGTTGCCTCCTTACAGATTATGTCAATATGGTCCTTCCAGAATTATCACTATACTTCCAACTGTCCTTGAGCAACCAATCTTTGGTAAACCTTAGATTTTCCTCGACAATTGTTTAATCCTTTTAGTCATATCCAGTTCTAAACCTTTTCCCTTCTTAATGCCCTAGGCATTTGGAACATTTTAGAAAGGATGAATATAGCACATGTAATCGGTCCTATATCCGAAGCATATGGGACACGATTCATGATGTCTCACATAAAGACTAAACCAGTCTTTTGCTATAACATTTCCATTTCTATTTGCCAAGTTCTCATAATTCAAATTATGAAAAGGGATGCCGTAATCATAATCGAATTTAAGAACGCAAATAATGGACCCATATACAGAATTTCCTTATGTTGAGCCATTCCAACATGAAATTCATATATATCCTTGACTAAATGATTAAAACCTCACGATCTAAGATTATAGATTTGAGATGAAGTATAATTTCCTCTCCCTTAATTATAGCAAAACAACTTTTTCCCAATTGAAACCTTTTGTTTTCTATAATTAACATTTCTAACTTGCAATCTTTATCATAATTATCATGCTCCCACTAACATGATGATTATTAGCATAACACTTATGCTCCCACTAGCTTTGACATGTTCTCAAAAATCAGCTGGACTTCTAGAAATCAATACTTTATTGACTTTCTTACCAAAGTTCAGATTTCTGATACTAGATATCCTTAATAAGACTTTATCAATATCATACACCTCTCTTAGATAGCTCACATGTGTGTCTAAACAATTATGAAGAGGGATGCCGTAATCATAATGGTTAGACCTTTTTGCCACTTCTCACAAGTCCAACTTAGTGTGCCGGTAAACCACACACGCTCCACTAACGACTTTGAGAATGCAAATATCACAATTGCTATCTAACTAAAATCTACTTAGTGAAAGTGTTTCCTCACCATCATTTTCGTGAATCGGAGAGAAACCTTATGACACTTAGATTTATATGGTGTATGAGTTCCTATCCATATGAATTTGTCAAAACCATAATCACAAGACAAAGATAATGACAAATCCAAAACCATATGGATTGAACTCAATCTGAATTTCTTGCCACCTGGCAGCTCAAGGGCCTGCCATTGCTTCTAAGTTGTTGTGCAACCAATTGAGAACTCTAAGAACTCATATGCAAAGCCAACTTTGATTGGAATGGGCACAGAGTATGTCAACATGATAGGTTATAAACCTCAAGTCGTGTGCTAGTGAAGAACTTCAGGTTTCATTCTTGATTAGTTCTTGAGAATTTCAAGACCTTTAAGACTCCCACTGTCCTCTTGACCTATAAGACTTCCTTGTCAAACATCCAAGAGATAGTGTGGATTCTAATCAAGACAAACACTTCACACAATTGGCCTAAGTTGGTCTTTGTTTTATCCAAAACATCACAACTTACCAATTTCAAATGTACAAGAGTAGAAAACTTTTACTCTTACATTTGTCAAGTGTTTTAAACCTTCTTTAAGACATGTCACTCAAATTACAATCTTGGAGTATGACTCTAAGACTTGTATTGGAACGAAGTATGACTCATCTTCTTGATTTAACCATTTTAACAATTCAAGATCCCTTCTTCTTAGTCATAAGAATACACTAAGACTTCCTTAGAGAACTAATTTTGATATGGTTTCTTAATCATTAAGATGATCACAAAACTGATACTAAAGTATTCTCCCATCTTTTCAGATTTGAGAAACTTTTATCCTTCTGCCTAAGTTGATTCTTCTTATTCGCTCTGCCTTACATTGGAACCTTTTCCAATGTCTCAGAGTTACACTTAAGCCTGTAAGTATAATCATATTTACTGAGCTTTAGTAAACTATGACGAATAGTCTTATTAATCTTTTGTGGTGGACTTAATCAGTGCACATGACTATGTACTCGATCCCTTAGTCCATTACTTGACTCACACATCCATGTGAATAAGTAATTAGTCTTAATTTTCCAATACTTGAAAGTTCTCATTCATCATGCTATACACCTTGCATGATTCCAAGTTCCGGTCCAATTGAGACTTGGGTGATGAGAATCTTTCCTTTATTTGATAAATTTAGACATTACCACAAATGAAAGAATCAATTTCATATTTCCACTCTTGCTATTAATGGAATCATATAAGCAACAATTTTTCCTCAAATGCCATTGTAAGGATATTCAAAATAAATAAAATCAAAAATTTCTTTTATTTTAAAACTATGCGGAAAAACTTATCCTTACAACCCATATGAAAACTTGTTGTTATCTATTCCTAAGCAATATCTCATAACTCCTAAGAAGTAGCTCAAGAATCCGATCTTCAAACTACGCGATAGAAATCCATCTACGCGATCAGATTCAGCATATTCTTTCTTTAAGTTCCTTTACTTTTCTTTGATTCTTAAAACATTACCATGTGACCCAGTCACATCATGTATCAGGAATCTCAGAATAGAAACTTAACAGAGTTAGATTAGTGGACTTTACCTGAAGTAGAGTCAAACTTATTGACTTTAACATCCTTAGGTAAATTTGGCAGCTTCGCAACTAATAACCCTTACTTTGGCAATATAAACATATGGACCCTTTGATAATGGTACACAGGACTATTACAGACTTAGCCTTTTTCTCTTTACCATTTGGTCAACCTAGTTGACTATGGTCAATCCCTTTCCTTGGGAAGAGAATGTTTTTTCTGTATTTCCAGTGTCACCATTGTTAATGTCCATAAAGTTTCAGGAAGTTGATCTTAGCAAATAGATAAGATCATTAAGGGTCTTGTCATAGTCTGTTTCATAGGTGTTCCAAAAGAACTCACTATGTGACTTAGAAAGTAGTTGAGCCACTAACTTTCTCAAGACTTTGACACCCAACTCTCCCGGCTTGTCAATATGTGACTACATCTCCAAGATGTGATCACACCTAGACCTTGCCTTGCCATTAGGGCTTGAGTGATCTTAAACTTTTCAAGAACTTGTGGGTTAGGGAGAATAATTGGAGGAGGAGAAAGAAGTATGATATCCATGGGACATCATCTTCATTAGGAATGCTTGTTTCAAGAGATTTGGGAAGATCATAAATGTCTAAACCAGACATATTTTGGGAGATATTCAAGATAGTTGATCTAAAGTCCTTAATATGACACCCAATATGAAATATTAAGGCTAGGACCCAACAAACTATTTTATAACTTAGAAGAGGTATGCCGTAATCCAAGCTATAAAACAATTTGAAGGTAGGTGAATGACGATTCACCAATTTCCACCAAGATAAACGAAATGTATTATTAGGTTTTAATTGGATTTGAAACTCCTAGATCTTTTGAGATTCATTGAACTGTTCAATGGCATGTTTCAATCTCGAGTGTGCCCTTCCGGTTTTGTGACTGGGATGCCGAGGATCACAAAACAAGGTGTGAAGTAACCATGCAAATTACTTGGTACCCTTAAGTGTTTACCCCTCAATCGATGTGCCGGTTAACCACACACGCTCCATTGATACTATGATAAACATTAAGTTACCTTTTGCCTACCTTGTTAAATACGAGTTAGTGTGCTGGTTAACCACACACGCTCCACTAACCGACTTAAACAAAGTGCAAAGTGTAATTTCATGGATTAACACCTTATTCACATTTTCCTAAGTAACTAAGATTGGGTATTATTTAGAGTTTAGTTACTTAGTATTTATCATTAATACTTTTAATGAAGGGAGAATTATAGTCATGTCAAACCCGTTCGGCTAACGACCCTCCACCAGTCAAGCAAGCGGTGGGTGAGAGTGGACACCCATTAAGTTGCCATTTTATAGGCAACAACCTTATACCCACCTTATAGATCGGCTTCGTGAATGAGGCGTACTAGCGGTAAGACCGACTTTACTCTTATACATATAAATATTATTAACTTATAATATTATAAAGTATAAGGGTTGAATTTTAACTTTTAAAATTCTAAGGGCTAACTTGGAATTAAAGTATTCATAAGAGAAAACTTTACAAATTCCAAAACTTGAGGGCAAGTTTTGAAACTATTCAAAACTAATTAATTCCATAACTTATGTATTTAAAGTAGTTTTAATCCAAAAACTCTTCAAGTTCCATAACTTGAGGACAAATTATGGAAGACTTTAAACCAATAAATAATTAACTTTTCTTTATTTTATAACTTATGGAATTAATTAAGGTTACATTATTTTTTTTTTATTTAATGAAGAGACTCTTGGTCCTCCATAACTTGAGGACAAATTATGGAGTCATAACTCCAATTAATTAGAACTAGACTCTTCATTTTTGTAACCTTTGCCAACTTTATGAGTTTTATGAGTCTTTAATGTGACTCTTCATGTAACTTGAGGATAAGTTACACAAACACATTTTATACTCAACTCTTAGATTAAAATGGATTGAAAACAACTATTTCAATTAACTTTTCTATTAATCTAAGCAACTCATAAGAACAAGATAATTCAAATCAAACTTTTTCATGTAATTAGTCTAACCTTTAAACTAATACAAAACATGAATCTATTGACAATTATCTTTGAAAATGGATTAGCATGAACATTACCACATTAAAAAACAAGTTTATAAGTTCAAAAAACAACTTAGGGTAATGTTCCTAGTCCATTTCTAGCCAAAAACTCCGAAAATATGCTGTCTGGGGTCCAACTCGTCGAGTGCATGAACATAACTCGGCGAGTTGGATGCATTTTGCCTTGGACTCGTCGAGTCCCTTCATGGACTCGGCGAGTCTGCTGGGCTGACAGCACCAATTTCGATTTTTCAGCTTCTATTGCAGGTATAACAAGAAAACAAGCCTAGGCTCTGATACCACTGTTGGGTTATGAGCATTCTAACACTCCTAAGTGTACATGCAACCCTAAATACCTTGGATCTATGTTTTCTCTATTATACATGCAAATATGAACATCCAAGGTATTATCCTAGATCTAGCATACAAAACTTTCAATATAACAAGATAGAATACATACCTCTTTGATGGTGCTTGTCTTCATGAAGCTTGAGTGCCTAGTGCCCCAAGTGTGACACCTCAAATGGTTCACAATCATCAAAACACTTAGAATAACTTAGAGAGAATTCTACACTTCATGAAAATCGGCTAGCCCTTTTCTTATTCTCACTAGTGGCCGATTTTGGTCAAGAATAAGATCTTTATATAATGTTACAATTAGGGTAAACTCTAATTGTCATGACTTTCCATTTCCTTGGATCCATGGGTTCAAATACACCATGGAGCATCCATGGAGCATCATATGGGTTTTGGCCCAACTAGATAATCCATGGAGCATTAGCCCACTATACAAGTATGGATGATTTACACAATCAACCCATATATTTAATTAGTCTTCTTTTGATCACTTAATTAATCCTAGATTAATTCTTGATCAATACTAATTAAATAATCTTATTATTCTTATTATTAATATACTAGAACTTATAATATATTAATAACCATAAGTGTCTTATTTCTCTCATTATAGTCTATCCAAGTGCATGATGGTATGCAACCCAAATGGACCATGCCGGGTCGGGTCAAGTCTTACCAATTATAGTTATGGACTTAGACATTAATCCAACAGATGGGTCATGGAGAATCTCTTACCGTGCACCTGCAAAAGATGCAAAGGTATGTCGACCGCCTTCGCAAGTTAAATGTTGACTTCGGTGAAGACTTGGCGATCGATATGGTGCTTCACTCTTTGCCTCCGATGTACAACCAATTTAGGATGACCTACCACATGAACAAAGAAGAGGTCACCCTAAGCAAACTCCAAGGTCTCTTGAGGGTCGCTGAGAGCAACTTCAAGGACAAGTCTGTTGCACCTACTCCCAATCCGTCCGCTGCTCCTGTCTTGGCTATTGGTCAAGGGAAGGGAAAGAAGAGGAAAGCTTCATCGAATAACTATCGCAAGGTGAAAGCCCGAGATGGTGCCTCTTCTAGTGGGACCAAAGTTGATCCCGCTAAGCCCTGCTCCAACCCAAAGGAGGCAGAGTGCCACCACTGCCACAAGATAGGACATTGGAAGAGAAGCTGCCCGGATTACCTGCAAGCGATCAAAGAAGGAAAGATCAAGCCATCTTTCGCAGGTATATACACAATCAAATCTAACTATTCTAATCATGCTATTTCTTGGGTTCTTGATACCGGTTGTGGTTATCACATTTGTTCTAATGTGCAGGGACTAAGAAGAAGTAGGGATGTAGAGCAAGGAAGGATCAATCTAATCATGGGGAACAGAAGATCGTCGCCTGTGACCAAGATTGGAGTGTATTCTTTAGTGCTTAGGAATAGTTTGGTTTTAGATTTGAACAATTGTTGCTATTCGCCAGAAATGGCTAGAAACATCATTTCATTTCATGGTTTATATAGACAAGGATTTAGATTTTCTTTTAATAATGAGAATGGTTCTATTTTGGCTTATCTAAATGGTGTCTTTTACTTTGAAGCTATACCATGTAATGGAATATATGAAACTGTTATGATTGTTGATAACTTAGGAAATGATGTTTTGAATATTGATTCTTCCACTAGTATGGATAAAGCATCCTTGTGGCATTGTCGTCTTGGACATGTCAACAAGAAATGCATAGCACAACTCCAAAAGGATGGAGTGTTGGAGTCATTCGACCTTAGGGAAGATGACACATGCGAGTCTTGTTTACTTGGAAAGATGACTAAGTCACCCTTCACGAGTACTTGTGAAAGGGGTGAGGGGCTATTGGACCTAATACATACCGATGTATGTGGACCCTTTAGATCAACCACGAAGGATGGGAACCGCTTCTATGTGACTTTTACCGATGACTATAGTAGATATGGGTATATCTACTTAATCAAGCAAAAGTCAGACACCTTTGAAAAGTTCAAAGAATTCAAGAATGAAGTGGAGAATCAATTGGGCAGGAAAATCAAGATGCTTCGATCCGATCGAGGAGGAGAGTACCTAATTCTTGAATTCCACGATTATCTCAAGGAGTGTGGAATAGTTTCGCAATTGACGCCTCCTAGGACACCGCAGTTAAATGGTGTGGCAGAAAGGCGTAATCGAACCTTATTAGATATGGTTCGCTCTATGATGAGTCGTGCTTCATTACCTATCTTCTTTTGGGGGTATGCCTTAGAGACTGCCGCCCATATCCTTAACCGAGTCCCTACTAAGAAGGTTGCCAAAACACCTCACGAGATGTGGACAGGGAAAGCTCCCTCGTTGGCACATATCAAGGTTTGGGGTTGCGAGGCTTTCGTAAGACAAGATACTCACGACAAGCTTGAACCTCGAAGTGAGCGATGTATTTTCATCGGCTACCCGCAAACATCCTTTGGATATCTCTTCTATAGACCGAAAGACAATGTTGTCTTTGTTGCGAGAAGAGGAGTTTTCCGAGAGCGAGAACTCATAAGCCAAGGAGACAGTGGGAGGCAAATCGAACTTGAAGAGATTCAAGAGTCGATAGATGAAGGAACCTCTACCGCTGGCATTCAACCCGAGGAGGAAACTCCGGTTGAACCGATTGATGAATCCTTACCTCTTAGACGTTCCGATAGAGTTAGAGTTCACCCCCAGTTTTATGGTTTTCATATTACTACCGAAGGGGACACGTATATTAGTGATGGTACACTAGTAAATCTTGATGAACCTAATAGCTATAAGGAAGCCATGGCAGGCCCGGAGTCTACGAAATGGAAAGAGGCAATGGATAGCGAGATCCAATCCATGTACGATAACCAAGTTTGGAATTTGGTTGATTATCTGCCCGAACGTAAGACCGTTGGGTGCAAATGGATCTTCAAAAAGAAGACCGACGTGGATGGGAACGTACACACATATAAGGCGTGATTGGTCGCGAAGGGCTTTACTCAAACTCCCGGAGTTGACTATGATGAGACCTTCTCACCAGTTGCGAAGATTAAATCTATTAGAGTGATGCTAGCAATTGCCGCATTTCATGATTATGAGATTTGGCAAATGGATGTCAAGACCGCTTTCCTTAACAGAAAGTTGGCTGAGGATGTTTACATGGCTCAGCCAGAGGGGTTTGTGGATCTGAAGCATCCGAATAGAGTGTGTAAGCTTGAGAAGTCCATTTATGGACTTAAGCAAGCGTCTCGCAGATGGAATCTTTGCTTCGATGAGAAAGTCAAAGAGTTTGGATTTGTACGAAGCGAAGACGAATCTTGTGTATATGTCAAAGCCAGTGGGAGTATAGTAAGTTTTCTCGTTCTATATGTCGATGACATATTACTCATAGGAAATGACATCCCGACTCTGCAGGAGGTTAAGTCCTGGCTCGGGAAGTGTTTCGCTATGAAGGACCTCGGAGAGGCTTCTTACATTTTGGGAATAAGGATAGTAAGAGAAAGAAGTAAGAGACTAATTGGACTTAGTCAGAATACTTACTTAGAGAAGGTACTAAAACGTTTTAGTATGGAAAACTCAAAGAAGGGAGAATTACCGATACAAGGAAATGCCAAGTTGAGTAAGACTCAAAGTCCGAGTACCGAAGCTGAGATAGCAGAAATGAGTCGAGTACCATACGCTTCCGCAGTTGGCTCAATCATGTACGCTATGACTTGTACTCGCCCTGATGTAGCCTTCGCTTTGAGCATGGTTAGCAGATATCAAGGGAACCCTGGCAAAGCACATTGGATTGCGGTGAAGAACATCCTTAAGTACCTTCGGAGGATGAAAGAATGGTTCTTAGTCCTTGGAGGGAGTGATGACTTGAAGGTGCAAGGGTATAGTGACGCCAGCTTTCAGACCGACAGGGACAACTACCGTTCGCAGTCGGGCTGGGTCTTTACCCTAAATGGAGGAGCAGTGACATGGAAAAGTTCCAAGCAGGAAACCGTAGCTGATTCAACGTGCGAATCAGAGTACATCGCAGCGAGCGAAGCGTCGAAGGAGGCAATATGGCTAAAGAACTTCATTGGTGATCTTGGAGTTGTGTCGGCCATAAAGGAGCCCATGGAGATTTTCTGTGATAACGAAGGTGCGGTTGCCTTGACCAAGGAACCAAGGGATCATGGTAGATCTCGACATATCGACAGAAAATATCACTTCATTAGACATCGTGTAGAAGAAGGACAACTCGTAGTGAAGAGGATATCATCAGAAGATAACCCAGCAGATCCGCTTACGAAGGGACTGAGTAGGGTTAAGCACTTACAGCATGCTAGGAGTATTGGGCTGAAGGATGATATTAGTATAGATTAGATAGTATTAGAAACGTATAATAGATAAATGTAATTAACATTTGATGATTAAATAAAGGAGTTTTATTTATGAGTAAAGTTACTGTCACATGTTAATTGTTTAACTATTGTTTCACTTTGCATGTTTTGACTTCCAGAATAATTGAGTTTATTAGGAATAATCGAATTATTCAAATGGTCCACAATCTTTCATATGTTGGGAGTAGATATGAATGAAGATTGTCATGAATTGGTGTGTAGAATGTCTAAATGGTGTTAGACATAGCAAGGGTTGCTGCAACATTCATGAGTGCTTATGAACTGGTTTTGAGCATTGGAATAAACCCGCGCTTGCTGGAATCACTTTATGGAATACGATATAAAAGGTGATCGCAAGACGATAATATCATATAGTCTTAAAACCTAGATATATTATTTATTATTTGTTAATTGATTGTGCATTGATAATGCGAAAACGCATCAGTAACTTGGTGTTATAAAACGCAGTGTTGTGTATAGTTGGTTAATGAATAAGTAAATGCATATAAGTCGAAGTTTATCTGTAAATTTTATCCTAAGAGGGTAGAAGAGATATCTTGGCCAATCGATGATTTGATTTGACTTATGTGCCGGGCCCGGTCAGAACTGAATTGATGTGTTCGATTAAGTTCTATGTCGAATAAATCGGAGATCGAGAAATCAAATGCTTGACTAACCATTCCATAGGATTGTCAGCATGATATCTAACAGAGGACTGTAAGATCCCTTATCTAAAGGACAAGATTGATTAGATCAGAGTTGACAGCGTCTTTGAGAGCTACGATTGCAAACCGAATTGTACTTGTATAGTTACTAGACTTATCCAAGTGGGAGACTGCTGGAATAGTGTCTAAGGCTGCAACTATATTAGGCAAGTATTTGATCCAATTGTGCATAGTCCTTTTGGGTTGCCTTCACCATAGTAACTTGATGGATGATTTGTTAAGAGAGAGTAAATATTATAAGGAATAATATATGGTTATTTGATTAATATAAGTCATAAATTAATTGGAATTAATTTGGTGACTTAAAGAGATTAATTAAATAAAGGGGTATAAACTATCAATTGTTTGATAGTTAAACTTTAGACTATAAATCCATTGGGATATGCTTTGGACGAATTCTATGAGATATAGGATAGCTAAAATCGTCCAAAGGTTTATCTATGGAATGGATTTGGATAGCCTTAAGAGAAGATTATCCGATTAGGGTTTAGGTTGTAACCCTTAAGGAGTCTACAAGTATAAATAGACCCTAGGGGTGAGGGAATTCGACACACCATCTAAAGTAGAGATACTCTGGCCGAATTCCTCCCCTCTCCTCTCTCCTAAATCATCTTGCTTGCTATTGGTGTTTGTAAGCCATTAGAGGAGTGACATTTGTGACTCTAGAAGCTCCAAGACAACAAGATCAACAAGGAACTCAAAGGTATGATTCTGGATCTATTTCAATGTTGTTATTTAACCTAATTAGTCATTAGAAGTCTTGGATTCAAAGCATGTTTAATTAGAAAGCCTAGATCCAAGCATTAGGGTTTTGCATGCGCACATAGGAAAGTTCTTATGGCTAAAACCCATCAGTAAGACCCTAGGGGTTGCCCATGGCATTCTAGGGAAAAGACCATGGGGGTAGCACATGACAATTATATATATGGTATGTGGTATTTTGTGAAACTCATTAAGCTTATTACAATTTTATGTTTGTGATTCCGGATCCAAGGAGAAGAGCTCGACATGATTGTACCATATCCACCAGTGTTCCGCATAATTTAACTTGTTTTTTACCTTGATAATTATATGACATGTATTTATACTCTTGATGGTATTTTCTGAATGAATGAATGGTTGTTTTGATCGATGTAAAGAAAAAAAAAATTACATATAATTTTTGGGACATTACATCATTTCTTTCAAATAAAAACATGGTTTTATTTTGTTAATCCAAATTGAGATTAAATGAACTCCACTATATGGATAAAAAGCAACTAATTATTCAATCCAAGATAACATAAAACAGAATTACATGAACTTCAGTGCTAGTTGAGTTTTAATTGAAAAAGTTTGCTAGTATCACATTTTGAATACAAATCAAGAACTGAGATCAAGAAATCTTCTTGCCATAGGATGTTTAGCTTCGGAGAGTTTCTCTGAATTCAAGACTTCAACAATTTCACCTCCCACAAGCAGACAAACCACATTTGTAATCCTTTTAATTTGTTTGATGCTATGTGAAACCATAACAATCGTCATCCCTTTACTCTTCAATTTCACCAACACATCTTCTATGTTTTGTGTCGATATTGGATCCAACGCACTTGTTGGTTCATCCAACAACAAAACCTATACAACAAAAGAGAATTATACTTTGGTAATTTTACATAATTACTTTCTTTAATTACCACAACTTAAGCAAAATGAAGCGAAATTACCTCTGGCTCATTGGCTAATGTTCTAGCAAGTGCAACTCTTTGAGCTTGACCAACAGATAGTTCATTGCCATGTTTACTAAAGAAAGATGAGTCAAGATCAGCAAAAGTCAGCAACTTGTACACTTGTTCATCACTTAGTTTTTTTCCTTTCAGTTGTGGCCCATATCGTATGTTGTCTGCAACTGTACCTGTTAATTCGATAAGAATAAAAGACATATTTTAATTATGTAGATGTTCAACAAAAAAGTTATCATTTATTTGATAACTGTTACAAAATTTAAACTAAAAAAAGATAACACGAATAACATTACATATATAGTTATATTTATTTAATTACAACATGATTAATAATATATTTAATCCCGACATGCAATTTTCTTCCAAATACAAATAGCAAGATTCCATTGGATGATATTAGTCATTTGTTTAATCGCTTTTTAGTTCCCGGCAATAACAAATGTATGCATTAGCATAAAGGAAGCATAATTAATTAGCACAAATTAAGAACATAAATAATCACTAAATAGAGAATACTAAGTTTTGTACAACTAAGACAATGAAATAAAGAAGAACATGGGACTTCGTTTTGTTACACATGTATCAAAGTGATAATCTAATTTGACACATGAGATTAAGATCTTGCATGATCGATTAATGGGGTTAACCCCTTGGATCAGATACACTCAATAATAATCAGTAAAACAATATTAGAATATGATTTAATTAGTACCTTCGAACAAAACTGGAAGCTGAAACAGCATACCCACTTTTCGACGAAGCTCAAGAACATCAACGCCGGTGATATCTTTTCCGTCGAGAAACACCGTTCCTGAAGGTGGTTCCCACAGACGATTGAGTGCTCTTAGTAGCGTTGACTTACCACCACCACTGGGGCCTATGATCCCCATGATTTTGCCTCGTGGTATCTCGAGACTCACATTTTTAAGGATTGAAGCTCCTTTATCTAAACATCTTGTCAAATTCTTCACTTGAATCTTGCTTTCTGATCCATTAAACCCATCGTTTTCGTTTACGTTCACTGATAGTAAATGTTCCCGAGCACCATCTGTACGTTTTAAAATGTCAAAGGCGTTCAGTAGAATTACAAATTGAACATGAAGTTTAAATTACAATGAAATATTTGCAACAAAATTGTTCTTAGTTACCTTCAAAGTTCTCCATTGCAAACGGACGAAAAGGGTATATAGTGCGATCTAAATCGTGACTCACCAATTATATAGATGAGCAAAAGGCCTTGCTCAATGTCAGTGGATCATTTTTTTAAAGATATAGGACCTGCCTTGCTGTTTTACTTTTTGTCTGAGAATGCCACATCATATGACACAACTCTCTTCCTCTCTCACTCACTGTATATATATATATATATATATATATATATATATATATATATATATATATATATATATATATATATATATATATATATATATATATATATATATATATATATATATAGTTAGGTTCACTTGAGACGACCTAATTTTATGAGACCGTGAGACGCATTTTTTTATTTTTTTATTTTTATTTAATTTTTTTTAGTTAATTCAAGTTCCGAAAATAATATTTAAAAAAAAAAAAAGAATTTTTAGATTTTTCCATTTATTTTGCATTTTAAAATTATTTTTTAGAATATGTTAGTCTAATATTCTATTAGAATATTGCACGTATTTTAAAATTAATAGTGTATTCCTTTTTTTGTTTATTTATTTAAATTAATATATAATCTTTTCATTTTATCTACAAGATAAGCACCCGTTTAATGCAACTTGTATCAATTAACGGGTTTCAAAACTACAAGATGAATAGTTTAACTTGTTTATTTATGCATACTTCAATATCAATCTTAGTCGAATCATAATTTACAGTAGCAAAAAAAATCTCAGCAACTCATAAAGTATGTTATTATTTTCTGAAAAAACAAATTCCTACAGACAAATCATTTTCAACAAAAAAACTCATTCAAGTATCTGATTCTCTAGGGAAACTTGTTTAATTTTTGGATCATTTAATCATGTGATGAACTTGAGGTTTTCTTTCAGTATTCTTTAACCACTCTGTACTCAAGCTGCAAGAAAATACAAATATTAGACACGTTAGTTGGACAAAAGGAAAATACACAATACATTGCAGCCTACTTTTGTTTCATTACACACACATAGATATTACCCTACTTTCATTTCACCAAAAACACACATGCTATTATAGATGGATTGATCTATCTATCTTTAAAGAAAAGTGTCAGTAGACAAAATAACAATCTACTTTTAGTTGTTCGTTTATTATGACATCCCCCTTTGGGTTTTTTCTTATTATGGCAATGTGCTTTGAAAACTCTACCCATTATTAGCAGTGTCATTCAAACAAAAAAAAATATGTGAGTAGATTTTTTCAAAGTACAATGTCATAGTAAGAACAAACAGAAAGTGTTGTGGTAAATTGTTGTAATAAAATGAACAAAAAAAATATTAAACTTTCCTCGATCCATCCTTCAAAAGCTTTGCTAAATACTATCATAGTGTAAAATATAAATATAGAAAAACGAAATATAAAACTTGTTGTTCCATTTTATTATATACACGATTAAAAGATAACTTGAAAATGAAAGAGGGATAAGTAAAGATCTAAATGTGTTAAGTTTACCATAAAATCATTTTTTTATTCCTTTAATAGACTTGCACTCTAAATAGGTAGGTAAATAATAACCCATGTTACCAACTAATCTAGATAAAAGTTTCATCTACCCATTTTTATTTAACCAAATAATGGAAATGTCCCCAGTTCTCTAAAATAACTTACATTTAGCACCAAAGACTTGCCTTTTCGATAGTAGTGCATAATCTTCAAGTAAAAAAAATACTATTTAGTTTACCTGCAACATTTAACTATCAAAAACTTATATATAGATTTTTATATTCTTAATCTTTATAATAAAGATATCAGATATCATAAAAAATCATTGTTTTTTTTTTTTGTAAATCCACTTACACATCCACCTGAAACATAAAATGTTTCATATTATAAACAAAACTAAGACCAAATCAACTTTATTTACAAGGGAAAATTCGTAATTTACTAAACCTTCAATGGCAAAGACATTAGCAAGCATCCACAAGTTCAAAGACTGGTCTCGCAAGATTGATACCATGATAGTAGTTTCTAGGGTTTTGGAGAGATGTAGAAGTGTGTTTGGGGTCGTTCTAATGATGATAGTGATGGTGGTTGAAATTTCACCAATATTAAAGGCACTTACTAGGCTATATATATTATAGTTGAAAATAAAAATTACGTAAATTGAAGATAAATATGAAATTTATAAAAATCTTGGAAGTAAATCAAATTAGAACTTGAATTATAAGAACATTGGACAATTACAAATGTGTATATATATATATATATATATATATATATATATATATATATATATATATATATATATATATATATGATACAAAACAGCATAGTATGGTGAGTTTGAGTACCTAAGCTTATATACCCGTAAGGGTATATTCAGTTTTCCCATATATATATATATATATATATATATATATATATATATATATATATATATATATATAGAAACATTTTTGTTCATTTTAGATTGATGGTTGGTTGTTATGTAAAAAATATCTTTTAACTTTTAGGATTTTTGTATATATATATATATATATATATATATATATATATATATATATATATATATATATATATATATATATAAATATAAGGGAAACTGAGTAATCTAACCATATTTTTGTTAGAAATTCGGGGTAATAAAATGTTTGGAAATTCTGAGAATCGTGTGTACACTTTATGATTAAAATATTTGGGTAATATTCTCAACCTTTAATCGGATAAGACTCAGAAGAGTTTCAAAAACAGAGAATAAGTATGATTTTCGTGATTGTTTTGTGCCAGGAAAATGATGACCAAAATGATTAAGTACTTCATTTGTCTTAAAACTGTCAATGCAGTTTTCTTTGTCCAAAAACTACTTCAACTGTCAAAACTAGTTTATAACTGTCATAAATTGTCACTAAAATTGGATCATTAATAAAGGTCAAAAACTACTTCGACCCCAGCCAAGGGCTCTGCCCCTTGGACGCCGCTCCTAGGGGTGCTGCCCCCGGACCACCGTTCGTTTAGGGGCTTCGCCCCTAAATGACAGTCTACTTTAAATCTTGAATGAACTTAAACAAGTGTGCACTCTGCACCTTCCTTACTTGTTTAATATTCATCAAGATTGATGTTTGGTCAATAAGTTAATCCATTACATTTAAATACACATTGATGATTCAAAATCACCAATATTTTTTGGGTTTTTTTGAAATATAGCCTTTTTTGGCAAAATAATCACATATTCTGAAATAGGTCGTTCCGGAACGAATTTTGGATTATCTTCGGGTGGCCTGGCTCATTATATTGAATCCGAAATGCCTATTCCGGATCAACCGTATATGTTCCGGATCGGGATTTTGAATTTCAAAATCTGGAATATAATTTGAGGCGGTGATTTCATTCCAGAAACGCGCATTTCGATTCCGATGTTTCGACTCCATTTCAACGTTCCGACTTGATTCTAACACCAAACGCAACTCCCATCTCTGACATTCATCGACACCCATCTTCGACATGGAAGACAAGCACTACAAGCACTACGACCCCAATGAAAAACTACTGAACTTACGTCGTGAGGTTAAGGCTCATGTCGAGAGTTTAGCTGAAACAAAAACTAGGTTGAAAATTAATGTTTTGCAGGTTTTACCCCACAAAAAGTATCGATTAACCTAAAGCAAATAAATCAAAAAAATCAAATAAAACGGCACCAAAAAACTCTGATGCATCTTAAACAACTACACCTAAATTTTACCTCCTAATCTACTAGCTATTCGACCTAGGGTAGTGTACCCCTTCGTAAATAGTATAGCACAAAATTTGGGAATCGAACAAAGGGAACAGTTTTAATTAATTAATCTACTCACTATTAAATTATCCTAAAATTCCAGCAAAGTTAATGGGTTTATATCTAATTTTGCAAGTTTCGATAAACTTAAATTATTAAGAACTAATTCAATCAATTATGAAAAGCACTCCTATTAGTTTGAATCCATTTTCCCTCATTATTTAGTTATTAATTAAGGATCATTCTCGTTGGTTACCAATTAATATTTTATTAGCAATTCAAGTCCAAATTTACTAACGTTGGATTAATTCATGTAGATCTATGCATAATCACACATAATTTAACACATAATCAATTATTAAATGGATTGGAGTTGTATAAGACTGATTAGGTAAACACAATATTATGATCACAATATATGTTCTCTAGCATAGCAAAAACTAATTCTTTGATTACTTAACTAAGATTGGTTAGATCCTAGCTCTAACAATTCAATGGTCACTAAATTGCTAGGTGTCAAAGTTCATGCAATTTAATATTAACTAACTACACAAAACATGAGTTTAAGCAATCCTAAGTATCAAGTTCTAACATGCTAGGTATAAACAATCAATACAAGCAAATAACCAACTAAAATAATCCATAATCAAATTAATAGTTCATGAGTTCCAGCTTCATCTAGCTAACAGGAGCAGCTAGATTTAACTACTCATAGTCGCAAACAAACAAATAGTCTTCATAATCAAAAGCATGGTAATTTACCAAGTCAAAAAGTAAAGTATGTTCTTCTTCTTCCTCCTTGGTATATTACCAAGTTTCTAGCCTTTAAAACTCTGAAAATCTTCTTCTGGTAACTCTTCTCTCACTAGCCAACCTCTAAAAATCGTGAGGATCAAGGATATTTATAGCTTCTAATTTTGCCCTCCTTATGTCGTAAGAAAGGAAGTTCACGTCGTGAGCTCGAATGTATATGTATCCAACACAACTTCTTTTGCTTCCTGGTGTTTATCTTCTAAAATCACCATGCTCGCGTCGTGAGCCTTTGCTTCTCATGTCGGGAGTACGCCTTTTTGTTCAATTCTTCATCTCTTAAGCTTTTAATCTCAAAAGTTCCGGTTCTTGTCACTTTCAGTGCTTATTCTTCAAAATGTCTTCTTTTGGCTGCAAAATACAATTTAATCCTATAAGTATCATTTATCTATGCAAATAACCAAAATATTAATAAAAATGTATTCAAATATTGCCTAAAAGCCTATATAAATATGGCAATATCAAACACTGTTATATGCAGATAGTCATGGAGGATGGTTGTCATGTCATGTAAGTAATATAATTATTTGCTTATTACATAATACGCTTCTAATAACAATACTTACTTTACTGCAAAAAATAATTTGCAGCACATCATGATGTGGATCTCATTGTTGGTAGAGCGTAGATCGAATGATGCTCAGTGGACGTTTCTGCCGTCAGCTTTCAACACCGGTACATTTAACTGGAGTGACATGGCTAACGGATCCGTTTACCCAGCTTAGGCAGAGTGTGAGACGGTATAATTTTGTGTGGATTACATTACCTAAGTATTTATATACTAAATAATTATTTCTAACCATTTGTAGCTTTACATTCCAATCAATATACCACATGCCCATTGGTTTTTGGGTGCTTTGGATTTAAAGACATTCCAAATTACTATATACGATAGTCATTGGAAAGGCGGGTGTTGTTCGGAAAATAAGGATTGGTTTATAGGTATGAGAGCTCGCATCCACAAACTGCTATTGGGGGTCAACTATTGGGGTACCGAACCCACTCGCTTGAGAGGTTCAAGATGACCCTCGAAAAGGCCCCAGACGTACCACAACAGATTGGCAGCAGAGGGGATTATGGGGTATTTTTGTGTAGATTCCTGGATATGTTGATCACCGAGAAATCAATTTCTATAAAGGGTAAAACCACCGGTCCATGGGCTATGGGTCAACTTGGTGGACGGTTGTGCCATCAGTTTTTAACATTGATACATTTGACTGGAGTGATATGGCTGACAGATCTGTTCATCCTGCTTAGGAAGACTATGATATGGTATAATTTTGTTTGGACTACATTACCTAAGTATTTATATACTAATTAATTATTTCTAACCATTTTGTAGCTTTACATTCCAATCAATATACCACATGCTCATTGGTTTTTGGGTGCTTAGGATTTGAAGACATTCCAAATGACTATATACGATAATCATTAAAAGGGAGGCTATTGTTCGTAAAATGAGGAATTGTTTACAAGTATGAGAACTCGCATCCATAAACTGCTAGTGGGGGTCAACTACTGGAGTACCAAACCAACTGATTCAATCCCACTCGAGAGCTTCAATATAACCATCGAAGAGGCCCCAAACGTACCACAATAGATTGGAAGTAGAAAATATTGTGTGGTAATTTTTGTGTTGGTTCCT
Source organism: Lactuca saligna (assembly GCF_052625555.1). Taxonomy (NCBI): domain Eukaryota; kingdom Viridiplantae; phylum Streptophyta; class Magnoliopsida; order Asterales; family Asteraceae; genus Lactuca; species Lactuca saligna. Next base: position 165,437,424 of record NC_136422.1, on the reverse strand, counting down.
GGAGGCGTTGATCACCGGGAAATCAATTTCTATAGAGGGTAAAACCACTGGTCCATAAGTGATGGGTTAAAGAAACGACTAGCGGAAATATTTTGAGGTACAATGACAAATATAATTTGAACATCGTATTTGTAACATGACCTATACACACATCCTTTATGGACTAATATCATAAATATCCTAAGTTTTTAACACGAAATTGGAAAAATCCCTAATAATTTTTTTATTATTGTTATGACCACAACTTTCTCACATAATTATCACTCTAGCCCACTTAACGAGTTTCATGGTAAACTCTATTATCTTTTTTGCAAAATAAATCCTAAATTAGGTTTAAAGTTCAATTTTGGTCCCTATAGTTTGCAATATAATATACTTTATTTTTATTTTTTTAAATTATTATTCATTTTTTATATACTTTATTTATTTTTGTTTTTTAAATTTATTGTAACATCCCAAAAATACGGATACAATTTTGTTTTTAAATTCATTCAAATCATACAATATTAATAACAAAATAATCAAAGTGTATCATACCAACATGTTATCAGAGTACAAATTCCCAAAATCTCAAAATGTGGAAACCATAGGGTGATGCGGTATGATTAGGCCGACACTTCCCTTTTGAACTGGAAGTACTTAAAACATAAATTGAAAATTATAATCACAAAGCTTAGTGGGTTCCCCAAAAATACCAAATACCATACAAACATACAACCAGACATAACTAGGTCTTGTAATCCCCTTCGGTCTATTTCAACTGGATACTATCAATCATATTTGGGTGCTTACAATGCTCTTTAGTTTATTACAATCGGATATTGTCAAACATATTTGGGTGTTTGCAATCCTCTTTGGTCTATTTTAACCGAATATCGGGTTTATTTCACCCCTACCACTACCACATAATATCATAATAAAGAATCACATAATCATCAAGCAAATATAGGCATAACTAACAGTTGTCACGAAGATAATCATCATACTACAACATGAACTAGTGGGTCGGTATTGGTGCCTTCAACCCATAAATATATAGAAGGAAACTCACCTCAGACTGAAGGTATCGAATCGCACTTAGCGGATGACTCGCAAAATCATCTCCTTAAGGCACAAGTATAAAACCCTAATTAGAAATTGGGCCAATATTCTAATCCGAAAGTCCAAACCCTCATTCTTCACTTAAGGCAAAAAGGGTTTCTTCGCCCTTGTCTCATTGGGCCTCCCTCTCACCAAGGCCCAAATCCATACAAGTCCAAAAAGGCATCCAAGCCCAACTACAAGGCCTTTAAGGCCCAACATGGCCCAAGAGCACCGAACATGACCTTAAGCCTACGAATGTATTGCTACAAAAAGTAGGCCTGAGGCCCAGTCCTAAACAAGTCAAAAGCCCAACAAGACTCGAGCCTAAAAATCTCCTAACTCCACAAACTGCGTAAGCACGGCATACATGGTTCATACGCTAATGATCCGGAATCGGGCACTGGCCCAATACGCGTAGCGTACTCTAGAGTACATCCGGCGTACTAGTCAGTCATCCCAAACTTGCACCCATGACTTAATACATTAAGCCCTAACGTCCAAAACTTAGATCCAAGCTCATAATAGTGTCTTAAGCCATAAATTTGCAAGCTTTATGATCTTGCATGCCTTATTGGGGATCAAACTACGAATTAAGCCTTCTAACTCACTTAGGTGGTCACCAACTCATGCATGGTTACAGTTAAGATATGGTTTTTATTATGGATGAGCATAGGCGGGTACCCGCCTCATTTGGCGAGTACTGGAACCGGAACCGAAACCGACGATTCCTAGAAAGTTAGAACCGGAACCAGAACCACTCTAGGCAGTTCTTAAATGTTTGGAACCAGTCCCGAAACCGGCGGTTCAAGTTCCGGGAGCGGGTAACCCGGTCGCATTAATTTTGTTAACTTTTTCGACAAAACTGCAATTTAGATCGATCCAAATCAAATCAATTCAGACCAAAGACGGATTTTAAGATATTCTAAACCGGTCTAACTAACACACATTTATATGAAATTATATATATAAACGAGAACCGGAACCGCTTAAGGCGGTTGCAGTTCCAAAACCGGCAATTCCGAGGCGGTTCTGGTTCCAAAAACGAATACCCGGTTCCGATGCTCATCCCTAGTTTTTATGACTTCATACACTCCCAAAAGACCAAAAGGACAGCTTAAATGGCATGGAGTAGACCATACTCCAAAAGACCATGTTATGGGACCAAAACAAGGATTAAATTATGCTATTTATTTTTAATTTTTTTTGTTTTTTTTCATATTTGTTTTCGTATTATTTGCTTTTATTTTTTTTTTCATATTTTTTACTTTTTCTTGACTTCTTTCAAAAAAATGTTAAATGTATTAATATATTAGAGTATATTACAATTTTGGTAATTTATAGCTTTTGTAATTTTTTTATTTTTATTCAAGTAAATAAAAAAAAAGTTATATTCATATTTGTAATTTTCGATCCATCTTATTTTCTTTTTATTTTTTTGTTCACTAGTGATAATATATTTATGTTACAAAAAAATGAAAATTAAAAAAAAAAAAAATTTTAAAAAAACAAACAAACAAACAACTTGTTTATTAATAATTGTTGGGCTTAGAAGATTGCGTCTTTTGGGCTCGTCTTTCTGTATTGTTTTGTATTACGGTATGGGCCTGTCCAACCGTGAGTCTTTTATGCTTTGTATATAAGCTTATGCTTGCATGCATATTAGGTTAAGGTTTTTAGAGATCTGAGAATACGATATTTTCCAGACGACTAAAGGTTTATTTGATCATACTTGTAACCTTCCAATCCTCTACAGTTGATGTTCTTAATCGAGCTCTTCTGAGGATTTGTTTTAATCATTCGACTCGTTTGATTCAATCTTGTTCTATTATTTTACTGTGTTTATACCGTCATTGTTTATTTACTTGTTCAAGATCTAATCGATCTTCATAGATTAAAAGATTCTTTAATCTTATCAATTGGTATCAGAGCAGGAGGCTGTGTAATTGATACACATCTTTTCTGTGAAAAAGATTTTCATTAGGGTTTTTCCGCAATCATTAATATTTATTGAGCCGTCATCTCTTTATTGACGTATCTTGATATTTATTATTTTGCCCTAATCCGCTTTTTTACAAGTCTGATCTTTGAACAGGTTTTTACGATCATAATGGACGCGACACAATCAAACGTTATTAATATTTCAAACAGCATTGGTTCGACGACAAGGATTCCGATCTTATACACCAACGATTATGAAGTATGGGCACATCATTTCGAAGACTACGTTATTGGGTCGGAGGAAAATGGGTATTTGATTTGGGAAGCCATCACAAACGGACCGTTCTCTCATTCTGCAACGTCCAGAATCATTAAAACTCAAAAAGAATACAATGATCTGCTCAAGGGCGTGAAAGACATTGCACAAGATGAAAAGGACAAGTTCCAATGCAATATCAAAGCACTAAGATTGATCCGGTTCGCCCTTCAGTCCGATACATTCAGATTGCTTAGCTCATGCACGACGGCGAAGGATGTTTGGGACAGACTTCGTGAACTGTACTCTACAGACGAAGATCTCGAACATTCTATTCAAACTCTGCTTCTATCTGAGTTTGGTGAATTCAGACAAGGGGCTGAAGAATCTGTGACCCAGATGTTCGATCGCTTCAATCATCTTCTCAGCAAGATGATCAAACATGATATCGAAAGGAAGCTCATCGAACAGAAGGTTACATTCTTGAATGGTCTAAGGTCTGAGTGGAGAGCAGTAGTTTCCACGGTTAAAGCCCATGAGCAATTTAAATCATACTCTTTGGCGAAACTGGTGGGAATTCTCAAGTCTCAAGAGAAAAACGTGGTGCAAGAGAAGAATGTCATTTCCGGTCTCGGTTCGTTGGCACTCTTGTCAAAAAGTAAAGCCATTATGGAGGATGAAGACCTCAGCCTGGAAGAATATGATCTCACATCAGAAGATTATGCCTTGATGGTATCCAATCCCAAAAGGTTCATAAAGAAGAAATTTCCCAGCAACAAAAACCGAAACTGGCAGGGAAGTTACAGCTCTGAAAAGGTGGTTAATGAACCGAAAGTTGAGGAGCACAAGAAGGAACCGAAGGTTGACGGCGACTCTGGAGTGAGCTGTTTCTACTGTGGTGGGAAAAATCATTATGCTAAGGACTGTGTTCTCAAGAAAATGGCTGAGAAAGATGATGGGAACGATGAGGAAGCTGTGTTGCAGAAAAGGCTGGATGAGTTGAGAAAGAAGAAGTCTGCTGCTAACCCGCCTAGTAATGCTCTTATTGTGCAGGGTTCTGTTCCAGGTGATGAGTTCGGTAGCACGGAAGTTTGGTCTACCGACTCAGAAGACGAGGAAGTGAGGCAGCCTACTCATGGAAAGGCGTTCGTGTCTAAGGAAGAAGGCAGTAGTGGTAAATGCCTTATGGTTTCTGACGTATCTCAATTAAGGGGATACAACACTGATGGAGGCAATGATGGACAGAATGCAAAGGAGGACATGTGCTTCACAGCCAAACCACTCAGCCAGCAGTTCAATGAGCTTGATGAACTGATAAAGAAGGTACAATCTGTTTTTATTTCATGTAAAGTACCATCATCCTCTTATGAGAAAGAACTAAAAAGTGTCAATACAAGGATATCTCATCTAGATAGTAGCTTAACTCAAACTCGGGTCACAAATTCTAACCTAACTGATCAATTGAGCAGGACAGCATCGAAGAGTGAGGAGCGGAGAATGTGGATAGAGTTGAAGGAATCAGAATTAGTCAAAGTTAAAGATGAAAACATTTATTTGCAAAGAGACAATTTGAAATTGTTAAAACAACGAAATGTTTTTTGTTTAATTGCTAAACGTCTGTATTCTAATATTACTCAGCTTCACTTGGATTGTGAAATAGGCCAAAGGATTCACCACATGATCTTGCCCTTCCTAGAATTTAAGGAAGATGAAATCGATGCCGAAGCCTATAATTGTGAAAGTGTGATATCGTCTGATGACATAAATCCCACCTACAAGTATGGACTGGACAAAATTGAGTCCTTCATTAAATCTAAAGACCACAAGCTCATGCTTAAAAATCTTTTGGATGAAAATGACAGACTTAAACTGAGAACCGAAACCATACAAAAATTTGACTCTTTAAACGCCAATGTAAGCTTAGAAAACAAAATTGATGTTGAAAAAGCATCTGAGCTTAACGAGGACGACAATATGAGTGAAATTTCTGTAAAGGACACGGTTGACTGCTCAGAATTTATTAAAACCGAGCCAGAAAATCACAAGAATCTAATTTCTGAAAATTCTGTAGAATTCGCTCGGTTGTCCCATCAAAAGTCCCCGAAATTAATTGAGAAAGCTGTTGTGTATCAAAAGGTCAGGACTACTCCAAATCAAGTATACAAGGTAACAGGAGTAACCGAACATCAAACAACTGAACTTGCAGCTATTGTAAACGAAGACAATGCTGATGGCTGTGATGAATACTTCTGGGAAGCTCCCATTGATAATGCAGACGAAACCATTGGTTTATCTGAAAGAACTTCCTGGAAGAGCAAAGGAAGATACATACCCGAACCATTGAATAAGCCAAATAACTTCAATGAGCCGAGCACTAGTGGTACAAAAGATACTCCTCAGAAGGATGCTCACTCACCAAAAGCAGACATTCCTAAGGCTCCTTCAGCTCAAAGTAACTCTACCGCAGTTCAAATGGAACCGGTCAAGGATTCAGCAAAATCGAAAGCAAATGTTCATCATCAACCTTCTCAGATGCGGAACAGGAAGATAGAAAGGAATAATAGATACCGGAAGAACCTTTCTGAGAGGAAACAATTCTGGCGTTCCCAGAATGCATACTTCACTCATCAAGACAAGAATCTAAAGTATGAAAACATTCCTGCTGGAAAAGTTGAAAGTCACAAAAACCGAAAGTCAAGGTTCGGTTCACAAGAAGATATCAACCGAAAGTCAAGGTTCGGTTCACAAGAAGATATCAACCGAAAGTCAAGTTTCGGTTCACAAGAAGAAACCAACCGAAAGTCAAGTTTCGGTTCACAAGAAGACATCAACCGAAAGCCAAGATTCGGTTTACAAAAGGATAACAACCGAAGGCAGATGTTCGGTTCCAAAGGTAGCTCCAACCGAACGCAAAGGTTCGGTTCTGAAGACAAAAGAGTGCAAAACTCTAAGGTTGGTCCTTCCAATGATCAAAAACAAAAGGGTCACCTAGAGTCTCCTTCTAATTCTAATTCTTCTCATTCTTCTTCACCCTCTGTTTCATATCGATCTCGTTCTAAATCTCACTCATCAACTGAGCAAAAGTGGAAGCAGAAGGTCAATAAATCCACACCTGAGACCGAATCTAACTCTACTAATCTTAACAAAATAAAAGTTTACACCATTAAAAGGAAAGATAAAACAACTCTCGTAAAAAGAATTTATCTTGTTGATATCTCTCTCAGTGCTCCTGTTTCAAAGCAAAGCTCACGTGGACCCAAGAAACTTTGGGTTCCTAAATTTGTCTAAATTTTGCAGGTTATAAGTGACGAGCAGTTCGACGAAGAATGGTACATTGATAGTGGCTGCTCACGTCACATGACAGGGAGGAAAGAGGAGCTTAGGGAGTACAGATCTCTTGCAAATGGTGGCAACGTCAAGTTTGGAAACAACTCATTCGGCACCATAAAGGGATACGGGATGATAACCAATGGGGACTTCTCTATAAGGAAGGTGGCTTATGTGGAAGGTCTCCAACACAACCTCATTAGTGTATCTCAACTGGTTGGAGGTACAGGTCTCAAAGTATCTTTCGATGATGAAGGTTCAGAAATCATAGAGAAAAAGTCAAACAAAGTGATTCTTAAGTCGGAGCGAAAGGGTGAAATGTTTCCCTTAAACATGAAACCCATCAAAGGAAACCCAGCTGTATGCTTATTGTCAAAAGCGCAATCCGACGAAAGCTGGTTGTGTCACCGAAGATTATCTCATCTTAACTTTAAAGATATCAACCGTCTTGTTACAGGAGGTCATGTAAGGGGCCTTCCCTTACTCAAGTTCGACAGGGATCATCTGTGTGCTGCATGCGAAATGGGAAAGCAGAGTCGTCAAAGTCATCCATCTATAATCAACACAAAAGTTGTTGAACCACTCGAATTAATTCATATTGATTTGTGTGGTCCTTCATCTATCGAAAGCATCGGTGGTAACAAGTATATTCTTGTTATCATTGATGACTTTTCACGATTTACATGGGTGTTCTTTCTAAAGCTCAAATCTGAAGCGACTCAAAAGCTGAAAAAGTTTATCAAGCAAATTGAAGTACAGCTCAAGAAGGTTGTTCGCAACATCAGAAGCGACAATGGTCTCGAATTCAAGAACAGGGAGTTTGAAGAGTTTCTTGCAGAAAAGGGAATTAGTCATAATTTCTCAGCTCCCTACACACCACAACAGAACGGAATAGTCGAAAGACGAAACCGATCCTTGTGTGAAGCTGCCCGAACTATGCTAAGTTTCGCTTCTTTACCTCTTTATTTTTGGGCTGATGCTATATCTGCTGCTTGTTTTACACAGAACAGGTCATATCTCAACAAAAGGTTCGCACTCACCCCATATGAGATATTGAACAAAAGGAAGCCAAATGTGAAATTTTTCCATGTGTTCGGCTCAAGGTGTTTCATCTTCAACTCTAAAGAACACCGCAATAAGTTTGATGTCAAAGCCGACGAAGGAATATTTCTGGGTTACTCTCTCACATCCAAGGCATTCAGGGTCCTAAACAAGCATTCAAGAAAAATTGAAGAGACGTATTATGTGACCTTTGACGACAACTATGTCAAGAAGCTGCAGGCTAAAGAAAATATCACTGGGGAAATCTTTCCTCCAAATGGCATGGTTACAGTCTCGGTTGCTAATCTATTCGAGACATTTCTGGGACTCTTTGACGAACCAGAGAATGCTTCACTTTCTGAAGCTGGTGCAGCAGATAACAAAGTTGATCACATGGAGCAGATTGTTGAAGATGTTGCAAGGAGAATGTATGAAGAAGTATCAATCTGTAACGACTCTCCTTCCAACGAAGCTCAAGTCGAGGGGGAGCCAAGTGCTCAAGTCGAGGGGGAGCCAAGTACTCAAGTCGAGGGGGAGCCAAACGCTCAAGTCCAGGGGGAGCCAAATTCCACATCTTCAACCGATGAAGTCTCAACACCAGGAAGCTCAGGCCCACTAGAATTACACGAACCTCATATCTTCCAAAGTGCACCAACTGAGGTAGAACGTGATGATGTGACACTCAGTTATGATAGCCAATCTGAGCTAGACGAGATAATCAATGCTGAATTAGACCCAACCGTTGATCCAAATTACCCTCCTCTTATCAAATGGACCAGAGATCATCCTGTCTCTCAAGTAGTTGGAGATGTATCTGAAAAGATTCTGACCCGATCACAACTGAAGGCAAAACAAACTTCCTTATTTTCAAAGGTAGAGTTTTGCATGTTCAATTCATTCGTATCAAAAGTTGAACCAAAGACAGTTAACACTGCTCTCGATCACTCTGATTGGGTTCAAGCAATGCAAGACGAGTTGAACGAATTTGAAAGAAACAAAGTCTGGCGCCTAATTCCAACTCCTCCAGATGCTTCGGTTGTTGGTCTCAAATGGGTTTTCAGGAACAAAATGGACAAGGAAGGTAATGTTATACGGAACAAGGCTCGTCTGGTGGTAAAGGGATATTGTCAGGAGGAAGGGATAGACTACGAAGAGACTTTCGCTCCAGTAGCTCGGCTAGAATCTGTTAGAATATTTCTGGCTTATGTTGCTCACAAGAACTTTGAAGTTTTCCAAATGGACGTCAAGTGTGCATTTCTCAATGGAGAACTTGAAGAGACGGTGTACGTAGAGCAACCTCCTGGGTTCGTGAACGAAAAGCATCCAAATCATTGCTATATTCTGGATAAAGCTGTGTATGGCCTTAAACAAGCTCCGAGAGCCTGGTATGAAACGCTTACAAAATTTTTAAAGATGTCTAAATTCAAACAAGGTTCGGTTGACCCAACCTTCTTTCGCAAAAAGGAAGGTAACCACCTTATGATAGTTCAAATTTATGTCGATGATATCATCTTTGGCTCTACGAATCCAAGCTTAACGGCTGAATTCAGAAAGCTGATGGAGACTAAGTTTGAAATGAGCTCAATGGGTCCAATTAACTTTTTCCTTGGTTTAAACATAAGACAAGGACCCGAAGGCATCTTTATTAATCAGGAAGCTTACACGAAGACTCTCCTAGCAAAGTTCGGTATGATGGGAGCCTCAAAAGTCAAAGTCCCAATGGCATTCGGCACTAAGCTTACCCCATCTCTAGACAAACCAGTTGTTGATATCATGCTCTATCGTCAAATGATTGGATCGTTAATGTATCTCACTGCTAGCAGACCTGATATCATGTTTTCTGTGTGTTATTGTGCTCGATTTCAGGCAAACCCTCGTGAACCTCACATGCTTGCAGTGAAGAACATCCTACGATATCTCAAGCGAACCACCTCCTTAGGTCTATGGTATCCATCCAACTCAGGCTTCTTTGTTCAAGCCTATTCTGATGCTGACCTTGGAGGATGTGGACTCGACCGAAAAAGCACGACTGGTGGATGTCAATTTCTTGACGGGAAGTTAGTCAGCTGGCAATCTAAGAAACAGACATGCGTGTCGCTATCCACAGCCGAAGCAGAATACATTACAGCTGCATCATGTACATCACAAGTGATTTGGATTCAAAGCCAACTTCGAGACTATGGACTCAATATGAAGAAGATCCCACTATATTGCGACTCCGAAAGTGCAATTAGGATTTGTCATAACCCAGTGCAGCACTCCAAAACCAAGCACATAGCACTAAGGTATCACTTCATCAAAGATCACGTGGAAGATGGAAACGTCGAAGTTCACTTCGTAAGAACCACTGATCAACTGGCTGACGTCTTTACAAAAGCTCTTCCTGAAGCATCATTCAATAAAATATTGCAAGGACTTGGTATGATGGAATCTGAATCAGTACCAAACTTAAAGATATCAACCGAACGTTAGGGTTCGTCTCAACTATCTAACCCACTCTTTTCTTCAAAGATAGTTTCTCAATGTTGTGTATTGGCTGTACAATTCTGTTTTTACTATAAAAAAAAATAAAAAATAAATAAATAAATAAAAATACTTAACTGACACCAACCAAAGGTTCAGGTTCGGTTTTTCAAACTTTTCTAGAACCGAAACCAACCGAAGGTTCGGGTTCGGTTTTTCAAAATTTTCTAGAACCGAAACCAACCGAAGGTTCGGGTTCGGTTTTTCAAACTTTTGTACAACCGAAACCTACCAAAGGTTCGGGTTCGGTTTTTCAAAATTTTGTAGAACCAAAACCAACCGAACGTTCGGGTTCGGTTTTTCAAAACTTTTCTCAACCGAAACCAATCGTAGGTTCACGTTCGGTTTACCTCAAAAATTCCAAAAAAAATTTTGTTTCTATTTGTTTATGTGGTTACACTTTATGGACTTCCTACTTGTCCCTAGAAGCATGCTGCTGTATGTGTCTCAAGCCTCATAAGATTTTGAATAAAGGCCTTCATGACCTGGTATACACAAACCTTGTCTTCCCAACAAGGCCACTTCATTTATTCTAATCGTGAGCTACCTCACTCTTTTCTCACATGAGTTAAGAACTTCCTGCTTGGTCCTTCTTCTTGCAGTAGAGGTACTTTTGTTATCTTACACCATCTCCTATTACTTCTCCACTACACTCATTCCATCATGGTAACCCTTGAGACTCTCAGCACTTACCACTGAGGTTTATGGTTGCACAACATCTGTGTTTATGATCTTAGTTTTATGACACTACGAACTAAGTGAAACCCAAAATTCAACACCTAAGGAATTGACGGTGAACGATTATATTGTTCAAGCTTTTACTAACGAATTGATGAAAGTACCATTTTATGTGATTCCTATGAAACTGTTATTAACCCATAACTTTTCTTCCCCTGGGATCTTGTCCTTATCTTTCTTTCTGAGATTTCATTTAGCCGAATTAAAAGAAGCCTTTCAACATTTCTCAATAAATGGTTGATCGTATTAATAACGGACATTCCTTTTGAAATCCTAAGTTTTTCTTTGTCCTATGGCATTTAATGCGCGTGGTTAAACAGTAACGGCTTGTCCCTATGAAACGGCGATTATTGGGCGGCGTGATCCTAGGAATCTGACACTCTCTCTCCTACGTGATCATCGTCCGTCCCAACTGTCATCCATAAGAGATTTGAAACGATCTTTCTCTCTCTTCCCTCCCACTATAAATAGCCCGTTATACCTCCTTTTACCTCTTTACCACTCTCAAAATTTCCAAACCACAAACTCTCCCATACAGTTTCCTGTTCATCATCTTCTTCACACCTGCATCCATGGCTGACTCTTCTTCAGTTCATGCTACATCCCAAATCCTTCCCATTCGCCCACAGCAATGCTTAGTAATTGATCTTAACCCAAAGGCATACGATCCTTACATGTCGCCGGTTATAGAATGCCTAAAATACTCTCAACTCGAACCAGCACTATCCAGAATCGCATCGGTGCCAATGGTGGCTCTATCGCAGGTCTACGCGACTGCATATTATGACAAGGCTGTCGACCGAGTATTCTTCGAGATTGGAGACCACAAAACCTCCGTTTCTCGCTCTCGTTTCTGCTCTCTACTCGGATTTGCTTCTGACTCATCCAGAGTCCATCCGGAGTCCATTCAAACCGGTCATATGTATAGCATGTTTTACAACATGGGATACACGGAGGTTCTTACATCCGTTGCCAGATTCAAGAAGTCCTGCTTACCGCCTCAATGGAACGGTTTATTTACAGTCCTGTTCAAGGGACTGTCGGAGAGAAGCTCAGGTTCAGACGGTGCCAGTCGTCTGTTCCTTACTATTCTGTATGGAGTTTACAATGGGATCAACCTGGATTACGGGTTCGTTCTATGGCAACAACTTCTTCAGAGCCTCTCATGTTCATCCAGACACTCTGAAGTTTCATTGGCCCGATTCTGGATTCTGATCACCAAATGGGCCATGGACAGATTCGACGTTCCCATTGCCGAAGGTGCATCGATGACTTCCGTTGGTACTTTTCACACCAAGAAGATCATCATCTCCGATGCCTCCAAATTCTCCTTTATTGGCTCGATTCCGGAGTCCATGTATGGAAGCGTACCTTCGGATAGCAGGCTGATCAGAAAGCTTAAGGAGCTAACACCTTCTGGTCCAAGGGTTCTGACCCCGGACATGCTCAGATCTATCCACGATGCAGATAAACCATTGAGCAAAGGTAAAAAGGCGGATAAAGGAAAGCAAGTAGAAAAACCTTCAAAGGGGCCTTCACCTAAGAAGAGGAAACAGACAAAAGCTGCCACTTCCCCCCCACCGAAGAAGAGGAAGACTCAACCAAAGCGAAAGCTCATTATACCCTCCTCTTCTAGTGACTCTGAGGGTGAGAGTTCGGATTCTGACGACTCTCAAGGGGATGCTTCTCCTACATGAGGCAATACACCACCTCGATCCCCTACCCCAGAGATTCAAATTCCCAATTCCCCAATTCCTTCTCCTCCTCAAATCTTTACCACTACCACTGAATCACCCCATGTAGCCGAACCTCCTCAACCCAAAACCCACACAACCGAAACTACCCATAAACAACCACCCACCGAAACTACCCATAAACAACCACCAACCGACACTACCCATACAGAACAACCAACCGAAACTACACCTTCACCCACTCAACCTTCTCCTAATAAACCCTCTACACCCCCAACCTCTCCACCCTCTTCTTCTCATGGCAATGCCTCTGAGGGTGAAAACCCTTATCTCGGGGGAGAAGACATGGTCTTTGATTCGGTCTACTATAGTCCGTTTCAAATTCAGAGTGATGAGGAGGATGATGCACCTGTCACTAAGAAACATCTAAAACAGCTCAACGAGAAGATTGATCTCCTTCTCGCCTCCTCGTCCAACCAACAATCAACCCTGTCTGAAGCTGCACTTCAGAAGATCGTAGATGCCTTCACCAGCGCCCAACATGATTCAGCAGCCTCAGCAACTGCTGCAATTTAGGCATCTACCCGAGCATGTGAGGCAGCGACCGAAAAAGTCGATAAACTATTTTCTGATGCCTCTGCTCTACTGCAGTCAATGCAACAAAGTGCAGCTGACACAAAGGCATCATTGGAACCGATTGTCCAACAATTGGTCTCCTTTGTCACATCGGAGTTGCCATCGTTCGCCAATCTACGTAAAACCATAAGCGACGACAACTCGGCTTTTACAGCCTCCATTGAAGCTCGTCTTGTCAAGCTTCAAGAAGATCTGACATCCGAGCGTTCTTTAATGGACGATCTGGCATTAAAAACAACGGCTCTTGAGGTCAAGACCACTCAACTCTCTCAATCTCAACAAGAGCTGGAAGATCTTCGCTCCGAACGGGAGGTGGTTAAGACGTGTGTTTCGGATGTCCACGCTGTCATCTCAAACATCCTGGAAGCACATGATCCAATATTAAACTTTTCGGTGAGGCGATCCCTTGCTGAAAAGCTCTCTCCAGCCATTGATCTACTAAACAAGGTCGAAGGCCTCCCAAGTTTCGTGTCCATTCCGAAACAAGGGGGAGATGAGAAGACAAGTTCAAAACCACCTCCTTCCTCAAAAGCTTCAAAACCACCTCCTTCCTCCAAAGCTACTCATACAACTGAACCATCTTCAACTCATCAAATTTTAAGTTCAGGTATGAAGAACAAAGGCAAAGATATAGCTGAGGACGAAGATGAAGAAGGCGACAAGGAGACCATTGCCGACATTTTGAAACGAAAGAACAGTCGCAAGGTTGGTGATGATGCCAGTCGTGAGGTGCGTGAGGCTGCCGAAGCCGAACGCAAGCAAAAAGAAGCCCACGATCTCCTTGAGAGCCGAAAGACTCTCTTCCCTGCCTGGACCAGGGAACGCTTAATCAAAGAGGCCATCAAAACACCCAGCATCCTATGGCTCGAGCCGGTCATATCGTTCGACTGCAGTAATACTGTCAATTCGCAGTTCGATATGCCGCTGACTCGAAAGGCGTTTATCTTTCACGTCTTCTCTAATATCTTTGAGGTCCCTCACCCGAACGCTGAGCTTGACAGGGAGCTCATTGACTTTTATCTGACGGCTGCTCGTCCTCAATTCCTTACATGGAGCGCTCAGAAGATTGTCAATGTTCGGGTGCTAAAGCCTTACACTGAGGGACGTTTTATAAACGTTCGGTTCAAACTGATTCGGGGATCTGCAAAATCTGTTCATCTCATCTCTCTAGCAGATCTACCGAATCTAAATCCTCATGATTGGATCGTCTTGTATAACATCCTTTTGACCAATGAAGCTGAATATGGTCCCATTCTAGACCATGTCAAAAGGATGTTAATCTGCTATATCATGGAGGTTGCCCTTATGGATCAGGAGGTCGCCACAGTCTTCAAGAAGAAACCTAAAATTACTCCTGTGGGATCGGCCAGTGATCTAAATCAAATGCAGCTGGGCAAGATTGATCCGAGACGTAACACAGTCATGTTCACTAGAGCGGAAGGACAGAAATGTCTCTTCGCTTTAGCTGATAAGCATCTTTACACCACAACTTGCTTGGAGCATGTGCTTTTTATTGTTAAACGGTGTAAAGAGAATTCAGCTGATGATGTTAAGTATTTTGAAGATATGATCAACTGGTACATCCGGTTTAGACAGACAATTCTTTCCATCACCAAGTGTCTGTTTAGTACCGTGAAGAAGGTACCAGTTTCGGCTGCTGGCCCAAGTAATAAATAAAGATCTCGCTCCAAATTGACGCAAAGGGGGAGATTGTTGGGCTTAGAAGATTGCGTCTTTTGGGCTCGTCTTTCTGTATTGTTTTGTATTACGGTATGGGCCTGTCCAACCATGAGTCTTTTATGCTTTGTATATAAGCTTATGCTTGCATGCATATTAGGTTAAGGTTTTTAGAGATCTGAGAATACGATATTTTCCAGATGACTAAAGGTTTATTTGATCATACTTGTAACCTTCCAATCCTCTACAGTTGATGTTCTTAATCGAGCTCTTCTGAGGATTTGTTTTAATCATTCGACTCGTTTGATTCAATCTTGTTCTATTATTTTACTGTGTTTATACCGTCATTGTTTATTTAGTTGTTCAAGATCTAATCGATCTTCATAGATTAAAAGATTCTTTAATCTTATCAATAATTAATGTTTTAATGTGTGATATAACTTGCAAATTTAATCATATTTTTTGTATGTGATATCAATAGTTTAAATTGAAGATAATATTTTAAAATTTGATAATAGACTAAAAGAATGAAAAAAATAATAATAATAATAGTCGGTCTTTATAAAAAAAAAACTATTATAATATTTTAAATTGAATTCAAATTCATTTATATTAATCAAAATAAATAAAAACATTAGAAAAACCATAAATAACTAAAATTAAAAAAAAATAGAAAATAAAAGGTAAAAGAGTTAAAAAAACAAATTGTTGAATAGAAAATTAAAAAATAAAAATAAATAAGTACATATATTAAAAAAACAAAAATTATATATATATATATATATATATATATATATATATATATATATATATATATATATATATATATATATATATAATTTAAAAACCATGTGGTGTAAATTTTTACAAACTATAAAGACTAAATTTTAGTTTTAAACCAAATTTTTGGATTGATTTTGCAAAAAAATATAACAGACCGTGAGACGCATTTTTTTTATTTTTTTTTATTTTCTTTTTTTATTTTTTTTAATTTTTTTTTAGTTAATTCAAGTTCCGAAAATAATATTTAAAAACACAATTTTTTGTTTTTTCCATTTATTTTGCATTTTAAAATTACTTTTAGAATATGTACAGTGTAATATTCTATTTAGAATATTTCACGTATTTTTTCAAAAAAAAAAAATAGGATTTTTTATTTATTTATTTATTTATTTTTAGTTAATTCAAGTTTTGAAAATAATATTTAAAAAAAGAATTTTTAGATTTTTCCATTTATTTTGCATTTTAAAATTATTTTTTAGAATATGTCAATGTAATATTGTATTTAGAATATTTCACGTATTTTTCGAAAAAAAATGAGATTTTTTTATTTTTTTTATTTTTTTTAGTTAACTCAAGTTCCGAAAATAATATTTAAAAAAAAAAAAAATTTGGATTTTTCCATTTATTTTGCATTTTAAAATTATTTTTAGATTTGGTCTCACGGTCTCACAAAATTAGAATGGTCTCAAATGAACATGAACCTATACACAAGGGCGTATTTAATATGCATGAAGGTAGGTCCTAGGACCTACCTAAGATTATAATTTCATTCATAATATATATACTATAAAAATTAGGAACCATCTTAAAAAAAATAAAGGACCTACTTTGAGTTTATTTTTTATTTAAATATCTTAAAACCATTTTAAAATGAGAAAAAAAATAAGTTACATGGGGCATTTGTGCTATTGAATATATATGATTAAATATAATATATAGTTTTTATCAAACAATAAGGTATCAATGCACTAATAATCAACTTGTTTTCATTAAATCGTTCGGTTTTTTCAATTATATTTTAATCGGTTTTTTAAAATTTTAATACTCGGTGCCTGATCGGTTTTTTCAGTTATATTTCATTAAATCATACACGATCCGACCCGAGCTAACCCCTCACAAGTGTTGTTTTTTTTTTATCGGCTCCACTTAATTTGGGAACCACGTGATATTTTGTTTTAGATTCGCCACTACCTATATATATATATATATATATATATATATATATATATATATATATATATATATATATATATATATATATATATATATATATATATATATATATATTAGGGCTTTTTTAATTACACATTGAAAACTTAAGACTTTTATGATGTTAGTTTCATCTTTTATTTAGTTTATATATTTATTAGTTATTTGTTCATTTTAATTGAATGAAAACAAAACTTATACATTTTACTTCGAAACTATGTATAACAAATGTATTTCGAAAGCATGGACTATATTTTATAAATAATAATAATAAATAAATCAAATGAATCTTCTAATATGTACCCTAAAGTATTAATTATGAAAAATATTACCATAATTAAATTTGAAATACATCTATTATGAAAATTATTAATGCACTTCACATTTAATTATAGTAATATTTTTTATTATTAATGTATTTTATAATTAATTATGGTAATATATATCATCAATTAATGCTTCTTATATGTGCCCTAAAAACACATATTAGAAAATCCCTAAATCAAATGTATTCCCGACTCCAAATTTTCAGAGACCTTTCTAAAATGTTTTGAAGAATATGGTTACTTTACCAAAAAAAATAATGTTATTTTTGTCAACAAAAATAATAATTATTAAGTTTAGATTATCAAATTTCCCTATGTATTAATACATAAAGCTTTTAGGAATAACGAAAATTTTCATTTTAGAGTTTTGCTACAAAAAAAAAAAACATAATTAACCATAATTTCCTAAAAAAAAACAGACTTGCACTCCTAAAAAAAACAGACATTTTGGTCGGTTATTTTTAAATAAATAACCATAATTTCCTTAAAAAAACAGACATTTTAAATGTTATACTTTATTGTCCTCCTTTTATATATTAATAGACAAGCTTTAGGAAATAATAAAGTTTTATTTTTTTGGTTTTCAAAACCCCACTTTATAAAGGTTAGACTTGTGGTCCTTTTTCTTTTGGCTTTGTAGTTCTTTTTTGGTTTTGTTGTATTGGGTATTGAATTTGTATAGGATTTCTTTATCGTTTGCTTGTTTGCTTTCCAACGATGAATTTAAAAGCTCATATGTTTTGGTTTTGGTTTAACTCTTATTTTGTTACTTAATTTTGGTTTTGGTTTAAGGTTTAGTTAGGGTTTAGCTCATTTTTAATAATTTGATTTTGTATTTATTTGGTTACTTAATTTATTTAAGTTTTAAAAAGTTTATTTTTATGCTCATAGACATAACCAAAAATTTGATAAGTTTTAAAAAGTTTATTTTTATGCTCATAGACATAACCAAAAATTTGATACCTTTTAAAGCTTAAAAACACAAAGCCAATACCTTTTAAAGCTTAAAAAGATTTAAATGACAAAATAAAAACAAAACCAAAATTACCATTGGTTTATTTCAAAAATAAAAGTTATAAAAAGAAAAAAAATGGACCCGGAGCGTAGGCCGGGCTTTTTTCTATTAGTTAGATATCAACTCATAATAACCAAACTAACAAACAGATATTACACATTCTGTGGAACAATTTATCCAATTTTTTTTAATAATTTAAAGAATTTATCAGAGGAAGATATAGCCAAGATTAGCATAAGTTTTGAAAATCAAGGCATAATAATTACCCCCACAATGAAATTGTATATGCCTCTAGAACAAAGCCAGCAAGAATATTCTTGATAATTAAATCTATGCACTTGCAGCCGAAAGGTGAGGCAATTTAATCAACAAAAGCAATATTAGATTTTACCAAAAATAAGGAACCCAGATGAGATGAGAACCCCAAATCTGAGATTGAATGAAAACCCTAATTTTTGGAATTAATTTGTGCCCCCAGAACAAAGCCATCAAGAAATCGATCGTAAGATCTTTGCCCTTGAAGCTGAAAGAAGAGGCGATTTTCATATAATAAGAAACGCGGGAATTACAGAAAATCTATAAAACAGACTCGATTTTCGAAAATCGATTACGAATGCACACACAAGAACTTGATAAATAAATGCGATTTTAGGGTTTGTAGACTGCTGATGATGCTGTATGTGTTCTTGGACATGTTATATATAGCAGGAACTCGAAACCCTAAAATAACGAAATTTAAGTGAGTACCAGGTTAGGCCCTCGAACTTTTCTACATTTTATTATGTCTTCCTAAATAATCACAAAAATCACCATTATAAATATTTTATACTTAATTTTGGGTCATATTAAAAAGTATTATATATATATATATATATATATATATATATATATATATATATATATATATATATATATATATATATATATATATATATGGATTAAAAATTTAGATTTTGAATTCAATCTAAGCATTGAGGATAGAAAAAAATGTGTTTTGAAATTTCAAGAAAATTTCTGATATTTTGAAAATATGTTTCATTTTTACCAAAATTAAACAAATAGTTAATGAAACATAATAAAGCAAACTACATTTCAGTACAAATGCATAAAAATGAGTCATTCAGCTGAGAAATCGATCAAGTAAAAAGATATTTTGATAAATATTTGATGCAAATAAGGAAAAAAAAACACATTATATATCATTGAAATCTACAATGCTCTATTATGGAATCGATGATAATTTTGGTAAATATATGAAAAAGTAGATCATTTCTCTATATTTATTGTAACTTGGTCGATATGGAATTTAATTTTTTGTTTTTGTTCTTTGTTGGTTTTCACGTTGATATCTTTTTTTTTTTTTTTTTGAACCGACAATTATATCAAAACAATGACCCTAGCAAGATGCTAGGGACCAAAATATACATCGTATATAGGAGGCATAACAAAAAGAACAGATCACCAACTATATACAACTAATAGGTGACATACACCACTTCTCTCACACGATAACATCACCTTTGCGCATTTTATATTTCCGCCAGGTAAAAACCATCGATTTAATAAAGTCTACAGTCTTCACGAGTGTCGAATTCATTCCTTTGAATATCCTGTCATTCCTCTCCTTCCAGAGACTCCATATATCAACATCTCTTTCTTTTTTGGGCAATGATCTCAATTCCGGGTAAAATCTAAAACGTCAGTAACTCCAGAAAACTGTTTGAGTCTCAAATAAGACGCGAAAAGAAATGTAAATGCAATTTATGGAAGACTTATCTTATATATTAAATCATCTCCCCTGTTTTTTTGTAAGTTCGAAGACATTGGATCAAAAGTTTCCCTTTGTTTTTTGTTTGTAGTAAATGAACGAAAGTAAAGTTTCCCTTTGTTTTTTGTTTGTAGTAAATAAATGAAAATACTCATACGACTGTTCCACTTTCCTCTTTAACAAATGATCAAATCAATATGATAAAAAGATACTTATCTTGAAGAATATTTGATCTAATGATTTATATACATAACACATAATTAGCCGCATTATACAATGAACTCGAGCGTACCTTGAACGTATTGTGTTGGGTGCTACATTAATTTATTCATATTATTACACTATATTTTTCTATTACAATTATTTGGTTGAGTCGAGTTTATGTTTGATTTCATATAATTAAACTATTTGTATGATTTCTAGAATGAAATATTTGTTTAGAGTTTTATTTTTTCACAAATAACTATTTTGATAGGCCATAGTTTGATTTCATAGGCTTGATTTTATATGTGGCTTCTACTCAAAATAAATAATTCAGAGTTTAATGTGGTAAAAGAAAAGTATTTATTCTTAAATCATATTGATTCAATGACCTCTACCAATATAGATCGAATATATTGTAACAATAAATTCAAACAATGCATACTTATTTAGCCAAAACTCAAATACCAATATACCATCACGCTCAATCTTACAATAATCAAGAAATTTTACCAAAACACTCTAAAAATAATCAACAAGATTTACGAAAACACCAATAATGAAGGAATTTACATATAAAGGAAAGAAACTACTTCAACTCTTCAAATATGTATTCTTCAACAAACTAACAAATCCACATCCCCTCAAAAGGGTTTTATTTTAAAGTACCCATTACCGATTATTTAACTTTTTTTACATAGATTTTGTCCCATCTTCTTCTCGTTTTCAAACCGTGGGTCCCACAAAATGCAAACGAGAAAACGACAGCAATGAGTAAAGGAATGAAAAATATTACCTGAATCTAACCACAACACACGATATATCGTCTTTACTGTCTCTCTTCAAAGCTTCGGCTATTAACCGCTTGGCCGCCTTTTGAGGGTCCTTAATTCTCCTTGCGATGTCAACCGCTTCTTGATTATCCATTACCTGGATTCATCAATAACAATAATTATAAATTTCCAAATCACATGACAGAACAGACTGTACTGCGTTTTACTTGACTGGGACTTAGACTGATGTCAACGAGTGTCACATCCACTCCAGGCCAGTCCCATCTAGTCATGTTATGTCATATCATGTCCTGTGTAACTGAAGCAGTCAAAAGGGAAAGATGGGAAGAGGGATGACCTTCCAAAGACCATCGCTTGCCAAGACAAGAAGATCGGTTTTGGAATCCACAATTGTATCTTGAATAGCAGGGTCGGATCGCAAATGGGATTTTAGGCTTTTGTCACCGAATGCACGAGAAACCGCCAGCTGTCCATTTACACGAGGTACATCTCCTGATGAAAAGAAACAAATATAAATTATTTATTTGGAATGAAAATCTTTTATACCTTTTTTTTATCAAGAATTGA
The DNA here is from genome assembly GCF_052625555.1 of Lactuca saligna. Taxonomy (NCBI): domain Eukaryota; kingdom Viridiplantae; phylum Streptophyta; class Magnoliopsida; order Asterales; family Asteraceae; genus Lactuca; species Lactuca saligna. Next base: position 165,415,848 of record NC_136422.1, on the reverse strand, counting down.
AAGTTGATTATCACGTAAATGAAGTTTATAGATTTTAATTTGTAATTAGTAACTTTTTAGTATTGGTAAGTGTGTGTTTAGTTGTTCTTAAGGGTTCATTAGTTACGATTGGTAGGAAGGAAAGAATGATCAAATGACAAATATACCCCTAGATAAAGGATGGAGGGACTGAGATTCTTAAAAATGGCAACTTTACCCCCAATGGGCAAGAACACTACAAGTGATGCCATGGTGGTGGTGAAAATGATATATTACAAAGAGTAGAGTTGTCATTCTATGTGTTAACGAAGAGAAAAGGAAAAATTGAGCCAAATGGCTAAAAAGCCTAAAATGACGATATTACCCCTGAAGAGCAAGAATTTAACAGGCCATGTTCCTGCCACACTTGGAACGATGATAGCAATGTAGAAGTAGAAAAGTTGGCAGAAGAGAGAGAGAGAGAGAGAGAGAGAGAGAGCTTCCTAAAAATGGCAGCTTTACCTTTGGTCGAGGGGAAAAAGGAATGAAATCTCTAAAATGACAATTTTGCCCGTGAAGAACAACTTAACGGACCATACAACACTTTGGGCGATTTTGCCCTTGAAGAAAAGAGCAAGAACTTTCTAAAAACGTTAAACAAATAAGGAACGAGAGCTCTAAATGACGATTTTGCCCTTGAAGATCAAAAACTTTATAGGTCAAGCAACACTTGAGTTGATGATGGCAAAATAGAAATAGCAAAGTTTGCAGCCAAGGAAAGACTGGGAGCTTCCTAAAAATGGCAACTTTACAACCTATTGAAGTAAAAAAGGAGCAAAACCACTAAAATGATGATTTTACCCTTGAAGAGGAAGAACACATTTGGGAATGATGACAGCAGAGTAGAAATAGCAAACAACTTCACCCCTAACTGAACGACAAGAATGTTAGTATGAATAAAAAAACAAGAAACATGAAAATTTCTTAATCAAACACCATATAACTAATGTTTACAAGAAAATCTAACAAATAAGCTACCCTAGTGAAAGTCAAAGTCAAATAGGGGCAAACCTGGCATATTTGACACAAATCCTCCTTTATGCTCAATGCTAACCCTTTCAGTGCTAGGCTCATGATCAGTAGTCATCTGTATAGCTTCACCTCCTTTTGAAACAACAGCTCTTGAATCACCCAAATTTGCAACCCACAGCCTTTGACCATTTATAAGAACAGCTGTAACTGATGTGGACCCACCTCTCCCCAAATCAGAATCATGTGAAAGAATCGCTTCATCAGTCTTCTCATACGCTTTTGATATCGATCTTTTTGGGTCAACCCAAAAATCACTCTGCAAAAGTATATCAAAAGTCAAACATCAAAAAAAAAAACCGATAAATAAAAGAGTCATCGAACAATAAATGATAGTTTCTATAATCACTTCCAAAGTCGTTATAAAAACTAGGGTAATTTACAAGTTTGGTCCCCGTGCTTTACTCAAAATTGTAGATTTAGTCCCCTCAGACAACGAAATACAAGTCTTTAAAGAAAGAGCATTGGATCAAACTTGTGATTTTGAGTAAAACATAAGTAATAAATCCGAAACGAAATGCAAAATTAAGAAAGATTTCAGAAAATGGAGTGGACCAAACTTGGAATTTTGAGTAAAGCATAGGGACCAAATTTGTAATTTACTCTAAAAGAAAATTAAAATTAGAAAAAGAAATAAAAATATGTTGCTATTTATACCAATTTATCCAAACAAATACAATAGTGGGGATGAAAATGCAAGAAAAAAACAACATCCCACATAGCCTTTTTGTCCAAAATCACTCATTTTTGAAAGAACAAAGAATGAAAATGTATTTGCAACTAAGAATTATAGAATTAAGCATTGAAAGAGTAACATTTTAGGGACACAAAAGTACATAAAAATAAAATACACACCTCATTCAAGATGTTATCAAACAAATGTTTTTGAAGATAGGAAGGGACACGATCACCCGAATGCCCATCATAAATGGCAAATAAACCGAGTTCATGTTCATCAACTTCAATAAACCTAGCAACATGATAATCTTCCATTGGATGATTAGCTTTTCCTTTGACCAAGTCAAACCCAAACTTGATGTTACCCTCATGGTTTTTTCCCTTACCAGAACTATAAGATGAAGGGCCTCCTAAGAACTATAAAAAACCAAAAAATGTTAGAACAGAAATATAGAAAATGAATAAGCAAAATTCATATAATAGATGCATTTGTACAACTTGAAAAGGGAATTAGATAGGTGAGGTATCATTAATATTAGTGATTCGCTTTTTTAAATCAACATATATGTTTTTTACTTTACAAACTGACCATCGTTATTGCAAAAATTACAAGAGAACACTGTAATTGCAAGAATAATTGTTAGTTTGCAATGAAAACCACTCATTCTAGCTAAGACAAAAAAAAAATCATTCAAAATTTGCAAGAAAACCATGGTTTGAAAAGTCAACAACAAAAATAAGATAAGCTTCTGATGGTCTACTGCCTCAAGTTTGCTTTATTTTCCACATGGAACAGTGGTAAAACGAAAGGAAATGATACTGGCTTTTGATCAACCAAATTTATCCCTAATTAAGTTAGATTCCGAATGATCTGTTAATCAGAAGAAAGGAATCGAGCAATCTCATCTTGAAAACATAGCTAAAACACAGAAAAAACAAAAAATCGTTATAGATATATAGAATATTTGATCATCTGACTACATAGGAAGGACAATCCGCTAACAAATTGAAGGATTATAAAGTAAAGCAGACTAATAGAAATTACCTGCAAACAGCATAAATTTTCCATCAAATAATCTGCAAACAAGATATTCTTAACATCCAACACTTCGAAGCCAAACCCACGTGAAAACGCAACCGAATTTAGGGATTTCACTAACCAAGCGATCGAAAATCCGACAATCTATAAAACCCTTCAAACAGAAACCCTGTAACCCAAAAATCGGAATGAAGAGTTAATGGAAACAAGGGACCAGTCTAATAATCAGCAGATTTCAGCAAATTGTTTGCTTCCACGAAACAATCATGATTAAAAATGGTAGTGTCAATTTCGCAGTCAAATAGAGGCTCAATTTTGGTATATATAAACAGCGTTTCAATTCTTCTTTCGGCCTTATAGAAAAAGAAAAAGAATGGGGCGAAAGACTGATTCGCGCGTTGACTTCAGATGTTTGTTGACCAATGCCGCGTCGAATTCTCTTATTGGAATTACCGTTATACCCCTGTCCAAGAAAAAACGTTGTTGGACCCCTCGGTGTTCATGGCAAAGCTTGATATGTCTTTTTTTCTATTTTTTATAGTAAATAAATTAATTAAAGGAGTCTTATACTATGTTCTGTATATATATTTAACTATTAAATTATTTTTTATATGTTATATCATGTCGTTTTAGTTCTTAAAAAATATTATTACGTAGATATTATGATAACATAAGTTTTTTTTTTGAAACAAAACTTATCTAACAAGAGTTTCAAATCAGTTTTCGTGTACCAACTAATCATCCGCTGCAAATATGAGACTATGTCTAGAGTCACTGCAAATGAACTTCCATGGCCACAAGGTATTGAGTACTGTCAAGATTTAAACATTGATCAATAAGTTATCCACCGTATCTTCTATTAATGATATAGAACCCAATGATACAAAGCCCCGTGATAATACACAACAGCCCAGCTCATGAATACAACATGTGCACAAGTTATTCAGTTATATATTCAATTGTATAGTCAATATAGTTCATATATGTACTATAGAATAGTTTGTATTCAATAGTGTATTCAGCCTATATAAGGCATGTAAATCAATTAAATATAATCAAGCAATTCATTTCCCAATTATATGTTCTGATATGGTACAGAGCTCATATAGCTCCTTCGTGTCTTCCCAAATCTTGATCCTAAAAATTTCCACTTAAATCAAAATCACTATGACGTCCATTGTTGAAGTTGCCACTCATACTCACTTTCCAATCAAACTCACCGCCATCAATTTCGAAAGTAATTGGTCGCAACCCTAAGTGGGCTTGGTCTTGACAGCTACATAAATGACTCTACTGAAGTTCCACCAAAAGTTCTGTCCACCGACAACCCAAAACCAAACTCAACTTATATCCTATGGTTTCGCCAATATCAAATTATTCTTGGTGCTCTACTTGGAAGTTACTCAGAAACTATCCAACCAAATGTTGCTAAGCAATCATTTAAACGCCTGACTGAAAGTTATGCTAGCGTCTCCATGTCACGTATAATCTCATTGAAGTCCATATTGGCAAACAATCCCAAAGGTACTCGCTCCATCACTGAATTCCTTAATGATATGAAGAACATAGCAGATGATATTGCTTTATGTAACGTCCGTAAATCCGGGCTAGTCAATTTATAGACAATAAGTGTCTAAACCGATTTTTCGGCAAAATATTATGTATAATAAATAGTCTTAACCAAGTTGTAGAATATGTCTCAAGGTTTTCGTACATCTAAAGAACGCCGAAATCCAAGTTATAACGAGGAAGTTATGGCCCGTCGAAGTTTTACGGCAAAACCGACACGGCACCGGGAAGCGTAAATAGTGAATTTACGATAGAGTGACTTTTAGCCTTAGCGATTTAAACAAAAATCGTAGAAAATGTTAAACCGAGAGTGTCCATAAAAAGAACGTCCAAATCTGACTTCGTATGAGGAAGTTATAATTTTTCTAAGATTTGGCATAGCGGTGCATGACCCGAAACTTGAATTTTAGTTCGAGCGGTTTTTGGCTTACGCGACCTAAATTAGAGTTGAAGATCTCATTAATAGGAACTCAACGATAAAAAGGCAGACAAAAACGGAGTCCGTATGAAGGAGTTACGAATTCTTCGCGGTCATTTAACAGTCTAATCTCTTTCTACTATTAAATTTAAGATCGGTCGAGAATTAGCCGACGGAGTAAAAAGGAAAGTTGTAGATTTTATTTTTACCTACGCTTGGATATAGATAATGTCAAAAACGAAGCTCGTATGCGAAAGTTATGGACGAAGCTTAGTCTCTACTTTTCGTGCGCGGCAAATTCGATACAGTTTTGTAAATCCGAGATAGATTGAGAATTAGCCAACGAGGTCTAAATGAAAGTTATAGTACTCATAAATACCAACGCGTGGATATAAATATCGACAAAAACGGAGATCCTATGTGAAAGTTACAGACGAAGTTTAGTCTTTACTTTTCGAGCACGGCGAATTCGATACAGTTTTTGTAAATATGAGATAGAAGGAGAATTAGCCGATGGGATCTAAATGAAATTGTAGTACTCGTAAATACCAATGCGTGTATATAAAGAACGTAGAAAACGAAGCTCGTACGCGAAAGATACGGACGATACTTGGAGACTACTTTACTATAAAATTCCTATAAATAAGAGATGAACTCTTCATAATTTCTTCACACCATAAGCCTCTCTTTCTCTCTCTAACTTCTCTCTGGCCTCCCTAAACCCCTCCCAATTCTAGGGAACCTCCCTAGCACGATAAGAAAGCCCCGGAGCGCCCGAAGGCTCCGAGAAGAAAAGCTTTCGGTTCGGAAACGTTGCTCCAGCGAAACCCGGTTTTTTCTATAAAACCTGTTGTAAGTGAGCTACGCCTACACTATTTTTAATATAGCTTCTAATTAATTATAGTAACATTATTAGGACCTTAAAATAATTATTTGGGCTATTATTATGAGTTATATTGAGTGTTATTTAACGCTTATATAATAATAATAATAATAATAATAATAGTTAGACTATTAATTAGTCGCGGTTAACGTCAGACTAAACTCTAGTCATATTGATACTAGGTTTTGTCGAGGAAAATTGTGTTTAGAGTAACGAAGTGTTGTCCAAGCGCTGAGTCACCATCTTCTCAAGTGAGTGCATGGTCCCTTTCATCTTACACATAGATATGAAATATTTTAATATAAATTACATGCTATGTGTGCATATTGTCTTAATACTTGTTGTCTATGCTACTGAAAGATTTTTATACATGTTTTAAATGATGTAAAGTGTATAAAGTATTTTATATCTATAAAATATGTTGGGTAAAACATGGGTAGATGAATGATGAGGGATAAAAGCTGAAATAGAGGAACATTAGTAGTACGAACCTAGTGCCCTATAGGTATACACTGGCAGCAGTGGACCTAGTACCCTATAGATGAGCACTGGCAGTTGCGCCACAACTCGTAGATGATTTAGATCTAAACGTCCTAGCAGCTGCACTCTAAGGACAGTATCGGCAGTTGCACCTAATAGGGAGCCTTATGACCATGACAATAGCGTTTAAAGGTCAATACCTGCAGAAGCGCCTCATAGAAAATGTCCCAATTATGGCAGCTGCGCCTAAGTGACAATATTAGTAGCTGCGCTTGACCAATGTGTCATTGGCAACAATGGACTTCATGTTGTTTCCTTAGGATGATCCTTATGAATGAATGAATGAGAAATAGCTGATTCTTAGGGTAGATCCTTAAGAATAAAGAAGATAATGGGGATGGGTAATTTGGTTGATTGTTTGATTGTTTAAACATTGAACTTATATTATTATGGGTTGAAAACCCTATGTACTCAACAGGTTTCCCAACCTGACCCACTCAGTTTATTTATATCACAGGTGTTGATATGAAGTCACATTACAATGAGAGATTTAAAAGAGATGTAGATCACTAGTGTAAATGAATGTAAGTTATGTTTATTCTTATGTTTATGTTTTGACGGGGACATCCCAAATGTTTTAAAAGTGAATAAAAAAATATATTTCTTTAATTATCATGTTTTTCTGGGAACAAATTCCGCAACATTTTTTATTAAAAGAGATACTCTGATTTTTATAAAGCATAAACAAAATCGGTCTTTTCTGACCGTGAAAAATGGGGATATCACACTTTAGCTCAAACTCCTGTTGATGATGAAGACCTAATTGTCCACATATTGGGACAACTAAGTGAAGACTATACACATATCTCTTATGCCCTTAAAATCATAGACACACCCATCATTTTTCCTGGTCTCTTTGATAGATTAGTAGATCATGAACACACCCTAAAAGACACTCAACCAATATTGGTCATTACCACAGTCAACAACACTCAAAAGTACTCCAACAAATATCCACCCAGATCTAACTATAACAACCAAAACTCAAACAGGTACAACAATAAACTCATGTGCAAGATCATATCGCCCTCTTAGTCAACACAATGGAAGCATCAACTATCAAAGAGGTAATTGCAATCCTAGCTACCGTCAATACTGCAATATCCCTAGGCACGATACTAAAGATTGCAGGAAGCTTGCACGATTTCTCAATGAAAACAACATGACAATGAACACGAGCTCTTCATCAAATCCAGTGGTCAACACCACTTCAACAAGCTCATCTTCGTCTCCACCACCATGGATGTTTGACAGCGATGCATCTAATCATGTAGCATCCAATCCCGCATCGTTCCACACCCTACCAGAAAATGTAGGATCTGATGAAATTGTGTTAGGAAATGGTAAAGCCCTATCTATCTCTCACAATGGTCATTCCAGTCTTCCAACTTCTTCCCTTCCTTTAAATCTTCATAATGTTTTATTCGTTCCTCAGTTAAGAAATAATCTTATCTCAACGAAAACAACATCACAATCAACACGAGCTCTTCATCAAATCCAGTGGTCAACACCACTTCAGCAAGCTCCTCTTCGTCTCCACCACCATGGATGTTTGACAGTGGTGCATCAAATCATGTAGCATCTAATCCCGCATCGTTCCACACCCTATCAGAAAATGGAGGATCCGATGAAATTGTGTTAGGAAATGGTAAAGCCCTATCTATCTTTCATAATGGTCATTCCAGTCTTCCAACTTCTTCCCGTCTTTTAAATCTTCATAATGTTTTATTCGTTCCTCATTTAAGAAATAATCTTATCTTAGTAGCTAAACTCTGCAGATCTAACCATGTTTCTGTTGAATTTTTCTCCACTTTCTTTCTTGTCAAGGACCTGCGCATGGGAACAATACTCATGCGGGGAGTGAACATCAATGATATATACTATATAGCCATCCGTTCCCTTTGTAATCTACCACAAATAAACTTAACGGTCATCTCCAATAAGTCATCACAAGCTTGGTCACCTGTCTATCTCAAGTTCCTTTTAAGTCATTTAGGATTATCATGTAATAGAGTATCATCAATTTCGTTTCATTATGATTCATGTTTTATCAATAAAAGCCACAAATTACCTTTTGGTATAAACTCTTTCAAAGCATCTAAACCACTGGAACTTGTTTATTCAAATGTATGGGGTCCAATACAACTTTCGAATGATGGCTACACTCACTATGTCACATTTGTTGATTTCTACTCCTATTATATTTTGTTATACCCAATGAAAAACAAGTCTGATATCTCCACCTTGTTTCCACAATTTTGAACCCTTGTCGAAAAATACTATAATACCCCTATTTTCTCTTTATTCATTAATAATGGAGGAGATTTATTAAACTCACCTCATACCTCCAACAACATGGTATATCTCACTTTACTACTCCTCCTCACACACCAGAACACAATGGCATAGCTGAAGACGCCATAGACATATAGTTCAAACCGGACTCTCCCTGTTACATCATGCTAATCTCCCTCTCACATTTTGGACCCATGTGTTCCAAACAATTGTTCATATTATCAACCAACTACCCACACCAATTCTATCTTTTCAATCCCCCTATGACAAACTACATAACACATCTCCCACATATCAAAAGCTCAACCCCTTTCGATGCTTATGTTACCCATGGTTAAAACCTTACTCCTCCTCCAAACTTCATCCAAGATCCAAGAAATGCATTTTTATTGGTTATTCTTCCTCCAAACCAGCCTATAAATGTTATGAACCCACTTCTCATCACTTATATCACTCTCGCCATGTTGAGTTTGTTGAGCATATATATTCGTACCAAACTGAAACCTCTTTCTCGCTACCCACTACGATAACTTTTCCTCTACATCTTCTACTGAGTCTAATGTGCCTCCTACCTCTACAAATCCACCTTGTTGTCCTCCATCTCCTATCACCAACACCATACCTATCTCTACTTTACCAACCAACTCCACTACCACTGATGATGATAACTCATATCTGTTGGATAAGGTGTCTAAGTCCATAACTATTTCTGGTATGTACTTGACCCGACCCGGCATGGTCCATTTGGGTTGCATGGCACCATGCAATTGGATAAACTAAATGAGAGAAATAACGCTTGGAGATTATTAATATATTATAAGTTCTAATATATTAATAATATTATTTGATTAGTTTGATCAAGAATTAATTTAGAATTAATTAAGTGATCAAAAGATAACTAATTAAATATATGGGTTGATTAAGTAAATCATCCATATCTTGTATAGTGGGCTAAAAGGCTCCATGGATCATCAAGTTGGGTTCCACCCATAGGATGCTCCATGGATGCTCCATGGGAGTTACAAACCCATGGGTCATGGAAATGAAGAGTCATGACACATTAGGGTTTAACCCTAGATGTGTCAACACTATATAAGTAATATGATCTCCTCCCAAATCGGTTACACTAAGTAATAAGGGGGCTTGGCCGATTTTGAAGAGTGTGTATTCTCTCATAAGTTCTTCCAAGAGCATTTGGTGTTGTGTGAAGCATTTGAGGCATCACCACTTGAGGTGCTAGGCTCACAAGGTTTCAAGGAACACAAGCAACAACAAGGTAAGTTATTCTATCTATACTTTATGTTAAAATTGTTCCCCATGTATGCTAGATAGGAATATAACCTTGGAATTCAACTTTGCATGACAAATTAGACAAACATAGATCCAAGGTTATTAGGGTTGCATGTACACTTAGGAAGTGTTAGTATGCTCAAAACCCATCAGTGGTATCAGAGCCTAGGCTTGTTTGTTCTTATTTGTGCTTAAAAGTTGAAAACAGGATCGAAAATTTGTTATCTGCGATTGGACTCGTCGAGTCTATAGGGGGGACTCGTCGAGTCCATGTGTATCTTCAACCAACTCGGCGAGTCATGTTCATGCACTCGGCGAGTAGGGTCGAATGAGTGCAGAATTTCGATTCAGTTGCTGGAAAATGAATTAGAAACATTACCCTAAACTGTTTTAGTAATTGTAAACTTGTTTTTGGTGGTGTAATGTCTTGCTAATTCATTTACAACAACTAGTTATCAAAATTACAAAGTTTTATGTAATTTTTGATTATGTTCATATTCATGTTCTTGTTCTTATGATGTTTTAGACGATCATAGGAATTATTTGTAACCTATTTGGTAGTTTAATTCTTGATCATAATGTGTTTTAATGGAGTCCATAACTTATCCTTAAGTTATGGAAAACCAAGAGTCACACTTGAGTTAAAACCATTAAGAAAACACAAGAGTTATAAAAATGAAGAGTCTTCATTTTATGACTCTATTAAACTCATAAGTTACAAGAAATGAAAAGTTTTGAAAGTTACAAAACTTGCCCTCAAGTTTTGGAACAAGTAAAGTTAAGTTAAAACTTTAGTTCCAACCCCTAGAATTTTAAAAGTTAAAATTCAACCCTTATACTTATATTATGATGATTTAATAATTATATATATATATATATATATATATATATATATATATATATATATATATATATGTATAAGAACAAGTCGTCTTACCGCTAGTACGCCTCATTCACGAAGCCGGTCTATAAGGTGGGTATAAGGTTGTTGCCTATAAAATGGTGACTTAATGGGTGTATATTCTCACCCACCGCTTGCTTGACTGGTGGAGGGTCGTTAGCCGAACGGGTAAGACAAGGACTTATAAATTCTCATTCAAAGTATGATGAATATATAAAGTAACTAAATGTTTATTAAATTCCCAATCTTAGTTACTTTAGGAAAAATGTGAATAAGGTGCTAATCCATGAAATTACACTTTACACTTTGTCTGAGTCGTTAGTGGAGCGTGTGTGGTTAACCGGCACACTAACTTGGACTTAACAAGGTAGGTAAAGGGTGACTTAAAGTTTATTATAGTATCGGTGGAGCGTGTGTGGTTTACCGGCACATCGATTGAGTGATAAACTTTAAGGGTACCAAGTGATTTGCATGGTTACTTCACACCTCGTTTTGTGATCCTCGGCATCCCAGTCACAAAACCTGGAGGGCACTCCCGAGATCGAAACATGCCTTTGAAAAGTTCATTGGATCTCAAAGAATCTAGGAATTTCTAAAACCTATAAAAACTAAATATTTAATATTTCGGTTTTCGTGGTGGACATTGGTGAATCGTCATTCACCTACCTTTCAAATATGGTATAGCTTAGATTACGGCATACCTCTTCTAAGTTATATTATATTGTGATTGGATCCTAGCCTTAATATTACATTTGGGTGTTTTATTAAGGACTCTCTTAAATCTAAACTAAACTTGTTCTTCTTTTTCAGATGTCTTCAACTAATGCTTCTGGCTCGAATCCTAATGGCTCCTTTACTCTTATGAGTCTATGTGGGAAAGTCACCTTTGATGGATCCAACTTCAATAAGTGGATCAGAAACATCGGGATGATTACCCGCTACGAGGACAAAGAATATGTCCTTGACAAGGAGCTTAAGGAAATTGACGAGTCCACTGCAACTCCCCAGGAGATCGCTGACTTTCATACTCATGAAAGAGATGCAACCAAGGTGGCTTGCATCATGTTAGCCACCATGACAGCTGAACTCCAAAAGTCTTACGAAGACTTCTACCCTTATGAAATGCACCAAGATTTGATGGAAAGATACCATCAAAGTGCACGACAAGAGAGGTACAAAGTCATCTGCTCCATGATAACAACCATGATGAAGGACGGAGAGTCCGTCACGAGCCACATGCAGAAAATGCAAAGGTATGTGGATCGGTTGCTGAAGCTCAATGTGAACTTCCCTGAGGAGCTTGCAATAGATATCATTTTGCACTCCTTACCATCGTGCTATGATCAATTCCGCATGACATATCACATGAACAAGGAAGAGGTCACCCTCAGCAAACTTCAGGGACTTCTCAAGACCGCAGAAACAGGTCTTAAGGGGAAGTCGGTTGCTATCACTCCTACTCCAGAAACAACTCCGGTCTTGGCAATCGGGCAAAGTCGAGGGAGGAAGAGAAAGAGATCTTCAAAGGGTACCAAGGCTCGGACCCTTGATGGCTCTTCTTCAAGTGGAACCAAGAAAGGTTTCATTACTCCTTCTTCTGACCCAAAAGAGGCGGAATGCTTCTATTGCCACGAAAAAGCTCATTGGAAGCGGAACTGCCCAAAGTACCAGCAAGATGTAAAGGATGGGAAAGTCAAACCCAACCATGCAGGTATTTACACTATCATTTCTAATAACTCACCCCATTCGAAATCTTGGGTCCTTGATACAGGTTGCGGTATTCATATTTGTTGTGACTTGCAGGGACTAGGAAGAAGTGAGAATGTGGAGCAAGGAAGAATAAACTTAATCATGGGGAATAGGAAAGTTACACCTGTCACCAAGATTGGAGTTTATACTTTATCGCTAAGTAGTGGGTTAAATTTAGATTTGAATAAATGTTGTTATTCGCCAGAAATGGCAAGAAATATTATTTCCTTTCATGCATTGTACAAACAAGGTTTCACCTTTTCGTTTGATAATGAAGTTGGTTCGATTAATGCTTTCTTTAATAATGTACTTTATTTTAAAGCATTACCTTGTGATGGTGTGTATGAAGCTGTATCTATTGTAGATAACTTAGGAAATAATGTTTTGTGTATTGATTCTACTAATAATAATAACTTGGATAAAGCATCATTATGGCATTGTCGTCTTGGACATATAAGCAAGAAACGCATAGGCCAACTCCAAAAGGATGGAGTCTTGGAGTCGTTTGACCTAAAGTCAAATGATAGTTGCGAATCATGCTTACTTGGAAAAATGACAAAGTCACCCTTCACAGGCTCATGTGAAAGGGGTGAAGGTTTGTTGGACCTTATACACACGGATGTGTGTGGACCATTCAAACATGCCACAAGAGATGCTAATCGTTATTATTTGACTTTTACCGATGATTACAGTAGATATGGATATGTCTACTTAATCAAGCATAAGTCAGAGACTTTCGAGAAGTTTAAGGAATTTAAACAGGAAGTCGAGAATCAATTGGGCAGGAACATTAAGATGCTTCGATCCGATCGAGGTGGTGAGTATCTTAGTTCAGAGTTCCTCGACTATCTAAAGGAATGTGGGATTGTCTCACAATTGACACCTCCCAGGACACCGCAGTTGAATGGTGTGGCTGAGAGGCGTAATCGAACCTTGTTGGACATGGTTCGTTCCATGATGAGTCGAGCTTCGCTACCAATCTCATTCTGGGGGTATGCCTTAGAGACTGCCGCCCATATCCTTAATCTAGTCCCTACAAAGAAAGTTGCCAAAACTCCTCACGAGATGTGGACTGGTAAAGTACCTAAACTAGACCACATCAAGATTTGGGGCTGCGAGGCTTTCGTGAGACGCGAGACTCATGATAAGCTCGAACCCCGAAGCGAGAGGTGTATTTTCATCGGCTACCCACAGCAATCCTTTGGTTACCTCTTCTACAGACCTAGTGACAATGTGGTCTTTGTAGCAAGAAGAGGAGTCTTTCGAGAAAGAGAGTTTATAAGCGAAGGAGACAGTGGGAGGCAAGTTGATCTTGAAGAAATTCAAGAGTTAAGTGGTGAAGGAACTTCAAACTCTAGCCCTCAACTTGAGGAGGAAACTCCTGTTGAGCCAATTGACGAATCTGTACCTCTGAGGCGTTCCACGAGAGTTAGGAGTGCACCTGAGCATTACTATGGATTCCATATTACTGCAGAAGGTGAGACACTTATTAGTGATGAGACACTAGTAAGTCAAGATGACCCTAACAGCTACGAGGAAGCCATGGCGGGCCCCGAGTCTGCCAAATGGAAAGAGGCTATGGATAGCGAGATACAATCCATGTATGACAATCAAGTTTGGAACTTGGTTGAGAATGTACCAGGTCGAAAGACTGTAGGGTGCAAATGGGTCTTCAAGAAGAAGACCGACATGGATGGTAAAGTACACACTTATAAGGCTAGACTGGTTGCAAAGGGCTTCTCTCAAATTCCTGGAGTGGACTATGATGAGACCTTTTCTCCGGTAGCCAAGATTAAGTCTATTCGGGTTCTGTTAGCCATAGCCGCATTTCATGACTATGAAATTTGGCAAATGGATGTCAAAACCGCTTTCCTTAATGGAAAGTTGGCTGAAGATGTTTACATGAGTCAGCCAGAGGGTTTTGTCAGTAACGAGTACCCTAATAGAGTGTGTAAGCTTGAGAAATCCATTTATGGATTAAAGCAAGCACCTCGCAGATGGAATCTTCGCTTTGATGAAAAGGTCAAGGAATTTGGCTTTTCTAGGAGTGAAGATGAATCTTGTGTATATGTCAAGGCTAGTGGGAGTATAGTTAGCTTTTTGGTATTGTATGTGGATGACATACTACTCATAGGAAACGACATTCCAACCCTGCAGGAAGTAAAGTCCTGGCTTGGAAAGTGTTTCGCTATGAAGGACCTTGGTGAAGCTGCCTATATTTTGGGGATAAGAATCTTGAGAGATCGGAGTAAAAGACTAATTGGACTTAGTCAAAGTACCTACTTGGAGAAGATTCTGAAGAGATTCAGAATGCAAAACTCCAAGAAAGGAGAGTTGCCCATCCAGAGTAGCGCCAAGCTGAGTAAGACACAAAGCCCTAGCACTGAGGCTGAGATAGCAGAAATGAGTCGAATACCTTATGCTTCGGCTGTAGGTTCGATCATGTATGCTATGACGTGTACTCGACCTGATGTAGCCTTTGCCTTGAGCATGGTTAGCAGGTTTCAGGGGAACCCTGGCAAGGCACACTGGATTGCGGTAAAGAATATTCTCAAGTACCTACGAAGGACTAAGGACTGGGTCCTTACCCTCGGTGGGAGTGATGACTTGAGAGTTGTAGGGTATAGTGATGCTAGCTTCCAGACTGATAGGGATAACTTCCGCTCTCAGTCGGGCTGGGTCTTTACCCTAAATGGAGGAACAATTTCTTGGAAGAGTTCCAAGCAAGAGACAGTGGCAGATTCTACTTGTGAATCAGAGTATATTGCAGCTAGCGAAGCAGCAAAGGAGGCGTTATGGCTGAGGAACTTCATTGGAGACCTTGGAGTTGTACCAGCTATTAAAGAGCCGATGGAAATTTTCTGTGATAGTGAAAGTGCTGTTGCCTTAGCCAAGGAACCAAGGGATCACGGGAGATCCAGACACATCGACAGAAAATACCATTTCATCAGACATCGGATCGAAGAAGGACTCCTCGTGGCAAAGAGGGTATCATCAGATGAGAATCCGGCAGATCCCCTCACGAAGGGACTGACTCGGGTTAAGCATCTCCAGCATGCTCGGAGCATAGGGCTGAAGGATGATATTAGATTTAGTAGTTAGATAATCTTGAAATTTGTAAAGTGTAATTGACATTTGATGATGAATAAAAGTATTTTATTTATGAGTAAAGTGTTGCTATCTCTTGTCGATCGTTTACTATATTTCTTTTGCATGTTTTGACTTTCAGAATAATTTTGTTTGGTTTAACATATTATTCAAACCTCCACAGTCGGTCATATGTCGGAAGTAGGTATGAATCAAGACTGTCATGATTGGTTGTAGAGGTCTGGGACAAGGCTACAACAATCATGAGTGCTCATAAGTTCTGAGCATTGGACACAACCCACGCTCACTGGAATCACTTCATGGAATTCTATCTCAAGTGATCGTGAGACGGTAATATCATGTAAGTCTTTAAACCTAGAGATATGATTTGTTACTTACGAGTTGGTTATGCATTGATTGTACGAAAAACGCATTGGTAACTCGATGTTATAAAATCGTGCTCTTATGTGTAATTCAATGAGTAGTAGAACAAACATATGAGTCGAAGTTTATTTGTTCCTTCTTGGATTAGAAGCTGATATCTGGGCCCCTCGATGATTTTGTTTTGACCTATGTACCGGGCCCGGTCAGAACTAAATTGATGTGTTCAATAAAGTTCTTTGTCAAACAAATCGGAAATCGGGAAACAAATGTTGGACAATAAGTAAGACATTGTTCCATGTATTTGTCCGACTGATATCTAGAACAGAGGATTATATGATCACTTATCTTAAATGGCGTACCATCATCTTCTCAAGTTTCGAGAAACCTTGTAAAGAGCTACGATTGCCGATCGGTTCCTGAAGTCATACTTGCAGTAATAGTTACTAGACTTATCCAAGTGGGAGACTGTTGGATAAGGTGTCTAAGTCCATAACTATTTCTGGTATGTACTTGACCCGACCCGGCATGGTCCATTTGGGTTGCATGGCACCATGCAATTGGATAAACTAAATGAGAGAAATAACGCTTGGAGATTATTAATATATTATAAGTTCTAATATATTAATAATATTATTTGATTAGTTTGATCAAGAATTAATTTAGAATTAATTAAGTGATCAAAAGATAACTAATTAAATATATGGGTTGATTAAGTAAATCATCCATATCTTGTATAGTGGGCTAAAAGGCTCCATGGATCATCAAGTTGGGTTCCACCCATAGGATGCTCCATGGATGCTCCATGGGAGTTACAAACCCATGGGTCATGGAAATGAAGAGTCATGACACATTAGGGTTTAACCCTAGATGTGTCAACACTATATAAGTAATATGATCTCCTCCCAAATCGGTTACACTAAGTAATAAGGGGGCTTGGCCGATTTTGAAGAGTGTGTATTCTCTCATAAGTTCTTCCAAGAGCATTTGGTGTTGTGTGAAGCATTTGAGGCATCACCACTTGAGGTGCTAGGCTCACAAGGTTTCAAGGAACACAAGCAACAACAAGGTAAGTTATTCTATCTATACTTTATGTTAAAATTGTTCCCCATGTATGCTAGATAGGAATATAACCTTGGAATTCAACTTTGCATGACAAATTAGACAAACATAGATCCAAGGTTATTAGGGTTGCATGTACACTTAGGAAGTGTTAGTATGCTCAAAACCCATCAATATCCTCTATCACCACTGCCACATTCGTCACCTCCTCAACCCTTGTCCCCCTTACCACCACTTGTTTACATGGTCCCTCCACCATCTCCACCGGTTGTAGCTATATTTGATCACCCAAATCAAAATAGAAAACGCAACTAAAAATACTTTAATGTCAATCTCATTAACACCACTACGCTACATCCAATACACTGCTCCATTGATCCTTCTCCCCACAACCAAGTAATTAAAGATCCTAAGTGGCCACATGCTATCGACTCAGAATACAATGCATTACTTCAGAATCAGACATGGGTTCTGGTTCCTTCTTTCGATCATACACATATTGGATGTAAGTGGATCTTTTGAATCAAAATAAATATGGATGGCTCTGTTTCCAAATACAAGTTTCGTCTGGTCGCCAAGGGCTATCTTCAACAACATGCGCCAAGGGCTATCTTCAACAACATGGAAAGGATTCCTTTGACACCTTCCAACAAATATGGTTGGGGTACTGAGGGATTTCATGTTCACAACACGCTTCATGAGGAAGTGTTTATATCCTAGCCACCTGGATATATTCACCCTTAGTACCCCAACCATATTTGTTGTAACGCCTGTAGATCCGGGCTAGTCAATTAGAGACGTTAAGCGTTAAAAATGACTTTTTGATGGAAGATTATTTTGAAGGAATAATATTAACTAAGTTATAGAATATGTTACAAGGTTTCCGTGCATATAAAGAACACAGAAATCCGAGTTATAACGAAGAAGTTATAACCTGTCGAAGTTTCGCGACAGAACTGGCACGACACAACGCGACTTAAATAGTGAATTTACGTTAGAGCGATATTTAGCCTTATCAATCTAAACGAAAGTTGTAGATTTCGTTAAACCATGAGCGTGCATAAAAAGAATGTCCAAATCTGACTTCGTATGAGGAAGTTATGATTTTTATAAGTTTCGACTTAGGGGTATGCAGCCCGAATACTCGATTTGAGACCGAACGGTTTTTAGCCAAAACAATCTAAATGAGAATCGAAGGTCTCTTTAATAGGAGTAAAACAATAAAAAATATAGGCGAAAACGGACGTCGGATGAAGAAGTTATGATTTTATAACGGAGTTTTCCTGTCCCGGCCTACTAAAAATAAATAATAAAAATAAGGTCAAAATTAGCCGACGGAGTCTAAACGAAAGTTGTAGAGCATAGTCTCA
Organism: Lactuca saligna; assembly: GCF_052625555.1. Classification (NCBI taxonomy): domain Eukaryota; kingdom Viridiplantae; phylum Streptophyta; class Magnoliopsida; order Asterales; family Asteraceae; genus Lactuca; species Lactuca saligna. The sequence continues at coordinate 165,397,539 of NC_136422.1, read as the reverse complement.
CCTAAGCAGGGATATAAAGAACGTCGAAAAAGGAGTTCATATGAGGAAGATATGAATTTTTGAAGTTTATTAAATATTTTCGATATTTAATTTAATTATAAATTAACCGATATTATCCATGGGGGGAGTCAGCGATCTGATCCACGTTATGGTCAGCGTAATTTAGAATTACGCCCAGCGTAATTTGGGTTTCCAGCCCCCTATAAAAGGGTGTCGAGGGCAACCAAGTTCTTTGCTCATTTCTTCTCTTTCTCTCGCGTTTTTGCCTCGTTTTTCGTGCAAGAAACATCCTGAAGCCCCGGTATCATTCCCGAGCCCCGAAGCAAGTCCCGAGACCCCGAAGATCCCGAGAAGTGTGATTCCCGAGCCGAACCTCTGTCCACAACAAGTCCGGTTTTTGTGAAGATCTTCCAGATATACCGAAGAATACTACTTCTACAAGCCGTAGTGTTGTCCGATCATCTTCTGATCAAGTGAGTGTGTGGTTACTTTCTTCTAATGCATAATTATTAAGTATTTAATATAAAATACGTGCTATGTGTATAATATAAAGTTGTTTATATGTGTGGGTGTACAGTCCCTTTCATAAACACGGGTATAATTCAAGTATTGTTTGACTGTATTAAGTATATGTTTGGGTGAGTGTGTAGTTACTTTCTTTTAACACATAAATATGAAGTATTTGTTATAAAATACGTGCTATGTGTTTATATATTGTTGTTTATTTGAGATGAGTGTGGGATGGATGTTTTATATAGTTTTTAAATGAGTTAAACTGTATATGTATTTTATATCTACAAATATGTTGGGTAAAACATGGGTTGATGAGATAGTTGGTATGTGATAAAACGATGAGGTATGAAAGATGATTAAGAATGATATTGGCAGATGCACCAATTAGAGAATATCATAATACTAGCAAATACGTTTAAGAATAATATCGGTGGATGCACCAAGTAGTGAATGTCGTAATCCTGGCAGATGCGCTTATAGGATAATCCTGGCAGATGCGCTTATAGGATAATGTCGGTAGATGCGCCTAAAAGAGAATGTCATAAACCTGGCAGTCGCGCCTCATAGTGTATGACGTAATCCTGGCAGAGGCGCTTAAAGGATAATGTTGGCAGATGCGCCTTATGTAGCAATGGAAGTTTGTGCTAATTCCTTAGGTCAATCCCTAGGAATGAATGAATGACGGGTAGTTGAATTCCTAGGGTAAAATCCTAAGAAATAAATAAGATAATAGGGATGGGTAATTGAGTTGATTGTTTGATGGTTGAATATAATAATTATATTATTGTGGGTTGAAAACCCTATATGCTCACCAGGCTCCCAAGCCTGACCCACTCACTTTTCTTTGTATCACAGGTATTAATACGAAGACATATTTCACAGAGAGATTTAAAGGAGATATAAATCAATTGTGTAATTAAATGTAAGTTCTGTTTATGCTTATATGTCTGTATCGGAACATGACATCCCGAGGTTTTATTATTAAATGAAAATACATTATCTTCAAGAAATGCTTTGATAACTTTTATCATATTTTGTTTTGGGAACAAATTCCGCAACTGTTTTCTTTAAAAGATTACTCTGATTTTATCAAACAAAGCATAAACAAATCGGTCTTTTCTGTCCGTGAACATGGGGATGTCAAATTTGCAAACTAAAAAAAACTATATATGGCTTAAATCGGGCCCTATGTGCATGGTATATCGAACTTACTACCTTTTCCGTTCATTTTGGCTTCAAACAATCCTTAGTTGATGCTTCCTTATTCATTCATCAAAATCAAGGAGTCACTTGCTATTTTATGTTCTATGTCGATGACATAGTTCTCACATGAAACAACTCCAAATTTATTGACTCATTCATTCAATCCTTAAGCACAAAATTCCTTCTCAGAGATCTTGGAATGTTCCACCAATTTTTAGGAGTAGAAGTCATTTCCACTCCTACATGCATCTTCCTTTCCCAACACAGACATATCTAAGACATTATACTCCAGTATCATATGGAAGGAGCCAAAGACGTGACCACACCCTTAAGTGTTACTGAACCTTTGTCCCTTGCAGATCAATCACCCACTGTTGATGCTACTCCATATCGAGAAATTATAGGTTCTCTACAATACTTAGCCTTCACTCGTCCCGGTATTTCATTCGCTATAAACAAACTCTCACAATTCATGCATAATCCTTGCCAAACTCATTGGCAAGCCCTATAACGAGTTCTTTGTTACCTTAAAGGCACCATTCATCACGGGATTCTCATGAACAGAAACTCCTCTTTAACACTATCGGTCTTTTCAGATTCTAATCGGGGTGGTGTTCATGGTGTGGGAAGATCAACTACAACTTATTTACTATATATTGGTACCAATAAAGTTTCTTGGAAATCAACAAGGCATAAGTCTATTTTTCGTTCATCCATGGAAGCTAAATACAAGGCTCTTACAAATGCATCAGTTGAACTCATTTGGCTCAAAAACTTATTAAGTGAATTAGGGGTACCTACAACCACTACTCCAACATTGTTATGTGACAATGCTGGAGCTACTTGTCTATGCGCCAATCATGTGTATCACTCTCGAATGAAACATGTGGCTCTTGGTTATCACTTTGTTAGAGAACAAATTGTTGTTGGTCTTATCAAAGTTCTTCATGTAAATTCTCAATACCAACTTGCAGATATGTTAACCAAGCCTCTCACTCAAGCACCATTTCTATGTAACAGATCCAAGTTGGAGTTTCCGATGGATCCGACATCTTGCAGGGGCGCATTTAGGATATAGAGCCCAATAATAATACAGAATAGCCCAGCTCAAGAATACAACATGTGCACAAGAATTACCCAGTTATTATTCAGTTGTATATTCAATTGTATAGCCAATATAGTTCCTATATGTACTCCTATAGAACAGCTCGTATTCATTAGTATATTCAGCTTATATAAGGCATGTAAATCAATTGAATAGAATCAAGCAATTCATTCCCAATGATATGTTCTGATATCTTCTACATGTCTTACCAAATCACCATAACCCAAGTGGTTATTATAATATAGTTAATAATGTGAAATGTTAATTTACTATTGTTGTGTACACACTTCGTGTCTAAATTATTGTTTTGTAAACAATTTAATAAAATCTTTCTTCGGTTGTTCAAAAACTATAATTATGATCGAGTATTATTAGAGCATCTTGGATTTAGCATATAAGTTGTTAAAATGGATCTAATACATAATTGTCGACTTATATGGAGCGGGTATGTAACACCAAATTCCTAGTATGCAGTTAATTCAAGCATTTCTTGTGTTTTTCTCTGGGACTCGACGAGTTGGAGGCCCAACTCGTCAAATAGAGTCGAGATCCGCTGACAGTTTAAGTGACTTACTCGACGAGTCGGAAGACTGACTTGACAAGTAGGTGTTGTTTGAGTATAACCCTAAATTTGAGGGTTTGCACCCTATTTAAATACCTTATCTCAACCTCTATCGTCCCTATCACTCCCAGAAAGTTGTATATAGAAACCTTAGTCATTCTTATTGTGTTCTTGAGCCTTGTGGTGCTAATTTTTGTGTTTGAATCTTGGAAAGGAGAATGAGACTTGTGAGACCAAGGGTAAAACAAGAAGATCCATAGTTTGGAGCTCATTTTCAGCTTATTGGAGGTATGAACCTGAACCTTTGTCTATAGATCTTGAATTTTGGGCCTTTTCCTACATCTTTCTAAGCCCTAGAAAGGTTGCATTCGGGATTAGGTGTTGAAAGTCAGTACATGCTTCAGATCCAGGTCTATTGGGGGGTTTTATGGCACAAAGGTGCCTATTTTGTTGCCATGGACACCCCACGCACCTTGAAGGCCATCTTTTATGGCTTTTGGGCCAAAGACCCCTTGCATGTGCATCAAGTTGAAAACATTACGTATGAAATGGGCATTAGGAGGCCAGATCTATGATTTTGTGGTGTTAAGACCGATTTAAATTGATTGTATTGTGTTGGTCAAGGATGGACCCGACGAGTTGTTTTTGTGACTCGGCGAGTCGCGGTGTATTGACCACCAAAACCTTTTTGTGGAAGGACCAGTTGTTAGGGAGGAAAGTCTCGTAGATGTTTAGACACGAAAAGGGACCTGGGAATCATGGGACTCGACGAGTGTATGAACATACTCGGCGAGTCCAAGGCAATCTCTCAATCTTTAAAGATGGACTCGACGAGTTGCTCATACAACTCGACGAGTCGTAGACCGGACACATTTTTATGAGGGGGATGAACTCGCCAAGTTCAAGGAAGAACTCAGCGAGTCAGATGAAGATGCTCCCGATGGTTTGAATGAAGGAGAACCCGTTGAGTTCTTGCCAGACTCGACGAGATGGACTTGACGAGTTGGTAGACCAACTCGGCAAGTCAGGTCAACTGGGTGTTGACTTTGACCAATGTTGACTAGGTTGGGTTGACTCTTGTAAGGGTTATTGGTATACATAATAATCGAGAAATATCATTGTGTAGGGATTGAGGAGTCGAGATGAGTTGATACCCGTGCCGAGGACTGTGCGGATTCTACACGACATCAAGGTGAGTTACCTTCCAGTAGAAGTGGGTCTAAGGCACCAAGGCCGGCCCATCAGTATGAGTTACAGTTGAGATGATTGTCTTCATGATAATTGTCTGGTATGTGTGCTACGTTATGATTACGTGCTAATATGTTATGATGTTATGTGTTATATGATAATAGGGAAGGATAGACCCCGGTATCGGTCGAAAGGACCAAAGGGGTAGTAATTCCCAGTCATGTTAGTTATCTTATGTGCTATGATTTTATGTGATAGTAGTAGTAGAGGGGTGAAATAGTCCATGATGACCGGTCGATAGGACCGAAGGGGTAGGCCAGTGTCACACCCCCAAACCAAGGATGGCGGAAACGTCCGGGGGTGGAGGACTTCATGTATAGTATCATAACCACAATTTCAATAGTAATTTAAGCAAACACAACCAACATATATATAATTGAAAAAGTTACATCACTTGTATGAATTACATGTTTCAAAATCAATTACAATATGTTGACAAAATATGAAAAGTTTGACGTCTTAACGTCCCATCCTCAAAAGCACTTGATTACCTGTTTAGTGTTTTCCTGAGAATACGAGTTGTTTGAAAAGTGTCAACACAAAGGTTGGTGAGTTCATAAGCTTTTATTAATAAACTTAGTAGAAGTCTATCACATGTAAATTTCGCGTTTGTGTAAGAAAAATCCGATATTTTCCTTGAAATCCGAAAAATGTAGCCTTATAACCCAAGACTAAAATGTATAAGAAATCATCATTTCTTAGTAGAAATGTCGTGAGTTTAAAATGATATGGAAAGTAAATTTCTTTATCAACCTAAAACCTACTTCGGTTTTATGAAACCCCGTAAACTTTATGAATTGTTATCTCCCTAGGTGAGTCGCTATAATCATACTGTGACTATGTGAACCTGCCACAACGTTTCTCAGGCGTTGCGAAAATGAAATGACATTTGTCACCCGTAGACCTGCAGGTCCCACTGTAGCTAGCAGCAAGGTGTGGGGTGTCAAACCCAATATAGATCTATATACAAGTATCACGTTCTCCCTCAAGGAGATTTTGATTATAACTACCAGGAATTATATCCCGCACTCGGACGTACGGGGAGAGAGAGTCTCACAACATAGGTTAACAAGTTTACGTGAAATGTGTGTGGATATATATCTTTCTTGTATGAATGTACCCTTTTTGTACGAGTGTGTTGAGTGGTGTATCATAAACTATACCTATTATAGTTTATCTAAAATGTATATAATATGTATGAATTCTTTTTATGGAAATGTATTAGTGTTGTGAATTTATCCAACTATACTTTTTATAGTTACATAATACGTGTTCTAAATGAATGAATAATATTTAATATGAATGACTTAGTTTCAGTTCACAATGATAAACTAACAAGGAAACACATTCAAATATTAGAACTTATGATTATACACTTTGCTCAACATATTACAAAGTGTTATGATATTTACATGTTGTTGGCTAACTTTAGCAATTCTGCCCAGTTTTGTAAAAATTATAGAAAAATCATACAAAGTCGAAAACTAGATCCGTAAATTCTGAGAGTTCACAAAATGTGTCTAGTTTACTCATAATTTTTATCACGATTTTTAATGACCTCCAACTTGGGTGAAAATGTCCATAATCACAGACTGGTCCGGATTGTTGTTTGAAATGATAGGCAGTTTTGTAAAAATCACCATAAATTGTAGAAAAATCGTATGGAGATGTGCAAGTAGTCATTTTAAAGATACAAACTTGAACTATTTGCACCTTGTACAGTTTTGAAAACAAAAATGTTTAAGATGCCCAAAACAGTCCGTGAATGGAGTTGAACTTTTCTGATGAAGGCTGTTAGAAAATTTTAATTATGTTCTTAGTGTTTTAACTTGTATTCCCCCCTGATAACTTGAGAAAACATGAAAATGTAGGGGTATGGACTCACCTTAAGTGATTTCAGTAGGTAAGTGTTGAAGAAGAGAAGTGTTCAACCCAAGAACACTTGAAGAATCACTTGAATATTCGAAGATCTAACACAATTATGAGAGAGTTTGTTTAAGATATCCATGATTTGAGTGGAAATAAGTGAGATAATCATAAAGAGAATGGATTATGCTTACCAAATGTGGAGGAAAAACTCAAGATCATCCCTTGAATCTCGAATTTCTAGAGAGAGAAAGTGAGAGAGGAAAGAGTTTGATCTTCTTGTGAAATGAGAGCAAATGAGAGAAGTGAGGAGAGAGGATGAATGTTTAGCTCTCAAAAACATGGGAAAGAGTGATAATTGAGTGGAAAGGACATTGATGTGACCTAGGTAAGGTGGGGAGGTGTGGCTGGTCATAGAGTGGGTGTGGGAGTGGTTGCTTGTGTTATAAGGTAAAGCAAAGTCAACACTCCACCTCTTTGTACTTTACCCACTTGCTTTCATTATTTAAATAAAGATTTTTATGAAAATATGATTAAATTGTGAATATTTAGGGTTTATTATGTTAAAATATGATTTTGGGTGAAATTCCCACATTAAAATAATTAAAAACGGGCCTTAAACGCAAAACTATGCGAAAACCGGGAGAAAATGAGTTCCCAACGAGACCTCTCGGTCCTTGGCCGAGGTTCGGTCCCTAGGCCGAGACTTGGTCCACGCTGAGGATTGTAGCCGGAAACGAACAGAGGGAAACGAAGGGGCGAGGAGGTGAGAAACGAGAAGGCGCGAACCGGAAGTGAGAGGCGAAGGCGAGGGTTCGGTCCGGCGATGAAAGGCGAGAAGTCAGAACCGAACGAACTGTAGTGAACAGTAGTGAACAGTACCTTCGGTTCGGTTCTTCCAGGGCGAGGTTCGGTTCGGTTAGTGGTGAACAGTACCTTCGGTTCGGTTCTTCCAGGGCGAGGTTCGATTTCGGTTAGTGGTGAACAGTACCTTCGGTTCGGTTCTTCCAGGGCGAGGTTCGGTTTCGGTTAGTGGTGAACAGTACCTTCGGGTTCGATTTGGCTCAGGAGGGTTCGGTTCGGCTCCTCTTGCTCTCAGTCCCTAAGAGGACCTTCGGGTCCTAAGAAGCTTCTCTCTTGGTTTCGGTTCCTAATGTCTATTTTTCTCGTTTTTACCCCGTTTTAAGCTGTTTTTGTCACGGTTAAGCGTCAGAATGACCCGGATGATTCTAAAAAGTTACGGGAACTATTTGAGAGAGATTCGGGAGAGATTTCTCACACTTGGAGAGATTTGGGAGAGATTTGACATTCTTGGAGAGATTTCTCATACAAAGAGATATTTGCGAGAGTTTTCACATACTTAGAGGGATTTGGGAGAGATTTGACATTCTTGGAGAGATTTCTAATACAGAGAGATATTTGAGAGAGATTTCGCATACTTGGAGAGATCTGGGAGAGATTTGACATTCTTGGAGAGATTTCTCATACAAAGAGATATTTGCGAAAGTTTTCACATACTTAGAGGGATCTGGGAGAGATTTGACATTCTTGGAGAGATTTCTAATACAGAGAGATATTTGAGAGAGATTTCGCATACTTGGAGAGATTTGAGAGAGGTTTGACATAGAGAGAGATAGTGTGGAAACGATTGAGAGAGGTTCCATGTGGGATAGTTGTGAGTGTCCGGCATCGAAATGCATGGTTCGTGAACCCTATTAAGCCTTGTTTAAGGATCTTACACATTCCCGATGAGTATGCAACATTGTTTTATCGGTCTAGTTCATTGATTAGAACTAGGGTTTAGGAAATTTTTAACACAAGACTTTTCTCAAGTGATGTTTTCCGATTAATATAGCAAGTTATACAGTATGAACATAACACAAACCCTAATACACAAGGTTTAATCGAGTTGACCGGTCTTGACTTGATGACTTGACTTGACTCAAGATTGACGATTGTCACATCCAGCACCCATATATGCTAGGCTAGGTTACCGGTTGAGAGGACCGAAAGGGGTAGGACAGCACCTAGGTATGGTAGGCACGATTACTAGTCGAGAGGACTAAAGGGGTAGGTCAGGCACCCAGATATGTTTGACAGTATGTGTTATGTATGGTATATGGTATGATGAGGGAGCTCACTAAGCTTTGTGCTTACAGTTTCAGTTTTGGTTTCAGGTACCTCTTCGTCCAAGGGGAAGGAGTCGACAGTGTAGCAGCGCATCACACACACACACAGATGGATTCTACGTAGAGATCTCTGGGATTGTACTCAGATTTTTATTTCTTTTGATGACCTGGTTTTCAGACACGTTATGGCTTTTATTTTATAAATTGATATAACACTGCAATATTTGGTAAACTATGTTATGAATCTCGTAATTAAAAATGAAATATTTGGCCTCGAAAATTGGGATGTTACAGGGTAAGTCATCTAACTCAAATACAAACAATGTTTAGCATTGGCATCTACTTTTGCATTCTTTAACTCAAATATGAAAGGACAAGCCAAAATACCATGCAATTGTGGCTTATCTTATTCGAATCAAAAACTTAAACTAATGATAATCGTAGAAGAAGGTTTAGGATGTTCCCGAACTCTTGACTTATCGTTTGAATTATACCTCCCTATGTAACATTTTAGTTTATTTTTGTTTCTTGAGGAATCCAAATAAAAAAAATCTCTTTTTTAGGAATAAGTTGATTAATACCCAAAAAATAATGATATCTTATTCGTAAAAACTACTTATATACAAAGTAAAACCTCATGTAAAAACACTTTCCTAAAAATTAGTTGAATAAGAACCTACAAATGAGTGAGATGTCGTTTCCATAAGAGGAGTAAGTAATATGGCCTACAGATTGAATATAAGTCCACAACTACATATTAGATCCACTAGTTGTGAGACCCATCTAATACATGGGTTAATTTAAAAAAAAAAGATTAAATATAAATATCAAAATATTTGAGTTTGAATTTATAATAAAAAATAAGAAAAATAATGAACTATTATTATTGAAATTTTTTATCTTTTAAATTTAAACAAATAATTTAAATAAATAAACAAATAAACTTAGGAGCTGTAATTTATGAATTTGAAATTAAAATGTAACTTCATTGATGAAATTGATATCAATTTAGTATTACATTTATTGTAATTATTACATTAAAATATTATATGAAATTTAATAAAATAGAAAAAAACTCATAAAATGACATGTGGAAAAAAATCAATTCAAAATAACTACAAAATAACATCTAGCAAATTGAATATAAGTGTGACATGTGGCAAAAAAAAACATTCATTTATTAGAATAGATATCAGTCACTTAAATATCAAATTATCATTTACCAATAATGCCCAATTACAATTGTATTTATTGAGCATGTCAAATTATCATCTACCTATAATGTTCGATCATGATATTATTTTTGAACAATATTCATTTTTAGAATAGATATCAGTCACTTAAATATCAAATTATCATTTACCAATAATGCCCAATTATAATTGTATTTATTGAGCATGTCAAATTATCATCTACCTATAATGTTCGATCATGATATTATTTTTGAACAATTGAATAGAGTTTAATAGTAAACCGTGTACAATAATATTTTAATGACTAAGGTTTTGTTTGATAACCTTTGAATGACTAAGGTGTTGAACCAAACAAATCTCATGAAAATCTTATGTATTTGATTTCATGTCTTATATTAAATCAAACACATCAAGTGTTAACACATATGAATAATAAATACATCAACACGCCTCAAACGATCTTCTCACTTCTTACATGTAATACATATTGAATGAAATAAGGGTTAGGCGGAAAACAAATCCTAGTAAGATATGTCAAAACTCAATGAATCAATTAGAACTTTGTATAATACCATAATCCTACCATATATATTTACCAAATTACTTAGTGTTATAAAACATGTTAATGTATATACTGCTTAATGCCATTTTCCTAATTGTGACATCCTCGTTTTCATGGTCAGAAAATACATTTTTATTTATGTTTATTCTAAAACAAAGTATTCTTTATATTGCGGAATTTGTCCATAAAGTATTTCCGAGGAAATATTTTTTATTGATTTATTAAAACATAACATGTCATAACTGATACAAAAAACATAAGCATAAATGTAGTCATTACATGCCTTACAATATCTTTCATACTATAGTCTAGCTTTCCTCGAATCTCTCATCAAGTCCGAACATCATTATCTTTTGTATTGTTTCCTCTGATATAAAGAAACTGAGTGGGTCAAGTTTCGAAACCTGGTGAGTACATAGGGTTTTCAACCCATAATATTATAATCTTTAATTATATATTTTCAGCAAACAATTAACCTAGTTGCTCATTACCGTTATTCTCATTTCATAATCCTTAAATAATGATCTTGATGGATCTCTCCTAAAGAATCTTTTATCAGCAGCGGTTTTCATATATTCTTCCTTAAACATCAAGGCACAATAATACAATAGTACTTTGGCCACAACATAACAATACGATTGTACTTTGGTCACGACACAATAGGTCACAACTTATTATTTCACACAACCTTATACTAACTAAACTTTTCCTAGATGACTAGGCATGACAATACAATACTACTTTGGGTGAGCACATCAACATGATAGTACTTTGGGTAAGCACAACCATGTCATGACTTATTATTTTGGACAACCCTAACCTATCACAATCTTTCATCTGTTATTTCATACAGCCCTTCACTACCCAATCATATTATATATATATATATATATATATATATATATATAGTTTAATCAAGTAATAGTTATATCATGTTGCACACATATATTAAACACAACTAAACAACACACATAGCATTTAAGCAAATACTTGTATGTATGTGTAAGTTTGAAAGTAACTATGCACTCACTTGACTCAAGTGGATTGACTGGTGATTTGGGCAGAGCTTCACCTAACACCTTAGTTTTTCCTTTGACGAGACTTAAGCACGAATGTCACTGAGTTTTAGTCTTATATTCTTGGAAACTAATGATAATCTAGATACTTCATTAATCCCAATGTCTACATCAAGATCTATCAAGTAAGGAATAACCAGGTAGGATCATATTGGAGGTAGGGTCTAATTTTTATACAAAGTATACCTTTAGGAAATCTCACTTTAAACACCTCACTAAATCTAGCCTAGACATCATTCTCATAAATAAATAGATTAATATAGTAACTTGGAATCATTGATAAATTATATTTATAGGTTCATAATAACGACTATGAACATAAACATAAGTTACATTTGAAATAAAATAATTGCATGTAACACCCGTTTTCCATATTGGAACGATATAGGGCTTAAAAGATCCAAAGGCATGATTTTTGGGAAAAATCATGTGTCACAACGTGACCATAGGGTGGTAACGATGTGACGAGCCAAATCAAGATCACGTACCCAGAAGAATTTCACGACGTGACATGAGTATGGCTACGACGTGGAAAGGGTTGCAACCTAAGCCCATGATCTTTTAAGGTTTTTCTACGTATTTAAACCTCTAATCTCGGATTTAGGATTCATTTTCAGCCTCCATCACTCTCAAGCCTCATATATGACATCCTCATTTTCACGGCCACAAAAGACCGATTTTGTTAATGCTTTATAAAAATCAGAGTATCTCTTTTAAGAAAAACGTTGCGGAAGTTGTTCCCAGAAAAACATGATAATTACATTATCAAGGCATTTCCGAAGAAATGTATTTTTATTCATTTTAAAACATTTGGGATGTCATCGTCAATACAAAAACATAAGCATAAATAGAATTTAAATTCATTATCACTATTGATTTATATCTCCTTAATCTCTCAGTATAATGTGACTTCATATCAACACCTGAGATATAAATATACTGAGTGGGTCAGGTTGGGAAACCTGGTGAGTACATATGGATTTCAATCCCACAATGTTATAACATATATATATATATATATATATATATATATATATATATATATATAAACTCACACAATATACGATTTCCCCATATATATAATCAACTCTTACCCCACCCCGTCAATCCTCACAACGAGACTATCCATACTTACGGACCTTAAATTTTACCTCTTACTTCGGATCCAATTCATGCTCTCAAGTCCTTGATTGTATCTATTCCATACCCTCGGATGAGGGACAATTGGTCCGTGTCTAAATCCATACTCCCGGATTAATGACAGATGACTATGTCCTGTCCATACTCCCGAACTAAGGACAACCGACTATGTCTTAATCCATACTCCCGAACTAAGGACAACCGACTATGTCTTAATCCATACTCCCAGATTAAGGACAACCGACTATGTCTTAATCCATACTCCCAGATTAATGACAGCTGGCTGAGTCCAATCCATATTCTCGGACTAGGGACGAATGACTATGTCTAATCCGTGCTTCTGGATCAATGACATGTTTAAGGGTTCTATTCCCCGTATATATCTCACTCGTACTCATAAGGAGATACTACTCAATGACCCTCATAACAAATTTTAGGTTTACTCATTAACCTAAATCATTATAAATAATCGGGTATGTTCTTTAACACGTAATTCAGACAACATCAAATAATTCGCACATAAACATATATTTAATACATTCAATCAATATTTGTATTAAAATCATGTTCATGAAAGGGACTATGCACTCACTTGAAAGGTGGTGACTATGTACTCGAACAACGCTTCGTTATCTCAAAATAATTTTCCCTCGACAAAACCTATTATCAATACCACTAGGGTTTAGTCTGACGTTAACCACAACTAATTAATAGTCTAGCTTTTATTTTTATTATATAAGCGTTAAACAACACTCTATGTAACTCATAATAATATCCTAAATAATTATTTTAAGGTCCTAATGATGTTACTATAATTAATTAGAAGCTATATTAAAAATAGCATAGACGTAGCTCCCTTACAGCGGGTTTTATAGAAAATCGGGCTTTGTTTGGAGCAGCATTTCGAAACTGAAAGACCCTTCTTCTCGGGACTCCGGGAGCCTCGGGGCTTCCTTCGGGTGCTAGGGGGTTCCCTAGGGTTTAGGGGGGTTTAGGGCACTTAGAGAGAGAAAGAAACTAGAGAGAGAAGTAAATTGGTGTGGAAAATGAAGGCTGCCTCGGCCCCCTTTTATATCCTGCGAGGCCTCAGATTTTGTTGGGTGTAGTCCTTGGCTACGCTGGGTGTAGGGCTCGGATAAGGTCACCAACTCGCGTACAGCTGGCTTGCACTTCATATCGGAAAAGAACTGAGGGAACGCGGGGCATTCCGGATCTCATACGCGGGGCGTAGAGCAAGGGCGAGGTGATGGGAGTGATCCGACAGGTGCTCTGCGATCAGCGATGGACGACTGAGATGAGGCCACGTCATCAAGTTCTTATCAGACTTCGCAATTTCGACTACAAACTTTAAAATTTTGTAACTTTCGCGTATGAGATCTGTTTTTGACATTCTTTATATCCACGCGAAGGCGGGAACGTACTCTACAACTTTCGTTTAGACTCCGTTGGCTAATTTTGACTTTATTTTAGAATTTATATTATTAACAGGCCGAGATAGAATTGGTCCGTTAAAATCTCATAACTTCTTCATCCGACGTCCATTTTCATCTGTATTTTTATCGTTACGCTACTATTAAAGAGATATTTGATTCTCGTTAAGGTTGTGTCGGCTAAAAACTGCTCGATCTAATATTCGAATTTCGGGTTGTACACTGCTAAGCCGAAACTTCGAAAAATGATAACTTCCTCATACAAAGTCAGATATGGGCGTTATTTTTTTGGACACTCTAGGTTTAACATATTCTATGACTTTCGTTTAGATCTATAAGGATAAATATTGCTCTATCTTAAATTCACTATTTACGCTTCCCGGTATCGTGTCGGTTTCGTCGCGAAACTTCGACAGGTCATAACTTCTTCGTTATAACTCGGATTTCGGCGTTCTTTAAATGCACGAAACCCTTGTAACATGTACTACAACTTGGTTAAGATTATTTACTCTAAATAATCTTTTTTAGAAAAGTCATTTTCTACCCCTATTATCTCTAAATTGACTAGCCCGGATCTACGGGCGTTACATCATAAATCCTAACCTTAATCCCTATTGGTGATTTCGGCTCATTTTGGTACTTTTAGTAGCTTGAATAAAAATAAAAAGGTGTTATATTATGTTGATACAACAAGGAAACCTCATCGTCATCCTCTTGTGTATATTTTGGACCTTTGTAAGTGTCCAAGATTCAAGCTTTTTGGTTGCATGTTTCCAGATCTAAGTGCTTTGTCCCTTTTCTTCATGTTGTGTAAGTTTAGAGGAATGGATCCCATATAGTTGGCTACTTTATAGATCTTTGAGGTCCTTTTGGTGTTATATGTTGTAGATCTAGAGTTTCTTGGAGTTTTTGGTCCCATGAACAAGTTGAGTGTATTTCTTCATGATTTTAACCTAGTTTGGGAAGAGCAATGCATTGGTCCCATGAACAAGTTGAGTGTATTTCTTCATGATTTTAACCTAGTTTGGGAAGAGACATGCATTAGACATGCATATCTATAAAACAATGATTTTTATGGTGGTTTAGGAGTAGGAAACCCTTATGGAATCTGTGGACTTGAGATCTTAAGGATTAAGATCTTAATGGTTGGCTTTATGCCTTAAGTTTCCATTAAAATACCTAGGTTTAAAGATCTTGGCTTATTAGGATGTATTAATGGATAAATTTGGAAACTTTATCCATCAAGATCTGAGGGAGAATCAAATATAAGCTTGAAAACTCTTAAGGATGAAGGAAATGGCTTAATCCATTAAGTTGTTCAAACCTAGTTTCCACGACGTAGCCTTCTGGCCACCATGATGTGGCGGTTAGGGATCAGTTCGGCTGTTTTGGCATTTTGTGATTATGATGTGGCCACAGGGAGGCCACGACGTAGAGACTTGCTAGTGATGATTATTGAATTTGAGTTCGACCATTGACTTTTGGCATGGTTTGACTCTTGGTCAAATTTCTATTTTTAAAAGGTAGACTTAGGTTTTACCTTGTGTGGTTTATTAGGAGATTTTTAGCACCCATTCGTTGGTTGTGAGAGTTGTTAGCTGTGGACTGTGTCGACAAGGTGAGTCTGTTCACTATACGATGTAGGATGCCAGTTGTCTTTGTGACTCTTGCGTTGGTATGTTGGGTCGGTACCGTTTGTATGTTGGGTTGGGTCCATTGGTATGTTGGGTTGACCCGTTGGTATGTTTGGTTGGCTCGTTTGTATGTTGGACTGGGCCTGTTTTTATGTTGGGTTGGGCCTATTATATGTTGGGTTGGTCCCGTTGTATGATATGTGGTATTTTGGGGAACTCACTAAGCTTTGTGCTTATGAATTTATGGTTTAAACATTTTTAGGTACTTTCAGTTCCAAAGGGAAGGGCTCGACTTGACTGTACAACATCCCCTGGTGGTTTTTCCACATTGATTGTTATTGTATTACTCTGATGTTTGAAAAATATATTTTACTCTTATTGGTTTTGATCAAATGGCAGTACGGATTCGATTGTTTTAAAATGAAAATTTTGGTTGAATTTTTGAGATGTTACAAGTTGACATCCCATTCATCCTCTACTTCTTTTTATGCAGGTCACCAAATTGCTTTTGACATACTTTTACTTTGACCAACAATCCTTGGACATGTGACTAGATTTTTCTCAATTTTGTAGTTTCCTTCAAACCTCCTCCCCCGAGAACTCTTATTATTAGTCCTTTAAGGTCTCCATAGATGTGAGGTTCCTTGATGACTCTTTCCTGTGTCAACATTTTTGCACCCTCCTTTAGCATGCGGCTTGAAATTCCTCCGACTTTTAATTGTGTAAAGCGTTTCCTCTTCACTCTTCAATGCGATGCCTCCTATTTTCTTAGCCATAGCTTCTTGGATGTGTAACAACCCAAAAATCCAAGGTAAAAATTTCATTTTTATTATAATCAAAACACTATTGTAACTTTGTTCTAAACATTGAAAAGCATTTCAATTAACACTATTATCAGAGTCCAATCCCAGAGATCACATATTGCGGAAAACATGGGTCTATGCGCTGCAATCATCTCGAGCTCTTTCATTTGAAAACTGGAGTACTTGAAACATAAATTGAAAACCATAAGCACAAAGCTTAGTGAGTTCCCCAAATACCACATACCACACATATCCAACGATCCATACATGTCACACATAACCGTGATCCATACATATATTCATATATCATAATCAATAAGAGTGATATGTGCCACCCATAGTCTTGCCATTATGTCACGAGCCACCCCGTGGTCTTTCTTGCTAGGATGGGGGCCACAACTTGGGTCTTACAGACAAGTGCCAAGAGCCACCTCCTAGTCTTTCATGCAAGCATCACAGAGACAACTAGCATACAAACTATACTACTTAACTAATTACTTGCCAGGGTTCAGAATATGGTCTTGCATACAGTGTGCTAGGAGCCGCCTCCTGGTCTTTCATACATAATGTCAAGGGCTAACCCTCGGGTCTTCCTACAATACATAAATCAAATGGGCTAGAGTTGGTGCCTGTGACCCATACAACAACAAGGAGACTCATCTCAAATGTTGAAGCTTACTATAAGAAATCCTTAGTTGATGCACTGGCAACTTCTCGAGCTAACAATACCAAAATATCACCCAATTAGCAATTGGGTTCCATACCATGATCCATAATCCATACTTGGGGTAAAATTACCATTTTACCCCTAGCCCAACATGATTCATAACTAAGGCCCAAGCCCAAATCCAACAAGATCCAAAACCATAAAATCCATAAAAGCCCACTAATGGCCTGATTTTCCAAATTGGGCCCAATCTCATATGATCCTTATCCTAAGCCTATATTTTACAATTCAGATTGCTTCAAATACCCCTTGGCACAAACTTGATCAAAGGCATAATTCAAAAGTCAAATTCAACGACCCAACTTGATCCAACTCGCTGAGTTGTCCTTCAAATCGTCGAGTTTCTTCATTAGACTGCAAAGATCGAGCAAAACCCCCTCAAATCGCCGAGTTCACCCATGAACCTGTCGGGTTCGCCAGAAATCCAACCTCTTAATTCATTAATCCGACCTTTTCGAAACTAAGGGCTTCTCAACCCAGATCTTAACTGAAATGGCCTCAAGAAAGATAAAGTTTCCAACTTTACCCCTAAGAACCACCAAAATGGGTTCAAAACCCAAACCCTAAACTTAAAAGGGAAAGGACTTAATCATTAAGCACTTAATCCATAATAACACAACTCCAAGATGCAGATCTGACCATATGAGGCTAGATGGTCATGTAAAGTTTCCAACTTTACACCTTTTCATGATTATAAGAAGCTCAAAAGCTTAATAGAGACCAAAAGAAGGACTTAATGAATGCATGAAGCCCTTAGGACCATAAAGTTGGCACCTTTATGCCAAAAGAGCTCATTAAGATCATAGATTTGGAAAGGATAAACACTTGGGACTTATGCTCCCTCAACAACCACCTATTCATGCTAAAAGCATACTAATAAACCCAAGAAGATATCTAAGCCAATACTAAGCAAGTTTAGAGCTTTATACCCGAGATGTGTTGGAAATGGAGTGGAGAACCAATATCTGAAAGCTCCTACTTGAACCACCACCTTGCACCAAGCTTCTCTTCCTTCAATGAGCCTTAAACATACAAAAACACACCCACAATGAGCTCACAACACTCAATGAGGCTCCAGGGTTTCGAGATTAGGATTAGGGGCTATGGAGGCTGGAAATGAGGCCAACACCTGGAACTTAAGGTGTTTAAATAGGGTGCAAAACCCTACAATTAGGGCTTCCTAAACAGCGCCTAACTCGCCGAGTTGGCTCCTCCAACTCACAGAGTTGTCTCATTAACCTCGCGACCAAAACAACCTCTACTCGGCGAGTTGAGGCTCCTCAACTCGCCGAGTAGACCCATTAAATCCTCACAATTCTTCATATTCAAATCGCCGAGTAGGCTCCTCCAACTCACCGAGTTCAACTTGAATTTGGCATAATTCCACAATAAACCTTCTAGATTCCAGGTGTTACAGGATGGCTATCAAATTCTCAAAATCTACAATTGATGGTTTGACATTCTATCCTTGTATAATAGTAACGAAACTTCTATATTTTGGCCTCAGTCAATGGCTGATGATCCTCTTCATTCGAGCTTCTACAATAACGAACTGTGAATCTAATTCAGTAATATCTAGAAATATCGAGTTGACCTTATGTAAATATTGATCAATTGTCATTTCATGTTGTGAGATTGATAATAGCTTCTACTAATATATGATTTCATTTATTTCATATATAAGGAATGACCCATGGATGTCCAATAAAGGTGACCGGTTGATACACACTAATATAGGTTGGTCTAAGGCTGGAGGGAGTGGTGTTATACTTCCTCATAAAATCGCAGTGCCACGTAGACGACATATCAGCATTTACCATGAAAATATGGTCTCATGCCACACTCATTTAAAGGCATACATACATACATACATACATACATATATATATATATATATATATATTCTTTTGAAATTTGACCTTTCAATGGCTATGTGGGTGGAAAGTGCAATAAATGAGCGTGACCATAAAGTGTCACACTACTGTCCTACCGCACCAAAACCACAGTGAAGGGGTGATATTCCAAGCTGAGATGGTAAGGGAGTGCACCTTCTACCGCACTCACTCCCCCAAGTCTAATGATAGAACAATATTATAAGGATGATCCATAAATATGCCAAAGTCAAATAATTAACATCATATAATTTGTGTAAAACGTCAATGAAATGGTTATTTTATTAAAAGCATTTTCATATTTTGACATTTTTTTATTTTTTTTAATAAAACATCCCTTTGAAAGCCATGAGTTATGCTTCAAGGATTTGTATGCATCATATTATCAGTTGTACTAAATCATGCACATGACAACAAAATTGAAACCAAACAAATCCCATTAAAATCTTATGTGTTTGATGTCATGTGTTATATTAAATTAAACACGTCACGTGATAACACTTATATGAATAATAAATACATCAACACGCCTCGGACGATCTCATCACGTCATGTAATGCATATCGAATGAATTAAGGGTTAGGCGAAAAAAAGTTTAGTAAGATATGTCAAAACTCAATAAATCAATCAGAACTTTGTATGATACCATTTTTAATATAATTAATACCATAATCTTAACATATAAGTTTCCAAATTACTTAGTGCTATAAAATATGTTAATGTATATACCACATAACTACATAAGGGCATTTTCCTAATTGTCCAATTGATTTATTTAAACTCAAATTAATCATTCATATATAATATTATCTCTTTGGATAAAGTAAATCAACAAACTTTGGTAAATGTAAAACATTTGTTTTCTGCCAGCATTCAACTGGAAAGTTGCATGGCCGTGTCAACCATTCATAAACACGTATCTTTTCTTCTTTAATTTACATTGTTATATCGATTTACATGAAGGCTACATGATTGTCATTTGTGCAACCTGCACTCACCTTAACCTATAATTTATTCACATAATAACCATTAGAACTTATTTCATATCAATTTTTTTAATTAAAATAGTTTTCATTAAAGACATTTTGTAGATGCACATTGTCATTTATGTCCTCTTATATATATTGTTTGTTACTAAGTTAATAAACAATGGTAACATGTGATTCAGTCAAAATATTAACATTCTCTTTTGAAAAAAATAGATCGTAACTATCAAAAGGACCAAAACATGAACAACGGAGGACTATAAACATAAAATGAAAATAGTCCGTACGGTATTCTAAGTCTTACAGTTTAAGTGCAAATTTTAAACTTTTGGCATAGGTAGTCCTCATGGTTTTATTTTCTTGCACGATTGATGTGAAATCTATCTATTAAAATGTTAGGTTTTCAAATATAACAATTTCACACTTAAACCAAATTAGTAAAAACTCTAAACTATCAGCTAAAACCTCTAATTAATCATTCCTTTATATCGTATTTAAGACTTAACGTCCAAATTTGTCATCACTCACTGTTGCTCATCACATCTGCTACCATCTTTACCACCTCTTACTTTGTCATAACCGCATCCATCTCCTTCTCACCCAAATGCCTAATGTCTTTTTATTAGTCTCTTCTCATCATCGCTAAACATGCACTAATGATCACCTCCATCATCGTATTCTTGCACTCTAGCTCCTCCTCATACACTACCTTTGTGTAGGGCTTTCTTGTGAATATACCTCCTATATTGAAGAGTGAGTTTGAAAATCTAGATTTACATGTGGGTTATTTAATAATTTATTTGTTTATTTGTTTATTTATTTATTTTGTGATTTCTACCCCTTCTTGTAGATTTATCCATCTAGGTTTGTATAGGGTTTCATATGCTTGAAAGTAAGAGTTCGTATATGTATGTTTGTGGAGTTTTTGTGTCCGAATGTGAAAATGTGTGTGTAATTTGTTCGTGTGTTTTTATATTTGAAAGTGCATGTTAATGTCTATGTATGTACTTATTTATAGGCTTCATGTGTTTGAAAATACACGTTTTTGCTTGTCAATTTGTTTTAGATTCTATAGATCTAGGTTTGTGTGTGTTTGTTTTATCGGTTTCATGCGACTATTTTTCATATTTTTGTATATATAGGTTTGTTTCAAGATTTCAAATAATACGAGTAAATGGATGGTCGAAGATGGGTAGAAATGGCTAAAGACGACAGTTAGGTTTGATGAAATAAACTTAGAAATTCATTTAATATTCCAGTTTAATTAAGTCATTGACATTGTTGCAAAGGTTGATACAATGCTTGCCTGTTGGGTTACTAATTTCCAAATGCTTCTTAATGTTATGACTTATCCAGAAAAATATGCACGTTTTTTTTTCAATATAGTATAAAGACGGTATTTTGGTCCTTCTTAAAGAAATGAATAATATAAATGAATTCCTTCCATGAGTTCCATTCACCCTATGAATGATGAAATCCATAAAACATGGAATTTGATGGAATCACATAAATTTGAATTTCATACATATGCCAAAGAAACACACCATGGAATGAAATCAAGGATTCCAATCCCGAATTGGCTTATTTCAGATGATCTAATGTTTATTTGTAATGGTTTTAACATTTTTGGTTGTAATTGTGAAGAATCAGAGAGCTTTGTGTATATGAATTCAATTGATTCATTCAGAATACGTTACAAGCAATATATACCAAATGTACAACATGAAATCAGGAACTATAAAAGGAAAATACATCTCTAAATATTAAGGAGAAGATTGTGATGCCTACTGATTGGTGACAGCCTGTAACCAGAATACTATGATTGAAATAATTGGAGTTATTTCAATTTAGTCCCTGAATGTTGTTGATCTGTTGGGTTTTGGGTGTGGTTCAAGGGTTGAGACTTAACATTCCCCCGCGAGATGGATGAACCTGAAGTGAGACCAATCTTGGATGAAAGTAGGTTGAAACGTGGTCGGAGCACGGGTTTGGTGAGTAAGTCAGTTAGTTGATCCTCACCAGAGATGTGAGTAACTCGTAGGGTGCCAGATTGAACTTTTTCTCTCACAAAATGGAAATCTAAAGCTAAGTGTTTCATTCGAGAATGAAAAATGGGATTCGCCGAGTATGTTGTAGCACTTAGATTGTCACAGTATATAGTTGGTGTAATGGATTGTGTATAGCCGAGTTCAAACAGAAGAGAGGATAGCCATTGGACCTCGGTTGTTGTGGAAGCAACGGCCCTGAATTCAGCCTCAGTAGTGCTACGTGCAAGGGTACTTTGTCTCTTTGAGCTCCATGATATAGGATTTGAACCAAGATAAATGATGTAACCAGTGGTACTACGGTAAACGTCTTTGTCACCAGCCCAATCTGCATCTGTAAATGCATGTAAATGTAATGGAGAGTCACGTCGTAGGAGAAGGCCTCTATGTAAGGTTCCTTGTAAAAATCTGAGAAGTCTCTTTAAGGCAGTCCAATGTTGAAAAGTAGGAGCATGCATAAATTGAGATAATTTGTTGACAGTGAAGGCAATGTCTGGTCTAGTGAGAGACAAGTATTGTAGAGCTCCCACAAGTGTGCGATATTCTGATGGAGAAGGATGCGGGTTACTGCCATGTAAAGTGAGCACATCGGAACAAGAAATCGGTGTGGAAACAGACTAGCAATCACTCATATTAGCTTTATGAAGGATGTCAGTTATGTATTTCTTTTGAGAAAGAAAGAGACCATGGGAGTGGGGGAGAACTTCAACGCCGAGAAAGAAAGAGAGAGGTCCGAGGTCTTTTAAAGAAAACTTGTGTGCGAGAAGATGAATGAAACGATCAATATGGTTTATGGATGGACCGGTAACAATGATATCATCAATGTAAACAAGGACATAAATGGGAGAGTGTCCGGTGGTGAGAATGAATAAAGAGGGGTCAGAAATTGTAGATTTGAAACCAAGAGAGATGAGGTATGATTTTAGCTCATCGTACCATGCACGAGATGCTTGACGAAGACCATAGATTGCTTTGTTTAGTTTGCAAACATGATTTGGGAAGGAAGGATCGACAAAACCGGGAGGTTGGGCCATGAAGACCTCCTCGTTTAACGTGCCTTGGAGAAATGCATTGTTAATGTCCAGTTGGCGAAGGGACCAACATTGAGAGACAGCTATGGAAAGCACAAGACGAAGGGTAGCCGGTTTAAGAACGGGACTAAAAGTTTCACGATAGTCAATACCAGGACGTTGGGTGAAACCTTTGGCAACTAAGCGAGCTTTGAGTCGATCAACCGACCCATCAGGTTTATATTTAGTTCGGAAGACCCATTTGGAGCCAACAAGGTTAAGAGCAAGATTGGAAGGAACTAGTGACCATGTTTGATTACGTGTTAATGCATCAAATTCCTTTTGCATGGCATGGCGCCATAATGGTTGTTTAAGTGCATGAGTAATGGTGAGCGGGTCAGGTGGAACGGAAACAGTGCTGGTGTATAAAATAAAATCTGAATTGTGATAGCGGGTGTTTGGCTTTGGTTGAGCTCTAGTGGTGGGTTTTGGTGGTGGGTTTGGATGTGGAGGAGTGGGTGGTGGATGTGGAGGAGAAGGAGGAGTGGGTGGGGGTGACAATGGGTTTGGAGTGTTGAAATAAGGTGTGTCTAGAGAGTTGGAGGGTGACAATGTATCTGTGGGCTCAAGTGGGGTATTTTGAGAGAGGTGGGAGGTGGGCATGCTTGATGAAGTTGAAATTTGAGGTGAGAGAAGTATGAGAGGATTCCATACAGAAGGTTCAAGTGGAGAATGTGTGGAGTTGGTAAGTTTAGTGAAAGGAAACTCATGTTCTACAAAGGTTACGTGGCGTGAAGTGTAGAGTTTGGAAGTGATGGGATCAAGAGCATGGTAAGCACTTTGAGTGGAAGAGTATCCAACAAAAATACAAGGAATGGATTTTGGATCTAATTTGTTTGAAGAATAGGGTCGGAGCCATGGGTAACATAAACACCCAAAGCTTCGAAGTTTTGAATAGTTGGGGTGACGTTGGAACAGACGAAAATAAGGAGAAGAATGATTTAAGGTGGGAGTGGGCATGCGGTTGATTAGATATGCAGCAGTGGTGAATGCAAAAGGCCAAAATGTGATCGGTAGTTGTGCATGTGATAATAGGGCAAGACCGGTTTCGACAATATGATGATGACAACGTTCCGCATAACCGTTATGTTCCGGGGTGTGTGGCGGAGAAGTTAGGTGAGAGATGCCTGAGGAATATAAATGAGAAGAAAGTTTAATGTATTCACCACCATTGTCGGAAAAAAACTATTTGATTTTCCGATTAAAATAATTTTCAACAGTGTTTTGAAAACGAATAAAAACTGTTAAGGAATCTGATTTTCTTTGTAAGGGATAAAGCCAAATGTATTTGGTGAAATGATCAACAAATATGATGTAGTACTTGTAGTGATCATAGGATGTAACAGGGGAACTCCAAACATCATAAAAGATTAAATCCAAGGGAGCATTAGAAGATAAAGAAAAGGTGGAGAAAGGTAAACGATGACTTTTATTAATATGGCACGAATTACAATTTTCAATAGAACTAGATTTGAAGGAGACAAAGGATGATAAAAACTTAAAAACTTTATTATGCGGGTGGCCGAGTCGATGGTGCCAGGTCATGGAACCGGTCTGATGCATGGAACAAACCAAAGGTGAAAACGGTTTAGAAGATTGTAGTTCATATATTCCCTATGTTGTTGTGCCCCTGAGTAGTGGAATGTTGGAGTTCCGATCCTTGATAACAAATATTAAAGAATAGAATTGAATGAGAAAATTGTTATCAAGACATAAGCGAGATATTGAAATTATATTGCGAGATAAAGAAGGAACACACAAGACATTTTTAAGAATTAGAGGTGTGTTGGGAGTTTTAATAACAAGGAAACCGATATGAGTGATGTTGAGACATGTACCATCACCGATGACAAGTTCCTCAGTGCCGTCGTATGGGGTGTGAAGAGATAAGTTGTTCAAGTCATTGGGGACTTGGTGAGAGGCACCACTATCAAAAAGCCAATTGGTTGTGGAACCATTGTTTGTAGTCATCATGTGCACCTGTGCTTTGTTTCCCTGTGAACCTCGATTAAAGGAGGGTATTATAACACGTGGATGGGCTGTTCAGAAGACAGAACAATTTTTAAGAGAATGCCCTTTCTGAAAACACCATTAACACTTTCCAAGAAATGGTTTAGCACCTGCAGATGGAGTGGGGAGAATACCAGCAGCAACATGTTGTGAGTGGGATGGATTGTTTCCAAAATTGTTTCCGGAGTGATTTGTTTGTCGAGGTGTCCACGACTTGTTGTTTCCCTTGTGTTGCATGTAGAAAACAGAAGAAGGATGATGAATGTTTCCAGGAGTAACCTGTTGAGCCAGAGACAACTCATGATTTATAAGCTTTTCATGAAGTTCGTTGAATGATATTTGGGTGTCACGGGCATGAACAGCATCCAGAATTGGTTTGTAAGATGCATGATCAAGTCCAGCTAGTATGGTATCAATGACATCTTCTTCGTCCATCTTTTTACCTAGGATGGCAAGTTCATCAACAATGATTTTTATGGCTTGCATATACTCTGTGATGGATTGGGTAGGGGTCTTTGAGGTTTGTTTAAGTCGATGTTTCAACTGTTTGATGTGACCGCAACTTGGAGAGGCATAGGTCTTGGCTAAAATTTCCCAGGCATCATGAGATGAAGATGCGTTGGTGATCAATGGAACAATCTGAGGGGATAAGCTTCCAACTATAGCTCCATAGAGTAATTGGTCCTGACGAAACCATTGAGCAAAGTCTTTGTGGGGTACAAGAACACCATCGGTGCCGATGGTAGGTTTAGGAGACGGGAATGTCCCGTCGATGTATTTGTATAAATCGAGACCGTAGAGATAGGCCTCTACTTGAGTTTTCCAAGAAAGGTAATTGGAGGAGGTGAGTTTTAGGGTTGGTGGAAGATTAACGATGATTAAATCCTTCATGGAAGAATTGATAGTGAGAGAGTTTGAGTCGGACATGCTTCCTGGTGATGATGAGGAAGTTCTGGAGATTAATGGTGTATTCGATGAAGAGGTTTTTGTAGAAGGAGGATCTGATTCTAGCTCTGATACCATGCGAAGAATCAGAGAGCTTTGTGTATATGAATTCAATTGATTCATTCAGAATACGTTACAAGCAATATATACCAAATGTACAACATGAAATCAGGAACTATAAAAGGAAAATACATCTCTAAATATTAAGGAGAAGATTGTGATGCCTACTGATTGGTGACAGCCTGTAACCAGAATACTATGATTGAAATAATTGGAGTTATTTCAATTTAGTCCCTGAATGTTGTTGATCTGTTGGGTTTTGGGTGTGGTTCAAGGGTTGAGACTTAACAATAATGTAGTATAATTTCAATGGATCTATATGTTAATTTGTAATTCTTAACTGTGTGATAATTTTAAAATAGTTGCTCCATATTTGTTTTTTATCTTACATTTTAGCATTTTTGAAAAAGGTGATATGTTGTATTTTAGGTGAATATGGAACTGCAAATGGTATATATTCTACTTTCTATACTATTAGCAACCTAGCTGACATTCAGAAGCAAAATCTCAGTGATGATATAATTAATGTATGGAGCGGAACGGGTAAAAATAATAGAATGATCCATTCCAAGATTATGCATCTAAGTTCACATATATAATATATGTCTCATTTTGACGTCCTTTCATATCGTTGACCAACAGGTTTAACATTTTTTCTCAGTCATCTATGAATTAGTGAGTAATTTTGATAAGGTCCTAAAAATACTATCTGAGACTAAGAAACAACATAGAGCATCAAATGACCAAATTTATTTTACTTATGGAAAATATCTTGATATATATTTGAATAGTTGAAATATTTTTGAATTTTGTTATTAAGTATGAAGATAGTGGTGGTTGTCGCTTATCTTCGGTTAGAACACAAAAAATATTGTGACAATTCAATGTGAGCCCTTTAAAGGTGTAAAAGGTGTGCCATCTTTTTTTACATTTAACTTTTTTGCAAATGATTTGTTAAGATAATGACCATTTATGTATATATTAAGTAGGGATGATTCCTATATTATTTTTTTAAGACATGGATCATTTATGTAATATTTCACCAATGAACGATTCTTGTAATATGTTTTTTAAAAGAAGGACCATTCATATAATATTTTAGACATGAACCATCAATGTGATATTTTTTTAAGATTGTACTATGATAACCTATATTGCATTATATAATTATAAATTGGCATTGCAATATTACTTTGTACTTTCAGAGTACGATGCTATTTTATGGGAAAAAATAGCAGAGAACTTTCATGCTTATGTTCCAGAAATAGTTTCCAAATATTTCTAGAAATACCAACATATGTTCTAAATTTTATTGGATATTCGCAACATACATTCTAAACTCTTTTCAAAATAGTTATGTACTTTTTATAATATTTTTGAAAATATCCATGTACTTAATTCTTGTAAATTTACTTAAACATTGGTTGTTCTATAAACCAGATTACACAGTTAATTTATGTTTACTATAACATTGATCATTCCTGTAAATATACTTGAACATTGATCATTCTTGTAAAATTACTGTAACAGAGAGCATTCTTATAAATTTACAGCCACAAAGACAATTCTTATAAATTTACATGAAAAGGTATCATTGATGGTATTAAGAGTTTAATATCCTTCTAATGTTTGAGTTCTTTTCATTAAATTTGGATTTCTAACACCTCGTCTACTCTCTTTCGAAAAATAAAACCTCGTCTGCTTAACATAATTTTTTTTTTCTTGGATTGAAATGGATCCTTTATCCTTTTGATGAATTTTTTTTTACTACTAAAAGACATCAATCATGGTGTCCACAGGTTATAACCTAATATTTTATATGAAAGAATAAATTATTTAAGTGGAAATATCATTTTCTTCCGTGTTACATATTTGTTAGTGAAAAAAAAAACAATAATGACTCTATGTAAAATTTATAAAACTCTTACTTAAAATCAATGTTTTAAAAACTTGTTTTTAAATGAATTGGTATGACGATCAATTTCTTTCTGGTTCAACTAAGTTTCTAAAATTTTCATGTTTTTTCCCCCTCAAACACAAATTCAAAAATTAAAAATACACATAAAAAAATTCAAAACATTAAAAAATACACATAAAAACAAGTTGTAGATCGTTCCAAATATATTAAGAAAACAAATAACCATAAATTTTACATTAATACATATAAATTAAAAAGAAAACAAAGTATATTATCAAAACAAAACATAATTTTACATGAATACACACGTTCCAAAAAGATTCATAACATTTACAATGCATTTTTATTCAAATTAAAATAAATCTAAATAGATTTGAAAATGCTATCAAAGTTTGTTATGCAAAATCCTTTTATTCAATTTGATTCCAATCGAATAAACATTGCTAGATGAACAGATTTTTAAAACATTTGTTTAAAGTGTTATTTCTGTAAGAAAAAAAGACACCGGCGACTTCATAGTATCATTCAGACAAGAACACAAAACCGAATACTCAAAACACACAGCACAGGGCACATCTGCACACTGCAAATGGATCCTCTAACGGCTCTCCGGGAGATGACGATGAGAAACGAGCTCGACAAAATCGTCCGATTCGACAACGAGTACCGATTCGGCTCTTCCTACTCGTTCCCCTGCACAATCGAAACGGCCTACAGATCAAAACAAGGTAATCTCTACACTCTCGAAACCCTAGTTTACTTCATTAAGAATGTCAACATCAAGCACCACGATTACATCCGTTACGCCGGCACACAGAAGATCCCTGCCGTCACTCTCCTCGATCGCAAACCCTTAATTGAGTACCTGCAAGGTAGAATTTCATCCACCGACGCTATCGAGTTCCTCCCGCCTCCACCTCAACATCAAAACTTCGAGAATCATGATTACCGTATTGGCGATTACCCTAATTTAAACGTGGTACCTGGTGACGAATTGGATGTTGATAATCAGGAACCTAGGGTTGCGGCTCTCGAAAACCCTATGGACATGCTTAGAGCAATCGAAAGACCATTGAAGGATCGTGAAACGATATTGGAGTGTAGACATAGGGATTTCTACAGCGTGCTTACAGCTGCAACAAAGAGAGACGAGGAAAGACAGAGATTAGAATCGCAACAGAGGAAAGATGGTCTGGTAGCTAAGAACAGGATCGATAGAGGATTTGGAGAGGATTTAGGGTTAGGGTTAGACGGAACTCCAAGGCCAAAAATGAAGGGGAGCAAGATTGGTGATGGGGTCCCGATTATATTGGTTCCAAGTGCTTCACAGACACTGATCACTATCTATAACGTGAAAGAATTTTTAGAAGATGGAGTGTTTATACCTACTGATGTGAAGATGAAGCAGATGAAGGGGCCAAAACCAGAATGTGTAACAGTTTTGAAGAAGTTTAGCAGTAGGGATAGAGTAGTGACAGCTTATGAGGTAAGGGATAAACCTTCTGCATTGAAAGCTGAAGAATGGGGTCGAGTAGTGGCTGTTTTCGTGTTAGGGAAAGAGTGGCAGTTTAAAGATTGGCCTTTCAAAGATCATGTTGAGATCTTCAACAAAAGTAAGTAAAACTAACTTCTCATTTCATTTTGATGTGATGATGAAATTTTTATACGAGTGATTAAATAAACATGATTTGGTGTAGTTCTTGGATTTTACATGCGTTTTGAGGATGATAGTGTTGAGTCTGCAAAGATTGTAAAGCAATGGAATGTGAAAATCATATCGGTGAGATTAGGTTTAAATAAAATTTGAGTTGTGGATTTACTTATTTATGTGTAGTTAAAGTAGATGATGATGTTTTATAGATAAGCAAGAACAAGAGGCATCAGGATAGAGCTGCTGCACTTGATGTTTGGGACAGATTAGAAGAATTTGTGCGCTCAAGATCACGTTCTTGAGGTATAATGTACAAGTCAAGAACATCTTGTTTACCATCAAAATGTAGTTTCTTCTTTACTTCCTTTTTGTGAATCACTTGATGGGTATGATGATTGATGATTGATTAATGATATTACCCATTAGCTATTTGATTTTAGAAAGATGGTGTTTGTATAAAAAAACAAAAAAAATTATCTTCTTCTATTTGTTTTTCCTCTTAAAAAACATACAACTATTTCGGCGCACTATCAAAAGATATAGAAAAAAGTTTGTTTTGTAATTTATATGTTTTTATTAACTAAAATCTAAAACTCTATATACTTGATTGTGGGTGTGCGGATATCTAAACAACCATTTTCGGATGTTAAACACTGCGAGAGGAAATTGAATATCGCATCATTGTTGCACACTTCCCGAAATTGCAGAAGCCACGCCACATGTAAATAAAATATGGTCTTCAGATTCCACATCAGAGTTACAACACGACACAAACCCAACATGAGACAATAAATGTCAATGATTTTACCTAATGAAATGAGTGATAAAACAAATTACGAATTCGGTGAACCATATGGACTTATCCAAATGTCGCAAGTTAAAATTATTCTGGATTTTAAATTTTCAAAACCTCGACTCATTTCATTTTTAACAAATTTTCATTTATTAATTCAATTATGTTTAAATGTAGAACGACTTATGACTTACATGGTAATAACGTGATTAAGGAGCATCTTGGATGAGTTCCATCAATCGTGTGTTGTTGGAATGCAAGTTTTCTTTAATAACAAACTTTATATACCCTTCCCTAAACCAAACTTTGATTGTAAACACAATGATGCCTAGGTTTGACATAGTTGTTTGATCATGATCCAAACCAAATTTCACTGCTTTGTAATACAAATCTTGGTTTTCAAAGTCATATGTCAATATTCCTTAAAGAAGAGACCACATTTATCGCATCAAAGATTTATTTAGGCAGCTCAAAATTTGCTAGAAGTTGTCATGTTGCCAAATCTATGTGTTTCTTTTTTGTAGGGTCGACCGCGACAATTATTAAATTTTTTGACGAAAGTCCAACAACACAAAAGATTATGATTGATCATATTGAGATGCTATTACTTGAAATGATAAGTAAATAAAGCTTAGTGAATAGTGAGCAAATTGCATTTAAAAATATTAAAGAACTTTTTTTTAGTGACACGATAAAACAAACCATAATCATACGTATTTATGTCAGCAAATAAGGGATAAAATGGTCATTTAGACAGAAAAAACGGAATGCATCTTTTACAATTTCCATAGAAAAAGCTCCAAGTTTTTTTTAAACGGCAAGAATTATAAGTTGTTTAATTATCGAAAGATATATTTATTTGTGTAACTATGAAGGGATGTTTTATTGGCCGGAATATAATGAAATTGAAGGAAATTTGAATCTAATTCCACCTAATTTTAATGAAATTGGGGAAATTTGAATCTAATTCCACTTATTTGAATCTAATCAGTAGTTCAACTTTTTAAGATAAAATTAGATTATTAAATGAAATATCTTTTCACCAAAATGAATGAAAATGAATTCATTCAAAAAATTGGATTGTTTTACATTTCTTTCTCCTATAGAAAAATGAAAGATTACCCCCTTTTACTTTTCACAAAACCTATCTAAAAACCAAACCTTCTTATATCGTTCTCTAATTTTTGCTGCCGACGACGTTCGTATTCTCCATATCGATCTCACGACTGCTGCGTCTTCTCCATCTCTTGCGCCTATAAGTGAGTCTCTCTCTCTCTCTCTCTCTCTCTCTCTCTCTCTCTCGCTGGTATGTAGAATCGACTGCATATTTACCATTGAGCTGTCGTCTTTCATAAACAGATTTCCTGTGAGAATCGATTGATTCCTGAAAATCGATGGTTCATTACAATCGATTGCTTGCTACTGTAATTGACATTGGTTGTTGAAAATCGAATTTCTGCTGAAAATCGATGCTTGCTAAGCTGCTTTCTAGAACAACAATTGATTGCTTGCTATGTACGGATGTACCACGTTACAATTGTTTGCTGAAATTCGTTTTTCATACTTGCTATGCTCTATTGAAATTACATTACTTGCTGAAAAAACAGACTTGCTTCCTATGCACCACTTTATAATTGTTTACACTCTCAATCTCAATGTGATACGAATTTGTATGAACAGGAAAATGTCCCAGACTTAGTTTAACAACACACAATCATAATCATAGATTGATGCAAACTTCATTGGTTTTGCACATTGTTGTAGTCCTTTTGTTAATGATGTAACCTCTATTGTAGTTTTCTGGAAATTCAATATTATATAACAAGTTTAACAACTTATTTGATTATTTGATTTGATACTAATCCTACAAATCTGTTACAAATGACATTGCAGCATCTGAACTTATATCAACACAGGCAATATGCAGGTACATATTATTTCATTTGCTTTGACTTTTGATAATTTGTTTGAAATATATTTTTCAAAACAACATTGTTTTATGAGTGGTTTGTAGGCTAGTGACAGGTTTAATATCAATTCCCAACTTGAGCATCTGCAAGCTAAGTATGTGGGAACAGGGCATGCAGACATGAACAGATTGTGAGTGTCTTTTTTTATTTTTTGACACTATTTTACAAAATGAGGTTGAAAATATTAATGGATATGAATTTTGTTGAAAATCATAAAATTGTTTATGTATTTTTGTTTTTTGGTTGAAGTGAATGGGCTGTTAATATCCAAAGAGACAGCTATGCATCATATGTTGGGCATTATCCAATGCTTGGATACTTTGCAATAGCAGAAAATGAATCAATTGGAAGAGAACGCTACAATTTTATGCAGGTATGCTATTATTCTTCATATGATCATATATCAAGTTTATAAAAAAATAGGAGTTAAATGGAGGAAATATTATATATTTGGGTAGATTTTTCAAAGTACAATGTTGTAATAACTAATAAGGAAGAAGTTAGAGGAGGTAGTAAGTAATTCCTTTGTTTTTTTTCTTCATTTTGTAGAAAATGTTGTTGCCATGTGGTCTTCCACCAGAAAGAGAAGATGAATAAGGGCATTTAATTCTTCATGGGAGATTTATAGTTGTTTATGAAAAACTTTTGTAGTATCAACTATCAACTTGATGTATGTTTTATATGATTCAAGTCATGTATTTAGTGATGAACATTAATCTTTGTTTTTTATGTTGGGAATAAGCTTATTTTTTGAAACAACAAATTTTGGCACAAGTTTATTTGTTAAATGTACCCAACAATATTGGTAGTTTAAATCGAGCTCCTATGCTTTTAGCAGTTGAATATCATGATTGGTACAAAGGATGACAAGTTATCTAAAAAGACTTGGTAAATTTATTTGGAGATTTGTTGAAGATTGACCACATGTCTAAATTTTCACTCCTATCACTGATGGAACAACTGTAAGACTTGGTGGAGGAGCTACAACTAATGATATCTCTAAGATGGAAAATGTTGAGATAACTTTTGGTGAGATATATTGTGGTGTTCCACTATATACTAATGATCTTATCATCAACTGTCAGTCTGCAAAAGAAATTTGAACGGTTGTTCAAAATATGTTTGGAGGCATGGAATAAGCTCAAGACAAGAAGCTGACTACGACTCTAAATGAATTCAACGATTTTCAAGCTCTGCCTAGAGAAAGTCAAGCCGAATCGTTTAAGAGATTCAATTTGATCATCACTCGTGTTTCAAATGCATGTACAGTGAGAACCAATCATGAAACTAATATTTTTTTTTGAATGGTCTAAGAAAGCAATTGATAATTGCAAAAATGATTATTCAAGGAGATGGCAAAATCAAAACTCTATTTGTGTACAAGTTATATGTTGAACTCGAAGCACAAGAATCTAAAGTGATTAGAGATTGTAGTGAACTTGGAGCACCTTTAGCCTTGGTTGCTCAAACAATTCAGTCTATCTATAAATCACTGCGATCATCTCAAAATCCAAAATGGCTTCCCCAACAACAGTCATGTGAGGATCAAAACATTGAGATAGATGATGAAGCATTCCAAAATGATCTTGCTCTCGTTAGTCAACAATTCAATAGGATGCCACCACCAAGTTTCAAAACAAAAAAAATCAATAGTTCACACGCCTTCCCCTTAGTGGATCCTACAATCCCAAAAACAACCCTCCAATTCATATTACTCAACCTACCGAATATCCTAAAATCCTTCGTATCAACCACAAACTCAACAACCTTTGATGCTAACCAATTCCTCTCAAACTGAAGCACTGAAGGTTGAGAAAACTAAAATTTTTGCCACCACGGAAGATGGGAGAGAAGATAACATCATTTGTCATAAGCGTTACAAGGAAAATCATTTTGCTAAAGACTGCAAAACAAAAGCTATCAGAAACAATATATTTAATCTCATAATAGCTAAAGATGTTGATGATATCGAAAAAGAAAAAAAAAACATGTCTTCTCATGATGAGGATGAGGAAATGGATAATAAGAGAAAGCGAAAGAAATTATGTCTGATTGTTAGGAAGGGAACCACAAATGATGAAAAATGACCACATTAGGTTTGGTGTTTTGTCGTGTTCTGTTTTAATTTGCTTGTTTTCATGTTAATAAAAATGAACATAATATCGTGTCATAGTATCTAAAACTTTGTTATGTCATATTATCTCTTATCAAACAAAAACATAATATAATTACCCTAATATAAATTTATAATTCTTGAACTTGAAAACCTTTTAAAATAAAAATGAAAAATATTTTCCATTAAATGATGAAGTACAAGCATGCATTTATGGCACCAGCCAACTACTTCCACATTCTCTCCCTCTTCCCTTCCCCATGGCCTCATCATCTCAATTCTCAATGTCAATCTCTTGGCGTAAACCCTAAAACTTGAGACACATCTATTCATGGCGGATGATGCAGCTTTGCGAAGATCTCTGATATGCTTAGCTGCAATCATGGCGGTGATAGGACTGTACACGCATTCCTTGAAGAAGGTGATGGCGACGTATCTGTTCGGAATGTTAGCGATCGGAGGCGTCGTTCTTCCTGATTGGGAGTTTTTCGATCGTCCTGTTTCTCAATGGAGTTCTCCGTTGTCTGTTCCTCAGTTGCCTCCTCTTCATCCCCCTCACTCGCCTCCAACTCCTTCCAGGTCCATTTCTATTCCTTCATCGCACTTTTTTTTTGTTTTTTTCAAATATATAATTTTACTTGTGGTGTTATGGTTTATGATTAGATAAATATATGATATAAATTATCTACATTAAATTGTTCTTACTTTTGTACTAAGTTAACCATTTGTGTTAATGTGTTTTATTAAAATTGTATAAAAACAATGTAGTCGATTGGAATCTCTATATTAATGCATCTTGTTATATTTGTGTTTTTTTTTGTTTTGTTTTGGCAGGTTTAGGTTCTACCCTATAAGAACAATGATTTACGCAATGGTTTATGGGTATGGTTTCTATAAATGGTGGATGTACATATCATCAACCTAAGTTATGTATAGTTGACTGAAAGTTTGAAACTACCTACCACATATATATATATTCCTAATTTAAAACTTGTCTAATAAAATTTGGATAATACATTTATTAAATTGATATTGTTCTATGTTTTTATTGGGTTTGATGCTTGTCAAAAGGCTTTTGAATGAAATTGTTGTCTGAATTTTATTTTGTGTCACGCTTGAGTATGTATAATCATTTTTAATTATCGTATGTTTGTATTCATTCAAGTTGCTACATCTTATCAATAGAAGCAATTGAATGTTGGAAATTTGAAGGAACTCTACTGAACGGTTAAGGAATTCCATCTTCTGTGAACCATTCAAAGCCACATTCTTAGTTTTACAAGGAAAGAAAATGAGGGGAAAAAAAGAGAATGAAATAGAAGTTTCATTTCTCTCCATTTCCCTTCTTTTTTTCTTCCTCTTATTTCCCTATTAATCACCCAAAAGTGGGTGGAAAGATTTGATGAAAAATAATCATTTTCTTTCCCTCACAATTCTTCCATTTCCTTTTCTTTCCCTTAAATGAAACTCAATAATACATTTCCTTTCTTTTCCAAATGAGAAGAAAGTAAGAGAGATTGATGTTTCATTAAAGAAAGGAAATGGAAAGAAATGTAATGATCACTTTTCCTCCTAACTTTCCTTCCAATTTGGAAGGATTTGAAAAGAAAGAATAAAATGTTTAATTTTCCTTCCAATTCTCTCCAATTTCGTAAGCACAAAAAACAAATTTGTTTTCCTTTCTTTTCTCTCATTACTTTCTTTTCTCTTCTCTTCTTTTCTTTACTTCAACTTGGAAGCGGGTGTTAAAAAAAATCCATAACAACCTTAAATGAAACTCCATAACAACATTATCATCGTATTTCCTTCCATTCATCCTTCTTAAAAAAAATAATAATAAATAAATAAAAACACAACTCCACAACACCCTTATCCTCACATTTCCTTTCTTTAAAAAAACTTAAGAAGACATATTTCCTTCAATTTTCTCCCATTTTTTTTCATTAAAAAAACTCTAAGAACCGGATGTAAAGAGTTATTTGATAGTTGTTACTTAAATGATGTGATTGAGAAATTAAGTAAAGTCATACTCAACCTTTTATCAGACCGAATAACAAGTTCGATAGTTACCGACCGAATCAGACTCAACCTCTTATCAGACGTAGTAAGAGACATATCAGAAGCTATATGACTGAATTTGAGACTTCTAATTATGATATCAAACAATGTGAATATGATTACCCTCTTATCCGACCATTAAAAGGTATATCAAACAACCTCAAATGGTTTAGTTTTATCAAACAACCCCAAAATAATAAAACCTTTTAAACTTGCTATAACATGCTATAATGGTAACATTAAAAAAAAAAAAAAAAAAAGAATTGAAGTTTATTATATTCTATTGAACACAACTAGAGCAAATACAAAAATGTGAAATAGTGTCATTAACCTTCTTAACACAAACATCTTCTTCACTTCAGTCCATGGTTTCATTCCTGTTTTTTCGTGGGGTGGTGTCATATGGAGGAAGAGGCACACCAAACACCCAATCAAGCACATTCAAGTACTTTGAACGAAAAACATCTCTTTCAATCGCATAACAATGCATTATGATTGCTGTTGATAAGCTAAAAATCAACACATCAACTCTTTTTAAATTCTTTAAATGTGGCATGTATCCAATTTCAGACATTGTTGTGAAAAAGCTCTCGATTGCTCGTGCTAGACAGTAGAGTGAGATTTCTATTCTTCTGCTCTTCTTCTCAATTGCCAATCCTAAACCCGTTGGAAACTATCCATTGTCCAATAACATAACTTTTACTTTCACATTCACACATAAATCTCAAACTTTGTTACTATTTTATTTTTATCCCATATTGGATACACATGCAATGTTGTAATTGTAAGTGTAATTACACTTCATTTTATGACCAAAAGATGCAACATTTTATCAAGGTTTGTATACAATGGTATAAATGTGAAACATTTTTGTCAAAATGGGTGAAGTCGTTAAATAATAATAATAATAGTAAATGTTGCATAAATTGGTAAAAAGGCAACACTTTGTTGCATGAATTGGTAGAAAGCTAACACATTGTTGCATAATTTACATATTTTGTCTAAAAACCACTTTGTTGCATAAAAAGGTAAAAAAAAAAATTTAATGTAAAAAACATATCAATGTATATAATTTTGTTTTACTAAACATATAATTATACACATATATCAAGGGGCATGTTAAGAATCATACCGTGCCCAATGCCAGCATGGCGACATTACATCTCTTGAAAAGTCTGAAGAGGAAGCATGTCCAAACCCTAATAAAAATCAACCAAATTAATTACTCTGATAAAAAAAAAATGTTACTGTTACTGTGACTGTGACTGATGTAAAGCTGACCAGGCTGAAGTACAGTATGTGGAGAGAAACAGGCTGGATCTTGCAGTACCAAAAAGACCTTTAGCCAATATTGTGAAAGGCCTGCATAAGTTTAAATGAAAACATTTCTTTTTATAGCAAACCCTTAATCCTCACATAAACAAAATAAATATATATTAAATTAAGAACATGGGAATTAAAATTAAAATATAATAATATATACATATAACATACCGAATTGCAAGTCCTTGACGATGTACTATAAGTGCAGGAATCAAATAAACTGGAAGATAAACAGGTATTGCTCTTTTATATGCTTGAATAAAGAAAGAAATCGCATGCCAACTACATGATTGATTTTCATGTATAATCTGAAAAAAAAATATTAAATGAGCAAATTCAGATTTAAAAAATTAAATAAATTAAAAAGAGATACATACCGAACAAGGAACTTTCATTTGGGGATCAAGCACTACATCAACACCTGTACTCTTGTAGTACTTCTGTATTTGATCTAGATTAGTAAAAGGCATACCACAAGCAATATCTCTAATACCCTGAAGGATAATTGGGTCTTTTCCACCATGTTTATTGAGAAAAGATTTGTATGATTGAGGTAAACTGTCTTGCTTTAAGATGTATGCACACCTGAGGAATTAGGAAACCCAAGATCATTCATTCCCCCTAATTTGAGAGAAAAAAAATAATAATAATAAGTGAAATTTTGAAGAAGAAACATACAGAATTTGGGTAGATGAGAGACACATTAGGAAAAGATCTCCGTGGGCCCACGTGAGAGGTTTACAAATTCGGCCAAATCGTTTGCTTTTGATTCCACAACGTGAAGCAAGAACAGCTGCACGCATGAGAATATAAACAGCTAAACTTGTGTGTTGTGTGTTGAATCCTGTAAGGAGCATTGAAGGTCCAGCTATTGCTCCTGCTAATAAAGCCCTCCATCTTGCTGTTCTGAAGCGTTATTATTGAAGAAAATTAGAAACAAAAAATGAAAAATTTAAATATAAGAATATAGAAAGGGGAAAATGGAAATGCCTTCTATGTCCTCCTAAAGCAGCTATAAGTTCATCAACAGACACAAATGTCCCAGCAAAAGTGCCAAGGAAGAGACCATATCTCAGTGTTTCTTTTACTGCTAAAATTAAATCTTCACCACCTGAAGCCATGTGCACCTTCCTGGATCAAAAACATCAAACATGTAAAACTTGTATAAACAATCAAAATCCAATAATCAATTTCGAAAAATATAACTAATACACAAGAAAAGGTTGGTAAAATACTGCTGTAGCTTTGATTAGACATCGCAAATCCTCAAAAATATTGAAGTTCAGATGTAGATGTTTGATCTACCAAGTCGTAGTATAGCTCTATTGACTTATTCGTAAATCATAAAATGGACTTTCCATATGAACAGTAAATTGTCAATAACTTACATCTAGTTTTCCAAGGGTTGTACGTAAGTAGAAATTGAAGAGATCCAATGCTATATACACCGATACAACTCAAAAGTGGAGTTCAAATCACTTACTTAGCAGAAGATAACGATCGTCGACGCCGCAATCGAGCAAGGATTGCGAAGAGCGATAAGCCGCCTTTAATACCAGCTCCAATGGCAAATCCTTTCACAGAGGCAGTGAAGATCCTCCACCGCTTATCATAATCTTCAACCGGAAACGAATCGAAGCTAAGCAAAGCATACGAAGACGAAGACGATGTAAGACCACTCTTCTTTGACTTTCGTTCGCATTGTTGACACTTTTTCCGTCCATCGCCGCCGTCTTCGCATAAACAACCGTCGCCGGCAACAGTAGAATCGTTGCCGGACGGCGACATGGTAAATTTTTACGGGGACTGAAGCTGTTGACGTGTATTCACACAGTAGGTGTGGGTTTCTGGGGATTATCGACACAGAGATTCACGTTTTTGGTGTAAACGAGTAGCTATTCTTTTGGCTTCTTTGCTTCAGTTGTCACTCTGAGGGGAACTCCTTGACTGCATTTATTGTTTGTACAGTTTGGTACAACCAATTAGCATATCATATTTTATTATTTTTCACTGTAATTTATAGAATTTTTTTTTTCGATATTTTAGCCCTAAACTCATTTTTTTCAATTTTATCGTTATATTCGCCTTTTATACCTTGTTCGAGTTGGTATGGCTTTTATTTTTAAAACTTTTTTTTTGTTTGCTCTCTGTTTAATATTTTTTTAATCAAATAGTTTAATATTCTTATATCAACATAATTAGTAGGAAAATATATGATGATTTTCCACTTTTAATATTTTTGTGATTACCTTTGGAATTAATATACAACTTTAAGTACATGAGATATAAATTGATGATATCTGTTTTATTGGACCGCAAAGAGTTATAAATGGACCCGGTTTATCTAGAGAAGTAAGTAGTTGGTGTGGTTCTTTCTATGATAAATTGATAAATAGACATTCCTACAAATGGAAGCTTTAACAAAATATGTCGTTATCAAACTGAAAGCAATATATGTTGTGTTTGATCAAAGTTGATAAGGTTATGGACCACAAAATATTATGTCGTTTACAGAAAAACTACAAAATATTATGTCGTTTACAGAAAAACGATCATTATTCATATGTGACGATAAATGACGAAAACAATTTCAAAGGTAGTTAAAAGGATTGCGTGGTCAAACCGTTAGAGTGTGTGAATGGTATTCATATTTGATTGAAAGACATGTCTAGAAGTTGGAGATAATCAAACGCCATATACTTGCCAATTATTATCGAGGTTAGATGTTACGTTTAGGGCTTAGGAACTAGTTTGGCCATGAGGTTTGGATCTATTCAAACTTATGTAATAGGCACATCACCATTTCATATCGTAGTATAGTATGTAGAGCATTACCATACCAACAAAATTACGATCGTTGGAGCATGGTCTATGCCAGCAAACCAGGTTAGTAGAACACAAAACAAACTCCATGCACCTTATCCCCCTATCTTTGGATACAACCAAACATTCCATAAGGATTGTCCTTGACCCATTATCCATATAAAAGTCGACCTAAGAGCATCTTTTGTACATCGTGACTGATTGTGGTCTTGTGGATGATCTCCACCTTCTTGACCCCAACCAACGACTATAAATACATATTCTTATGTCATCCATAAGGTATAGTGGTACAAAACAATTTTCACATACTCACTACTCTTAATCATACTAAAACCCCTACCAACTTAAGCATTAGAGAGTAAGTACTTTCGTAAATTTTTTTAGATGAAGTTCAAGTTGCACCATCTATATTAAGATGTTAACTTATCATTTGGTGATGTTAAGCAAGAATATCCATTAATGCCATCTTTGGGGGCTTCCAACATAAGCCCAACAATTCACAACTTGTGGCAAAATAGTCATGGTAATAAAACCTCCTATGTAGAAGGAGTATGCCACCCCCATTACCTTAGCCATATATGAAGGTTGCATCAACTTGTTTTTCATAGCTTAGACCTCATACAACCTCATTAAAGATGTCCCAACTAAGAATTTTGATGCCTTGTAAACATTGAACAATGATAACAAATGTGACCAATAATGTGAAAACATGTAAGATGTTTATTCAATAACAACAGAATTTCAACCAAACACTTCATATAAGCACTGCAAATAGTCAACAAATAATTGGAAACCCTAGAAATCTTTGTTTAAGTCCATTTTGGACTAGGATTTCCTTATTGGGCTCAATGGACAAATAAGCTTCCAATTGGACTATCTTGGGCTTAGAACTCTTGAATGGGTCCTAATTGGACCCACTTTCATTTATTTTAATATTTTGGGCCATAGTGAGCCTAGAATGAAATAAAATATTTAAATGGACCTTATTGGGCCATAACTAACCTAATTTAGCCCTAATAGATCTTTAAAAAAAAATCATATTTATATTTATTTGGGCAAAAAATCACTCAACATAACCATAAAATAGACTTAAGCATTTAAGGCCCAAATATTCTTTCTTCCCTCTCCATTCTCGGCCCAAGCCCAACCCAAGAAGAGGAGTTGACTCTTGGATGCCACCTCACAATTGTTCAAAGGATTCCCATGCAAAATGACTCATACTTCCATGCACCATCCAATCACTCACTCTCTCTTCTCTCATTTCTTTCTTGCTCTCGGTCGAATTCAAACCCATACACACACACACACTTCACTCAAAAATCCTCTCAAGAGAACTCTCTCCACTCCTCTCCATACTTTTGAGATCTAGAAGGCTTTCAAGGAAATTCTCCACAAAAATTCATCATCTAAGGTAAGATGTTGCTTAGATCCATAAGCTAGCTACTTTTTTTCATCAAAAAAACCATCTCTTAATCCATGCAAGTTCATGATCTTGCATCTTAGAACCCACTAAGTTCGAGATCCATCCAAGGAACTTGCTAAGGCCGAAAATAGCACCAAACTTCTCCAAATCTTCTTCAAAACCAAAACCACAACTCAAGGTGAGTTTCATACCCCTTTCGTTTTGATTTTTATGAGTTTTATAGAGGAGAATACAAGAAAATGTGTAGATCTATGTGTATATGTATGTTATGTGTGATTTGATGCATGCATGTGTGTGATTTCATGTGATTTGTGATGAATATGTTACCAAAAAGGGGGTAAATCCGAGATCTAAGACATGAGAAAGGAAATAAACATAACTTAAGCTATTTTACACTAAGCAAGTCAAGAAAAATAGTTTATAAGGTTATGATGAACATACTTTAACACAAAACCCATTTTTGGGCTTAAATTGTCAAAAATACAAACTTTGGGTAAAAATCAACAAGTCACAGTTTCTTGAAGGTTAAAAGGGATCAAAACAGTTTCTATAAATATTTTTTCTGAATATTATAAATTTTAAGGGACTTAAAATGTAAAATTTTAACCTAATGGGTTAATTATGGGCTTCTCGGCCCAATAAGCCTCAAAATGCGAAATTTACAAGTTTGAGGGGCTGGAAATGTAACTTTCTGTAAAACAGGGGTAATTAGCATAACAAAATGTTTATAAGGGTCAAAAATGCTTTTCATTATAAAAAAGGACCAAAAATGCAAACTTTTTTAGATTTTGGGCTAAAACTGTAAAAGTTGTGAAAAATGGGTCCTTAACCGAGAATCACTATTCTAGAGGGGCTGAAGCTGTCAACTAAGTAAACTTTGGGTTAAAATCGTGTTTTCATCAAATAAATTATACAAAAGTTTCAAGAAAAGTGTTTTAAGGACTAAAAATGAAATTCTTTTATATAAAAGGACCAAAAGTGTTATTTTTATAAATGGAGGGCAATGAAAAGGACCAAACTCCATTTTCAAACAAATTAAGTCATTAATACAAAATACAAGATCCATGACTACCGAAGAAACGGAAAAACAAATACACTATCAATAACAAATATCGTTACAAAACGAATTGAT
Source organism: Lactuca saligna (assembly GCF_052625555.1). Taxonomy (NCBI): domain Eukaryota; kingdom Viridiplantae; phylum Streptophyta; class Magnoliopsida; order Asterales; family Asteraceae; genus Lactuca; species Lactuca saligna. The sequence goes on along the minus strand of NC_136422.1, from coordinate 165,354,136 downwards.
TCGGTCTCGAATCAATAACAAAACAAAATCGATAAACCAAAGCATTTCAATAAACATGCGATAACTATGATGAACTAACTTACAAACTTTGGGCTTAGAGGTTTCAAATCATGCTTGTTGGGCCTTGCTAGCCCATTAACATGATATGTGGGCCTAAAGGGAATATGCTTACGTGATATTGGGCCTTATATGACCCAATTCCACGTAAAAGGACTTTCAATAGCTCTAATGTGCTATTGGGTCCTAGTGGCCCATTAGTACTGCTAGTGAGGTCGAGAAGTCAAATGCGAGTGGGGCTTATGAGAAATCAAAGTAAACAGATTCAGGACGATAAACAAGAGTAATCTTGGTGGGTGGATTAAGTGAGTAGTAACGGCCGACACATTTAAGGATCGTTCGTAAACTGTAGTTATAAACTAGTCATTTTCTTTAATGCGTGATTATAACAACTCACGACCCTAATTAATCCAATGCCACTCGGGTAATCAAAAATCATTCGACGTATTGGTATAGCAATAGACAAGTCACTGTATTTTATGTGTTGGGAAAACATCGGGTTTTCCTGGAAAGTTCAACATTTTCACTTGCGTAATTTATACAAAAGTTCAACAATTATACATGTTTTGAAAATCAACAAGCATATATTCACGGATTTTCACACTTTTTATAAACAATGATCTTTTCAGAAAATATCGGATTTTCTGGGTTTTACAAACTACACCAAATCATTTTGCCACAACAATACTTATGAACTCACCAACATTTCATATGTTGACGTTTTCCAAAATAACTTGTATTCTCAGGTAACAGGTAAGCTGAAGAATAAGTACCAAGTAATGTCATGGTGTTTTGCTTAGATTATCTGCCAGGCAGTTTATGTTATGAATTTGTAATGTCTAAAACAATGTACTGAATGTAAACAATATCAGTTGTATTATTTCAATGCATGGTGATGAAATATGTTATGATTCATGTATATTCATTGTGATGGTATTCAATTTAAGTCACAAGAGCCATGGGACGTTTCCGCCGTCTGGTTCGGGGGTGTGACAAAAGAGGAGACGAACCATTAATAATTTAAGAAATCATCGATAATAGTTGAATGGAACTAGGAAAGTCTAACATGTTTTTCTACTTAGTACATATACAAGTCAGTGCACCTTTCGGGAATGTGTGAGTGGTTTTAAACAGAAAATCTTGGGAGGGAAACAAGGTAGATATAAGGAGAAGATTACCACTATAGTGAGTGATGATTGAGAATAATTTCTATTGTAATTACAAAGGGTACACTAAGGAGCTTATATAGCCACATAGTACAGGACCTAATCTAGGAAAATATATCATCCATGATAGGGTAATTTACTAATCACGGAATAATCTAATTAATTTGTGATATCTTGTGGAGATATGGTGGACGTAATACGCCCCCGCAAGATGGAGGATCCATCAGAGACTCAAAACTTGGACCGAAGTTTTAAAAAGAGGTTGCACCCAAGAGGTTTAGTCAGTGCATCCGCAAGTTGATCAGTCGAGTTGATGTGGGGAACTTGCAAGGAGCTATCAGCCACCTTTTCACGAACAAAGTAGTCAAGTGTAAATAACGTATTTGAAAGATGACAACTAAGGCCCACTAAACATGTAAATTATATTTCAGGCCCAGTAAGCGTGTAAATAACGTATTTGATATGTGGTTGTTACGTTGGTTGTTAAGTTTGGTTGTTTATCAAATTGACATAAAATACCTGTTTTTTGTTTAAAAAAAAAAAAAAAAAAAAAAAAAGAAGCATTTTTGGTCCTTAAAACCGAAAGTTTGCAATTAAGGCACATTTTTATTAAAAATAACACTTTTGGTCCTTTAAAACCATAAGTTTACATTCAAAGGCTTGATTTGCATGAAATAACATTTTTAACCCCACTTTTGTCAGAATAGCACTTTTGGCCTCAATTTTATGAAAATTGACATTTTCGGTCCAATTGTGAATAGTTTATCTTTTTGACCCAAGATTTAATAAAATTACATTTTCAACCCCTTCTTAACCAAAAATTTACATTTTTGGCTCAACTTTGTTCAAAATGACATTTAAGTCCACGGAGCACAAAATCTTACAAATTTAGCCCAAAAATTGTGAAGGTCCACAATGAGGCCCATTTGTAAAAGTTTACACTTTTGGCCCTTCTAAGATCATAAATACCATAAAGATCCATAGTTATTCTAATACATATTTTCAAAACCCTAAGTCATGCATACTAACTTCACTTTTTGATTATCTTGTCCTTTTTGGTTCTCTTATGTAAATTTCTTAGTTTTAAACAACCTTGTGATGTTTTAAAACCTTTTTTTTGCATAATATGTGGTATCAAGTCTTATGTCCACAAATATCATCATATTTATGTACATTTTCGAGTTCATGAAGTTTATAGCACATAATCACACACAAAATCATGCATATACACATAGATCCACACAAAACAACTTGTATTCTCCCCCAAAACATAGTGAAACCGGAAAATAGGGGGTATAAACTCACTTTGGGTTGATGATTTCGGTTTTTGGTGAAGGAGTGAGAGAGATATTGGCCCTAGCAAGCTTTCTTAAGTAGATCTCGAGCTTATGAGGTTTTAAGAAGCAAACATGAAGATGGTGTGATTCTTAAGGAAAAATCTTAGCATAAGATGAAGTTAAAAATATTGAGTATGATAGCAACTTACCAAAAAGGATAAAATTGATGAAAACTTGTTGAAAACACACACATGCACACGCGATTTTTATAGGGGGAAAGATGGAATTTTCTTTGGGCTCAAGAGAGGAGGATAAGAGGTTTAAGTGTTAAGAAAGTGAATGAAGTGGGGTGGTGGTGTTGCTTCTCTCAGCCGAAGATAAGAATGAAGGAATAAAGAGATTAATGGGTTAATACATGGTGGCTAATAACTTGCTTAGATACATGAATTGCAATCTACATGGTTAGCCTCTAAACAACATTGAGGTGTCACTCCCCCATGCACCCTTCATTATTTCCCTTTTTTATTTATTATTATTAAGGTTGAGAATGTAAGAGAAGGGAAGGAAATTAGATTAAGTGTTGGGCTAATATTGAACATATTCAAAATTATAGGCCCAGTATGAAGGTTATAAACCTATTAGGCCCTTCTTATGGGTTTACGGCCCAAAAGTGATGAAGGAATGGGGTTTACAGCCCAAAAATGCTCAAGAAGGTTGTTTGCGGCCCATAAAGGCACATGAAAGTGAAATGCAATATTTTAGGCCCAATATGGCCCAATGTCACACCCCAAAACCAAGAACGGCGGAAACGTTCTGGGGCGGAGGACGTCATGTAAAGTATCACAACACAGTAAAAGTAAACAAGCAAACAACATCATCCATTGCATTAAATATATAATTTTAATACAAGTGTGTTCTTTACAGTTATAGACACCAAAAATAATGTAAATCAAAATAATAAGAGGAGTCTTGGATGCGCTCCATCTTCTCAAAAGTTGGCATCGGTACCTGTCTACTGATGACCTGAGAATACAAGTTATTTTAAAAGAGTTTATCAGCATTAAGCTGGTGAGTTCATAAGTATTTTAGTGTCGGTGTTTGTTATCAAAACGTTTGAACATGTCTCAAGTGTAAGTTTGTAAAATGTATGTAAATGTTTGTAAGTGTTTGTAAAAGTTTGAATTTCTCAGAAAAACCTATATTTTCTATTAAAGTAGCCTTCTACCAAGGCTTAACTGTCTTGTATGTTCGTTTACTGTAAAAGTGTGTAATTTACTCAAGTGTAACTATCATTCTCAAAATATAGTTTGTACATAAATGTTTAAGTGAAAAGATCACTAATTGTGTAAAGAGTAAATTAATTTAGTACTGTTGTGTTGTATTATAGGAACTACTGCTGTACTAACTACCTTAAACCGGATTTATATTAAGGCATCATGTGATTAATTGTACCATACTATCGACTGGATAAACAACGACAAATGTAGGTCGTAAAATGATATGACGTTTGGCACCCGCGGACCTGCAGGTCCGGCTGTAGCTAACAGCAAGGTGTAGGATAGTCAATCCAGTATAGATCTATACGCAAACTCACGCTCTCCCTCCACGAGAATTCTGGCTACAACTCGGGCCATGACATTTAAGTCATGCTCCGATACAGTGGATCACAATTGTTAACGTATTCATGTATATGTAATGTGATGTTACTTGTTCTAGTGTCGTTGTATATGTTCTTCTCTAGTATAGTTGTATATGTTCTTCTCTAGTATTGTTGTATATGTTCTTCTCTAGTATAGTTGTATATGTTCTTCTCTAGTAGAGTTGTATATGTTCTCTTTCTAGTATAGTTGTATATGTTCTTCTCTAGTATAGTTGTATATGTTCTCTTTATAGTATAGTTGTATATGTACTCATAGTAATGTAATGTATATTTTCTCATAGTAATAAGTATTGATTCATAAATGAACTGACTCGTTGATCTAGAAATTGTAGTAGTATAATCCTGTGTTACCCCGATGGTAACTTACTAGTGATGTAACTAATACGCATGAATATGGAAGTACTTTTTATTTCTATATATGTACAATTGATATATAATTAATATTGAAACGACTTTCGGACGACTACCCGAAATCCCACCAGACCACATCTCAAGCGCGAAAAGGAAATAGGGTGGATGGCCTTACTAAGCCCTTTAAACATTTCTTATATATCTATACATAAATGGACATGTAATTTATAAGAAGTATAACAAAGTTTAAATGAAAGTATTTGGTAAGGAAAAGAGTTTGTAAAACATTTTGAAGTAAAGCAGTTTGATAAACAGTTTGAACAGTGATAAAATCATTGGTTCTATAGTTATTAATCACATGTGATTGATGTAATAACTATAAGTATTTAACTTGTATCCCCCCCCCCCATAAAAGTATTTAAAACATTTAAAAGTATTTCAAAGGTTAATTAACAGGGGTATGAACTCACTTGTGGTGAGTGGATTGGATTGAAGTATTGGATACCATGCTAGGTGGAAAACGGAGACTTGTACACACGCACGAGCCTAGTTATCATATAATGAACATATGTATAACTAATTAGCCTTATTATAACTAATAATATGAGTTGGGACACTCTAGAACCTGAAAACACTTTGTTTCAAGTGTTAAAGTTCACAAGGTTTGCATCCGAGTGCTAGTAGGGCATAACTAGGGTGTTTGGGGTCCAAGGGTAAACTCCTTGGGAGTTTACGGTCTAAATGACCTTTACCCTTGGAGTTTACGGCAGTAAACTCTAGGGTTTATGGTCTAAACTCCAAATATTTCAACCATGAGTTGTTTTGGAGTTTAATAAGTCCCTATAATCAACCTTGCTAAGTGGTTTAGCTCTTGGAATGGATTAAGGCTACAAAACACCCACCTTGAGGTGTTTACGGCCTAAGGGTAATTTCCCTTGGGTTTACTACCGTAAACCCCTATGGGAAGTGGTATTTCCATTGTTTTAAGTCCTTAACACCACTAGGTAAAAGTCTAGGTTAGTTTTTAGGGCTAAGTGAGGAATATGACCCATTTAAACAACCTTTTGGGTGTTTACGGCCTTGGGATATCTTTAGGCGTAAACACCTATATTTTGTGGTGTTTGATGTTTTAAAATGCTTAAACATATCAATGGAAGGTTTAGATATGTTAAGGTAAGTCTAGGGTTTCAAACTAGGGCTTAAAATGGGACTTAAGCCAAACTTGAGGGACTTCTTGAGGGACTTTATGGTGTTTACGGTCCAAGCATCTTCTTGGACCGTGAACACCTCAAACATGGTGTTTTTGGCAGATTTCCTTGGTATTTTTTTGATATACTAGCTCACAAGCACTTAAGGATAGGAGTACTTACTATAATGGTGCTTGATTCGAGCTAAAAAGGCCAAGAACACTTAGTGTGTGTTCTTGGTGTTCTAGAAATCTAATCAAAATACACAAATAAACGGATGAATAGGTGTAAAAACACTAGATTAAGTGTTTTACTAACTTGAAATTGTTAGAACACTTACAAGATCAGAGTTTTGGAATTAAAGGTTGGATGATAGTTGAGAGGGTTTTTGGGAGTTTACTCTTTTCACTTTTTGGGGAGTAAACACAAATGGCTAGTTCTTGGGGAGTAAACTCATACATAGATATGAGTTTACGGTTTTTGGGTGATTTTCAAACCCGAAACATAAAAATTTTGTCGGGTGATCCTAATACGGGAAGTGTTTGCGGTTTTCAAAATAAAAACCTGAGACGACACTTTCTTTTACCCGTTCGTTTAAAAATAATAATAAAATAATTAAACGAACTTTATATTTCTTAAAAATAAGAAATAATGATATTAAATCACGATACGAAGGGGTTGACTTTTAAGGTTTGATCAAAAGGGAATTTCGGATTGTCACACACAAAAGGTTATAGTTTCATGAATGTGGGTCCAATTAGGGCCCGTATAAGGATTCTTAGCCCAAAATAACAAAGTTGTGAGTTTATTGGCCCATTAGGCCAAATAATTGATTTTTAGCCCAATTGGGGTTTAAATTGGGAAATTAGGGTTTCAAATTCACGGTTGAGTATATGATATGAATTAAATTAGGTTTTGAATTTCACGAGTGAGTTTTGATTCAAATAGTTGATTTTTAAATGAGCATAAACATGACATCATTTTAGATTACAAGTTATACGATAGTTGAGTATAGGTAGGCAAAATTCCTAGCCAAAATGCTAGTTTTGACAGATGCCATAAGTTTTAAGGTATGAGCTTAAGCCTTGGTAATCACCTCCATTGTCAGTGAATAGGGAAATGAGTTGAGTTTGAAGGAATTTTTCCACAAGTGTTTTGAATTGAGGGAAATTTTTTGCAACATAAATTTATATTTGATGAGGTAAAGCCATACATATTTTGTGTGAAAGTCAACAAAAATGACATAGTATTTGAACTGGTTAACTGATTTAGAAACGAGACCTCATACATCAGAATACACAAGTTGCAAAGGTTTAGTAGTAATAAAAGAATTTGTCCAAACGATCATTTATGACTTTTATTAATTGAGCAAGGCGCACAATGGATAGTAGAATCAAAGGTAAATCGAGAACTGAAACCTAACAATTTGACAATGTTTTTGAAGACTTTATTGGATGGATGTCCTAGTTTATGGTGCCATTGTAATGGAGAAAATATGGTGAGGTGATTAATAGGAGTTCTAGATGGTAAGCTGACATGATAGAGATCATCAATGTTCTCCTCCCACATTATACGCGCCCCCGTACGTAGATCCTTCATAAAAAATGGTGTGGAAAGAATTCCACATATACATTATTAGTACGATATAGTTTTGCAATAGATATAAGGTTTTGTTTCAACTTCGGAACACATAAGACATTTTTCAAAACTAATTTTTTTGATGATGTGCATAAGTGTATGGAACCAATATGGGAAACTAGTAAGCATTTACCATCACTAAGGAGTATCTCATCTGGGCCACCATAGTTGGAAACATGATGGAGGTTGGCACTATTGGAGGTAACATGGTTAGATGCACCAATGTCAAATAACCATTGTGGAGAGTTGTTCGTTGTTGTAGAATTGTCAACTGGAGTAGTTGGTGGAGTGTTGGTTATGGAGATGTTGTCACATAAGAACTGAGAGAGTTTCCTACAATCTATAGTATTGTGTCCCGGAATAGTGTCATATTGACAAAATCCATTTGTATGATTGGAACGAGTGCCTCCTGATTGATTGCGAGTGTCTCTGCAAGAAGGGTTGTTGTTGTGAAAAAAACAAGAAGGCCGAGAGATTGAATTAAACAAATTAGACCCATCAGAACTAGGACGATGAGATGGCCGATTCTGTCGATGAGCGGTGTAACTGATAATGGTCGGTAACGAGTCCAAGGGCGGTGATACTTCTTTGAGGGTTCTCTCGAAATCTAGGAGTTTGTCAAAGAGATCTAATTAGAAGAGAGGGGTTTCACGGATTTTGATGGCAACAACAATTGAGTTGTACTCATCACCCGGTTGAGAAAGCACATGCAAGGTCATCTGCGATAGAGAGCATGTCTTGAAGGTATTCAATAATGGTGCGATTACCTTTAGGGTTCTTAACCAATTTTGATTTTAGAAAGATAAAATGGGATCTTGATTCACTTGCAAAACTTGAATTCAATCAATTCCAGACATCATGGGTAGTGACAGTAGAATAGATGAGTGGTTGAATCAAATCAGATAGGCTTCCAAGAATAGCACTTATAATGACTTGATCTTGCCTGTACCAAGAGGGTTATTCTAGGTTTGATGTTGACCCTTCTTTATCAATAATTAACTTCTTTGGCAGGTTCTTAGTGAGGAATTGATCTAATTCGAGACCAATTAGGGTGGATTATATTTGTTTTCTCCAACCGGGGAAATTGTTTAGTGTGAGTTGGATTGGAAAGTGGGTAGAGGTTGTGATCTGAACAACTGTAGGATCCATTGAGAATGCAATCAAGAGTTGAAGAGGGAAGATGATTGAGTGTTAGTTAGATCCTAATAAAGCTCTAATACCATAGAACGAGTGATGATTGAAAATAATTTCTATTGCAATTACAAAGGGTACAACAAGGAGCTTATATAGCCACATAGTACATGACCTAATCTGGGAAATATATCATCCTTGAGAGGGTAATTTACAACATTATATTCATTGAATAATCAAATTAATTTGTGATATCTTGTGAAGATATGATGGACTCAATAACAACAACATTGGAGACTTTTTGCCGATTATGAAGGAAAATACATATGAAATAGAAAGGTGAAGGAGGAAGATCAAGATGGGGAGCATACGATGTGATTTTATTTTCCATTCCTGTTTTCTTTTGCAAAGCATATCGAATGCAATAAGATATGATGATTAAGATTTAATAAATATTACGTATGTGTAAAAATGTTTAAGTATTTTAATAATATAAGTAAAATTAATTCAAGATAGATAACAATAGTTTAGAAAATATAAGTACGTTGTTCTATGATAAAATATAGAATATACTGAATATATATATATACACACACACACACACACACACACACACATATATATATATATATATATATATATATATATGTGGGTTCAATTGAGAAAATAAAAAAGGTTGAGAATGGGGAAATCATTCTCAGCCACTCATTTAATCTAAGCATAAAAAGACACGGTGACAAACTTGTAAATATGTTAATAACCTTCAATCTCAAATACGTATCAATAACAGTTCGTTCATCATCAAAAAGTTTCCTCCAACCTTCAATAATCATCCAGATTTCTTCAACAAATCCGGAATTTCTTCGTTGTTCATGAAATTGGAATCAGAGTTCTGGACTCGTAGTCACAGTCGACATTGAAGGACTCAGAATTGGTACTCACAGGTTCCAAATTGGATTTTCGGGAATCAAAATCAAAATGAGAAGTCGATCAGACATAGGATGTCACATTTGAAGTCGAAATCGGAAGTATATGATGATTTGAAATTGATAACTTGATGTTTTTAACATTTTAAAATAGTTAACTTGTATGTACTCCAACTGTTTGATGAAATGCATAAACTAAATTATCACGTTATATTCACATATGAATATGTTTTCTCACCTGAATCACTATATGATTATTAAAAACACAAAACAAATATGCAAGTTTGTATGTTATTCATATGTGAATAACGTATAAAAATTATATATATTTGTCAAAATACCTTTAAATATTCATAAGTGAATATATTCACAAGTGAACATATCTTGTAATATTCATATGTGAATATACTGTGTAATATTCATAAGTGAATATATCATCTAATATTCACAAGTGAATATAGTATGTAATATTCACATTTGATATACCATGGAATATTGTGTAATATTCACATATGAAATATTATTTAATACTCATAAGTGAATATATTGTCTAATATATATTCACAAGTAAATACATCGTTCAATATTAAAATATGAATATATTATGTTTATTATATGCTATATTCATATATGAATGATACTTAAATAGTTAAAAAAAATCATACTTTTTATTCATAAGTGAATAACAAATGTACTGTAATAAAACCTGATGCATATTTATTCACTTATTAATAACGATAGCTGAAAATATTTAAAAAAATTATTTTATCTTAAAATTATATCAATATAGATGTCTATTTGTAGAGAATAAAAAATAATGAATTTTGATATATTTAAAATCATTTTTTGATAAAAATAGCTTCTAAAAATAATAAAAAAAACGAAAAAAACTATGTTTTTTATATATTAAGGTAATGATTAGCATAGTTTAAGAAAATATGTTTTATTGGAAAACACATGTGCATTCCTTTCCCATTTCCGCCGATACGTTTGACGTTTTTGCGGTAAAAATAAATGATTGATTAAGAATGATTCTTTCATTCTCAACATTTTTTTTTTCTCAATTGAATCCTATATATATATATATATATATATATATATATATATATATATATATATATATATATATATATATATATATATATATATATTTGCATTTTGTGGGTATGTCCTTTAGAGTAAGTAACTAGACAATCGGTAAAGGATTGACGAAAAGTGTTTTTTTAACTAAAGTACATTAAACTTGTAAGATTTTTTTTATGTTTTATTTTGGAAAGGATATAAAATGAGAAAGAAACTGAGAAACAACTATAAATTGAAGACAAACATAGTGCAAAAACATGTACATAGAAATGGCCCCATACTTCATGTTTTTCTTGTCATTATCCACAATCTTGGGATGTGCTCAGGGATGGGCAAATTTAATAAACTAAATAGTGATAAGACCAAATCAAATTGCAATACGTTAATACAATTATTTTCTACGGTTAGTTTTTTACTTTAAGATTTTCAAGTTAAATGGATATCCCATTTTACTATTTAGATATCCTATATAATTTTTAAGGTATTTTTATTACATAAAATTACATTGTTTTTTGAAAATATATTAAAAATAGTTACATATTGGTTGACTTTTGATAAATATATCTATAGGGTATATAAATAATATCTTAATAGCAGAACCCTTTCAAGATTCGAATACCAATTCGATTTGGTTAGGAGTTTCAAAGTCGATGACTATATTAATATAATATTATATATTCTTTCACTTGTCATGAGAAGCATATTTATGTATGAGAATTTTCAGTAAATAACCCAAAAAGAGGATGGTTTTGAAGAAAATGATCACGTAAATGAGGGTTTCGGAAAATGACCAAATGTTCCACAGAGGGGGTTCTGTTGAACCATAAACGCATTTGCGGAACCATAAACACCTCTGCGGATCCGTAAAATCGTCGAAAAAACCATTCCTCATTACTCGACCGCGAAAGGAAGGTAGCCTAGTCGATTAGTGGAAGGGAGTTGTTGCGAACGTCGGACTATGATCGGAACAGACACACAAATGTCAAGGCGAGTTCGATTTGTGGAGCAACTGCACTCCGATGTGTTAGCCGATGGATATGGAACTCAAGTAAAATTTGTTTCCTAATTTTTGTATAAGAACTCAAGTAATCTTTGTAGAAATCGATTATATGAATTTGAAATTGATAGGTTAAATGTTATATATAAACATGTATGTTTGTTAGGGTGTAAGAATTGGAAATAAGATATCGATTTATGCAGAGGAGCCTTACTTTTCGTCATGAACAGATCCGCAAAGGTACTCTGCTCAATAACACATCCGCAAAGGAGCCCTCTGCGGAATGACATACGACTCTGCAAATCCTTTTTTTTTTCGATTTTCTACAATTATTATCTCTTAAAATGGACCATTGGATATTTAGATCATTTTATGTTGATTATATGTATATTAAAATCTAATTCCAATTATTTATGTAATTAAAAAAACATTGAAAATTTCTATAATTATTATTAAAATGGACCATTTATGTAAATATTATAATATATATGGGACCATTTCTATAAAATTCTATAAATTTGTTATAAAAAAAGAGAAATTTTATTTTGAAAGATAATTATTCATGTAGACTATTGTAAAAAAGTTATAAAATAAAAATGTTATTTTTTTGCATAAAATTGTTAAAAAACAATATATAAATACAATGTTATAAAAATAAAAGTACAATGCTATTAAAGTTACTTTTCGGTATTATTTTTTTAATTTTCAGCATAAATGTTTAATCTTTTGCAGCATAGGTTGCGTGGATGGCCTGCAGAATGTACTTTTAGAGGGGCGTTGAGGAGTGTGTTGAAAAAGTACATTACAAAACTAAATAGTAGGCGAGTTGAATTATTTCGAGAGACAACTTTTGGGATCTTCATTGGTATGCCGACCCCGAATGGTGACATGTTGCTCTGTTATTTGATGATGTTGCATGAGGTTCGTGATGTAGAGGTAGACAGGGCTGGGAGGTTTCGGTTCGAGTTACAAGGCAGGGTGGTTGAATACGGTGAAACAAAATTTTGTTTGATTAGCGGTTTGAGATTTGGATTGTATATTGATATAATAAATACAGAAGTCAGCACACGTTCAACATTAAGGAATCGGTTGTTCCCTAATGTGAGAGATAAAGATTTACGACTTAAAGATTTAGAAGACTACATAAAAGGGCCAGCATTCTTGACGTGTTGCGATGAGGATGCAGTAATGGTTATGAAAATGATATTTTTGTTGAGGGTCTCATAGGACAAGACGACAATACGTGCATTCCGTCAGCAGTGTATGAGCTAGCCAATAGTCAATATAGTTGGAACAAGTACTAAATTTATTATTTATTATTTATTTATAAATACTTTATGATTTATATTAATTATAATGAGTATGACATGTTTGTGTGGGGTACGTATTTGTGGAAGTATAGTGAAACACAATTACGATTATGGTTTGGTAAAATTTATAGATATTTACGAGATAATAAGGATGAGGGTTACATGAAGAAGATGAAGTATACGGTTTTAGGTTTTTAGCTTCCGTTTAAGGTTAGTTTTAGGTGCAAATACTTATATTTTTTAAGTGCTTATAAGTTTGGACAAAGCATAATTTTTTGTTGTAATATTAGGTATGGATTTTGGAGACATTTCCTGAAGCTTTGAGGTTTGCGTATCGCACAGAAAATGAAATTCCAAGAATGAGGGCATGGAGAATAAAAACACAATTGTCTCTCGAGCAATGTTTATGTATATTAGATGTTTCAGTGGTATAGTTAAAAATTACAACAATTTTATATACTTAAATTTAATTTTTTAGTTTTGCATGAAAATAACATGCATCCCACGTGTTTTTGATGAAGGGTGGTCGGATGATGAGTACATGCAACGAAAAACTGCTTTTAATCCATGTATTGTATTCCTTCTATTCCTGATTGTCTAGAACCTATTCTTTAACTTGAACCATTTCACAGATTAGGTCCGAATGATAAATTAATTGCCAAACAAACCTATAACACCAAAAAAGAGCAAGCATCTTCTGTCATATAACAGAAATATGGTGAGTACATAGTAATTTGTGGTTTCGAGTTCCTTTGGCATATAGTGGCTTCGTTGCTTCGGTTGTGCATATAAGTGAATTCATACAATATCATGAAACAAGGAAAATAAAAACACATAGCAAATAACAGCATCATAAATAAAACATAAAACTATTTCATTAAAGATATAATATTCGTAGTACAAAGCATGAAATTTTTGCCTTTTAAAAGGCATACAATACATAGAGAAATGCATAATCCGACAACATAACGACTCTATGAGTAGCGTAGTCACTTCAAGAGAGACTGCCCGAAGGCAGGAAATGTTGGCGGAGTGGGAAGAATTCTGGCAATAGGCCACAAGGAAGCCATAGTTGATCCTACGGTTGTTACCGGTATGTTTCTCCTCGATAACTCATATGGTTGCATACTATTTGATAGTGGAGCGGAGAGGAGTTTCGTGAACCAGAAATTCGCTCCCTTACTCAAACAAAAACCAGGTGCACTAGAGGAATCATTCACTATAGAAATGGCAAACGTGAAAACAGAAAGCACTAACTGCATACACATAGGTTGTACTTTAACTCTAGATGGTCATTCTTTCCAAATCGACCTCATGCCGATCTCAATTAAAATTTTCGACATCATAATCGACATGGATTGGTTGAGTATTCTTCGCGCCGACATCATGTGCTTTGAGAAAGTAGTTCGTCTTAACCTCCTTAACAACGAAACTCTAGTTATCTACGACAACAAATCAAGTACGAACCTTTGCATCATTTCATGTATTCAAGCTCAGAAGTTCTTACGAAAGGAATATCATGCATTCCTTGCACACATCGTCGATACGAGTCAAGAAGTGAAAGACATTCAGAACATTTCAGAAGCACGCGACTTTCCCGACATCTTTCCTGAAGAATTACCAGTAGTACCACCACAACATCAAGTCAAGTTCCGAATCGACTTAGTTCCAGGGGCTACCCCAGTAGCCAAATCGCCTTATCGTCTAGCTCCAGCAGAGATGCATAAACTTTCCAGTCAGCTTAACGAACTTCTCATAAAGGGATTCATTAGACCAAGCTTCTCACCATGGGGAGCACCAGTCTTGTTCGTAAAGAAGAAAGACGGATCGTTTCGTATGTGCATCGACTACAGAGAACTGAACAAACTTACCGTCAAGAATCGTTATCCTTTACCTCGAATTGACGACTTATTTGATCAACTTCAAGGAGTGAGCTACTTCTCAAAGATAGAACTAAGATCCGAATATCTCCAGTTACAAGTGTTAGAGGAGGATGTCCCTAAGACAACCTTCTGAACTCGCTATGGACACTACGAGTTTGTAGTGATACCGTTCGGATTAACTAATGCACCAGCTGTATTCAAGGATCTAATGAATAGGGTGTGTCATCCCTACTTGGATCAGTTTGTCATTGTCTTCATTGATGACATATTTATCTACTCTCGAAGTAAGGAGGAGCATGGTTAACACCTACGAAGAGTCTTATAAACATTACGATCAGAGAAGCTCTTTGCGAAGTTCTCTAAGTGCGAGTTTTGGATTCGAAGAGTCGAATTCTTGGGGCATGTTGTTAGTGAAAAGGGAATTCACGTGGACCTTCCAAAATCAAGGCCATTGAGAACTAGTCAGCACCGAAGACACCTACATAAATTCGTCAATTTCTAGGCCTCGTTGGCTACTATCGCAGATTCATACAGAACTTCTCTAGCATTGCGAAACTGCTTACTACATTGATGCAAAAAGGTGTGGCTTTTGACTGGGAAGAGAAAAAAGAGAAGGCGTTCTAAACACTGAAACAAGCCTTGTGCACCGCACCAATCTTATGTTGGATTAGTGTCTAAGTCCATAACTATTTTGGTATGTACTTGACCCGATGGTGCATGGTCCTTTTGGGTTGCCTTCACCAAAGCAACTTGATTGGAGAAATAAATAAAGAGAGAGAGGTTATTATGATTTATTAATATGTTATAAGAATAATATATTAAAGGAGAAATCATATTTTCTTAATTAATATTGGTCAATAACTAATTAGGAATTAATTTTGTGATCAAGTGTAATTAATTAAACTAGAGGGGCTGAATTATAATTATGTGATAGTTACAAAATATGGTAATGGTTATCCTAAATATGGGTTGAACGAATTCAAGGAGATAAGGATCCTTGAAATCGTCCAAAGGATAAAGGATAAGGGTTTTCAAGGCTTATCTTATGGTTGCTTTGTGGATAAGCAACTAGATAAGGATAATGACTGAAACCCTATCTCTACACCTATATAAAGACCCTAAGGCCTTAGAATTCGTGTACTTGTTCCCAAGAAGTCCTAAGGATGAATTCTAACCTCTCCCCTCTCTCTTTATACCTTCTCCATTTGCTCTTGGTGTTTGTAAGCCATTAGAGGAGTGACACTTGTGACTCTAAGCATTCCAAAGTCAATTCAAGGTGGAATTAGGATTGTTATTGCTATATAAAAATCAAGGTATGTTCTTCAACCCATTCATATGTTAATATCGATTTCATATACTAATATTAGGGTTTATGGTCTTGGATTCAAATCATGTACAATAAAGAAACCTAGATCCAAGCATTAGAGTTTGTATGAGCACATAGGATGTCTTATGACCAAAAAACCCATCAGCGGTATCAGAGCCATTGGTTTGGTTTCAATTGTATGAAATTGATATATTAGGGTTTATTGCCAATAAACCCTAGGAGGCTAGTTTTTTTTTTTTTTTTAGATTAGGGTTTGCAAACCCTAATTTGCAAGAGTGTGAATAAGATCTTCAAATCCTTTCCTTAAACCCTTAAATTTCAAAATCTAGGGTTTGTTATAATCCCTTGTTTTTCGAAAGTTGCCTCCTCCCCAAGATAAGATCCTAATTTTTAGGGATTTGGATTATCCCATATCTTGTAATTATCCTCTAATTGTTATATATGGTAATTCAAGATCTTGCATTATCCATCCATATTTTCGAAATCTATATAGATATTTAAGGGATTAGGATAACTTAAATGTATAAATGGTAATTATCCTCATTATTTAAATAATCCCTTATGATTTAATAATTAAATTAATAGTCTAATTCAAGATAATTATTAAATCAAGAGTTTTAATATTTAAAATTTTAATTTAAATGTCATAAATTCGAAATTTTAAGATAGATTAAAACTAAATTGTTTTGAAATGTTTCAAAACTTGCCCTCAAGTTTTGAAATTTAAAACTTGATTAAAAAGGTTTAATTAGGAGTGTTAAATTCTAAAACCCTAGTATTGTTTTGAAAAGTTCAATTTACACCCTTATGGTTTTATTAATTAATTAAGGTGTATAATTAAAAGAAGTTTAATAAATCCATAAAAGTTTAGGTTTGCAATTTAATTGAATTAAAAGTATAATTGTTAAATTTGACCACATAGTATTTTAAAAGTATAAAATGCACCCTATACTATATATAACATTAAAAGTCTAACATTATATATATGTATGAGTAAAAGTCAGTCTTACCGTTAGTAGGCCTCATTCATGAAGCTGGTCTATAAGGGGTGTTTAAGGAAATTGCCTATAAAATGGCGATTGAATGGGTATCCATTCTTACCCACCGCACTCTTGACTAGTGGAGGGTCGTTAGCCGAACGGGTAGGATATAACGAAACCTTCCATTATAAGTATAATGAAATACAAAGTAACTAGATGTCTTTCAAATTCCCAATCTTAGTTACTTAGGCAAAAGTGAATTGATGCAATTCCATGAAATTACACTTTGTGCCCTTGCGAAGACGTTAGTGGAGTGTGTGTGGTTAACTGGCACACTAAATGGTTCTATGCAAAGGTAGCAAAGGGTGACTCAATGTTTGTCATAGTTCGGTGGAGCGTGTGTGGTTTACCGGCACATCGAATAGGTGACTGTAACATGTGAGGGCACCATGTAAGTTTGCATGGTTATTCACACCCGCTTTGTGATCCTCGGCATCCCAGTCACAAACAAGAGGGGCATATCGAGATTTAAACATGCCATTGAAAGTTCAATGAATCTCAAAGGATCCAGGAGTTTTCATAGATTTAAAACTTAAATTTCTTTTTCGTTTTTCATGGTGGAAATTAGTGAATCGTCATTCACTTACCTTCAAATATTCTGCAATTAGGGTTACGGCATCCCTCTCCCGAGTTGTAGAATATTGTGTTGGGTCCTAGCCTTAGTATTTCATTTTGGTGATTTACTAAGGACTCAATCGATCAACTAACTTGAATTTATTTTCTCCCGTTTTGTAGATGTCAAAGTTTGACAACTATGGTCTTCCCAAATCCCGTAGAACAAGCATTCCACATGAAAATGATATTCCACGATTCGATCGAGGAACAAGAAATCATGCTTCACTTCCCTCCTCCTCCTCCAATTATTCTCCCTAACCCACAAGATTGTAGAATTGAAAGGTTCAAGGTCACTCAAGCCCTTTTGGCAAGTAAACATAAAGAAGGAAAGTCGGTGTGTGCACACGTCTTAGGGATGAAGTCACACATTGATAGGTTAAGAATGATGGGATCCGTTGTCGGTGAAGAGATGGCTCTTGATTGGGTTCTTCAGTCACTTCCTAACTCGAATAGTGAGTTCGTAAGAGAGTACTATATGATGAACCACGACGTGACCCTTATTGATCTCACCTATATGCTTATTGTTGCTGAATCAGCAATGGTTTGGCGCAATAGAAAAGCAAAGTTGATTGGTGAATCTGCCTTCAAGACCTCTATGGATATAGACAATGGCAATGAAAGACATGCAACGATCGAAAAGTTTGATCACAAGAGAAAGGCGGTGTCTGAAGTAGTTCCATGTGTTGTTCCAAAAGAGTCAAATTGCTTTATTGCCAAGAGAAGGGGCATTGGAGACAAAGTTACCCTATTTACCTAAGAGATCTAAGAGATGGGAGAGTCAAAAGTATGACTACGCTTCAGGTAAAATCCACTATCTAACTCCGTTAAGTTCCTATTCATTGATTCTTAATACATGATGTGATAAGATTGCATTTGAATGTTTTGAAGGATCGGTGAAAAGAAAGGAAGCTTGATAAGAGAGCAAGATGAATCTAATCACAAGAGATGGATCTTGATCGCATGGACTTGAAGATTGGATTTTGAGCTTAGATAGTTATGACAGAGTCGTTAGAAATTTTCCTTTTACATAGTTTTCAATAGATTTTGCATTGTAAGGACAAATGTTTTTCCGCTGCTTTTATAAATAAAATAAATTTTGTTTGACTTATTTATTTACTTCCTTGCAATGAAATCGTTATAAAATTGATGTTTGCATATGTATACAACGAATGGATATGATTCTTAGTTATGTTATTTATGGAAATGTCGAGAATTTACCAAATAGGGAGAGGTTCTCATCGCCCAAGTTTCAATCGGATAGAAACTTGGAATCACGCAACTTGGTTGCATGATGAATGAGAAATTTCATATTTGGAAATTAGACAAATTCGTTGACAAGGTGTCAAGTGAAGGACTAGGAGATCGAGTACACAAAGTTGTGTGTTGATCAAGTTCACCATAAGAGTAACAAATATATTCGTCATGATATACTAAAGGCTTAGTAAATATGATTACACTTACAAGATTAAGTGTAATTCTGAATTGATTAAAGGGTTTAGATCAATAGTAGAACGAATAAGAAGAATCAAGTAGGCAGAAAGATAAAAGTTTCTCCATTCTAAGAAGAAGGGAGAGTAGCTTTTATGCTTTATAATGGGTCTCAATGATTAAGAACCATATCTCAATTGATCCTCTAAGTAAGTCTTAGTACAATTGTATGTTTGAGAAGAGGAATCAAGAATTGAAGAAATGGTTAAATCAAGAAGTCTATCATACTTCGTTGCAATAACAAGTCTTAAAGTTAAGATTGTGACAATGAGTGAAAAGTATTAAAGGTTTATAACATTCATCAAATGTGGAAAGTTGTGATGTCTTGAATAAGACAAAGACCGACTAGGACCAATTTATGAAGTGTTTTGATAAAAACTACACTAACTCTTGAATATTTGTTTGTCAAAAAATGGTTATTGACAAGAGAATCTTATATGTCAAGGTTTCAGTGGGAGTCTTAATGGTCTTGAAAGGTTTCAAGAACAAATCAAATAAACCTTATCGATCATCACTAGCACACGAGTTAAGGTTTACAACCTATCATGTTGACATAATTTTGTTTCTGTGCTGCTCCAATTGAGTTACTTATGCATGTGAGTCCTATGAGTTCTCATTTTGAACGCATAAAAGGCAAAGCACCTTGATCAATGAAAGGTACATTGATAGGAAAAGGTTGAGATGCTTAACTACTTGGAAGACGTGGTGGACAGCTGTGCTACCATAAGGCAAGAAATCAAGATTAAAAAAAGGCTCGGTCCATATGAATTTGAATTTGTCGTAAACTTTGGTTTTAACAAATTCACATGGATAGGAACAAATACACCATTTAAATCTAAGTGTCATAAGATTTCCTCCGTCATGAAAATGATTGTGAGGAAATGCTTTCACTAAGAAAGATTTTAAGAAGATAGTGATTGTAAAGTTGCATTCTCGAATTCGATCATGGTTACGATATCCCTTTCCATAATTTGAATTGTGAGGTTTGGCAATTAGTCTTAATTGTTGAGACACACATATGAACTATCTAAAGACAAAGGTGTATAAGTTCAAGAAGCCTTGATAAAAGATTATCAAAGCACTAAGTATTAGAAACATGGACTTAAGAAATTCAATAGGTATTGTCTCTCTGAAAGTTAAGATGTTTATGAATACATGTCGAAGCTAGTGGGAGCATAAGTGTTATGTTTTATAGTAATCATCATGATAGTGGGAGCATAAAAGTTATGATTGTATGATTATTATAGAAAGTATTGCAAGTTGGCAATATTAATTATAGAAAAACAAGAGTTATACCTTGCAAAGTCGTAAGGGTTGTAAAGTTGTTTTGCTATAATTAAGGGAGAGAATATTATGCTTCATTTCAAATCTAAAGGATTAGGTTGAGAAATGTTGATAAATTTAGTCAAAGGTACATAGTGTGTTCTTAAAATTTCGATTATGATTACGGCATTCCTCTTCATAATTCGAATTTTGAGAACATAGCAAATAAAACATTATGCGTCGTGTCCCATACGCTTCGGGTATAGGATCGATTGCAAATGCTTTAATGTTTGACCATTCTAAAATTTTCCAAATGTCTAGCGCATTTAGAGGGAAAAAGGGACTAGAATTGGTTTTGACTAAAATAATTAAACAACTATCAAAGGACAATCCAAAGTTCGACGAGGATTGGTCGCTTGTGAGTAGTTGGAAGTATAGTATTGGAAAATATGGAAATGTTTCCATATTGGATGGACCATACCGACATCATTACAAATAGAAAAGATTCTATTAAGAATGAGTTGTCATGAGGAAAATATGGAAGCGTGTTCATATTAGGAAGTAAATATTGAAAATCTATGTCTAGATTAGAAACTTTTATGCAAAAGGATGTTCAAAGGAATGTACTTTGAGAGAGAGACATCATATCTAAGGAAATGTCTTGTAACAATCTCCGATAGAGGACTTTGTAATATCATTGGCAATAGTCTTTGAGACTTTGGTGCAGTGACATTACAAAAGTATCGTTGCATAAAGTGTTAGAATCTAGTATATTCTATAAGTAACAAGAATTTGATATTCTTGCACTTAAGAAAATGGATTTGGATTTGTAAAATGAGAATGATTGGAAATGTGTTCAATTTGTCTATTTCACAAAAGTAAGAACCATAGGTAAACATTGTGTGCATGCTAGGAGCATGGGACAAGTGTAATAATTCAAGTAAGAAGTTGATTACCCGAAACGACAAATAATGAGTAATCGATATGGTGATAAATAAAACGTGTTTTATTTATGCTCAAAGGGTTGAGGCCATATGGGATTAGTATTATTCTTGTGTTTCACTTTGCATATTTTGACTTCCAGAATAATTGAGTTTATTAAGAATAATCGAATTATTCAAACGGGCCACAGTCGTTCATATGTTGGAAGTAGATATGAATGAAGATTGTCGTGAATTAGTGTGTGGATTGTCGAGAAGAGTATTAGACATAAGCAAATGTTTGCTGCAACATTCATGAGTGCTTACGAATATGAATTTGAGCATTGGATTAAACCCACGCTCACTTGGATCACTCCATGAATTGTATCACGAGTGATTGGTGAGATGATAACATCTTATATTCTTGAAACCGAGATGTGTGAGTTGTATCTTGCTAATCGGTTGCACATTGATAATATGAAAATGCACTAGTAACTTGGTGTTATAAAACATATTGTTGTGTGTGATTTGGTTAGTGAGTGCAAGCAAGCATTGTATCAAAGTTTATCCGTTCCTTTTATCCAAAGAAGGATAAAAGCAATATCTTTTGGGCCCCTCGATGGTTTAGTGATGACAAACGTAAATGCTCAGCCGGGCTAGGGCTAATTTGATTTGTTTAATTAGTCTGTCGTCATAAATTGGAAATCAAGAAGTAGTACAAAGAGAATGATTTGAAATCATATCTCATACGATATCTAGAATGGAGGAATATATGATCCCTTATCTAAGGACACGCGTATCTGATAGGATCAGAGTTGACAGCGGCTTTGGAAAGCTACGATTGCAGATCAGGATCTGAAGTCATACGCAAAATAGTTATTAGACTTATCCAAGTGGGAGACTGTTGGATTAGTGTCTAAGTCCATAACTATTTTGGTATGTACTTGACCCGATGGTGCATAGTCCTTTTGGGTTGCCTTCACCAAAGCAACTTGATTGGAGAAATAAATAAAGAGAGAGAGGTTATTATGATTTATTAATATGTTATAAGAATAATATATTAAAGGAGAAATCATATTTTCTTAATTAATATTGGTCAATAATTAATTAGGAATTAATTTTGTGATCAAGTGTAATTAATTAAACTAGAGGGGCTGAATTGTAATTATGTGATAGTTACAAAATATGGTAATGGTTATCCTAAATATGGGTTGAACGAATTCAAGGAGATAAGGATCCTTGAAATCGTCCAAAGGATAAAGGATAAGGGTTTTCAAGGCTTATCTTATGGTTGCTTTGTGGATAAGCAACTAGATAAGGATAATGACTGAAACCCTATCTCTACACCTATATAAAGACCCTAAGGCATTAGAATTCGTGTACTTGTTCCCAAGAAGTCCTAAGGATGAATTCTAACCTCTCTCCTCTCTCTTTATACCTTCTCCATTTGCTCTTGGTGTTTGTAAGCCATTAGAGGAGTGACACTTGTGACTCTAAGCATTCCAAAGTCAATTCAAGGTGGAATTAGGATTGTTATTACTATATAAAAATCAAGGTATGTTCTTCAACCCATTCATATGTTAATATCGATTTCATATACTAATATTAGGGTTTATGGTCTTGGATTCAAATCATGTACAATAAAGAAACCTAGATCCAAACATTAAGGTTTGTATGAGCACATAGGATGTATTATGACCAAAAACCCATCATCTTATCCCTCCCAGAAGGAATAATAGAGTTTTTTGTGTATTGCGATGCATCCAACCAAGGGCTTGGTTGTTTTCTTATGCAAAGAGGAAAGGTCATTGCCTATGTCTCCCGTCAGCTTAAGACACACGAAGTCAACTATATAACACACGATCTTGAGTTAGGAGTAGTGGTATTTGCTCTGGAGATCTGGAGACACTACATGTATGGTACAAAGAGTACTATCTTCACACACCATCAGAGCCTTCAGCATATATTCGATCAGAATGAGCTCAATATGAGACAACGACGGTGGGTCGAGCTATTCAATGACTACGAATGCGAAATTTGTTATCACCCTGACAAGGCCAATGTAGTAGCTGGCACCCTGAGTCGGAAAGAATATCCTGGTCGTAGAGTCAAATCTTTGACTATGACTATCCATTCACACTTGTCCACACAAATTAAGGAGGCTCAATTAGAAGCCTTGAAACCTGAAATTGTGGCAGGTGAATCCCTGAGAGGGATGGATAAAAACTTAGAAGTTAAGAGTGGCGGAGCCTTATATCTCATGGATCATATCTCGACACTGAAACACGGTCGTTTCAGAGACTTGGTCATGACTGAAGCGCACAACACTAGATATTCCATCCACCCAGGTTTAGATAAGATGTATCTGGATCTTAAGAAACTATATTGGTGGCCTAACATGAAAGCAAATATTGCTACCTTCATGAGTAAATGTCTTACTTGCGCAAAGGTTAAGTTCGATTACAAGAAACCCTCAGGATTACAACAGCAATCGGAGATACCATAGTGGAAATGGGAGCGGAATACTATGGACTTTGTAACGCCCGCGTTTCCAGGCTAGGCATTATCATTGATGTAATATTATAGGTTAACCCTTGTAACTCTTTTTGAAGTATTAATGATGAAATATATGAGTATTATGTGAATTATGTGTATTTGTGTGCTTATTACTTAATTATGAAGATATAAGTAATAAAGGATAAAAATAAGCGTCAAAATTTAAGTGTGATATAAGCCCGATATCTTTACATAAAGTTGTAGTGGTCGAAACAAGGATTTCGGGGATATAAAGAACGCCGAAATCCGAGTTATAACGAAGAAGTTATGACATGTCGAAGTTTCGCGACAGAACCAACACGACGCTGAATGATGTAAAATATGAATTTAATATAAAGCGATATCTAGCCTTGGTGATCTAAATGGAAGTTGTAGAGTTCATTAAACCGAGAGCGTGCATAAAAAGAACGCCCAAATCTGACTTCGTATGAGGAAGTAATGATTTTCCGAAGTTTCGACTTAGCAGTATCCAACCTGAATCCTCGATGTGAGATAAAGTGATTTTTAGCCGAAACAATTTAAATGAGAATCGAAGATCTCATCGATAGTAGTGAAATGATAAAAAGATAGGCGAAAACGGACGTCGGATGAAGAAGTTATGATTTTCTAATGGAGTTTTCATGTCCCAGCCTATTAAAAATAATATATTAATAATATATTAAAACTAAAGTCAAAATTAGCCGACGGAGTCTAAACGAGAGTTGTAGAGACTTTTCACACCTATACGTGCATATAAAGAACATCGAAATCGGAGCTCGTACGCAAAAGTTATGGATTTTTCCAACTTTGGGACACAAAATCTGAGACTGGCTCAGCCTCACGACGTGAGGGAACCATGCTCACGACGTGAGTCTGTGAATGATGGGTTCAAGATCCTATCAACGAGTTGGTAAGTCTATGTGAGGAGACCTGATCGACCTCACGATGTGAGCCACCCATGTTCACGACATGAATACACCCTATAAATAGAAGTCGATGGTTTCGGGTTTAGGTGCTCATTTCTTCTCTTCTAAGTATCGTTACTCTGCGTAATTACCTTGATAAGCCATCCTGAAGCCCCGGTGTTCATGCTGAGACCCAAATCCAGTCTCGAAGCTTGAAGATCCTGAGAAGAAAAAAGTTTCCGAGCCGAAGCTCTGCCCACGAGAAGCCCAGTTCGTGAAGTGATTCATGTTTCACCGAAGAATACTACTCTTAGAGTCGTAGTGTTGTCCGATCATCTTCTGATCAGGTGAGTGTGTGGTTACTTTCTTCTAACGCATAATTATGAAGTATTTTATACGAAATACGTGTTATGTGTATATTTTGTTGTTATATGTATGAATGTATATTCACTTTATTCTATCTCATAAATATGATTTATTCTCTATGAAATACGTGTTATGTGTATGTGTCTCATCTGTTGTTTGGAATATGTATTGAATGAGAATGCTTGTAACATCCCGAGTCCAGGAGTGCAAGTTCGGGGTTCAAAGTGTAATTTTGAAGGGCAACTCGGCGAGTCCATGGGTGGACTCGGCGAGTAGGGTCGCGACTCAGCTCGCGTGTTAAGTGGCCAACTCGGCGAGTCCAAAGCTGGACTCGGCGAGTAGGCACTGTGCGAAGAAAACCCTACTTTCGGGGAATGATCCCTATATAAACGACATTATACCCTCTCCCCAGCCTCCTTACCTTCCCTTGAAGTCCAGAAAACCCTAGAAACATGATTGTGAAGGATTTTAGTGCATTTGAGCCTTGGAGAAGAAAGTTGGAGGAAGATCTTGGAGAGTTAGGAGGCTTGGAGCAAGGGGCTTTGCTTAGATTCGGATTCCTTGCTGATTGGGGGCTTCTCTTTGAGGTATTATCTCGTTTTGGATTGCTATTCATGTAGATTCATGATTTTTGGGTTGTATGGAAAGTTTGGCTTGTGGTATATGGAGTTTGAAGGTTAGATCTGAGGTTGCTACCTCAGATCTGGAATGGAGAAGGTCTAGAGTGCATTAAAGTCCCTGTTATTGAGTGATTGGTGAAGCCATCTTGTCCCAAACCCTATCCCTAGAGTGTAAAATGCCTAGATCTCTTTGGATTCACGTAAAGTTTGCCACTTTACGTGATGGAAGGGTCGTAGAAGGGTAGATCTATGTTTTGGATCAATTGCATGGCCTGAAAGGATTCTGTATGGGTTAAGAACAAGTGGTACTCGGCGAGTCAAAAGGGTGTACTCGGCGAGTTGCTTGAAGGCGGGCGGGAACTCAACGAGTTTGAAGAACAACTCGGCGAGTTGGTTGAAGATAGCCTTGGACTCGGCGAGTCTGTTCTTGGACTCGGCGAGTTTGTTCTTGAGGTCTTAGCCTTTCCAGGTTAAGCTAAGAATCGGTAAGTCAAGGGATGACTCAGTGAGTTGGAAGGGAGTCCTTTTCAGTATTGGGGGACTCGGCGAGTCAGCGGGTTGACTTGGCGAGTAGAGTCAGCCAGAAGGTTGACTTTGACTTTGACTTTGACCAAGAGTTGACCAGTTGACTTCCAGGGGTATTTTGGTAATTACTGGTATTTATTGAGTTCAGTCTTTTGGTATTATCAGTTGTGGAGTTCGTGTCGGAGGTTGGAGCAGCGTGATCTATCTTTTCAGTCAGTAGTTGCGAGGTGAGTTATCCTCACTATATCAACAGGGTCTAAGGCACCAAGGCCGGCCCTTTATCGGATTGTAATCCAGGTATTGTTGTTATGTTGCTATTTTACTATGTTTGCATCCTGGTAGTTAGGATGGTATTCGTTAGAGACCTGGTTAAGGTCGGTATCCTGGTATATAGGATGATGTTATGCTAGTGACCGGTTAGGTAGGTATCCTGCTTAGAGTATGTTGTGTTACGTGATCTGCTAGATCGGTTTGATTGAATATGAATTGTTATATGATTGTATGTTTATATGCACATGGTTGTTTGACTGAGGTTGGGTTGAGGCGGGACCTGCTTTATGCTGTAGGCCAACATACCCAGGGCGGACTGGTTGTTTCAAAGGCCCAGCGAGCGGTCCAGATAGGTTGTAGGCCCCACGAGGGCGGACCAGACGTGCCGAGGCTCGGAGAGTGGACCAGGCCGACTGAAGGCCCGATACGGGCGGATCGGTTATACTGTAGACTCAGAGAGTGTACCAGGTGGGTTGAAAGCCCGGTGCGGACAGACCAACCACACTGCAGACTCGATGTATATGGATAGGGTGGACCAGGTGGACTGTTGGCCGGTGCGGCGGACCAGTCACACAGTAGACCCGATATGCATGGTTGTTCCGTCATTCGATATGATATAGCATGTTATGTGTGTGGTATATGTGGTTGGTATTTTGGGGGTATCTCACTAAGCTTTCGGGCTTATAGTTGTTGTTTAATGTTTTTCAGGTTCTTCAGGAGACCGTGGCAAGGCAAAGGCGTCATCGTACCGCTCCTCGTGTTTATGTTTTATGATATGGACCTGGGAATACTCTGTTAATAAATGTATTGAAAACCTTTTTTTAATAACGTGATTAAAATGGGTTGTTTTTGAAAAGTTAAATTTTGTTGAAATTTTTGGTCGTTACAAGTTGGTATCAGAGTCTTGGTTTGAGTGAATTGGAGAAACATTCGTGTGAATCCAGTCTCAAATCAGGGAGAGTTTTTAAAAGAGAATTTAAAATGGTTTTCAAATTAAGTAAAAGGAGGACGCGGAGGTACGATCAGCCGGAGCCAGTAAGTAACCCCAAAATACCATACATGATATTTGTTTTCGAGCTTTGATAGAACAACATGCTAGTACTAGGCTAGGGATCTTCAGGATTTCATGATAATGTTGCCTATTTTATGATGCCTGCTAGCCTATGGTTTCCTTCTGTATGAGATTTTCAGTGTTCCTCTAGGAGTGAGGATTGAGCGCTTGCTATGTATATTTGTCACTAGGGTGTTGTGGTAGTACTTCATACAAATTTGGGTAGGTGTGGAAGGTAGTATGGGCCCGTACTACTGAAAGCACAGGACCCATATGCGTATCAGGGAAACCATGACCTCTAGGGTTGGATTGGGAGTTGGTTCCCAGGTTAGTGGGAAGTATCTGAGATTTTGTGATGTTTTTCGGTATGGTGGTCACGAGGCATGCTGGTAGTGGATCCGGGTCGGGATCGGGAGCAGGAGAGGGAGGTCAGGGCGGGTCTGTACCGCCCGAGGTTGTTGGTCAGATGAGTACAGGCGAGTTGGATGCTAGGATACGTGAGATCCCGCATGATGAGGTTGTTGCGTTGTTCCGGGCCGAGCTGCCATAACTGTTTGGGTTTATCAAGACCGCCAAGGTGGAGTATTTTGATGAGCGTTATGCGGCTCTCGCAGAGACAGTTGCCGCGGCGGCTACAGCGGCTGTAGCAGCGGCTGGGGGAGGAGCTGGTAGAGGTTTCCAGTATCGGGACTTTGATAATATGAAGCCCCCTACCTTTGATGGAGTTCAGGACCCGATTGTTGCTATGAGATGGTCATCAGACGTGGAAGGGTGTCTCTTCACATGTTCATGCCCTGCTGATCAGAGGGTAAGGTGTGCTCGGAACCTGTTGAGGCTTGGGGTGAAGGATTGGTGGAGATTGACCACGGGGTCATATTTGGATGCACAAAGGGCTGCAGTTTCATGAGATCAGTTCCGAGAGATGTTTAGCACTCGTTATGTTCCACGGGTTGAGAGGGAGAGATTGGCTCATGAGTTCCTTGAGCTGAAGCAGGATTCGGAGTCGGTGATGGAGATCACCAGGATGTTCACTGAAAGGGCAATGTTTTGCCCCGAGTTTGCTTCGGAGCAGGCTTAGATGTCCCAATATTTGAGTATGCTCAAGAGGGATATCAGACAGTTCGTATCTACGCAGAGGTGCGAGACCTTGTTAGAGTTACAGGAGGCCGCCTGGCGGCGTGAGTTGGAGCTTGAGTTGCAGTTGCGAGAGCAGAGGCAGGCTCCGGTGCAGTCGCAGCCGGCGCCGAAACAGTCTAAGACCGTTGATTCTAGATTGGGAGATTAGAGCAGCCACACTTGTGGGAAGTGTGGGAGGGGTCACACCGGAGTTTGTCAGTCCGGTGGTGAATGCCTCAAGTGCGGAAGGGAGGGACACTATGCGAGGGATTGTCGGTAAGCAGTCCCGAGTCGGCATTTGAGGATCTGTTATCATTGTCATCAGGTTGGGCACTTGAGGGTCAACTGTCCACAACTTATTGCAGGACCGGTGCAGGCTCCAGCATCGGCCACGTTGAGGATCACAGGTGGAGGTCAGGGTGGAGTGGAGCCCCCAAGGGCTCAGGGTCGTGTTTTTCAGCTTACAGCGGAGGAGGTCAGGGCAGTGCCGGATGCAGCTGCGGGTATGTTTCTTCTTGTTGTCTTATTATTTTATGATTATTGTGGACTATTGTTTATCTTATAGTCTCGTTGCATGTTTTCGGTATTGTATTCTTTGATTTTGAGGGTTATGGCATGGTTATGGGCTTAGTGTTAGAAATTTCGTTGATTATCATTCATGAGGGTTGTTCGTGGGAATCGGGTATTGGTCTGGATGTCGGGTAGCATCTGCAGTCTACGGAGTGGTTAGCTGAAGATCGAGTTTCTTTCGAGTTCGGGGTGATCAGTGTTGATGTGGGATTTGTGAAGGTTGCTCGTGTTAGTGGGAATCAGTTCACGTGTAACTGTTTATGACGGGCAGGTTGTTGAGGAAGGTCGGCAATGGCGACCGGTGGTTGATAGTCAGTGCTCTAAGTGGGGGAGAATTGGAGAATTCTCTGGGAAAAATCGATGAGTATGAAAGGTTTTTTAGCTGCATGGGATTCAGTAGTGTCTCGGTCAGCCAAAGGCGTAGGCTTGTATAAGTAAGTGGCAAGCGTGTGGGGCGGGATGCAGACCAAGAGTGATTGATTGTTGAAGGCCTAGGATCGGGCCGGGACTGAGTACATGGGATGGATGTGGAGTTCGGAACCCCTATAGGGCTAGAACAGTTTGCATGGGAGGAGTTTTCCCGAAGGAGTAACTCGGAATGTTGAAGTGCTAGTTGAGCGGTCCGGATAGACTGAAGGCCGGTCGGCGTGGCAGTCAGGCCCTAGGCTCGGAGAACGGTCCAGCTAGAGTGAAGGCCCTGGAGGGCGGTCCAGGTCTGCTGAAGGTTATGAGAGTGGCCCAGTTGGCTGAAGGCCTGGTAAGGCGGTCCAGTCATGCTGAAGACTCTGCATGTGTTGTTAGATCGGTGCGAGGAAATGGATTGAGTTTGTCGCGATATGTTAGCGTTGTAAGGTCTGGCCCCGGATACTGATCACGATTAGTGGAGGTAGTGCATGGACTTGAGAGCTTTCGCGACTGGATTCAGAGTATGTATGGTGCATGGGATAGCGGTTATGCCATAAGGAAATGGTGTAGTGTTGGGTGAGCACCGTGGCACTTGTGGTAGTGTCAAGGCAGCCAAGTGGATCTCCTTGGTAAGGAAAAAGGAAAGGAATGTAGCTTTGAGAGGGAGTGTAAGTCACGGAAGTGAAATCAGTAGTGCGAAGTATGACTGGAGTGTTTCAATTATGGTTATTGCGTAGTGTGTGCGGCGGTGATATGGAATCACATCCGGTTTGGATGTCTGCCGAGGTCACGGAAGGAAATTCCGAGGGTGTAAGGTCAAGGGGCTCGTAAGGGATGCAGGGATTGAGTTTTGGATTCCCAACTTGATTTTGGTGAAGGAGTTGTGTATGTAGTGGTAATTCATGGGGGATGTTTGGAGGTATTGTCAGTTTATCGAGTTTTCCAACCCGAGGGTGCTAGAGCCCGTTCAGCATGGGGCAACAGATTGCGGAGGGGAACTCATGATAGTTGCTATGAGATTAAGTAATATATCATCCTGTCAGCATGGAGTGGGTAAAGTTGAATTCAGACCGGGATTCTGGTGGTTCAGGTATTATCTCTAGCTCGCATGAGTCAAATGCTTGTTGTGAATTGGAGCGAGCGAAGTATCAGGGGGTGGTACTCGGTGGTTAGATGTGGTTATCAAAGGATGAGGCCGGTGGCCGGCTTGAAGCAGTGGTCAGGACACCGCAAGAGGGAAAGTTGGGTTTTGAGTTCCGATGGCTGTGTTTTGAAGAATCTGGTCTGGTTAATGCCAGCAGGTGCATTGCAAGAGTAGTTCTGAAGTTGTGTTACCGTAGGCTTCGAGGATGAAGCCTAATTTAAGTGGGGGAGAATTGTAACATCCCGAGTCCAGGAGTGCAAGTTCGGGGTTCAAAGTGTAATTTTGAAGGGCAACTCGGCGAGTCCATGGGTGGACTCGGCGAGTAGGGTCGCGACTCAGCTCGCGTGTTAAGTGGCCAACTCGGTGAGTCCAAAGCTGGACTCGGTGAGTAGGCGTTGTGCAAAGAAAACCCTAAATTCGGGGAATGAGCCCTATATAAAAGACATTATACCCTCTCCCCAGCCTCCTTACCTTCCCTTGAAGTCCAGAAAACCCTAGAAACGTGATTGTGAAGGATTTTAGTGCATTTGAGCCTTGGAGAAGAAAGTTGGAGGAAGATCTTGGAGAGTTAAGGGGGCTTGGAGCAAGGGGATTTGCTTAGATTCGAATTCCTTACTGGTTGGGGGCTTCTCTTTGAGGTATTATCTCGTTTGGGGTTGCTAGTCATGTAGATTCATGATTTTTGGGTTGTATGGAAAGTTTGGCTTGTGGTATATGGAGTTTGAAGGTTAAATCTGAGGTTGCTACCTCAGATCTGGAATGGAGAAGGTCTAGAGTGCATTAAAGTCCCTGTTACTAAGTTATTGGTGAAGCCATCTTGTCCCAAACCCTAGCCATAGATTGTAAAATGCCTAGATCTCTTTGGATTCACGTAAAGTTTGCCACTTTACGTGATGGAAGGGTCGTAGAAGGGTAGATCTATGTTTTGGATCAATTGCATGGCCTGAAAGGCTTCTGTATGGGTTAAGAACAAGTGGTATTCGACGAGTCAAAAGGGTGTACTCGGCGAGTTGCTTGAAGGCGGGCGGGAACTTGACGAGTTTGAAGAACAACTCGACGAGTTGGTTGAAGATAGCCTTGGACTCGACGAGTCTGTTCTTGAGGTCTTAGCCTTTCCTGGTTAAGCTAAGAATCGGTGAGTCAAGGGATGACTCAGTGAGTTAGAAGGGAGTCCTTTTCAGTATTGGGGGACTCGGCGAGTCAGCGGGCTGACTCGGCGAGTAGAGTCAGCTAGAAGGTTGACTTTGACTTTGACTTTGACCAAGAGTTGACCAGTTGACTTCCAGGGGTATTTTGGTAATTATTGGAATTTATTGAGTTTAGTCTTTTGGTATTATCAGTGGTAGAGTTCGTGTCGGAGGTTGGAGCAGCGTGATCTATCTTTTCAGTTGCGAGGTGACTTATCCTCACTATATCAACAAGGTCTAAGGCACTAAGGTCGGCCCTTTATCGGATTGTAATCCGGGTATTGTTGTTATGTTGCTGTTTTACTATGTTTACATCCTGGTAGTTAGGATGGTATTCGTTAGAGACCTGGTTAAGGTTGGTATCCTGGTATATAGGATGATGCTATGCTAGTGACCGGTTAGGTCAGTATCTTGCTTAGAGTATGTTGTGTTACGTGATCTGCTAGATCGGTCTGATTAAATATGAATTGTTATATGATTGTATGTTTATGTGCACATGGTTGTTTGACTGGGGTTCGGTTGAGGCGGGACCTGCTTTGTGTTGTAGGCCAACATACCCAGGGCGGACCGGTTATTCCGAAGGCCCAGCGAGCGGTCCGGATAAGCTGTAGGCCACACGAGGGCGGACTAGACGTGCTGAGGCTCGGAGAGTGGACCAGGCCGACTGAAGGCCCGATGTGAGCGGACCGGTCATACTGTAGACTTAGAGAGTGGACCAGGTGGGTTGAAGGCCCGATACGAGCCAACCAACCACACTGCAGACTCGATGTATATGGCTAGACGCGGAGGGTGGACCAGGTGGACTGTTGGCCGGTGCAGCGGACCAGTCACACAGTAGACCCGATATGCATGGATGTTCTGTGATTCGATATGATATAGCATGTTATGTGTGTGGTATATGTGGTTGGTATTTTGGGGCTATCTCACTAAGCTTTCGGGCTTACAGTTGTGGTTTAATGTTTGTCAGGTTCTTCAGGAGACCGTGACAAGGCAAAGACGTGATCGTACCGCTCCTCGTGTTTATGTTTTATGATATGGACCTGAGAATACTCTGATAATAAATGTATTGAAAACCTTTTTGTAATAACGTGATTAAAATGGGTTGTTTTTGAAAAGTTAAATTTTGTTTCGTTACAATGCTATACTGGTTTTAAACTATGTATAAAAATATATTTTTATCTACTAATATGTCGGGTATAACATGGGTAGATAGTTGTGTGATAAACAGATGAGAGACGTCAATGTTGTTTTTGATTCAGTCATCTAGCGGAGTTTAGATGACAACAACAGACTTTTCTAGACAGTCCTGTGGAACGCTAGCAGGTTCGCCACCTGTAGGTGTTAATGAACTTGGGTGTTCATTCGTTGTACTACATCCCCCTCATGGTTGCCTTATTTGACATATATTGCTGGGAAACCCCCAAAGCATGTGTTGTCACCCCGATGAAATATTTTTAGACTAGGTCCCTTATGTTAGTTGTCTTAGGGATATAAAGTGAGAATAACGGGAATGAGTAATTGGGTTATTGTTCGTTGGTAGAATTAAATATAATTATTTATTGTGGGTTGAAAACCCTATATGCTCACCAGGCTCCCAAGCCTGACCCACTCAGTTTTATTTGTATTACAGGAAGTGGCGCAAGGGCATAAGATGGATGAATCATCAAGTTGTTTTGTTTATAAGTTTGTATATGTATATATTTGTTGAACGACTTGTAATGTTATCGTTTATGCTTCATGTCTGTATCGGAACATGACATCCCGAATTTTGATTATATAATGAAAATACATTTCTTGATGAAATGCTTTGGTAAATATTATTTTATCATACCTTGTTTTTTGGGAACAAATTCCGCAACTCTTTCAAATCAAAAGGATTTACTCTGAAATTATTTTAAAAGCATAAATGAAAATCGGTCTTTTTTCTGGCCGAGATTTTGGGGATGTCACAGACTTTATAACCAAGTTGCCCAAGACCACGGGTGGACTTGATACCGTTTGGGTCATCGTCGACAGATTGACCAAATTCGCGCATTTTCTACCGATCAAATAAACTGACAAGATGGATAAGCTAACAAGAACTTACATTAGGGAGATTGTATGACCACATGGTGTTCCTATATGCATTATCTCTGATGGAGATAGTAGATTCACTTCAAGGTTCTGACAGTCGCTACAAAGTTCCCTAGGAACTAGGCTGGACATGAGTCGCTACAAAGTTCCCTAGGAACTAGGTTATGACAGTCGCTATAGAGCATGTGTGATTGACTTTGGAAAGGCATGGGATACTCATTTACCCCTTGTCGAATTTTCCTACAATAACAGTTATCACACGAGCATAAAAAGGTTGCTTAATTTGAAGCTCTCTATGGTCGTAAGTGCAGATCCCCTCTGTGTTGGGCCGAGGTGGGTGACACACAGTTAGCTAAAGGACAATTTCCTGACAACACTCTCATAGGTTCAGAAATCATACGGGAAACAACAAAGAAGATCGTTTAGATTTGTGAACGATTGAAAGCCTCTAAAGACCGACAGAAAAGCTACACTGACAAAAGGAGGAAACCTTTGGAATTCTAGGTGGGGGACCATGTCCTATTGAAAGTCTCACCCTGGAAGGGCTTGATACGCTTTGGAAAGCTAAATCCAAGATATGTAGGGCCTTTTAAGATTCTCGCTAGAATCGGCCCAGTATCTTACAAACTCAATCTACCTCGCGAACTCAGTAACGTATATTCTACTTTCCACGTCTCGAACTTGAAAAAGTGTCTGTACGATGAGACTCTTGTAATCCCACTTGATGAGATCGAGATTAATGAAACCATCACCTTCGTGGAAGAACCAATTGAGATCATGGACCGAGAGGTTAAGCAAACGAAGCAAAGCCGTATCCGAATAGTGAAGGTTCGCTGGAATGCCAAGCGAGGACCTGAATTCACTTGGGAGCGTGAGGATCAAATGAAACTGAAATATCGTCACCTCTTTACTTAGTTATTTGTAACTACTTAATTGCTTAAACTCTAATTTTGGGACGCAATTCTCTTTAACGGGGGGATGATGTGACAACCCGAAATTTCTATCTTATACGGTCAACCAATTCAATCAAAGTCAGACTTGTTTCTACTATCAATTAACATTGTTTAGAGTCTGTTTGAGTGTTGTAAGCTTAGTACATTCAAGGATCGGGTGTTAGGAAGTATCTGCTTGAGCCATTATGCCTTAATCAAGCTTTAAACCCCATCATATGGAGTTTACGGCCACACCGCCATGAGTTTACGACCATAAACTCATGTGGGCCGTAAACTCATGCTATATGCATGAAGTTTCATCACTTTTCCTCAATTCTCTTCCATTCCAAATATAAGAACCCGATTTATCTCTCAAGTCTCATAGGATCTTCATATTGATATTCCAAAAATGTAAGAATTCTTTCCATTTAATTAGTTGATACAAAGCTTTATCTAGTCCAAACTTTTGATTTCATCCATGAAATCATCTATTTTGGTTAGATCTTCAAGAAACACCAAGAACACACACTAGTGTTTTTGGAGCTTAAACACCCTTTAAAGCTTCTAAAACATAAGTACACTATCCCTAGCTTGTTATATACTAGGAACACTTGATTTACACCTTGAAAACAACAAGAATTCAAGAACAAAAGGTGTTTACGGCCAATAACATCTCCCTTGGCCGTAAACCCTAATTAGATGTGCACTTGTGCCACAAATCCTTCATAAGGCTTGGACTTTAGGTATAGAACACTTCCTTGTGGTTTGTAAGATCTTAAAACACACTTAAGTGCACAATAACATGATTTTATGGCCGTAAACTCATAGGGCCGTAAACCCCTTTGGCCGTAAACTCATGTGAGTCTTCCATGTTGGCTGTAAACACCCTAGTGTGGCCATACAACCCTTATATACAATCCTATGTGGTTTAACACTTCGCTACAAGTGTTTCCTAGTCCCTGAGGTTGTTCCATTTCATGACTAGTTGTTATAAACACTAACTGTATTCATATACGTGTCATTATATGATAAATAGGATCTGTGTGTGCTCAAGCCTTCACTTGACACTTAGCATTCTTTATCGATCTTACATTCGAGTTACTCACTACAGGTGAGTTCATACCCATTAACTTATATTTTAAATAATTTTAAATGCTTTTACCCGGGGGGGGGGGGGGGATACAAGTAGAAAACATGTTAGTTATATAATCATTCACATGTGATTTATAACTATGTTTCAAACAAAGGATTTCATATACTTTAAACCGTGTTATCAAACAAACTGCTTTTAAATCGTTTTATAAACTGACATCAAGTCATTTATATTTATTGTTAAACTCTTCAAATGTATTACAAACCTTCTTTTAAACTTATATATTGTCAAAAACATGTCTATATATGTATGGTTATATAAGTAATGTTTAAAGGACTTAGAACTGATAACTCGCTTTATTTCCTTTTCCTTGTTTAGATGTGGACTTAGGGTATCGATTATTTGTCCGAAGGTCGTCTAAATACTAGTTATATATTATGTATATATATGTAGATATAAAATTACTATCAATCAGTTCAGTACCTTTGGGTAGCAAAGGTATACATTCATTCAGACTACATAAATTACTTGTAAACTATAATAGGTATAGTTTAGGATGATACTATCACTATACAAATACTATAACAAAGAATACTATAACAGAAAATACTAGACAGAGAATACTATAACAAAGAATACTAGACAGAGAATACTATAA
This sequence comes from Lactuca saligna, assembly GCF_052625555.1. Classification (NCBI taxonomy): domain Eukaryota; kingdom Viridiplantae; phylum Streptophyta; class Magnoliopsida; order Asterales; family Asteraceae; genus Lactuca; species Lactuca saligna. Next base: position 165,317,367 of record NC_136422.1, on the reverse strand, counting down.
CATATAATACTAGACAGAGAATACTATACATATAATACTATACATAGAATACTATTACTAAATCAAGAATACTATAACAGGGTCAAGATAACTCAATGTGAGATACTATTTCTTGACACAACAACCATTTTGTTGTGTTACGTTTTGTAACCAAAATCTTCTGGAGGGAGAGAGTGAGTTTGTGTATAGATATATACTGGATTGACTATCATACACCTTGTTGTTTGCTACAGTGGGACTTGCAAGTCTACGAGTGTCAAATGTCATTTCTTCCGATGTCTTTCATCGTCGTGTTATAGTCGGTACTAGTATGGGTACAACCTTATCACATTTTACCTTAAATAAACCATTGGTTTTAAGGTAGTTATTACTACGGTTGTTACTATATATAATACTGTAGTACATATACATTTTCCTATTATATTCAAATTGTGATATTCTCACATAAACGGTAATATAAAACTATATTTTGATAATGATAGTCATACTTGGGAAAAACATTCACTTTTACAGAGAAACCAACATATAAAATAGTCGGGTCTTGGTAGAAGACTACTTTTTATATTAGTAGAAAATATAGGATTTTCTAGGAGCTTTCAAACATATACAAACATTTATAATGAACATATTACAAACACTTTCAGTGACCTTATACAAATATTGACACTAAATACTTATGAACTCACTAGCTTAAATGCTGATCTACGCTTTCAAAATAACTTGTATTATCAGGTAACCAGTAGACAGGTACCGATAACCAGGTTTTGAGAAGATGGAGCATGTTCAAGACTCGTATTTTATGTTGATTATTCATTTTTGGTGTCTTACTACTTTTAAAGAACACACTTGTATCAAATTATACTATTAATGCAATGGATGATGTTGTTGCTTGTTTACTACTTTGCATTGTTATGATATTGTACATGACGTCCTCCGCCATCGAACGTTTCCGCTGTTCCGGTTTTGGGGTGTGACAGCTAAGCAAAAGTAGGAGTCCCAACTCCCACCAAAATCTAAGAGTATTACACTTTTTCTTCACGAGCTTTCAAAATTCCAACTAATCGTGACATCCTATAATCCATGAATTATTCATGTGCTTTCACTTTTGAAACAACTGTGCTTTCACTTTTGAAACAGTTGTCTTCCATTTGGGGCGAATTCCTTGTAGAAAAGGTCACATTCTTCTTTATTTCTTGACGCTTCAAAGTGTACTTCACTAATCGGATTAACAAGTAATTATATATTTAAAACATTTGATCTATACTTTCACCATACTTTTGTTTGAACGATCCAGACTCCGCATGCAAAGAAGTTTGAAGAAAATCAAGTTATTCATCGCTACCAGAATACAATTCTTTTAATTATTCCCATATTTTGAAAACAGTTTTACAATAACCCACTAATCAAAATGTACTTGGAGCAGAACCAGAACGAAATTCTATTTTTGTTTTCAAATCATATCCAAATTTTTCTTCACATCAAGAATGGTATTTAAATATTTATCAAGAAGTGCTTTGTACTCCGCAGTGGATGTAACTAAAGTCTTCGTCTTTGAGAGCAAATGTGGACTAACACTCATTTATCTCCAAACATGAGAACCAATTTTATTAATACCAATAAAATAATCCTCCATATGAAGTACCCAAATTTCATAATCGTTTGAAAAGGGTATAAACTCTGCTGTTAGAACCAATGCTGCTAACTAAATTAGATACGACGATGTGAGGATAACAATTAATATGGACGAAGGACTTGATGATAAAAATTGAATTCATCGATTTAAATAGAATTCATGCATTGTTACCAATTATAGGATACATAAACTATTCAATTACTAACAAATCATGAATATCGAGTAAGAATGAATGAAATGTAAGATCAAGATGTAAATATTTCTCTATATATTTCAATGAGAGTAAAAATCTCAGTTACACAAGAATATGTAAAAATGTGTAAAAGACTTACTCTCTCAACTAACTAACATCCCTATTTTATGGTGAACTATAAGGGATTCAGTTAGATTATAACTAATAAGGTTAAAACACATAATCAATGACACATGATACAAACTCTTAAACACAGTCACTTGGAAACCTTAGGTAAATAAATTCCAAAACTAACACATATTCAAAATCAGCATTACAATTAAGACAAAATATTACAGTTCAACATTTCGTAAAAGAGTATTACACAACATATAAAAAATTACAAGACCTAACATCTAGGAAGAGGGATGCGAGTACGGTGGGGTTTATGTCTAAACACATGCAAATCTGGCGACGATGGTAGTGATCCGACAAGTGGTGGTTCGGCGGCGATGGTAGTGTCGCACACCAATGAAGTGAGATAGAGAGATATAGAGTAAATGTAAGGAGTGGGAGATTTTATGGGTAAGATTTTTTTTTTTTAAAATTAAAGTAAGGCCATCCGTAATGCTCTTCACGACCAAGGGGCGTGGAGAGCTTCCAAGTCAGCCACCATGAGAAACCACGAATCGCCCACAATCTAGCTACTCTCCACAACCACAAAGAGAAAGAAAGAAGAGCAGAGAAGAAGAAGTCTGAGAGAGGAGAAGATAATGATTGGGCATTCTCCTTCATCCTGCCCACCACAACCGACAACGAAGACGAAGGATAACAGTGTCTAGGGGTGGTATGCACGAACCACTCTCGTTGCCACATCAACCACGACGCCTCTCGTGGTCGGTATACTAGAAGGCCTAATAAGATAACAATTAAAAAACTAAAAAAGAAATATTTAAAGGAATATTTGACAGTTAGGATACCAAACAAAACCACAAAAAATGTCACTTGTACGTAGAGCTGCACATTGGCGGTCCCATACTAACATTGGGTTGGTCTCAAAACGGTCCAGTCTTTTTGAGTCCGGTCTCGGAACGGTCCGGTCTTTTTTCAGATCGGTCCCGTTCGGTCTTTTTCCAATTCGGTCTTTTTCGGTCCGGTCTTTTTTTGGATCAGACTTTGTTCGGTCTCGCCTCTCAGTCTTTTCGTGTGTCCTTTTCGGTTTGATTTACGAGTTTTTTTGTTTGGTTTCGGTATTTTTCGATTCTTTTATTTTGGTTTCAACTTTTTTCCTTTAACAAATATGAGATTATCACCAAAATGATAAAATAAGATTTATTAAAAATGATAATTTAAATTTAATAAAAGAAAAAATGAAATAAATTAGATAGTTTGTGATTAAAATTTGTATACTTACGACAAAAAATTATAGTCTTTTTTTTTCCAGACCAGTCTTGTTCGGTTTCAGACCGGTCCGGTCTTTTTTAGAACCGGTCTCGAAATGGTCCGGTTTTTTTTGGACCGGTCCTGGACAGTATCAAGCCAGTATTTTCTTTCGATCCGATCTCGTTTTAAACTAGTTCGGCCTCAGTCTTTTTTTGGGTCTGATCCTAGACCCTTTTTTTGTGTAGGTCTACTTGTACGGGCTAAAACAACAAAAAAGTATTAAAAATTGGACTATCTCACATTTTTTTTTGCCAAAAATCATATATTTTTTACATCTACAATTTTTGCAACTTTTATCTATTATGTACATGTACAATATCAAAAAGTCTAACATGTAATGTAAGAAAAGCTAAGGGGGGTTTCGTGGAATTATACCAAAACACCATTCTCTTTCAAGCATTCTTATTTATCGATTTTCTCACGGCAGGAACAAATTGGTTCGCTTCGGAGGTAGTAGATTGAACACACAAACCCTAACAGGAAACCCTAGATCGTCCGGCGAGGAGAAACAGAGATGTCGCATTTTGGTAGAGCGGGCCCTCCAGATATCACAGATACCTATTCGCTTCTCGTGTTTAACATCACTTTCCGTGAGTTGATACTAATCTTGTCTTCTGATTTGTACAAACCCGAGATTCTGGTAAAAAAAGTTATATATCCTAAATTTGTTTTCAGGTACCACTGCTGATGATTTGTTCCCTCTTTTTGATAAATATGGGAAAGTGGTTGATGTTTTCATCCCTAGAGATCGCAGGTACGATTTCCCTCTCAAATTGATTCACAATTTCTCGAGCGATGTTAGGCGGCGTTGGCTGTTGTCTAGTAATTGAATCGTTATGAACGTGTCATTGTTTATAGATTTTGGTTTTTATAAATTTTATACCCCGATCGTGGATACGAATATTGTTCCAGTTCGAATTCTCTGTTAAAAAGGATAAAATGGATAAAGGAGTTATCATCTCTTAGCCTCTTACCTCAAATTCTGGGAAGTTATTATCTAATTTTTACCCAAGGACCTGATTGCTAAAAAGTATGATATATAATATCCACATTGATTTCTTTGCAAGTTCAACACATAAATTTCTCTAGCACTACCTTTTGTGAAGTCTATAGCTAACATTTGAACTTAAACTTAGTTATGTCTAATATCTGTTCAACACCCAGAAAACAGGGATTCTTATGCATCAAAATCCTTGCTGTCAATAACCCGCATGGATCATATGTAGCTAAGAAGTTATTTTAGCTTGAAGATTAAGCAAAACATGCTGTCAAGAACATAAGAAATTAAAACCTACTGCAAACTCCATAACATGGAGGAACTACTTTCTTTCATACAAGTTACATCTCTGCAATCCATATAAATATTTATCGAATGGCTATCCAAAGTCAAATAGATCTTCTTTTAAGCTACAAATTTGTAAATTCAAAAGTATTCATCTGTCATCTCTATATTTGCTCAAAACAGATAAAGATGATAGATTTAACCTAAAATTATATATATTTTTTAAACGAGTAATTATTGTGGTGATTAAAGGACTGGAGATTCTCGTGGGTTTGCCTTTGTTCGATACAAATATGCAGATGAAGCACAAAAGGCAGTTGAAAAGCTTGATGGTGAGTATTTGATCTTTCATTTTCTTGTAATGTATTTCCTTTTATGGATTGAAATAAATGCACTTGTGGCAATCCTTTCAGGAAGAGTTGTTGATGGAAGAGAGATGATGGTTCAATTCGCCAAATATGGGCCTAATGCTGAAAAAATGTGAGTCACATTCACATATAAAAATATAACATATTTCCAAATTCCAAGAATCAGAGTTGAAAAAGTATATGGTTGTTTTTCTTCTTGTTTTAGTCACAAGGGAAGGATACTTGAACCAGTAGAAAAGCTGAAGGGTGGATCAAGGAGCCGAAGTCCAAGACCAAGGTATGATGAGGATGTAATTTTGACCATTTTGCCCTTGTATTGGAGTTGATGTTTACTGAATGTAGTTCCAGGTATAGAGATGAATACAGGGGCTACAGGAGGAGAAGTCGCAGCAGAAGCAGGGACAGGGACAGATATTATGGCAGGGACAGAGATCGTTACAGAAGTAGGAGTAGGAGCCCTGATTATCATAGAAGACACAGGAGGGGTAGATATGATGATGATGATTATGATGATGATAGAAGCCCAAGTAGGTCTCCTGTAAGGTAAAAAGACCTAAATGCCCTTATCATTGAAAATAGCAGCCCTAAAAAGCTGTCCGTTTAAAGTTGATGTTTTGTTAAGAACCTCATGGACTATTCACTATGATTCTATATGTGTTTGTTACTTACATAGAAGTAGAGAGTACTACTCTTGAAAAGACTAGAATGCCCTTATCCATAGACTGATGGATTACACAGAAGCAGGTCTACTCCTCCACGTAGGACACCTTCTAGAAGCAGAAGCCCAGTAGGTGGAGGAAATGAGAAAGCATCACCACCCCATGCCCATGGTAGAGCTGATTCCAGAAGCCCTTTGCAGCGTTCTGATTCCGATGTAAGTTTTTTTTTTTTTACTTGTGGAATCATTGATTCCGGATGTTGCTATTTTTTTAACTGATTACTTTTTATCTTACTTTTGACAGGAATATCGACTGAAATAAGGTTTGAAAGATGGGTTTTTGAAGTAGTTTGCTGGTTGGTGCATCGTATTGTTAAGGTTAATATTTTTTCATCCCATGCATTTGCTGAGTATGTATGTTTAGAACTGATTTCGGTTTGCTTTTGTGTTGCTTTTGGATTTGGATGTTTATGAATTGGTGTTTGAAAGATGTTTATGGGTGTGTAGAAATTTGGGAACTGAATGTTTTTTTTTTTTGATGTGGTATCTGGAAGTGTTGATGTTGATGTTGCTGTGGGGGAGAGATGAGATTGTTGATGCTGTTGGTGTCTTTTTGTTACCTGAATTCAGCTTATGAGAGTGGTAAGAGAAGCAAAAAGTAGGAAATCTGATTTTATAGATATGGATATTAATATATTATGAATGAAAATGAAAAGACTTGCTGCTGACTTGAGATATTTTATTTGGGTAAAAAAAAGGAGTTTTAGTTGGTTGCTGAGAATGAGATGATCATGATCATGATACATTAGTTGATGATGATGATGATGATGATGATGATAGCTATGAGATGTTGTCATCCTTTGGTAGCTGTGTAGCAGAGCCTAATAATCAATCTCATTATTCTTCAAGGTTAGAAGTCCATGATTTGATATATGATAATGATATGCTTCTCCTTTTTTAAAAAAAAGTCTTTCTACATATGCATGTATCTTTAAGGAAAATTGCAGTAAATAGCAGGTTTTACAGGTTACAACATGGATTTTCAAAGAAGAGTAACCTGTAAACCTTGTTGTAGAAAGTCATAAGACATTTAGAACAGCATTATTAATTACTTATTCTTTCAGACATTAATATGACAAAAATGACTTATCAAGTACATACAAAAATAGTTGGTTGCCAATTCATGATACATTAATCCCAAATAGCAAAATGAATTGGTAATTTTTGTGCCAGTGTTGAAACTAATATATCATATCTTTTGAGTTTGTACAACTTTTGTTGATTTGAATTGAGGCAACAAGAAGCAATTTGCTTTTCATGTAATGATGAGATTATATGAATTTTTGCATATTGTTTGATCTCTTTTGTTAGTTAAATTGTTTTACTTATTTGTATGTTTGTTCGTTAAATTGTTTTACCATATCAGTGTCAAATATAACAAAATGGTCCATTTTAAGATTTTGTTTTTATGATTTTTTTTAAGAAACCAACTATGCCAAATCTTTTGAACATAGAGTCTATGTTCTCATTTGGAAGAAACCAACTATGCTAAATCTTTTGGACATAGAGTTTATGCTCTCATTTGGATGCCTATCAAATAATTTAAAATCATATATAACAATTAAAGTCTCATTATCTCTAACTTCATCATTGCCTTTGTGAGTATTTAACAAGGATATGCATCTTTCGTTTGTGGTTTCACAAAATGCAACGTGTTTTTTTTTTTCGTCTTCCATTTAGAGCAATAAAATTTCTAGCTTCATAATTTTGATAGAGGTTAGTTCATCATAAGATTTTACCTTTTGAAAATTTCATTTACATTACTACCGAAGCTTCTTTACTTTTACATCTTAGGGAGAAAGAAGTAATCCCCTCCCAACTCGCTTGACCCACATCTATTTTTTTTTTCAATCCACAATATATGAAAATTCTATCTTTTTCAACAAGTTCAATTAAAAAAATACAACACAACTAAGATATAGGTTTTAAAACACATGGTATAAAAGAAAAGCAAAGAGAGAGAGAGAGCGAGAGCGGTAACTTGATTGCTAAATAAGATTTTTATCTTAGTTTTTTAAATATTTTTTAATTGATTGGGTTAAAAAACATAGGGTTTCCATGTGTGCTGAGAAAGATGAAAAAAAGGGTTTTCATGTTGTGTGCTGAGAAAGATGAAAAAAAGAGAGAGAAAAACTGTTGTGGTAGTGGGTTGAGTGAGTTGGGAGGGAATTGATTCCCTCTTTCCTTAGGTTTTCCAAGTTGTATGTAAATTAGCATAATCATTTTTATAGTTTTCTAATGTTCTCTAAATATCTATAATTGAAAATGAAAACTTTATCAGTTTCAACCAAATGTTTTTTTTTCTAAAACTTTCATTGAAAATTAAAAATGAAAATTCAACTTTATTTTCCAAAAATATTTTCTGTAAACAACAAAACAGTTTTCAATAATGAAACACAAAGTTTTTCAATATTAATAATCGAAGGTCTACCAAACACAAAAAATAAACTTTTGTTACAGATCGTTTTTAAAACTTAAAAGATTTATAAAAGTAAAAAATCTGTACGCTGACCGTAGCCGCTTTAACGATTCTTCGAGGTGGTGAGGGAGAGGGACCGTCTTCAGCGATAGGCTAAGCTGCACTTTGGGACTCCGTTGCACATCACCAAGTAGCTCCCTAGATTTGTTAAGATTTATAAAATTAGATCTAATAAATTCTATAAAAAGTAGATCTTATATTTCTTTTATAAAAACTAGAGTTACTGCTTGAATACTAATTATAATTGCGCATTCAACCAACACAAATTAAATAACCAAATTATACAACAAGCTACTAAGATTTTAAGATTTAAACAACTACGCAAATATAAATGTATGTGTAGGGAAAGAAAATGAAAACAAGGATGCATAGTGGTTGGTAACTACGCCTAGAGCTTAATCCAGATGAATGCAATCTATCAAACTCACACACTCTAGCATTTACAAAGGAAATGTAACATTTAACCCTCAAATGTATATTACACTTTAAAGCAAATAAATAGACATAAATTGAAGCTTTTGTGTGAGGAAATATATACAATTTGGTGTTCTTTGTTGATTTGAGTATGAAAATGAGAGCAAAGTAGTTAGAAATTCATCAAAAGATTTTGGAAAATGAATGCAAAGCATTATGGCCTATGTACTTTTGCCAACATGGTGAACTTTTAAAAGGCTGAAACACGTGGCATTTATTGATTGAATTTCTTAAAGGAATTCTAATATATAATGTATAAAGAACGTTCTTTTATCTATTATTAGACTTGTAATTTTGTAAAATAATATAAGGTAACCAAACAATCTTATTTTTGAGATTTTTTTTCCGGAGATCCATAATATATAATGTATTAAGAACGTTTTTTAATTGGAGTTTTCACCCCGTAAAGTTTATAAAGCAAGCATTTTTGTAAATTAACATGACGCGTGTTAACAAAAAAATTATTATTTCTTTTTATCAAAAATTCTTTTACCAAATATCATAACTTAGGCTGTCCGGTATGGGATAGATCCCCACGCGTGAAGTCCGACATGGCACCTCAATCCACACGTCAACACCGCCCACAAGGAGCGTAGGTGTGTTGTAACTTGACCGGCTCTACGCTTGAAGACGACCAATCACCGATTTTCTTTCCAAATGATCAAAAATAAAACCATTGCATGTATATGTTTGTGTTAAAAAATATATATTTTTTTAAAATTATTTTTCAAATTTAAATCATACATCCTAACTATAAATACCAACAATTTTATACACATTTCACATTACAAACAAATCGGACGTACGATGCAGTAAATGGAAAGCAAACAAATCGGACGTACGATATTAGCGCGCTAAAACTAGTAACACGCAAATGGGGCAAAGTTTTTGGAATCGTGTTTTAGATCATTTTAGCGCTATTAGAAAAGCAAACAAATTGGACGTACGACGTAGTAAATGGAAAGTGGCGCGACCTAAGAGCAACTTGCACCAAATTTAATGTCATATTTGACAATCTAAAAAATACGCATAAAAGTGGTAGTAACGATTTCAATATTTTATCAACTGTAAGCTATCAATACAAGCTTACCAACGGCGGTAAAGTATTTGACCATCAAAAAGTGTGAGACGTTTGTCATGAGGGTCCAAAATGAGTCATTAATCGGATACGACACATTCAGAATTGACCACCAACTCCAACAAAAGGCCAAGTACTTCTGAGTCGGATGTGGATTTTGGCCTAGACCTTAATGATAACTTCGACGGCACCAAGATAGAGGGTCCACCCGAAATCAAACTTCGTCGACCACCGTGAAGGGACAAAGAGAAACAAGCGACGTCTTCATCCGGAAAAGCGAGTAGCGAAGACATACTTTCGGGAAAAATAGACAAAATCTCTAATTTTTCTTGAAAAAAAATAAAAAATGGAGAAAACTCGTCGCCAAAAAAGAGCACTTACCGATCTTCAAATTATACACACAAAGTCCAAACCGGATCTCGATCCGGAAAATCTAGCAACATTTTTAAAAATTCAACAAGACTGCGAAAAATATGACAATTAGGTTCTACGATTTTTAATATTTATGTTTTATTTTCAATGTTTTTTTAGTAAGTTAGGTTTAAATTTCTATGTTTTTATGTTTTTTTTAGTAATTTAGGTTTTAAATTTCTATGTTTTTTAAGTAATGTAACGAGTTTTTAAGTAATGTAAAATATTTATTTATGATTAATAATTATGTTTTTTTTATTTAATTTAGTATCAAAAAAATAAAAATAAAAAATATAAAGATAAATAATATGGAATGATGATCATTTTTCAAGGATAGTAGTGTGTTAGTAAACATGTAAAGAAGATAACATGACACAAACACTTTTCTAATAGGGATGTAATGACCATACCTCTTAGCCTTATGGTGGAAGGAGTGAATCATTCCCAACTCATTCAACCTATTTGTCATATTAGTTTTTTCTCGCTCATATCTCTTTCATCATTCCTAACTCATAACACATGCAAATTATGTATTTTCCAAGACGCTTAACCCATTCAATTAAATACATACAAAACAACGTATGGTACAAGTAAACAAGCACAATGTATAAGAGAAAAGCAGTGGATTGAACAACCCGTTAGATTCTTTGTTTGCGGGACCGATGCTCTCGCTGAAACATGTCACCGACGATACCGCCAACCCAAATGTCTTATCCCGCCACAACTCCATGCACCCTTAAGGTATATAACAAGTCTTTACAAAATCTTTGGATTTGGAGAGTAAAAATCTTCACCTTTTTAGCAAATCTTTACAAAATCTTTGGATTTGGAGAGTAAAATTCTTCACCTTTAGCTTTTACAAAAAACTAAACATGTTTGTAAAATACAAAAAATGGTTTTAAATCTTTCAATATAAATTGATATTTTAATATATTTGAAAAACTATATTTTACTTTCAAAATTTCCACTTAAATATTTCATCAATATTTAGTAAACTATTAGAATACTATATTTTTTATTGGGATAATGACTTATGAGGGTAACTACCTCTTATCCGTGTTCACATATTGACAATTTCTTCTTTTTTGTACATAATAAAACAATTAACTTGTTTTAACTGTTTAAATTATACAAATATTACCGGCTAATATATGTTTTAACCGGTAACTCAAAGGGAAAATGACTACGGAGGGTAACTACCTCTTATCTGTGTTCACATATTGACAACTTATTTTTTGTACATAAGAAAGAAACTAACTTGTTTTAACTGTGTAACATCCCAAAAATCATGATCGAAAATTTCGTTTTTAATTTAATACTAAAACCATAATTGTCAAACCATTAATTTAATACTCCAACATCGGACATCGCCCGACATCAGGCCCCGCCTGGCATTGAGCCCCGTTCGGTATACAAATTTGTCTCTTTTAGGCCCCGCCCGCTAAACACATACAATCATCTAACATGCTAACACATAAAGAAACATACTCTACTGTATCCCTATCCTAAGAAACATACTTTACTAATAATGAGATACAAAACTTCATCCGTACTCAGCTAGTTCCAGCCAGGACTTCAACAGTGCAAGACGAGTCTCCTCACTGTGTGAATGGGTCTAAGGCCATAATGCCAGCCCATGTAGTATATGAGTAGGAAGACTCGGGGGTTAGCCATAGGCATTGTTTGCTAGTATGTTATTCCAGACCAAGGTCTGATGTCGGGCAGGTGCCTGAGGAATGTTTTCATGTCAGAGTATACTTGTTGTATGTGTGATACTTGTATATGCCTGGTAAAGAGGTGAGTATGGGCGAGCTCCCGTATCTCATCACTAGCTGAGTACGAACGATGTTCTGTATCTCATTATTACCAGAGTATGTTTCTTGGGACAGGGATACAATAGAGTATGTTTCTTTATGTGTTAGCATGTTATAGGATTGTATGTGTTTAGCGGGCGGGCCCCGGAGACAGGCGGGGCCTAAGAGAGACATATCTGTATACCGAGCGGGGCTCGATGACGGAGTATTAAATTAATGGTTTGACAATTATGGTTTTAGTATTAAATTAAAAAGAATTTTTTTTGTCATGATTTTTGGGATGTTACACAGTTAAAACAAGTTAGTTGCTTTCTTATGTACAAAAAATAAGAAGTTGTCAGTATGTGAACACAGATAAGAGGTAGTTACCCTCCTAAGTCATTTTCCCTTTGAGTTACCGGTTAAAACAGATATTAGCCGGTAATATTGGTGTAATTTAAACAGTTAAAACAAGTTAGTTGCTTTATTATGTACAAAAAAGAAGAAGTTGCTAATATGTGAAAACAGATAAAAGGTAGTTACCCTCTTAAGTAATTTTCCCTTTTTTATTCGTTCCACAAGTGCAACATTTTCTGGACGTGGCATCATTTTTTTGGAGCCAAGGCAACACTTTTACGAGTTTAAGGCATCAATTTGGGAGCTAATGCAACACTTGTTGAATCTTCACCATCTTTTTGTATAAGAAAAATTAAATATTCTCCTAACTTTTCAGGATAGAATGATGCATTTCTTTTCTATTTATCATCCTATGAAGATCAAATCTCAAAAAAATAAAATGAGATTATTAAGCAAAAATGTAATTTGAGATTTGATCTCAATATCATTATAACAAAGTGAAATTATAGGCAAACACACCAATAATACTTAATTGAGAGTATCTATTTAACATATACCGTACATTAATGTTAGAAATGTTTAATATCATATTTTCAGTTTAGCATAAGAAATTGTACTTTATAATTATAATTAGTAACAATTGCTTATTTAATTTTAATGTTATATATATTTTTTAAAAGTATAAGTTGTTAACCTATGGACCATAGTTGTCAAAATCGCGATCCTGATCGTAGGATCGTACGATCCTACGATCCTGGGTATGAAAAACGATCCGAATCGTAAAAAGATCGTATTTGGGGTAGGATCGCAGGTAAGATCGTAAGATCGTAGGTAGGATCGTAGGATCGAGATCCGATCCGATCCTACCTTCCTTTGATTTTTTTTTTTTTTTTTTTTTTTTTTTTGCAAATGAATTTTTTTTTTACCACTTTATGTCTTTTATCCTTTACCAATCTACTATTTATCATTTTTTATTGTGACTTATGACTAATATTTTGAAGTTTTTATAACTTTTGAACGAAAAACTAAATGTTTGAAATAGTTTTCATGATTAAATATTATAAATTAAAATTATATTCTATTTTGTGGGATCTTAGGATCTCGATCCCGATCTTACGATCCCGATTTTGCAAACCCAAAATCGATCCTAGGTAGGATCCCGATCTTGACAACCTTGCTATGGACATTCCGAATTCTATTTTTTGATGAATTTAATTGTAAAATTTAAAGAATAGCAATAAGCAATTATAGTAATCTTTACGTCTATAAAGGCAAAGTTGGAAAAGAACGAACGCCTGACATTGTTGCACAGAAGATGTCGACGATTACGGTTCCGGCAGAGGTTCCTCCCGTCTCCGACGACGTTGAGCAGCTTCATAAAGCTTTTGAAGGTTTTTCTATAAATTCATCCATTTTAATTAGAATCGTTATTTTATTTTCATTGGATTGTCAATGCTGTACACTTCAATTTGATGTACAAATCTCGATTGATTTCTATCGTTAATATCTCCATACGTGTTTATCAATTGTTTGCCCTTGTTGTTTATCTTCTTATCCAGAAATCTATTCTCAAAATTCTCTCTAATTTGATCAGTTTTTGAAAATTATTATCATCATCATCGGATTGTCAATGCTGTTGTATGAAATTGAATGTCGACTGATTTCTTTCCTTTCTGATCTCGTAATGTTGATATATAAATTGATTATCATGTAACCTGTTTTGTATATGCAATAATCTGTAAAACGATAGTAATCATTTCGTAAATCTGATCATGATTTTGAATTCACTTCTATCCTATAATGGCGCATTAACGATCGAATCCAACCTTTATTTGTGCCTGTTTTGAGTTATTTTTGGAGGATAGATCAATCATCAATTATATGATATGATTAATTTCATGTCGATTGATTATTGATGTTTTAATCAAAAGAAATGCTAGGAAAACGAAGAAGATCATGCATGAAAGTTATAAATCGCTTTGGATTTGTGAAGAAGATGATTGGTGCCTTATTTACCTACTAATCCTCTTTCGAATCAATTATCATACCTTTTCCTGATGAATTTCCTTTCCAATTTTTTGATTCTGTTGAAGGATGGGGAACAAACGAGGGTTTGATCATCGAGATTTTAGCTCACAGAAACGCAGACCAACGTAAGCTTATCCGCCATACTTATGCTGAAACTTACAAAGAAGATCTCCTTAAAGCTCTTGAAAAGGAACTCACAAGCGACTTCGAGGTACATTCAAACCTAACTTAATTACTTTTCCATTCATAAACCTATTCAAAACCAGGTTTAATTTGATCCAAATTTGTTAATTAATTTAGAGGATTATTCTTCTTTGGACTCTCGATCCACCTGAAAGAGACGCATTTTTAGCAAACGAAGCAACAAAAAAAGGAGCTAAAAGCAACCATATTCTTGCTGAAATAGCTTCTACAAGATCCTCACAAGATCTTCTTCTTGCAAAGAAAGCTTATCATCTTCGTTATCAGAAATCCATGGAAGAAGATGTTGCACACACCACAACTGGTGACTTCCGAAAGGTAGCTCAAATCACAAAACTACAAAACTCTTGTTTTCATTTCAAGGGCATTTTTGTAATTTCATTCTTCTTTTTTTGGTTCTGTAGTTGTTATGGCCTTTGGTGACGAGTTACAGATACGAAGGGGATGAAGTGGACATGTCGCTTGCAAAAACAGAAGCAAAGTTACTCCATGATAAAATTACAGAGAAATGTTATAACGATGATGATTTTATAAGAATTATCACCACAAGAAGCAAACCACAAATCAATGCAACTTTGAATCATTACAAGAATGAGTTTGGACAAGATATTAACAAGGTATGAAGTATGATTACGAACATTGACTTATTGACTTTGAATCGTTACAAGAATGAGTTTATAACTTGATATTAAAATTTATGTCAAAAACAAAAAAAAAAATGTTTATAGGATTTAAAAGCTGATCCAAAAGACGAGTTTTTAGCAATTTTAAGGGCAACAATAAAGGGATTGACGTATCCTGTGAAGTACTTTGAGAAAAGGTTAAGGCTTGCAATTGAGAAGACAGGGACTGATGAAAGTGCACTCTCAAGAATTGTGGCTACAAGAGCTGAATTTGACATGAAAATTATTAAAGAAGAATATAAAAAGAGAAGCAGTGTTTCATTAGATCAAGCTATTGCTAAAGATACTAGAGGAGATTACGAAGACATGCTTCTAGCTCTTGTTGGGACTACTGAATCTTAAAATCTAAACTTATTTCAGATTGTTTGTTTATGATTTTTAAAATTGTTTGATTAATTTTTCTTTGCTTATGTGTTGTGACATTGCACATATGTGTATACATCTAAATAAAGTATTTCGCATTTTAATGTAACGACCAGAAGAAAGTGATGTTATATGTTATCAAAATTGGAAAAAAAGAAGTGATTCGATGTGTTATCAAAATTGAAAACAGCTCGTTATTTAGTTTTTTAATAAAGGTTGGAAGATATACTACCTTTAATATTTCATATTTTCTTTCTGACTATTTTTTTCTCACTCTCCTTCGATTTTCAAACTGAGGAAATGATTATATTTCACCTTGTTTGTTAAAATAAGATTTTACTATAATTTAATAAATAATTAAAATAATTAAAAAATGATTAATAAAAATGCAAATACTTCATTACTTGGAAATAGAAAAGTACATAATTGAAAAAAAAACCATAAATTAAAAAAACGAAACTAATACAACCTATGAAATCAAGCCTAGACGAGATATTTTTTCTTGATCTCCAAATCGTCTCCTGAATAAAAGGTCGATGCTTTGCATAAAAAATTTCATATATTTCAAGCGTTTTTTTTTCCTCGCATGCCTTTTCTTTTTTGGAAAATTTATCCTTTTCATATGTCAAACGTTCGGTGAAATTCAAATTATATTGTTCGAAGCTCATTGTCATTTTTCTGCATTTCCTGAGATTCGCTGAATCTCGATGCTTTTGAAGAAGATTTATTCCCTTTCCTTTTGCTTCGTCCCTATCTATCCGACGGATAATTTCATCCAACTCGAACATGCCTCATTATATTTGAATGCCCTTCCATTGTTTCCCTCATGAAACAATTGACACGCCTCTTCGAAAATTTCATCATTTTGTCCGTTTTTTCTTTAGTTTATTTTAGGTTGTTGTGCAACTCGTTCATCTTTGAAATATGCTTGTAGATATCTCAAAAATTTGTATTTAATTGGTGTTTATTATAGTGGTTACAATGTCCCATTTGTCTGAGAAATCTTTTGGTAATGCGTAGCAAAATATGATAAATGGATTGCACATTTCCTTCCTTTACATCCATGGATATGTCAACCCATGATTTTGTTGACACCAATATTACCATCGGAATCCTCCATTGAGGGGTTGCATTTTTTTAGTGGTTGTCGCTTATTTTCCTTATCGCATAGAGGGTGTTGGTTGTTGGCGATATCTTTAAGTGAGAGAGGTTGAGTTTCTCGTACGAAGTCGTCATTTGACTCATCCAGGGTTTCGGTTTGTGGGTCGTAAAAAGAGGGGGGGAGGGCACAAGATAAGGTTGGGTTCGGGTTTGGATTTGTGGCATAAGATGGGGTTGGGTTGGTGAAACTTGATATGGAAAAGTCACGAAGTTATTGATCATGTTATGGGCAATATTTGGCATAACCATCGAATAATGTTGAACATTTTGATAATGAAATAGTTTTTTGGGAGGGGGATGAGTAAGGGCATGAATTGGAGACGATAAACCAGAATCAATGAATCAAAAAAGAATGTACATCTAGTTTGGCATGCTTAAACTAAAAACACATGATTTTCTTGACAGACTTTTGGGATGAGGTTGTTGGAATTCATTTTGTTGTAAAAATGAACGAAAGAAAGAAAAACAAAGAAGATGATATGAGATTAAAGGTTAAAATTAGTTGGTATTTACAAAGTGGTATAATAATAATAATAATAATAATAATAAAATATTTAGCCGTTGGAAGGAGAAGAAAAAGGAGAGAGTAGTGTCTCATACTCCGTGTGGTAATTGACCACACCCTCAATGCGGTGTGCCTGATGCGGTGCAACTTTAATGGGTTTTGTTTTACCCACCTTCAATTTGCTATTTATTTACATTATAACATAAGTTTTCAAAAAAAAAAAAAAAATCGCAAAATTATACATTTATATTTCATGAAATTCTTCGTACTTTCACAAAACAATATAAAGTAATGGTGCAAAAACTACTTCGTCCCATTTTGGTCAGATTTACAAAAATGTATATATATGTAACTTTGATCTACAATTGAAAGACAAATTACTCTACCAAAAACCAGAAAATGATAAATAAAAACGCCCAAAAACAAATTTATCACATGTAAGTGATATATATCTTGTTGTTGGTGTTGGTGTTCAAGACAAGAACAATACCCAAAAAAAGGGCACGTCTCTAAGATGCAGATCTAAGATTTTACAAAAACCTTATGATTGAATTGAATCCTTCGTGACTTCTTTTTAAAAAAGAGAACATGACAAAAAAGATGAAACAATTGTTTAGTGAAAGCTCAAAAATGCCACCCTTTAGCTCTCCAATATTTCTGTGCATTTTCATCATATCGACCTTTCTTCATCTTTAAAAACAGTTTATAAGCCATTTCTACTTTCTTCGAAGCAATCAGTTTGTTACTCAACTTTGCATATATAACCCTACTAGGACAAAACCCTTTCTTCAAACACTCCTCCATAACTATCACAGCATTTTCAACTTCACCATTGTTGCAAAACCCATTGATCATGTACTCATAAACCTCCACATCACAAAAACAACCACTTTCTTCTTTCATCTCCTCCCATACCTTCAAAAGCATACCACATTTCCCAAATCTTGAAAGTCTCATTAGCAGAATCTTGTAACAATTTACTGATATCACACACCTTGCATCTCTTGCTTTTTTGTAAATCATCATAGCAGCATATGGTGGGCCATAGCTACAAAGAGACTCAATCAACAAGGTTATTGTCCCAGTTGTGGGCTTCATCCCTCTACTTATCATTTCATCAAACATTTCAATAGCATCTGATACTCTTCGGGATTTAAGAAAAGCAGAGATTATTGAAACATAAGTGTCCATATTTGGTTCACAGTTATTACTCTTTAACATGAGATTGTAGTATTTCAAACATTCATCGATATCTCCAATTGATATGAAGTTGAAGATCATAGAGTTGAAAAGATTGACATTCAACGTACATATTCTATTCTCTTTCAATTTCATAAACATGTCAATGGCATCATTGATTCTACCAGCTCTCCCTAAGCCCTCAAGAAGGTAGCTAAAAGTCAAACTATCAGGATCAAATCCATCTTCCACCATTTCCTTTAAAACCCTTTTGATTTCATCCACCTTACCAAATTTGGAAAACCCACGTAGTAGTATGTTATAAGTCTCACAATCAAACTGCAACTTTTCTTTCATTTTATGTAACAAAGAACTTGCAGTGGCTACATGAGACCGATTACAAAGGCATCTTAGCATGACTTTTAGAGACTCCAAATCATAATCCATCCCAAATTCTTCCAATTTCTTGAACATAGTTATAGCTTTTGAAACTCGTTTGGCTTTAACATAATTATCCATAAAAATAAACAATGTTTCATGATTAGGGTTCAAACCTTTCTCCTTCATTTCACCTAACAAATTGATCATATAATCAAAGAATTTCCTTCTTCCTAACCCTTTAAGAACAATATTATAACTATCAACATTCCCAAATACCTTACCCTGTTCGATAGCCCACTTGAAAAACGTAACCATAGATCCCCCATCTAAACTCCCTCTGTTCAGTACTTTAGATACTATATCAGTAGTCACTTCAATATCAACAGCAGCTGCTGTTAAAGCTCGTTTGATTTCAGATTTCCCATTCAATTTCTGAATGAAAATCCCTCTCAACTTATCTTCAGGTGATAGCAACATCTCTACATTTTTGTCCAATTGAGTTGGTTCTGACCTAGGTTTTTCGATTGGATGTGTATTACAATGGCGGATAGGTAAAAGAACAGACAATTGATCCAGCACATGGCGTTCGTCCTTGTTGATACTGTTTTCCACAGGTTGCTTGTCATTCAAGTTCAATAGATCAACTAGTTGTGTCGAAAATGGTGACAACGAAATAGAGGGATGAAGATTTTGGGAAGCGTACCTTCTTATGTTTCTTATGTTGAACCTAGCAAGCAACATGACTGTAAACTTGTAAAGCGAGCAGCAGTTGACATGCACCTGGTTAAAAAAGCTACACCGTGAATTTTGTCTGCGTTCCGATCGTTACTTCATTCATTGATCGTAAACGACGTCGTAAGTTTGTTATCCCACATCCCTCGTATACATTTTACTTTTAGCCTACGCTTTTGATTTACATCAATATCATAACTCTAGAAATTAAAGGAAACTATTAAGCCTCTCCTCCTGCGGCGTTGGTGGCCCACACTCGCCGTTCCTCTCCACCACCGTCTTCCCCGTCTCACCTCCCTTCACGATCGCCTTTTCCAGCCCTCCCCTCTGTGGGCGAAACCCGTCTGTAGTTTTTTGCTTTTACTTTTACCCTTAAATTAAACCTTTTTGTGCTTTAAGTCGGCTTATGTTTGATTTGACGAAATTGCCCCTGAAATAACATTATAATTTCTCGCCTTTTTTTACACAGACTCTGTTGGTCTTTCTTCCTTCCCTGCCTTCGATCCTCCTCCTCCTGCTTCTCACTGCTCCTGTGTTCGATTATCCTACCGGCGAAGTTGAATTACGTAATGCGTTTTAGAGCATGAGTGTTCTGAATTCAGCATCAGAATCACACAATCAACAATCGATCTGAGATTTTCATCGATCTATTTCGACACCCAGTTTGGTGGCTCAGGTGCTTTGCAATTTTCTACTATCAATCAAGTATTGTTGTGATTGTTTTTCACACGGTTAGGTATTTATATCGATTCATATTCGTTTTGCCGGACAATTGCACTCGTTGTTGGACAATTTCTTGGTATGTAAGCGAATTAGGGTTTCAGTTTGCTTTGTTTTCCACCTCTTCGATATTTCCGGCTCTTTTGATTCTTTCTGCCTATTTTCGCTGATAAGTTAGGGTTTTGGTCGCTTTGTTATGGACTATGAATGGTGAATGATTCCAGTACACGGGTAAAGAGAATTTAACTTATACTTATAGTTGCTACTCCTTCTATTCCTACAAAAAATGAGCTCACATTGGTCTTTGAATTCAATTCAGATAGTTTTCAAATGCCAAATTATGTGTCTGTTCTTTTTGGGGTTTGCATATCTCCTGGATATATTTCTTAAAATTTTGCTGGAAAATAGAAAAGTTATCTCTTTGACTGGTAATACTTTGGAATTAGCATATTTTGGTTGCTTCTCATTGATGCTGCAATTGAATTCCTGTCGATGATTTGTTTCAGTAGTGATAGGTTTTACAAAAAAAATTCAATTTTGAATCTAAGCCCTTGAGGGCGTATGATTTATTCCCTCATGGCTTTGGTTAAGAAGACATTTTGCTCTTCCAAGACAAACCATATTGTGCTAAATACATCTTTCTCATGTGGCAGATTTCATTTTAGATAATGGATTCTGATGCTGGTAATACCTCTCAAGATGGTAGGGGCACTGATGACCGTGATGAAGGTATTTAATCTTGAAACTTAACTCTTCAGCATCAATGCCTATCACAAATTTATTCAAACAATTTTGGAAAGAACATGTATGATCATGTGTTAGTTTGTTTTGAAAGGCATAATAAGCATATCTTACAACTATTGATTACAATCAAAAGTTGTGAATAATATTGTAAATTTATAACACACAATAAACGTAGACAATAAAAGAGACTATCGTAAGCATGGCATTTTGGATAGTGGATAACCTTTAATTGTTGCATTGTTTAGCAACTTCATATGAGTTCAATTGTTAGCCCATCTAAACAAGTGCAGTAAAAACAATAGTTTTTTTTTTTTTTTTTTTTTTTTTTTTAGAATTTAGAATATAAATATGTTTTTGATGATTCACAAATTCTTTTGAATCCTGATTCCGATTTCCATCCTTGTATACTGATTTTGATTCCACATTTAACCCCTTTGAATTCAGTGACTTGCCTTGTATGCTATTTAGAATTCTAAAATTTTAATTGGCAGATGATGATGATGAATATGAAGATGCTCGTGATGGCAATCGTCTTTTGGAATTCATGTTTGGAAATATCGATGGGGCTGGTGATCTTGATATTGATTACCTTGATGAGGTATCTATTCTTATTTTTTATAGGTATTTATATCTTTATATATATATATATATATATATATATATATATATATATATATATCAACTTGGATACTAAAACCATGGTTTTGTTTCTCAGGATGCAAAGGAGCATCTTGCTGCACTAGCTGACAAGCTTGGTTCTTCACTAACAGATATCCATGTATACAATTACTTTCTACTTCTTTTTACTTGTGTTTATTATTAGTTTATTACCCATTACACATTCCATATACTCTGTTTCACTATTTTAGTATCTAGATCTAACTCTTTGTTCTTTTACTATCTCATTACTCAGCTGTCAGTAAAAACCTCACAAACATCTGCTGATGTTGCTGAACAAGGTATCATTGTTCTTATTAATGAATTTATGACTTTGGACTTATAGGATAATGGTTGATTATGTGGACATTATAGCTGATAATCTTCTAATCCCACCTCTTGTGCTGCATCCAAACAGATTATGATCTGAAGGCTGAAAATGCAGTTGATTATGAAGATATTGATGAACAGTATGAGGGACCAGAAGTCCAAGCATTGACTGAGGAGGACTATCTATTACCAAAATCTGATTATGTTTCTACAACTGTACCACCTGTTGCCTCATCTTCATTGTTTGATGATGAAAATTATGATGAAGATGAAGAAGAGGAAGAATTACAGAAAGAACTTGATCGTGTGGATAATGTTGACCAAGTTGACCAAGTTCAAGAACAGGAAGTGGTTCCTCAAGAAAAATGCTCTCCAGAGGATGGTAGTCCTGCAGTTGAAATAGAAAACTCAGATCCTGATGTTATGGAGCCTCAAAAGGTTATTACATTTATTGTGTTCATTATATAAATACATCATTTAAGCTTCCTTTATATAAAGAATTAAAGATACATTTGATATACATATAACTTCTGTTTTCAGGAGGACACAGATATGTTGGAAGAGCCAGTTGAAGCTAAAAGTTCAACACCACTTCCTGTTCTCTGTGTAGAAGATGGAAATGTGATCTTACGATTTTCAGAAATATTCGCTATTCATGAGCCTTTAAAGAAAGCTGTAAAGAGGGAACAATGGTTTTCTGTTCCCAAAGGTATTCATTTCATTTATATCCAAAAATTTGAAGAAATCATTTGTACCTAAAACACAAGTATGCTTTACTATGTGAGATATTTCGTATGTTGTTAACCTGTTGTATGTTAACATTTTGTGTAAATATATTGCAGAAAAGTACAAGTCCATGGATGTATCTGATATTGTGGAGGAAGATGAAGAGGCATTTTTAAAGGGCTCTTTAAAAGGGTTTCCTTATATGAGACACACACATGTATTTCAAGATGATTTATTGACATCACAGGAGGATAAATTAGACCTTCCAAAATCTGGGATTGTTGATGAAGATACAACAGTGGCTTCAGAAGTTGATGATCAGAGGAAAGACACTTGTCATGATGTTATCCCATCGAGTAACAAACTCTTCAGTGATGATTATTTCCCTCTTGATCAACAAGACTGGGAAAATAGAATAATTTTTGATAATTCTCCAGCTGTAAGTGAAACGTCTGGTGGAAGTGAGATTTCTGGACCTGAATCCGACTCATTATTGAAGTCCAAGACACAGGTTGAGTTGAAATCAGACGAGGAAGATGAAGGGTATTTTTGTCATTCTGTAGAGCCATTCGGTTCAAGAAAATCTCCAAAATCATACAGTTCATCTGAAGAAACCATATACCATCCCCAGCTTTTGAGATTAGAATCACGATTGGAAACAGATGATGCTAAAAAAGATACAACAGTTGAAAGCGACACCATTAAACGATTCAACAAACTCACTTTACGCAATAAAGATGTTCTTGATGGATCTTGGATGGATCGAATAGTGTGGGACCCGAATCAATCTGTTACAAAGCCAAAACTACTTCTTGATCTTCAAGATGAACAGATGCTTTTTGAAATATTGGATAACAAAGATGGAGATGATCTTCAGCTTCATGCTGGAGCCATGATCACAACTCGGTCTGCTGAGTCAGCACCAGATTCATTGGAGCTATTACATGGTTATGGAGGGGGGAGATTTAATATAGCTAATGACAAATTCTATTCCAACAGAAAATCTTCCCAACAGTTGAAATCACATTCCAAGAAACGCACATCACATGGTGTTAAAGTCTTGCATTCCATACCTGCTCTCAAGCTACAGACAATGAAAGCCAAACTTAGCAAGTAACCACAAAATCTCTAGTTGTCATTTTTCTTTTACTCTGTGTATATATGTTGTCAACTCTTTTTCTTTTACTGTATTTGCAGTAAAGATATAGCCTATTTTCATAGGCCAAAAGCTTTATGGTATCCTCATGAAAATGTGGTGGCACTTAAAGAACAAGGAAAGCTTCTTACAAAAGGTTCAATGAAAATTGTATTGAAAAGCTTGGGAGGGAAAGGGAGCAAGCTTCATGTAGATGCTGAGGAGACTATTTCATCTCTCAAAGGAAAAGCTACCAAGAAGCTTGGTTTGTCCTTCTTTTTTGGGCTAATAATAATAATATTACCACAGTTTGTGTTGAAGTTAAAATTTTGTTACAAAATTCTCGTTTCTTTTTGGTAGATTTTAAACCAAGTGAAGCTGTGAAAATTATATACTCTGGAAAGGAGCTTGAAGATGAAAAATCTCTTGCTGAACAAGATGTTAGACCAAATTCTTTGCTGCATCTTGTTCGTACAAGAATACATTTATTACCAAGGGCTCAAAAACTTCCTAGTGACAACAAGTCCTTACGCCCTCCTGGATCTTTTAAAAAGAAATCAGATCTTTCAGCTAGAGATGGTCATTCTTTTCTAATGGAGTAAGTATTCTTCCAAGATCATATGCATTATTTTTAGTTTCAGACATTTCTAATGTTTTTTTGTTTTTTTACAATATCAGGTATTGTGAGGAAAGGCCTTTACTCCTTGGAAACCCTGGAATGGGTGCTCGTTTGTGCACTTATTACCAAAAATCAAGTCCTGGTGATCAAACAGCCACCCAATTGCGTAGTGGGCCCAACAATTTTGGGAACATTCTTACACTCGATCCAGCTGATAAATCCCCTTTTTTAGGAGATATAAAGCCTGGTTCAACTCAATCATGTCTTGAAACAAATATGTACAGAGCTCCAATCTATCCACATAAACTCTCATCCACTGACTATTTACTCATTCGCTCTCCAAAGGGAAAGCTCTCCTTAAGACGCATTGACCGGATTTACGTTGTTGGTCAACAGGTTTGACCTATATCTTTCCCCTTTTTCTTTTTTCTTCCATCTTTATCTTTATCTTTATTTAAAACATGTGTAATGTAAATAGGAGCCTCACATGGAGGTGATGTCCCCTGTATCAAAAGGTGTTCAGATGTATAATATGAATAGGCTTCTGGTGTTCATGTATCGTGAGTTTCGTGCTCTTCAAAAACGTGGCTTGACACCTGCCATTCGTGCCAACGAGTTATCTGCACAGTTTGCAAATGTAGCTGAAGTTTCTTTAAGGAAGAGGTTAAAGCTATTCTGTGATTTTCAGGTGAAATTTTACTCTTTACTTTACTTTTTTTATTACCCATAATACCAATATATTAACAGTATGTTTTATATTTATGTAACCAATCACCAGAGGGGTTCTTGGGTTATGAAGCGAAATTTCCGTATTCCATTAGAGGAGGAGCTTAGAAGAATGGTGACACCAGAAAATGTATGTTTTTTACTTTTTGCTTTTTGCTTTTCTTTAATCTTTATCTTATTATTTTTTTTGTGCGTGTTAGGTGTGTGCTTTTGAAAGCATGCTAGCTGGAATGTACAGACTGAAACGTTTAGGAATCAGTATGACTCATCCATCTGGTCTTTCCTCTGCAATGAACCAGCTCCCTGATGAAGCAATTGCTTTAGCTGCTGCTTCCCACATCGAGAGAGAATTACAAATAACTCCCTGGAATTTAAGCAGCAACTTTGTTGCTTGTACAAATCAGGTAATATAATAAAAACTAAAAACTAAAAACAGAGGGACTTGATACTTAACCGGATATGAACTATGAAGTCTTAAATATTGTTGTTCAGGATAGAGGAAATATCGAGAGATTGGAGATTACTGGTGTTGGTGATCCATCTGGTAGAGGATTAGGATTTAGTTATGTTCGAACTGCTCCCAAGGCTCCAGTTTCAAATGCCATTGCAAAGAAAAAAGTTGCTATAAACAGAGGAGGATCTACAGTCACTGGAACTGATGCTGATCTTCGTAGATTAAGCATGGATGCTGCACGCGAGGTGCTTATTAAGTTCAATGTTCCCGAAGAACAGATTGCAAAACTTACAAGATGGCATCGGATTGCAATGATCCGGAAGCTTTCAAGCGAACAAGCTGCATCAGGAGTAAAAGTGGACCCCACAACCATAAGCAAGTATGCACGTGGTCAAAGGATGTCTTTCTTGCAGCTTCAACAACAAACACGAGAAAAATGTCAGGAGATTTGGGATAGACAAGTTCAAAACCTGTCTGCTGTTGATGGTGAAGAAAACGAAAGCGACATTGAAGCACATAGTGACCTTGATTCGTTTGCAGGGGATCTTGAGAACCTTCTAGATGCTGAAGAATGTGATGAAGGTGAAGACGATAATAATAATAATTATGATTCTAGTAACTTGGTGGCTGGTGTTAAAGGTCTTAAAATGAGACGCATGCCTTCGCAAGCTCAAGCTGATGTGGAGAATGAAGATGAAGCTGCTGAAGCTGCTGAGTTATGCAGAATGCTCATGGATGGTATCATCTGTCAACTATCTATTTTATTATTATGTTTTTACTTTTTATCTTAAAAATGTTCCCTTTTATTTATTTATTTATCTATGATTCAGGAGATGATGAGGTGGATCGGAAGAAGAAAAAAGTCAAAGATACAGGAGCAACTCCTATGTCGAATCATAGTTTGAAAAATAAGGAGAGGTTGAAGGGAGTCAACACACCTGTGAAAACTATGTCTGCTGTTACACGACCTGATGGATCCTTTTCTATAAATGATAATGCAGTGAAATCATTAAAAGATGTACGTGTGGGGACCTGTGTTATGTATTATATAATATTTATTTTATTTACTTTTATTGATTGATGTTCATGTGGTGGCAGGATGAAATGTTTCCTTACAGGAAGAACTTTTCTGGAAAGATGAAGCCCAAAAAGAAGGATGATCTTGAACAAGTTGGTGGTTTGCTGAATAAGAAGCTTAGAATTTTGAATGATGGAATGAATATAATGAAGGTTAGTAAGTTGGTTGCTTTTTTCTCTTTATTGACACAAAAAAACAAGATGAGGTTTTAACATAATTTCGTTCGTAGGTTGGAAATACAAAGAAAAATGCAAGAGAGAGTTTTGCTTGTGGAGCTTGTGGTCAGGTATGTTATGCTTTTTATCTTTTTTGACATAAATAAAAAAGTCAAGTATGGTGTCTACATATGTTTTGTGATGTGATATGATTTTATGTGGTTTGATTCGTCAGTTTGGCCACATGAAAACCAACAAACACTGCCCCAAGTACAGAGAAAATTCCAACATTCAAATCGAAAGCAAAGATCCCGAAAAAGGGCCCACAAAATCCACAGGTTTAGGTTTAGACTCAGTCACCAAATCCCATTCCCAACCAAAAAACACAATAAAAAAGACAATACAAAAAAGCGGGCCAAAACTTGCAGTCATCGAACCTCAACCTCCACAAGAGGAGGAAAAAACCTCTTTAAAAGCAAAAGTCCTCAAAGTCAAATGTGGGCCCGCCAACAGCAACAAAATCACAGAAAAACCCACTCCCAGCACCTCACAAATCTCCGACAAACCCGTAACCTCAGACACCGAAACAGTCAACAAATCTTCAATCAAAGTCAACAAAATCATATTCTCCAACAAAACAAAAAGTGAAGATATCCAACCGGAATCCCATAAACCCGCCACCTCCCTCGTAATCCGGCCACCGGAAAGTCACCGGAATCCTCCACCACCACCGCAACCCCGGAAAACAATCGTCATCAAACGCCCGAAAGAAGTCTTTGACTTTGACCAGGTCAGTCAAAGTCATAGTCAAAGTCAAGAAGTCAGCCCGGTAACCGAGCCTCGAAAAACCAAAAGAATCACCGAATTATCCGGTTTCCAAAAACATTCTCGATCAAATAAATCAAAAGATCATCATCCTCATCATCACAATCATAATTCCCAAATTTGGGAAGAAGACCAACACGCGATAAGAATCGCAGAGAGACAAAGGCAGTTATACGAAGAACAACAACAACAAGCACAACAAGCGAGAAAGCTAGAAGAGCAAGAGAGAGTGGCGGAGATTAGGCGGTTCGAGGAGGACATAAAACGCGAAAGGGAGGAGGAGAGGCAGCAACGCGAGAAAAAAAAGAAAAAAAAGAACATATTTTTCGAACCAAGGAACAGCGAGTATCTCGAGGAGACTCCTCGACCCAGGCGAGACGACCGCCGGGTCCCGGAGCGCGACCACCACCGCACTGCTAAACGGAAACCCGTCGTCGAATTAGGCGGGCGGTTCGGGGCAGAGTATGCCCCGACCGTGAAACGGCGTAGGGGCGGAGAGGTAATTTCACCTAACCAGTTATACTTTGATTTCAAAAATCGTGAATTGTTTTTGTATTTTAGATTTATTTATTTATTGTGATATGACATAGGTGGGTTTGGCGAATATATTGGAGAAGATAATTGACACGTTAAAAGCAAACAATGTGTCGTTTCTTTTCTTGAAACCCGTGACTAAAAAGGAAGCACCGGATTACCTTCGGATAATAGATCGGCCAATGGACTTGTCAACAATGCGGGAGAAAGTGAGAAGATTGGAGTATAAAAGCCGGGATGCCTTCAGACATGACATGTGGCAGATCACGTTCAATGCTCATAAATATAACATTGGAAGAAATCCGGGTATTCCTCCGCTTGCTGATCAGCTCTTGGAGCTTTGTGATTTTTTGTTATCGGAATATGATGCGGTTTTGAGTGAAGCGGAAGCGGATATAGACGAATGAATCATTTTTATGTTTTCATTATTTATGTTTAGGGTTTTATTTTATGTATGTAGAAAATTTGTATATTTTTACCCTGTTATGTA
The DNA here is from genome assembly GCF_052625555.1 of Lactuca saligna. Classification (NCBI taxonomy): domain Eukaryota; kingdom Viridiplantae; phylum Streptophyta; class Magnoliopsida; order Asterales; family Asteraceae; genus Lactuca; species Lactuca saligna. Next base: position 165,288,733 of record NC_136422.1, on the reverse strand, counting down.
GTTTAGTTTTCAAGGGTAAAACAGGAATTTTTTAACTTCCTTTTTTTTGGTGGTGGGTTGGTTTATTTAGTGGTGAATTTTGTATATATGGTAGGATATATATGATATATAGTTTTACATGTTTTGTACTACTTTATGTATTTGCAAAATTATTTGGGAGGAGGCAGTTTAGGATTTTAATTTATTAGTTATTACAATAAACATACACTAATCACCATTTTTAAAAAAAGTTTATTTTCATTGTTGCTTATAAATATATCATTTTTCTCTACTCTTTTAATTGCTATTTCATTTGTAACCCCATGAATTTATGTATAAATAGCAGTAAAGTAAATTCTTTGTTTTTTTGCACACCAGATCATATTTATCCGGTTTGGATTGAACCCCAAATCCAAAATTGGTGATTAATTTGTCGATAGATGTTAAGATTCATGGATAATTTGATGTTATAACTCCCACTCTTCATTGAATCAGTTCCAATTTGGTTTTGATGAGGCTTGGTTGAGATGCTAACCTTTAAGCTCCATTAATGGTGGAATTTTCAATCTAGTAGTTCTAGTGAGTTGTGTGGTGTTGGATTAGCCTCTAAAACACTACGAGATTGTTAAATCATCCTCAAATGATTTCAATCCATCAATTAATGGTGAAAACGGGTGATTCAAACTTTAGGTTCATGTATGAGTTGTACTTTGGTTATGATAAGTTGCACTGTAGCCTCTAGTAATAGATTTGGAGTGAAATATGGAATTAGTATATGTTGAATGATTAAACTTATGAAATCTATGGTTTAAATCAAACATACTGTGATCTTTAGTGTTGCTTGTACATTAGTAACATTGGAATGAACCGATTGAAGCAACCTCTAATGGATCTAGATTTGGAAGGGATTTCATGGATGGAATTCTCTATTCTATTCCATTCAATGATTTAATTTAAACATATACTCCCTCCGTCGCATATTAATAATACATGTTTCATTTTTGGTTTGTCCCAAAATAATAGCCTACTTTTAAAAATAAATCACCTTTACTAAAATATCCCTCATTATTAGTTCACCTACCATGAAATTAAATGCAACAAAAGGGTAAAACTGTCAATTCATTTAATTAAGCTAGTGATAATTAATGTTTTCTTAATCTGTGTGTTTTTTTTTGTCTGTGGACAATAAGTTTGGGACGGAGGGAGTATAATTGTTGTTGAGAGAATTATGTATGGAATAAGAGCTTAGATTGATCATTAGAAACTAATAAGACCTTTGTGAATTGATCATTAGAAACTAATAAGACCTTTGTTGGTATAATGATATTCACTTAAGCATCCTTAAAGCTTATATGACCTCTAAAGGTCTCAATGATTAAGTCATCATAAGGAAATGACTTAATTGAGTCCATATGATGTTAATAACCCTTGTTTAGTCCATATGAGTCATTTGGTAGCCATCAGAGGCCATTTGTGCAAAGTACATTGCCTAAATGAGACAAACTACACAATCTGAAGACCTACAAATTCCACATGCCTTGTGTGGAATCTCAAGGAAATTTCACACGCCATGTGTGAAATCTTCTATGAAGATTTTGCAATGTTTTGAAAAATGATGCATTAAACCTCCGACTGCTTCTAATTTTAAATACAAGCTTATAGGATAGAAATAAGCTATGGGAAGATATTAAATCTATGAAGAATCCTCTAGGGGTATTTTTGGTCATTTTATAATAATTTGTTGTTAATGACAATAGGTGGTGATTAAGAGTTGTAAATAATTTGGATTTCAATAAAGATGAGTGGCATTGAATACATTCCATAACAACAAGATTTTGATGTTTTTATAATAGAGATTGAGTTAAAGAGTTTTCACAATTACTTGCTATGTGTTAACTACATGCTGATTTACTTGTGCATTTCATGCAAATGATTTTTGTGAAGGAGTTTGATAAAAAAAAAGTTAACTTGTTTTGGAAAGAGTTTTGACATGAATACTTATGCATTCATGCATGAGTGGGAAATGACTTGTGTGTCCCTCCAAAGTGAGGGGAAAACGAGATTAAGAAATTCCCCAAGAGGGTAGTGTGATATTGTAGACACGCCCCATTTGTGAGTTGTATGACACCGGTAATTTGATAGCTCACACATACCCATTACAAGACTAAGAGAAATGAGAGAAGTCGTGACATAGGGTTGCTATGTGCTAAGTGCGTCATAGTCTTCAATGATATCAAAACGAGAAACTAAAAATAAGACTATGTGATGAACAAGAATGGGTGTAGTTGCATATTGCATTGCACTCTCTTTATTTTTTATATATTTAAATGTTTGCAACTTTCAAATGAATTGAAGAACTATGAGTTAATTATGAGTTTGAAAGATTTTGGAAGCTATTATTGAAAGAGTTTTTAAAAATGATTTATGAGTCAAAATCAATGTTGTAAAAAACACTCGACATTACATAGTCGGTTGACTTAGGTTAATAGATTAATCGGTTAGACGAAGATTAATCGAAGACCATAAATTGTTAATTCATTGAGTAGTGGAAGAAAACAATGAAAAAGCTCTAGTTTGGTGCTTGTGGCTGATTTATTATTTAGGCAGAGAAGAAAAAAAAATATGGAACATAATGAAGACGCCTCTGACGACTATTACAAAAGGTCGCCGGAGGTGGAAGGCGTTGGTTGTGGGTTGTGGTCCGCAATGATGTTTTAACCTAGAACTCCGATACCACGTTAGATAATGGATTGATTGATTCTCAAAAAACAATTACATAATAATATATAGAGAATACCTAAATTCTAATGACTAAACCCTAAATGGCTTGGACCTAAACCCTTTACTTAACTTTTGAAATATTGGGACCAAATCTAATTCATTGCCAAGCATTGTATTCATTGGTTCCTTCTGTCGGTTTCGGTTTTGTGATGGTTCCATCAATGAAGCCGACCTTATTTTTAGCCCGGAGAAAGTCTTTTATCTTCGTGCACCGGTCGGCATAATTGTTGTTACCAAGGTTTTCATTGACATGTATTTGTTGTGGATAGTCGGGGTGGATGTAGAAAGCTGAATTCGGATCAAATGAAGGGTTAGTATATGCGCCGGAGCCACTGACCGTAGTATCACCCCATATAAAATTTGAAGAATAAAAATTAACTTCAATTATGTTTCTATCACTCGAGGGTTATATAGGAATCCGATTAGAATTGGAAGCAAAAACGAATTCTATACATGTTAAAAGAATAACACCTAAGGATAAGAAAGGATAAGGATAAACATAACTTAAATACTAATTATCTAATCAACGTGATATTTCCTTTAAATAACATATATTCTGATCTTGGTAAATGACTATTTGCATCTCCAAAATCTAAAATATATTATTAAAATACTAGCTAGTCTTTGTATATTAGTTTTTGACAAGTCATATATCTCGATTAAAGAACAGATCTGGATGTACTACCTTTTAGTGTCTTCCTCACAAAATCTTTTAATAGATCAATAGATTCTTAATTAGATTATCAGTTCATTCATAGATACATGCATACATACAAACAAAGCTATAGAACCTCGGTAAAAACCACTCTTCTGTCTATTTAATGTCAGGTAATTTTCAAATCCTTTCTAAATGGTTTTGAGGTTCCATTTTGATTCTAATGTTGTGCCTTCGCGTTGTAGTAAGCATCTAAAGAAATGAGCTCATCAAGTGGGATCTTAGGTTCAATTCAGCTGAATTCCATCAGCCAGCATCATCAAATTCACATTCCTAGTGCTTCACACAGTAACTCACCACAACCACGACCATTAAACCTACCTCGTCAAGATCTACTCGATGGTAAGTCCTTCTCGGCATTATGTTATCATGAGATTCATATGAAGCATTACACATCATTACATCATCATTTCAACTACATTAGCAGAGATCAAGTTTAACTTAATTGGTCTCATGGTTTTTCTTGAAACAAATAACCTCAAAAAAAAGGCTACCACATTTTCCTTACCTTCCTTATATCATCAATAAAACCAATATCATGAATTTATATATGCAAAATACTGTCCATTGACCGATTTGTTTTCATTGCATTATAATATATTTCTTATGGAGAGACTAGCTAGAGTTTAGATAGTTTCATATTAATCATTTCGAAAAGAAAACTACTTAATGTTATAAAAATTGAGTATAGCTTCATTCTGGGATTATACAGATGGAAGAAGAGAAGAATTCCTTGAAATCTGTTTTCCCCTCTACAAAGCATCAATGGCGGGTGATTGGGAAAATGCTAAAGACATTTTAGACAAACGTCAAGAGCTGGTAAGGTTTAGCATCAATAGAAACAATGAAACAGCACTTCACGTTGCAGCGTATAAAGGAAACACCTTTTTTGTGGAAAATCTGGTGAGGTTGATGGAAAACGAGGACTTGGAGCTTCAGAATAGCAGTTCCAACACTGCTCTATGTTTAGCAGCTGTAGCTGGACATGTTAAAGTGGCTGAGATTCTGGTTAACAAGCACAAGGCCTTGATCGATATCACTGGTTGTCAAGAAAAGATGCCACTTTACATGGCAGCTTTATCGGGAAAGAAAGCTATGGTGAAGTATTTGTATAAAAATTCTGAAAGAATGACTAGCGGTTTTTGGACAGATGAGAGTCGGGGACGTGTTCTCTTGGCATGTGTTGAGGCTGAGCTATTTGGTAAGTATTTTTGTGTTGCCATGCAATAATTCATGTGTTGCTTTTATTTGCTATTGAGCATTTCAATCATTATCAAAAGTTTCTACTTTCTACATATGTTTTATTTGGATCTTTACTAGATAAATAAGTTGACACATTTCTTTTGATTACCTTTTTTATATATAGCTTCCAGATTATGGTATTAGAGTGAATTCAACGTATTTGTACTATGTATTCTATTGGTCAATATTGACTTTTGTTGTTCTTTTTGCCAAGGTTCTCAATATGCAAAAAATTCCATTATTATTCACTTTTCTTCCACTAGTCATCATGTTACCGTATTAACCAAATATCAACTACTAGTAGATGTCGCGCTACAAATAGTGAAAGATCGTCCAGAACTTGCCGTGAGCGAAAGAAGTCTACTTGGAGTTCTAGCACGGAACTCTGGTGCATTTAGGAAACAATATAATTTGATCCAAAGAATTGGTAAGAATCTCTACTCCTTGATTGGATTTTCTTGGTAATCATCTCATTCATGGAATGAATATCTATTTTTGTGTGTGTTTTAGGAAGAAAATAATTGGTATTTATACAATACACATAAACGCATTTACAATGCATTGAAATCTATAAAGTTTAATAGATTGTCACATCATTATTTTATATTCTATACAATACTATCATTTTTTTTCTTATAATACATTGAACTCTATAAAGTTCAGTGGAACATTACAAGCTAATTTATAATATTTATTTAAGAATTATAAAACTTTCATTTTTCTCATTGAAAAATTCAATGATCATTGAACTCCAAATCCGTTGACTGCTAAGATGACATCTCATAAATGTAAAGTTCCATCCATTGAATGACAACTAAACTTGTCATCTTATTCAGCTCTTTCATTGAACTCACAATTACAGATGCTCTTAGGGCTTTTATTTACGACCTCATCCCCCCTTACATGTTTGCCATAAACTTAGAAACCGATCAAATATCCACATATTTATCATAGAGCGATATTGCCAAGGTTTATCAATTTAGCGACTGGTAGCTGATTTATATGATTAGAGAATTTTGATATCCCCTATTTTTCAAAACAAAAAAACTTTTCTTTATTCTTTCAATACCATGCCGTCTTTGTTGCGGAAAATCCCAGTTTAATAAAATATTTATTAGTAATAAATGTTGTATCAAAATAACAAAAAACTACATATGTCATAAATTAATACATAACATATGTTACAACGTAAAGACATAGTAGTCCTGAATATTATTACATGTTGTCTTGTTATTCACTCAACATTCCTATTCAAGTTCCACCAACTTTAGTAAGTGTGTCATGTTTGAGAACTGATGAGATACATAAGGTTTTCAATCCCATAATATTATAATGATAATAAATCATATTATTAATCCCGTAAAAGAAAGATTACCAAAAAATGTAGATATATAATACAACATACATATCTATAAGACAATATACCTATAGTTACCCAATCTAATTGATTCTCGCAAACCTTATCAACGATCATCAGGAAGAATCACATTACCTGATGAATCATTGTCAGTAATGGTGTGTCTACACAACTAGGGGATTCCTTGTCCGGTGTTAAGTCACAAGGCAACCAAGATTTGTTTAGAGTATTTGATGAATATGGTATCCCATGATTCTTCTACGTCTATGAGTTATAAATCCATGCTAACAACGTAATTCACAAGATCATATAGAATAATCAAGTGTTGTAATCTTATTCTGGTATATGACTCAGACATACCCATTCATTGTCTGATTTAAGCACACCTATTCATTGTTTGAAGGAGGTGGAATACTACACTCCATTTCCTATCTCACATGTTACCCTAGAAACTACTCATTATTCAACTTAATTTGAACCAAGCATATAGATAAATAAGTCTTAGTTTATAACTAGATAATATTACAATACATTTAGTTAACTTCAAATACAAATTTTCTATTCATGTAATACTATCACAATACATGATGTACATTAAGCACATAATAAAAATAGCAAGCATTCTATATACATTTAATATTTTAAGTAACAAATACTTTTATTGAGATTGTGTATCAAGAAAGTAACTATGCACTCACCTTATTAAAGGTGAAAGATTTTCAGGTAAGATAACTCTTCGTCTAACACTTTTTCTCTCCCTTTTAAATGAGCTAGATACAAATATTACTATGTTTTAGTTTTCATTTATATTTATATTACTCAAGATTATATTAACTATTTTCCAGACTCTTCATTAATCCCAAAAAATACCAAGTTCTATCAAATAAGGAATGACCACGTAAGATGATATTGGATGTAGGATCCATTTGGTAAATAAATATTTTTTTTTTGAAAAGTCCATTTTAAACACCTCATTAAGATCTTGCCTCGAACCACGCCCATAGGTAGATCAATCAGTAACTGATATTACTGATAAATCTTATTTATATGTTCATCATAACAATAATGAACACAATATAAATTACACTTTAACGTCCCAAAAATTCAAATAAAAAATTCATACAACCATATATTCCAAAACTAACAATGTAACATCAAAGTAAATCAAAAGTAATCAATGCAGAAAAATCCATCAGGGGATGCTGTGCAGTCAAGCCAGATCATTCCTTTTGGAATTGTTAGTACCTGAAAATGTTTAAACTACATAATCGTAAGCATAAAGCTTAACGAGTTCCCTAAAATACCACATACCATACATATAATATGTAACATCCCAAATTAACAAGTAATTTTTTTTATGTTTAAGTAAACCAAAATAACCATTCTTTCATTCCATAAGCCCATCAAAGTATAGAGTTGTATTAAATAGTTATCAGACTACAAAACAAGTCATACAATTTGGAACGCTGGTAGTGCAATGCAATCACGTCAAGTTATTCCCTTTGGAATAGGAAGCACCTGAAACATAAACATAAATCGTAACACAAAGCTTAGTAAGTTTCCCAAAATACCACATACCATACATACATCGGGCCCTACCCGACATTCATTAGGCCCTGCCCGACATCGGGCACCACCCGGTTAACAAGCCTGCCCGTAACATGTGGTAGGCCCCACCCAACACATATAATGGATAACCAACTCTCCCCTACTTGGGGTTCGAACTCGAACTAATTGGTGCTCGCAATCAGTTATTTCCCAATTAGGGCTAAACCAATCCATCCCTATGATAACCTTGCTCTTACGCAAAAGGATAAGAACCAAATCAATCAGACACCACTCGCTAAATAACTCCAACACACAACCTCGATGAACCCTCAATACTCGCACTGGATGATCATTGGTGATCTCTACCTCTAATGGATAATCAATCTCCCCAGAAGCGTCACCAAATCTCTTGCAGAGCGCAAGAGATACAAATAATCGGGTGGCTCTCGAATAAAAAAGAACTAAACTGGAACACCATTCACTAGGAACGTCCCTATACAACAACATATATAAAATAAGCATAAACATCAAAGCAATAAATGAGATAAGGAGAAGATACATACTAGTAACCACATCTGGTGCTGTATGAGCCTCTATGACTGTCAGTTGGAAAGCTCGACTCCTCATAACTGGTACCTATGCCTTTCCCTGGCGGCTGTCAGTGATACTCAATGTCTCCATAGTGGGTGGTGCTATCACTCCCACTGTCAAACTCGGGAAATTGGCCTTCTTGTGGACCCTTTGATTGCAATGGAAGCAAATCAAACTTGATCCCTGGGTGTTGGTGGTGACGGTGCAATTCCTACTGTAGTGACCAGTCTTGCCGCACATGAAGCAACCAGAACCACCTACCCTACAAGCCCCCTCGTGCGTCTTTCCATACTTGCTACAAAAGCTTTGAACCTGTTGGCCCCTCGATTAAGAATAAAAAACCTTGGGCTTTTTTGTTGATCCCTCTAATACCTAAGCCCAAACCGACTTCCTCTTCCTCACAGTCATCACATCATCTCCCGTTCCTGAGCCCTCGCTATCATGTCCTCTAAGGTCCTACAGCTGGGCATGCTCACAAACTCTCATATCTCATCCTTTAACATCTCATGGTACATGGCCTTGTTCATCTCCTTGTCCGCCACATACTGTAGAACCAGTAAAGCCCTTTCACGGAACATGGAAATGATCTCCGCCACAGTCTCAGTAGTCTGGTAAAGGTCCTGGAACTCCCTCGCTAGCTGCAAAGCCTCGATCACTGGTGCAAACTCAAATTTGAATCTCATCACAAAATCATACCAAGTCATCGTCTCGACCACCTTTCCTCCCAAGGCATGACCTACCTCTTCCCACCAATCACAAGCTCTGTCTTTCAGAAGACATGATGCAAGTTTGACCTTTGAACCTTCGGGACAAAAGCTAGTACAAAAAGCATTCGTGATGTCTTCCGACCATTTCTTACTAAAATTTGATCATTCTTCCCGAAGAAAGCCCCACATGCACAGAACTCTCAAAAGGTGAGAGTGCGCGGTCCCACTATAGACACTATCTCAGTACGAAATGCGCCCAAAGAGCACCAAAAACATAAAAAATGGGCCAAAACCACAAATTAGGATTAGGGTTAGGGTTCTATGAGGTTTGAGGTGATGTAGGATGATAATGAACCCTAAATTTGAGTTAATGAGGTTTAAATACAAATGTAACCCTAAAAGATCATGGGCTTGGGCTGCAGCCTTCCTCACGATGTGACCATACACACTTGTCATGTCATGACATGCTTCTTGGACTTGTCATGTCGTGACCACCTTATGGTCATGCCGTGACACCCGGTTTTCCCCCAAAACCACAATTTTGATTCCTTAATACCCTAAACCGATCCATTTTGGAAACGGGTGTTACATACACCCAATAAGCATAGTACGTGTAACTTACCTTACATGATCGTCTAGCGAACAATTAGAATTTCGTGAGCGTGACTTTGAAGTTGAATTTTTTTTGTTGGGTGTTTTTCTACGTTGCAACACCTCTCTAAGATATTCCAGATCAAGCAATCGAATCAGGAGAGTAAGAGAGAAAGCCGAGAGAAAGGTGTGAACTGAGAAATGGAATTTTGAAGCTATTTATATCCTTTTTTTTGAAAAGCACCTCGTCTTATGTGGCCGACTTATATGATGCCACATCATTGGTGGTTGTAGCGGTACCGTTCCCTCTTGCTACCATGTGGCGGCTTGGCAACCAAGTTTTACCAACTAATGTATAAGTTTCTTTGGATAATCATAAATTTCGCATACGAGTTCCATTTTCGATGTTATTTATATCCATGGTTTCATAATTTCATATACATCAACTTTCATCAAGACTAATTTGGCTAAAAAGTAATCTATTTTCACTTTGATACTTATAAAGAATATACAATGAAATGATCTTATGAAATTCATAGCTTCTTCATACAATGTCATATTTTGGCGGTCTTTATACTCACGAGTTCGTATTCACGACTACAACAAATTTCATATAGATTATTTATTCATTTGTAAAAGTAACTCAAAAATTATTTATATGCAAATAATATTTATTTTACACTATGATCTTATCCTTATAATTTTTTCATTATTATGTTACTTAAAACAATTTGTTAAGTTTATAACAAGATTTTTTATACAAATATTGTATAACCATAATATTTGACCGTGTATATATATATATATATATATATATATATATATATATATATATATATATATATATATATATATATACAAAAAAGCTGACAAACATGACACCCAGATAAACTAGTCTTTATTACAAAAGAGTTAAACGACTAGAGAAATGGGATTTAAGGACACGGTCGCCTGAATGGCTAAGGTGTTGATTCCATAAGGATGGACTACATGAAAGGAGAGAAAATGGATACTAGAATGATTGAGGACCATAGTACAAATCACCCGAGCTATAAATAGGTTCTATTGAGTGCGAAAACTATTCATAGAAAACGCAATATCATCAGAGACAAAAACTTTATTATCACGAGTAAATTTTCGAACAAATATGAGATTATTAAGAATATGAAGTGTGAAAAGCACATTACGTAGGTGTAAAGGCCGATGAAAATTTGGTTTATAAGTGTGTCTAGTATAGGTTATGGGTATAGATAAACCATTCCTCTAAGGAAGGATTTAATATTGCTTCTAGAGGGAACATTATGTAGTATACCTGAGTCGGACGCCAAATGATTTATTGCCCAATACCCATGTACCAGTTGTTGTTGCATTGTGAATATAGTGAACACTCATAGAATTGAAAGCCTAAGATATGTATGTGGGTTAAATATGATATTTGATATGTGGGCATTGTAGAGAACCACTGCCATCGTGGAGTGAGGCCCGATATTAACGAGACACCATAGAACACCATCAGATTGGGGGTTATCGATTGACATAAGGCAACATCGAGGATACTCGGTTGTTTAGAGGTTGGGGCAATTTAGCATGGAAACTATAAAGCAATGATATTGGTATAGAAGAAGCTCAATGATGATGGTACATGGTCGGTTGAAGGGCTGCCAAAGTAAACCTACCAAGGCAACGACGCATGGTGTCGGAGTCATTGTTACGACGAGATTGAGATGAGTGGAGTTTGATCCCAAAAGATTGACATGACAGAATAGTTTAAAAACAGTAGGATAAGAAGGGTGGTCTGTATGGATATGTTGTTGAGGTTGGATGCGAGAAAGCCTTTATTCTTCCAATATAATGATAGAAAGAGCCTTTAGGAAGCTTATAAGTAGGACATAGTGACATCAGATTTGTAACGATGTTTTTAAATCTCACGGTCAAATCTTTGTTGAGATAATTGACATAGGTCTTATTGGGGATGAGAACATCAGTATTTTCTAATATATATAAGAGACGAGCTTCATCTTTTGGAAATTCTGGGAAATTGTATTATCGCCATAGTGACGAAACAAAAAACCACGTGGTTTCTTATGTAAATAAAACTAAAAATTTATGAAAGAGAAACAAATACTAGTAGTGGCGGGTCAGGTTGTATGCCTTAAAATACTTAAACATCATTTCAATAGTAATAAACTCTATGAGGTTTTATATCTTGAAACATATTCATAATTACGTTGTTATCGATACATTTTAAGACATTTTTTTCAATATACGACACTAAACTATACTCGAATTTCATTTTTTTCAACATAAGATACTAAACTATCATTGAAATATATGACACTAAACTATCACTAAAAAATACAGAGACATTCTTGATTCTGGAATTTAAATATGAAATTGAATATTACAAAGTAGCAAACTAATAACTATTATCAATATTTTGTTATATTTCTATTTCCTTATTTTTTTCAATATTAAATGGAGTGAGCCATTGATTAATGAGAGTGTATTAAGATAGTGGGTTACGTAGGTCCTTTGACAATATTATTGTAGTTCCTTATTATTTTTAATTAATACCTTGCTTTATTAAAAATTAAAAAAGGTAGGTCCTAGGACTCACCTTCCTTGTTACTTGCTACGCCCCTTTAGCCATTAACCAGTGTACGAACTTCACTATCTAACTCGATGACACATGCATCTTTTTGTTGGAAAAATGGTTTTCAGGACTTTTCCAAATTGATTGAGCGTTTCCATTTTTTCAAGGATAATTCTGAAGAACGACCATATGATGGTGTCGTAGATCTACACTTTGACAATATAATCAAGTTTGTGCCATTCGGGGTTGTTAATCGTGGGGGGTGGGAGAGCCATCAATGTTTTTGAGTACACCAAAATCATTGCAGTCTGTCTCGAAGAGCTTGCATCAGGTAACATAGTTTAACTCGTTAAGATCTAGGGTTAATGGAACATATGCCTTAATGTTGGTTATGTCGTAGGGATTTTGGTTTGTGACGAATAAGTTTTCAGCCATGGTGAGCCAAGAAAGAGGGTTGAGAAGGTAGAAAGGAGAGAAGAGGAGGAGTAGCAGCGATGTAAAGGAGGTCGAATGTTAGGGTTCGCCAGAGAGAGAGAGAGAGAGAGAGAGAGAGAGAGAGAGAGAGATGATACCATATTAAAGAATGCTATTTACAATAACTGGAGATTGGATTGATCGATAACATATTACAACAATAGGCTACAATGTACACTAATAACCATGGCAGTTTTGCAAGTCCCATACCTACAAAATGTTGACATAGAGAATATGATTAGTAAAGAATATATACCGACAAAAATTTCAACGTACTTACTCATTTTACCAAAAAATATGAATCAAACCACATATATAAGTGGATCAACTCTATATTCTAGTGATTGGAGCGGTTTTACAGTATGCTATATAATGTTCATTAATATGTTGGTTGCGGTTCTATCGCTAGACATGCTCTCTATTCTAGTGATTGGAGCGGTCAACTAAGGGGATCAACTCTTAAACATCAAAGGGCAGGACTCTTAAGAGAGTCTTCCATCAAGACTTTAGTATCTCAAGAGTCTAATCATAATCATAGTGATAATTAATGAAAACCTCCTAATAAAGGTCTTAACTTGATATAAATTATTACTTATAACAAGCCAACAATAATATTCAGGAGAATAAAATGTTCACACAAAGAATATGATTAGTAGAAAATATATACGGACAAAAAGTTCAATGTACTTACTATTTTACCAAAAAATATGAATCAAACAATATATATATATATATATATATATATATATATATATATATATATATATATATATAATATGGATGGACAACTGTTATGTGGACGTGTGGACAATACTATTCTATGAGAATTACTAAGAGAATAAGTTGTTTAGTAATACGAATATGTTCAACCTCAAACAACTATTGTCATTTTCATGCATTCTTATTAATTCTTATTCATTTTTGTTCTCACACATCGTTTTTCACTCATTTTGATTCTTATAGAATATGACTAGATAAATAGTCTGATAACATTCTAACAGAATGAGAATAATAATAAAAACTCTGTAATATCCTTATAGACGATTTAATTAGTAAGAATGTGTGATAATGATACTAGTTATGTAAGATTAAACGTATTCATATTATTAAACAACATATTTTCTTTGTTATTGTCACATAATAACATTGTCCACACATCTGCACAATAAATATCAATCTACATTTGAACCTAGCTCTCTCTCTTTCTCTTTCTCTCTCTCTCTCTCACTATATATATATATGTGTGTGTGTGTGTGTGTATATATATATATATATATATATATATATATATATATATATAAGGGGATCAACTCTATATTCTAGTGGTTGGAGTGGTTTTACAATAGGCTATATAATGTACACTAATATGTTGGTTACAGTTCTAGTTCTATCAGTGAACATGCTCTCTATTCTAGTGATTAGGATCAACTCGTAAACATCAAAGGGTAGGACTCTTAAGAGAGTCTTCCATCGAGACTTTAACATCTCAAGAGTCTAAGCATAATCATAATGATAATTAATCAAAACCTCGTAATAAAGGTCTTAACTTATATAAAGTGGTTAGACCATCTTTAAGGTTAAAATGTATTATTAATACCAGCCTGAAAACGGAAAGCTGTGCTACATTATTCAATAAAATTGATAACATATCATTAGTTAGTCTATTGGCACTAGAGATTTTTCTTGTACGTGTTATTGAGAATTATTACTCATTTACTAACTTGATATCTCTCCAGGGCCGACCCAATAGGGCGGGCAAGCTGGGCGATGATCCCGGGTCTCGTTACGGTTTGGGGCCCCAAAATTATATCTGTCTTTTACTTTATATATATGAATTGTTTTAAAGTTTATGCAACATTTCCTTAGGCTAGATGTTTAGTATAGTGCCAAGTAATTTTGGAGGCTTCCTATTTAGATGAATTGTAAGGATATATATGAAATTCTCCCTATTTATTTATTTTTTAATACCTTTAAAAACTAACGTTTTACCGAATTTTATTGAGTTTTCAATTCAAATTACAGAAATAGTCATTTCATTCTTCTTTGTTATTAAAAAATCATCCAATTTATAGAAATTATTACTAGACTCTTAGTTTTTTTTTTTTTTTACAAACCACTCAAATATTTATTTCATTTAAAATTTTGGTCTTTTTCTAGTCATTATCATGGATAAATTTTCTATTTATATATGGGATTTTCTACATTGCATTATCTTTTAATATATAATAACTATTATTTATAGTTTTGTTATCAAAAATCATGCTAACCTACCTGTTTTTCACCAAACTATGATTTCTTTTTTCAAAACACTCATCTTTTTTTTTCTTTTTTTTTTCAGACACCAAAGTGGTAGTTTTTCAAAATGGTTCGATTATGTGTTTTTTTTCTTTGTCATTAGTTTTTTTGTGCTAACCTAGTGGTTTATTGTATCATTGTATTATTTTCATAACATATATATATATATATATATATATATATATATATATATATATATATATATATATATATATATATATATATATAATATTAATAGCAAATGCTTATGTACTTGTCTCTGTTTCATTGTATTATTGTTTTTGATTATTAAATTTTGAGGGGCCTCATTTTTAGTTTTTACCCCGGGCCTCAAATTGACTTGGGACGGCCCTGTATCTCTCTCTCTCTCTCTCTATATATATATATATATATATATATATATATATATATATATATATATATATATATATATATACTAGCCGTAGACCCGCGTAAAGCGGCGGCGAAAAATAGTTTCTCATTCGGCAATAAGTTCTATACGGAAACATGTTAGATTTCAAGTAACACAAAACATATGCATATTGTTATCGATTGGTTTTACGGCAACAAATAAATGTAACCCTCTCAATACAAAAGAAAATAAATATTTTGGTGTGTAGTGTACGTTTATAGTCCTTCATTTTAGAAATCAGGACACATCCATACGAAGTGACTTGCTTATACCTTTATTGGTATTGATAAAGTTAATAAAAGGGAGAATCAAAGTTAATCTTAACAACCCGGTTTGCTTTATACAGATAAGTCTAAACGGATATATCCTATTATCCACTTTACTATCTAAAATTTTAAACCGAAAAATAATAAAATTAATACAAACATATTTCATGGAACATGAATAACAAATGGAATACTAATTTTCTATTAGTCATAAATCATACATAGATATTTTTTCTTATTATTAAACAAAATATTTGATTTTACAACTGATTGGTCAATTTCGATTAGAGGGTATAAATAATAAATAAAGCTTAAAAAAATTACAAATAAAAGGGCATATATAATGGATTATTTGTTTTATTTTAATTGGATAAGAGATTTGGTCAAATTTTTGGAAGAGATAAGATTTCAAAGGTAATCAGATTAAAATTTAATATTATTTTATTGATGATTAGTTGTACTTTACGCTTAGAGAGTTGAACGTCTTAAAAAAATAATATTATTTTATTGGATCTATTTATAGAAATAGTAGGATTTCTTTTATAAGTTAGTAAATATATATATATATATATATATATATATATATATATATATATATATATATATATATATATATATATATATATATATATATATATATATATATATATATATATATATATATATATATATATATATATATATATATATATATATATATAACTGTCATATTGTTATCTTCCAATGTGAATATTCCCTCATGTATTCACACATTTTATTTCTCATTTAAGCACTTTCATTCAAAATTCACTCATAGCCAACTACTCAAAGTAAATAATATCATCCACTTAATTGGTTTCTCAGTTTTCCTAAGCGATGGATATGACGGACTTGTTAACGAGGGAAATCAAGCCATGGAGTTGCTTAGAATCATTTGGGGACATATTATGAAATTGTCCAAAACTAAAATTGACGACATGGTAAGAGGGCATCCTGACCAGATTACGGATGATAAGTACTATTCCTCCGATGTACTATTTGTAGCTGCGGAAATGGGCAACACAGCATTTATAGTCGAGCTAATTCGTCAATATCCAGAGCAAGTACTAGCACTAAATGATAACAAGCAAAGTATTTTTCATGTTGCTGTAACACATCGATATAGGGGTATCTACTCCCTATTGCATGTTCTAGGCTCAATGAAGGAATCAATAATTGATCTTGAAGACGAAAATGGTAATAATATGTTGCATTTAGTCGGGATCCTCAGCAAGACAACAAGGAGTGATTATCTATTGAAGGACATTCCAGGGCCAGCTGCACAACTGATAACAGATCTAGCATGGTTCAAGGTGCATATTTCATTATATTTGGTTTTGATCTTTCATTTCAATTTAATTTATAACAAAAATTATTACTCAAACTGCTTTAGATGTTGCATGAGACAAACTATGAATATTGATAGAAGACACGGAGCATACTAAGACCTTAATTAAATATAAGCCTAGTTTTCTAATCAGTGTTTTCTCATAATCGTCATTCTCATGAAATGCAATATATAATAAATATATGATGAGCTCACTAAGAGGGATACACAAAGTGGGCTACATGGGTTTTATAATACAACATAATACACAATATTATTTAGGTTAACAATTTTAATATGTGTTTTATTAGTTAATGATAGTAAAAAAGTATATCTATGTTTTATTAGTAGTTGGTATTATTAGAAAATTGATAATCACCCTTTCCGTTTATATGACTAGCTAACAAATTAAGCATGATGATTTTTGCTCCTTGGAGATTCGAAGATCCATAAGTATCTTACACACGTGACACGACGATAGCATATCTGCCAAATCAAATCGAAAACACAATACAATACTGTATTAAGTAATTTACTGCATTATCGTTCGCAAAATATTAGTTTATGTTCATAGTTTTCCTTATTTTTTATATATCTTCTTTAGTTAGAGTCTCGTTATTTTTTTCTGAGAGAGAGAGAAAGATAGAGAGAGAGAGAGGTAAACGCATGCATACGTACAAATTAAATACTGAATTAATTAAAACTGGATTTTCTTCCCCTACGTTTTCTTCAGCTAGCCCAAGGTTGAAGGACTTGTGTTGATACAATGTCTTTTATAAATCGATCATGATTATGTAATCTATATATGCATTCACAGAGTGTATGCGCTATGCTCCCTCCTTCCCTTCGAGAAAAGAAGAACAAAGCTGGCATACGACCACGTGAATTATTTAACGAGAATCATAAAGAGCTGGTTGCAAGAGGTGTGGAGTGGACCAAAAAGATATCGTCTGAATTAATGGTGGTTGCCGCACTTATAGCAACCATAAGTTTTGCAGCTTGTATTACATTTGTAGGTGGATACAACCAAGACACAGGTAAGCCTGTGTTCACTGATAACAAGCATCTTAATAGCATTCTTCTATCGAATGGAGTGTCTTTTATATTGGCTTCAACTTCAATTTTCTGTTTCTTATCCATCATTAGCTCTCACTATACAGAAACTGCTTTATTTAGAGTATTATTCATTAAGCTCGCATTTGCTATGACATTTCTTGCCGAGTCGATTATATTTGTGATAGCTGCTTTCTCATACAACTTCATTCTACTCTTCCCAAAAAAGTATATACAGTCGCAATATCTTTTGACAACACTCTCGTATATGGTCAGTTTTCTATTTTTATACTGGTTGATTGGACGTCAGTATTGGTTTCTTGCGACTATCATATTGGATGATAAGTTTCTTCCTCCTAAACGAATCTTGTTTTAGATTTATCACTTCCAACAATAAATCTCACTTTAATTATGAGGTGTAGTTCCGAAGAGTATCTATTTAGATTTGGTGATTTTTATATGGATGATTAATTATGCAGCTTTTCGAAGACATATGTAATTAGGTACATTAATTTTTTTTTTTTTTCTGTATTGATATCATGAGGTGAAATATTGTAATAACACGATTCGATTTGATACATGTCGTTAATGTTTTTTCTCTCTCGTTATTTATTATAGAGTAGGATATAATGAAATTCAAAATTAAAATAAAAACACTTGAAATAGACATTAATACATGAACACAAGCTCCGACAACAACGTTAACAGCTATGGGCTAGCCTTTTCTCTTTATTAGGAGTTGTTTGTTTTTTAAGGACTAGAAGTCCACAATCTACAAGAAAAATACTATTTTTTAAATTTAAATGGCTAAATAAATAGAAATTTAAATAAAATGATTTTTTAAAATAACCAATAGAATATTACAATATCACTAGACAAAAAAGACATGCTTATATATTTTGAGTTTCTTTTAGCAACAACACAAAGACTATATATTTGGAGCTATATATTATTGTTAGATAAATAACCAATCAAAATTACAATGATCTTTTTGACAAAAATTGTCATAAATAACCAATAAAAATTACAAAGTATGCTATCTATTTTGGTAAAAGTAGTAAAGTTCATTGTTATTTGGTGTAGTTTAACTAAGAAAAATTACAATAACATTCCTAGGGGCATTGCCCATTCAACTGATGATTCACCAAAACATGATATTCTCGATTTCTCATTGAAGGCATCACCATTAATGTTGCCCCCTTTGTAAGTTGGAAGCTTTACACTATCTTTCTCTGCATGTATTCGATCTTGGCTTTGCAAACTGAACCGCCATTCTTCCAACCTAAAAAAGCAAATCATTAATTAAGATTATATAATACAATTCCAATCTCATTTAAATGATTAATAGTTCGTTACATTCTTCCAACCTACAAAAGAGCAATTAAATTATCACAACTTCACAACATCAAAATTATCTTCGGTTATACATTCTAGACTCTTGACTAGTTCTAGAGGCTATAAAACAAGTAGATTGTATGCATAGCAAATTGTACTTAAAGTACAAAAACGCAGCACCTCAATTACATAAAATCACACCGTAAGTAACCCTAAACAATTTAAAAACACAACAATGCAATTCTCAATTGCTAAATTACCATATGCTTTAATTCATCAATTACACAATCAAAATTTGCTATTCCTGCCCAGATCCAATATAAAGCCCCGAATGCCCCTCAATTTTTTTCCAGGATTGTAACTTTTTTAGGAAAATTTTGTTTTATGTAATGTATATATACACATCCCTCCAATTATAAATACAAACAAATACTTGGTCTGCTGGTTAAGACACTGACTTATTTAAATAAATGTCATAGGATCAATTCTTGCTCCTTATGTATCTTTTGTTTAACTTTGTTTTATTTTCCTAACTATTTTATCCTACATCGCCAAACACATATTAACTCAACAACAATGATTGGTTTAATGTTGGGCTTTAAAATCGAAACCGAATCGTACAAACCGAAACACCGAACCGATGGGTTGGGATACCCTTTACTTTGACCTTGGCTCCGGCACCCATAAACAGTTAACAAAAAAAATTACTTTAGTGGTGGCTTGAAAAAAAAAGTTAATCTCATAAAATACCTTATACTTTTTTGTTTTTTCGGATTAAACATCAACTTTATTTTTTCTTAAAAAACTTGCATTTTTTCATTTTTTCTATTTCACTCTTTTAGTCATTTTTTTTTTCCGAAATGACTTTTTCGGAAATAAATAAAAAAGACGAGAGCTTTTTTTTGGAAACAATTAGAAGGTTGAGATTTTTTTTTCAGAAAAAAAAAGATAAATTTGAGGGTTTTTCGGAAAAAATTAAAAAATACAAGTTCTTTTTCAAAGGAAAAATAAAGTTAGTGTTTAATCCGGAAAAAAACACAAAATATAAGGTTTTTTAAAAGATTAAAAAAATTAATTAAAAAAAAACTTTCAAGCAACATATTTAATGGGAAAAAAAACAAGAAGAGAACTAAACAAGATGAGAACCACAAAAAAACCCTGAACCTTGGTGGTGGCTTGGAAAAAAAGAGAAGAAAAAAAAATACGAACTTAGGATTGAATGTCGTACATAAAGACGATGACGAAAGAAAGAAGAAAGAAGTTGGGATGACGATGACGAGACAATGGTGGTTGGACAACGATCTTGTACGGAGGTGGTTTGTGAAAGAAGGAAGAAAGAAGACATTGATGGAAGAAAACAGTAGAGTCTAGGAGAAGGAAAAAAAAGGACCTTATCCCAAGTTTGTTTCGAGAAAAAAAACGATCAAAACTTTTTGGTTCTAGGATTTTTTTCTTAAACAAACAGTCTGCCGAGTAAAAAGGTTAGTGTGTTGTCTACACATCACAAACAAAGTGACCAAGAATATCTTTTGTGAAAAGAAAACAACACATTAATCTCTTACTGGATTTACGTCATCTCCAATGTAACAAACTTCGAAGGGTTTAAATGATCACGCACATAACCGTTTCAATTTTCATACAATTCTGTCAACATTCAATTAAACTTCATAAAATTTAATGGATTATATATATATATATATATATATATATATATATATATATATATATATATATATATATATGACAATTTATCATCTTTTTTTATGTATTTATTATTCTATGAATAACTAATTATCAACATGTAACACCTGAATCTTGTTTTGAACTTATGATTTGTGTATTTAAGTTAAGAGTAGGGTTTGGTCCTTTGGTTCATACCACTTCGTGGCGAGGAGTTTACCACAGCGTGGTCATTGCCTTGTCACCACAACGTGATGTCTAGTGTAACCATGGTGGCGCCATCATGGGCTTAAAACCCTAGGGCCCGTATCTTGAGCCCTATTTAAGAAATGATTGGACTAGGGTTTCCTTTAACCCCAACATCCACCCCTTCAGAAAGAGTTCTTCAAACCCTAGCCTATCCCATCCAGATCGATCACCACTTGGACATAACTCGCGAAGTTATGTTTAGAGAAATATTTTCCAAAAACGCGAGTTTCAAGTCTTCGTAGAGAAATCCTTGGAATCAAACAAGGAAGAAGAGAAACATTACATACTTATTGGGAGAGATTCAAAAAGCTATTGGTTTTGTTCCCACAATATGAGATCATTGATTATTAGTTGTACAACTGCTTCTGCGAAGGTCTGACACTCATGGAGCGAAGGCTAATAAATGCTTCAAGTGGTAGATCCTTAGGTGACATGACACCAACTGAAATCCTGAGTTGATAGAAAAACTTGTCATTCAGTCATAACATTCCAAAAACAAAGATGAGTGGTATACTAATTAGCCATGAGGTGTCAAAGAAGTCAACAATGCTCATCTGGAATCCCAAAATTTTGAGTTGACGAAGGTTGTTCTCCTGTTAACAAAGGAAAAAGCTATTACAAAGAAACAATGCAATATCTGCTTAAAAACGGACCATCCAACTGATATGTGTCCATTACTGCAAGAAGATAGTGCTATGGTAAAAGTTGTCGGAGGCTATCAACAAAATTATCAGAACAATTTTTAGGAATGACAACAATATTAGAATCTACTCGGATTCCAGTAATGGAATTTTTAGCCACCGGGTTTTCAGCAGAACTTTCAGAATCAGCAGCAACAATATTACCAGAGTTTAAATTTTCAGAACCAAGCTTCAAATCAGTAAACTAGTAGTTCCAGTGTGGCCTTAGAAGACATTATAAAAAGTTTAGCCATGAGCACCCAAGCATTCCAAAACGAAACCAGAGCTAGTATCAAGAATCTGGAACAACAAGTGTCTCAACTTGCCACTTCTATGGGTCGAATGGAATCTCAAGAAAGTTACAGGGACACATTGAAAACAATCCAAAGCACAATATGAGGGCTAATTCCTTGAGAAGTGGGAAGAGTTATGAAGACCCAAGGAAATATGAACCATAAAAAGAGGATGAAGAAGGATCTGAAGAAGTTTTGAGTGACAAATAAGAGGAAAAAGATAAAGGAAAAAAAACTCCAGAACTAGTGAAGTCGAATATGGAGGAGTACAAGCCGTTTCGTCCATTCCCATCAAGACTGAAGAGTACAAAGCGCAAGCAAGAGGATGAAGACAGTATAAAATTTTTTCTTAAGGTTGAGGTAAATCTTATGTGTTTCAAAGAAAAAAAATTAAAACTAACGAAACATTAAAAGCTGGTGAAAAGATTCAAGCTATTTTGCAAAAGGGTTTACCTCTAAAGTGCAATGATCCGAGAATTTTCTTGATTCCTTGTAAGTTTGGTGACCTTAATTTTCAAAATGCAATGCTTGATTTAGATGCATCAGTTAATGTCCTTCCATTTTCTATTTTTGAAAAATCAAAATTAGGTACTTTAAAAAAGACTAGGACTATTATCGAGTTGGCTGACCACTGAACAGTACACCCAAAAGGTGTACTGGAATATGTTCTTGTCCAAGTGAATGATTTGATCTTTCTAACTGATTTTTATATTCTGGACATGGGTAATTTGGATATATCATATACAAAATCTATTATAGACAGACCATTTATGAAAACTACAAAAAGGAAAATAGATGCTTTTAATAACACAATTTCAATGGAGTTTGAAGAGGAAGTGGTTGATTTTGAAATTAATGATGTCGGTTTTGCTTTTGATAAATTTTGTTAATTATCTGTGTATCAGCAGTCCTTTATCCGAGGAATGCTGTGAGTTTTATGATAGTTTTGTGCAAGATATATTTTTAGACAGGAAACTAGATGATGATGCATTAATGGAACTGGACAGAAAAAGGCTTGGGGAAGAAGATGAGAAGCTGATTTCTGTTGAGGAAAAATCAAAGAAAAAACTAAAAAGAAAAATGCTTTTGGAAAAAGAAAATGTGGAAATGTGATTTCTGATACGAATCTGAAAATAAGAAAATATGAAAAGAAGGAGAAGATATCTAAAAAGAGGAACATAAAAAGAAAGAAATTTATAAATCAAAAGAAGGGCTCATCTGATAAAAACCAGTTTTTTTTTTTTTTTTTTTTTTTTTTTTTTTTTTTTTTTTTTTTTTAGTGTGTGTGTTGAGCAAGTTACAGATCCACCAATTTTGTCATATCTGAAGGGAACTCGAGTAACGAGGAAGAAGAGAATTGAACTTCAGAGAAGTCCTAACAACTCCAATTGACAATCTAGTTGAGCAAAGTTGAGCTAACATCTTTAAAAAAGATGGCTTTTCCAGAAGCAACCTGATGAGTAGTTTTAGTTTGTTTTTCTTTCTTTCTTTTTTTAAGAAAAAAGAGATCGTTGTAGTTCCAACCAAGCTTGGGGAAACCATAGGATCTTCAAAGTTGCTGAAATCCAAATTTTTCGCCAACATCTTCGTCAAAATCAGAAATTTCTTCAAAATTATCAGGTACATTCTTTCATAGTTGCAACCCTTTTGCTTTTATATGTTTTATTGAGCTGTTTATTTCTCTTTGAGCATTGAAGACAATGCATCATTTAAAGCTCGGGGAAGGGATTAGTATAAAAATTTGCATTTTTTGTTAAAAAATTTAAATTTTTTAGCTTTTCAGATAAATTTTTCAAATTTTATTTCCCATTTTGCATTTTATTTTCTGTATTGTATTTGCATTTAAAAAAAATTCAAAAAATATTTTATATTTTCTGTTTTTATTTTTCTACAAGTTAAAAAAATCCCCCAAAAAAAGATTTTATTTCTAGTTATTTTAGTGTTTATTTTCTATATAAAAAAATCAAAAAAAAAAAATCAAAAAAAAAATTGTTCTTAAAAAAATCATTTTTTTTTTTGAAAAATGTTACATGATATGATGACATTCTTGCATTCGATAGCACTGTACAAAT
This sequence comes from Lactuca saligna, assembly GCF_052625555.1. Classification (NCBI taxonomy): domain Eukaryota; kingdom Viridiplantae; phylum Streptophyta; class Magnoliopsida; order Asterales; family Asteraceae; genus Lactuca; species Lactuca saligna. Next base: position 165,264,475 of record NC_136422.1, on the reverse strand, counting down.
GGAAAATAAAAGTCTGAAACGATTAGATCGATAATGGTAAGTTCAGTTGTAGTTCTCATAACTAGGAGTCGCAAAACACCGTGAGCCGAGACGCTTGCTGTAAAAAATAAAAAAAATGGCATACCGAAACACTGTGTGGGCGGTAATAACAGTTTGAAATTATTTTCTTTGGAATGTTTAAAAAGAACCTTAATCAACAACTCTTAACCCACATAACATGGTCCTATTTGTTGACACATGTTACTCTCGCGGTAACGGAGAGCCTTATATCAGATCCACACAGTCGAGAAGAAAGGAAGGGTACTAATTGTCATATTCGATACCCAAGTCAAAGTTCAAGCACTTAATCGAAGAAATCTCAAGAAATTCAAAAATACAATTGAAGAACTCAAGTCGAAGGCAAAACTACAAAGAATCAAGTTCAATCAAATCAAAATCCATCTCAAAGACAAACTTGGAAGAACTATGTGATATGATATTGGTTGTTCTCAAAAAATGAAATCATAGAGTTGGGCTCCTACGGGGGTTGGCTCACTGCTTCGGTGAAAGCTGATTTCGCTGGCTGGGGATCTGATAGATGGAATGTATTATGGTGATCGTCTAGGTAGTGATTCCATTGGAGCTTCCCTCGATGTTAAGTCTGATCATGTGAAAAAAAGTGTTAAGTGATTTTAATTCAAGTTATTTTGTTTTCATTTTAAGTTCTTTTTAGGTCATCTACATCTTTCCATTTTGGTTACAATGTTTAGTCTTTTTATTACTTGAGAGCAAGTAAGGTTCAAGCTTGGAGAGATTTGATAGATACCATTTTATGCATCTTTTAGGGTAGTTTTTATTATAATTTAGCTCCATATTTTATGTCCATTGAATGTCATTAGTTTAAATAATGTTTAACTCATGTTGTTCATTAGAATTCTCGTATTACTATAGTTTTTGTCATTTTCAGATAATTCGAGTGAAGCAGTACTTTGGGAGCAGCTTTGGATGCGTTTGATGGAGCATTGGAGTTGATTGGAGCTTGGAACTTATGAAGGATTATGAGGAATGCTTGGAAGTTGTTTTGGTCAAGAAAAATTCGATCGAATTGATCTTACGAAGTTAGATTGCTACATTCTAAAACCTAAAGGATGTTGTTGACAACTTTGACCCCTATCAGTATTTTGACCATATCTCTTGACTCGTAATTCCGATTGTGACAAGATTCAAAATGTCCTGGAAAGTTGACAAATTTTCGGGCGACTTTCATGTTTGTGAAAAAAAAAACTAAAAAATTTGATCGAATTTTTCCTAGAAATTTGATTGAATTTATACTTCGCAAAAAAAAGTCTTGAAAATAAAAAAAAATGCAAAATTAGATTAAATGACCAAAAATTCGATCGAATAAACACTTTGCAATTCAGAAAGGTTGAAAATCAGAAAAATGAAATTTTCGATCGAAACCTGAAAATTTCGATCGTGTGGCCTAAAAATTCAATAAAATTTCGGGTTTATTGCTCCCGAAGTCTCTATCTCATATATATGATGCCTCTCTGATCAGAAAAAAGGTCGGACGATTCTTGAAGCTCCAGACGACTAAAAAGACAATTTTTGAGGCGATTTCTCTTTGATTTCAATGATTTCTTATGATATGAAAGCTGGGAATCATCTCATACATTTTGTTAGCAAGATTAATTAGTTTATTTATCTTTTTATTAGTTTTAATTCGTTTTTATCCATGTATGGATAAAACCCTTGTTTTCAGTTCTACATTAGACTAGTACTTTTCATGTGATCGGTAATCAGATTTAGTTTTCATTGTGTACTTCTATCTAGTTGTTTCAATTTTGAACTTAATAAACATTTGATTTTTAATGTTTGTTAGTCTGATCACCTAGCTAGGGTTTAATCCTTCCAGTTAATCAGTTAATAGAATCTGTAATTGTTCTTGTTAACTGGTAATAAGTAACAAGTATTAGCTTGGTTATGTATTGGGATTTAACTCTGATATAAACTAAAATATCATATCTTTATGCTACCGATGTAACGCCCTATCCTGAATTGTTTCCTATTTTAGGGTGGTGATTAAAGATCGGGTATTAGCAGGCTTAGGACCTTGAAGAATTGAGATCTGGAACCATTTGTATGTGGGTGATGAAATTTAAATGATTCAGGTGTTCGATTTATGTTTTGGAGCCAATGGGTGTTTGGGTAAAGTGTCAGCTCGAGCTTTTATGGAAATTGGATTTTTGTTTGGGAAATTGTAAGGCAAGTGTAATTTGATAAAAATGTAGAGCTTCTTGTTACCTTATAATGGATATACGGATCATCAAAATTGGATTTATAATGAAGAAGTTATGGCCTTCGGAGTATTATAAGGTTTAAGGGTAACCCTAGTACGCAGGGCGTACATATTAAGTACACAGGACATACAAGTGCAAGTGCAGTACACGGGGTATATGTTGATGTATGCTTAGCGTATTAAGAGGGAATGATCGTGAGACCGAGGCCTAATACGTCGGGCGTACGAGGGTTTAATGAAACCCTAGTTTTTAGATGTGACACCTTATTTAAGCTCATTTAATCTGTAGGGCTGGCCACTTTACCAACCTCCATACCTCCTAAACCCTAAGTCTCGACCTTGAGCCTCCATTGTGGTGTTTTTGAGCTCTTGAGAAGAATTTGGTTGTTATTTTTCTCTTTCTGAAGGAAGTAAAGAAGATTGAAGGTGCTTTGCTTGGTGAGAATGTTATAGATCCAGAATCATCACCCGTTTTGAAAGTCTTTTTAGGTATCAAGTTCATACATTGTCTTCTCCTTTCTTAGATCTCTTTATAAGTTGGGTTGTTATGCTTTTGGACTTATCCTTTTAGATCTAAGCATGTTATGAGATTCTTATACATAAAGTTTATGAGCTTCGTTTTCAATATCTTTTTGACTCATTCCACTTCTCCTTCGACGCCATGTTTCCCGATATACACCAACCCACTTTTGTGCATTTTCACTAAGTCGTTTAAAACGACCTCTCATCTGATCTTCGTTCCTGCTATTTAACTTTTCTAGATTTTCAACCCGAACGACATCATACAGTTGCTTTATTTGTGCCAAAAGTGATGCTTTTTTTTTTTTGGTTTTTTCCACGCTCCTTATCTTCACTAGCAAAACACCATGACGACATTAAAGCGACACCTTCTGCAACATCCTATTTATTTCCTCGTTGTTGTTTTTCAATATTTTGTGATGTTTAAAGATTATTTGTGATAGGATTTTGGTTAGGAATTGAAAAAATCGGAGAATTTTCAAAATACTAAACATTAGAACGATTTTGAGAGTCTCCAAGATTTATATAAAAATTTGGACACTCACCATCCATATTTAGAAAATACAAATAAAAAGGGATTAAAATACAAAATGAGCATTGGATATGAAGATATATTATATCATACTCTTTTTATAGGTAAAAGAAAATTACGATTTCTAGTATTTATTTTTTATTTTTCTGAAATGGATAATGTTAAATTTTATTAAATATATAATTTTATCCTAAAAAATATAAGGATTAATTTAAAGGATGGCACGTGGATTAAAAAAGAAAAGAAAAGTAATACCAACTTGGGGGTTGATATGCCCACACCGTCGGTGGGTTTTGTCCCGAGTTATCATTTATTTAATATTATTCTTTCAACCGACTTGAGTTTTAGTCATGAATGGGCATGGTCTAAAAGGTCTTATATTGGTCCTTGGAATGGAATTATTCGTATGTTTGTTCATCTCCGGGACAGAGGTTTGGATCTTCAGTCATTGTGTCCTATTAGACTGGGAGATAGGAGGTTTACTTCGTTTTGGCACGATTATTGGATAGGTGATTCAACCCTTGCAGCTCTTTTTCAAAGAGTTTATGCTCTTGATAATCATAGATTTTCTATAGTTAGTGAGCGAATGTCCATCAGTTGGGATCTAGAGAACCTCAAACACATTCCTAGAGGTGGTATTGAGCAGATACCGTGGGATAATTTATCTTCCATGTTGAAGGGTCTTCAATTGGAGTCTAGTCCAAATACATTGGTATGGATTCCTGACGTGACATATTTTTTTACTTTCTTCAACCAGATCATATCTAGGATGACCTGTTTGGTTTCATAATCATAGTTCAGTTGCTTTTTGATGTAATAGTTTTTTTTTTCTAGCTCCTTACTAGTATTTTAATAAAATTTCCACCGTTAAAATAACTAATGAAAATTTTATGTAAGTGTTACTACCGGAATTATCGTACAAGTCAATTTAGTTATTAACGCAAGCGATAATAGAAAAAAGACCCATCAAACAAAAAACACATAATTACTAAACATGAGTTTGCATTTCTTTTCTTATCTTTATAACATATCCCCTTTTTATTGTACAAGTCAGTTTAGCTATTAGCCCAAACGATAACAGAAAAAGACCCATCAACGACAAACACATAGTTATTAACATGAGTTCGCATTTCTTTTCTTATCTTAATAACATATCCCCTTTTTTCGTACAAGTTGCTTTTATTTTACAACTAAAAGTTTGATTTTCTCATTGAACATGAGTTTGTATTTCTTTCCTTATCTTTAGAACATATAATAATAACAAAAAAAATTCATCAAACTTATCCAGCTAACATTTGTCGATAAAGTAAGAATGTGAAAGTAGAATATCATCTAATATTCTTATCTACTTTACATAAAATATTACAATATCATCTTATCTACTTTACATAAAGTATTATAGGATCGGCCCATCTTTTGTCGATCACGTTTTTATGTTGACATAATTCATCACATTTTAAGACAACTCCGGTTTTAAAAAATCCTAGGTTGCAAATTTGCAATTGCTAAGGTAATATAAAACATTATGATAAGCCCGCAGCTAGTTATCAATGTGCAATTATGCATTTATGCCTTCATCGATAAATAAGCATATCAAATGTATCAATTGTATAGAGAAAGAAAAGCACTAATATTTCTAAAATTGCATCATAAAATCTACGTCCAAAATGTTTTTGTGATAAAATACCATGTAATTATTGTTGATGACATAAATGTAGTCGGTGTTGCAAGACGTTGTCCCAAAAGCAATCTATTTGAACAAACCCATCAACAACAAACACATAATTATTAATTATGGGATGTAGCTATCATAACCACCCTCCAATAACATCATACCCCCACCTCACCACACGTGTATTCATTTCATTTTATCAATAATAAAATAAAAAATATAAATATTATATAATCCAACTTCAAAATAAATCGATAAAAATTTATGCTAATATCCTATAATGCAATTTATTTTATTATTGACCTTATTCAACTTTTGTTCTATTATTAAATGTTGCGGACAAATTCAATATAGTTTATTGATTTGTATACAACAATTTATGTTTTAAAAATATATATTATATAATTCTATAAAACATAAATTGGTTTAAAAATATAATGAGAACCAAAAAAAAAAAAAAGCTAGCGATCTAATGAATATAATTAAAGATAACTTAGGTAGAGATTAAAGTACTTACCAATTTATGACATTAACCCCAAAAATATATACCAAACTAAAACATAACTAAGTAAAAACACATAAGTTAGATTGCATAAATAAGTCATTAACCCTTAAATAAATAAATAAAAAACCAGATAGTCAAATCCAAATTCAAAACCTAACAGATACATCGATTACACCAACGCGATACTGCTCTCACCGCCAGGTGGCTTCCGAACACCGCCTAAATAGTCTCTCGACTCCGCTTTCCCGTCCGCAAAAATATTACTCCCGCTCATTTCCCGTAGCTTCGCGGAACTCAACGGCTTCTCCACCAATGCTGACGTGTCATCTCCTTTAAATATATTGTTTCCAGAAAGTTCCGTCAGTTTCTGATTCGGAATCTTCTTCGCTGTCTTCACCACACATTCTCCCCCGTTGCTCTGACAAACATAACAACCACCACATCACAGATTAACTTTTTAAACATCATTAATCCAAACAGACAGATACACAGATACAAAACAAATTATATTATATTATATTATGCGTACATTATGTGGAGTAGATTCGCCAATGGTTATGGATTCTCGGAGAGCTAAAGCTCGGGCAGCTAACGGGCGGGGTTGGATTTCGGGCGGGGGTGCGAATATATTATGTCCACTAAGCTCTTTGTTTTTTAGATCTGAAATTTGTTTCTTCAACCTTGCTTCTGATTCACTCTCTAATGTTCCACTTAGTTCGCGTTGTTTAGCTTCGGATATTGATTTTTTAGGAGATGCTGTTTCTTCTTCTCCAAATGAAATGTGACTCATTCCAACAACCGCTTGCTGATCAATGGATATGTTATATGAATTAGAACAAATTTTGTATGATTTCAAAAATGGTGAAAATTAAATCGATGGTTAGTTAAAAAGTTACTACCTGATACATGCGTATGCTAGTTGGATTAGATGGGGTGTGGGTTGCAGCATCGGTTTCTTCTACACCATTCTCTCCGTTACTTGCAAATATACCACTTCCGGTGATCTCTTTTAATTTGTAGCCGGAAACTGGTTTCCTGGAAATCATTATTACACAGATTCCGATTAACGACAAATATCTTGATTTAGATCTGTTAATTTGTATACAAAAAAGTATGATTCGTGAAGAAACTTGCATTTTGAAAAACACTGCATGATTTGGTGAAAAAGATTAGAGAAAAGTTTCGCTTTCTGATTATACATTTGTTAATTAAAAATTCAAACCTCGTATTTCAAATTTCAAACTTTCGTTAGCTCAAAAAAAAAAAAAAAAAAAAAAAAAAAGTGCTTGAATCCATGATTATTTGTTTGTCGATTTGACTTCTGGATCTTTAGTTTGAACTTAGGATTAAATAAATTGACTCAGATACTGATATGTAGTAAGCAATTTTCAAAGGAAAGATCAGTAATTAGTTTACTAACAACGATTAGAAACTAGAAAAAAAAATAAAAAAAATAAAAATATATATATGTAGAAATTGAACATCATAGTGCATACAAATTTATTTATGAATAGAATGGATAGATCTCAAACCTTTTGTTCAAGCTCTCAACTTCTTCATCGGTAACCTGACCTCCAAACACAACCTTACTGATCCCATCCGACGGCTGCGATTAATTTCATGAAACAAACAAAACTTTAAAAACAAATAAGAAAAAATGAAAATTTACGAAAAATGAAAACATTGTTATTAGACTTCTCTGTGTCGTTACCTGGTGAGAACGGGCGGAGGATCGAGCGGCGGAGCCGGTCATCGGTGAATCAGCTGGAGGATTTTCCGACCAGGTCAACAGATCTGCCGTCGAAGTGTGAGGCTTCCTGACCGGCGTGTTCCTCTCCATTTTTCCGATTTCGAGAATGTTCGAACGGGAAGATCTATCTACTCCCTTGAAACGACGGCGTTTTATCAGCTACGATTTCAGTCTACTGAGCTGCCCTGCTTTTAAAAACCGTACCAGTAGAATCAAACGCTTTCTCTCTCTAAACTTCACCTGTTCTTATACTTATATACTCGGATAATTACATTATTGGTCCCTCAAGTAATATGACAAGTCTTAAATTTCAAAAACAAATAAGTAAAATTCTTTGAAATTTGATTTTTTTTTTGGAGAGTAATTTACATATGTCATTACTTTTTAGAGGGTGTTTGGAAAAGAAAAAAAAATCTTATAATTTATTATTTATTCTTATCATTATAAGCTAAGTTTAAATATTTGAATAGGAAACATTAAAAATCAACTTATTATGGTGGAAACAAGCTAAATAAACTAATTTTGAAAAGTTTCTATCATCTTGCTTAAAGCTTACTGTTTATAGCATATTTCTAATCATTTTATTCATATAAGTTGTTTGTTTGCTAAACACTTAAATGCCTATCAGCTTATTTTTTATCCCTAGCTATAAGCGAATCCAAACATTTTTTGTAAAAGTTGTTTTCTCACACCGCTATAAGCTAATAAACTATAAGTTAATTTATCCAAACATCCTCTTAATTCACGGTATTGAAAAGAAACGACATAATCAACTTTTCCTTATTATAATACATTTAGGGATTTCTTAAGATTAGAATATGAAATGGTGTCACACCCCAAAACCGAGAACGGTGGAAACGTTCTGGGGCGGAGGACGTCATGTAAAGTATCACAACACAGTAAATGTAAATAAGCAAACAACATCATCCATTGCATTAAATATATAATTTTAATACAAGCGTGTTCTGAACAGTTTTAGACACCAAAAATATAATGTGAATCAAAATAATATGAGGAGTCTTGAATGGGCTCCATCTTCTCAAAAGTTGGTATCGGTACCTGTCTACTGATGACCTGAGAATACAAGTTATTTTGAAAGAGTTTATCAGCATTAAGCTGGTGAGTTCATAAGTATTTTAGTGTCGATGTTTGTTATTAAAAACGTTTGAACCTGTCGCAAGTATAAGTTGTAACATGTATGTAAGTGTTTGTAAAAGTTTGAATCTCTCAGAAAAACCTATATTTTCTATTAAAGTAGCCTTCTACCAAGGCTTAACTGTTTTGTATGCTCGTTTGATGTAAAAGTGTGTAATTTCCCAAGTGTAATTATCTTTTAACAAAATATAGTTTGTACATTAAAGTTTAAGTGAGGTTATCACTAAAAATGTAATGGGTAAGTCATTGTAGTACTGTAGTTTTGTATTATAGGAACTACTGCTGTACTAACTACCTTAAACCGGATTTATATTAAGGTGTAATGTGATAATTGCACCATACTATCGACTGATAACAACGACATAAAGAACGGTCGTAATAACAGAATGAAGTTTGGCACCCGCAGACCTGCAGGTTCGGCTGTAGCTAGCAGCAAGGTGTAGGATTGTCAATCCAGTATAGATCTATACGCAAACTCAACGCTCTCCCTCCAAGAGAATTCTGGCTACAACTCGGGCCATGACATTTAAGGCATGCTCCGATACAGTGGATCACAATTGTTAACGTATTAATGTAAGGGTAATGTTTCTTATTCTAGTATAGTTGTATATGTAATGTTCTAGAAAGTATTGACTCATGAATGAACTGACTCATTGTATGATATCGAGTTCTAGTAACGGTTCTAGTATCTTCCTAAACTACCCATATGGTAGTTTACTAGCAGTCTAACTGGTACGTATGGTCATGGATGTATACCCTTACTAACTAAGGGCATGGGATGAACTGGAAAGACCTTTTATGACTATATATGTACACATGATATATAACTAATATTTAAACGACTTTCAGACGAATACCCAATATCCCACCAGACCACATCTCAAGGCGCGAAAAGGAAATAGGGTGGATAGCCTTCCTAAGTCTTTTAAACATTTCTTATATAACTATACATATAGAGGCGTGCAATTTATAATATAAAAGCATAAATAAATTTTGTAAGACATTTGAAACATAAATATTATTTTAAGAAAAGATCGACTTGATGTCGATCTATAAAACAATTTGAAGGCATAAGTATGATAAATCTGTTTTGAGTATAAGGAAACATTTGATTGAAACACAGTTGTAAATAAGTTTGAAAGGTAATGTACCGGGTAAGATGTACAGTGTAATAAGTAGTTTAAAACATATAAAATGTTTATAAAAATCATTTGAAGGAAACTGTTTGGTAAGACGGCTAATGAGTAGCCAAATCTTTTGAATGTTGTATATTAATCACATGTGATTGATGTAATAACTAGCGTAATTCTACTTATTAATCGCATGCGATTGATATAATCCTAGCATGATTCTACTTGTATTCCCCCTCCCCCCCCCCCCCCCCCCCCCATGAAACATTTAAAAGTAGTTTAAAACATTAGTTAAAGGGTATGAACTCACTTGAAAGTTTGAAGATAGCGAGATGGAAAAACCGGCAGAGTTTTGTCCCGGGAAACGGATTTTTCTCGGGATTCTCGGGAATCTCGGGAGTAAAATCGACTCTCGGGACTTGAGTAAAAATGACCAGGGCTTCGGGTTTGAACGGGCACGGAAAACGAGGCAAAACGCAAGGGAAATGTGAAGAAATGAGCAAGTTTTTCGGAAACCCTCGCATCCCTTTTATAGGGGTGCTGAACCGCCTCCGTACGCGGGCCGTACGGGCGTACGCAGCGCGTACCCGTGCGTCATCGCTTACGTACTTCGGACGGGACGGGTCGGATGGGGCGGGTCGGATGGGACGGGTCGGTAGCTTCGCATAGGGCGACGTGGACGATCCGAGGCCTTGGCCTTGAGTACGCGGGGCGTACGAGGGTACGCGGCGCGTACTTCGGCCCTAGGCTGACTCCTTCAGATAATACCAACTTTTTAATAAAAATTATATGTAAATTAATTATCAAACTTCAAAAATTCATATCTCCTTCATACGAACTCCGTTTTCGACGTTCTTTATATCCCCGGGAAGGTGAGACTACGATCTACAACTTTCATTTAGATTCCGTTGGCAAATTCCTAAATTATTTTTATTATTTATTTATTAAAATGACGAGATTAAGGAATTTCTTTAAAAATTCATAACTTCTTTATCTGACGTCGGTTTTTGCTAGAATTTTTACCGTTGAAATACCATTGACGAGACCTTCAATTCTCGTTTAGGTCATTCCGGCCAAAAGTCGCTCGATCTCCGATTCGAGTTTTTAGCTGTCTACTGTTATATCTGTAACTTAGAAAAATCACAACTTCCTCGTACGAAGTCAGATTTGGACGTTCTTTTTATGTACGTTTACGGTTTGATGATATCTAAAAATTTCATTTAGATATCTAAGGCCAAAAACTATTGTATTGAACTTCTCATTTTATATCTATCAGTGTTGCCGGTTTTTGCCGAGAATCTTCAGTTGGTCATAACTTCTCCGTTATAGGTCGGATTTTAGTGTTTTTTATATGCTTGGAAACCTTGATACGATTCCTACTACTTTATTTAACCCAAATAAGATTTTAGGAAAGTTATATTTTGACCTAAATTTGATTGGTTTTACATTACATTGTCTCGAAATATCGGGTTGTCACAAATGGTTAGATCAGTTTTGCAAAATCTAGTTTTCATATTTGGATCGGATCCGGTTACTATGAGATATTTGGTCTCGTTGGGCACCTCCATATCAACTCGCCGTTATGCTAAAAGACTTTAGACAAAATTACATAAATGGTCCTTGTGGTTAAGATCAACTTTAATGATGAATTGTTTGCATATGGTCCTTGTGGTTTTAAAATGTCGCAAAAATGGTCTTTTTGACTAAGTGTACTGGTGTTAAAATTTTGAGTTTATGAAATGACACATTTACCTTTCCTATGGTAAAGATGTTGTGTAATTTCTTCAAGCCAAAGGTATCATTTATGTAATTCTTTCTATTATTTATTATATTTATATTTTATTTATTTATAATTTTTATGAATTAATATTTTTGCCGTTTTCTTCCAATATAATGTTTAATTTTATATTTTTTTCATTTATTTTTTTTTTTAATTTTTTTATGCGAATAAAGCTATCAAAATTTTTATAGCTTTATTTGAACTAGATGGAATCCACCGCGCCCGTTGGCGCTGAGTCAAATGTTTTTTGGGTTGTTTCAACTTGTAAATGTACTACGGGAAGGTGCCATTATATTGATGAACATATAGTTAACATACAGGGATTTTTTTAATACGACAGTGAGTTAACAAACTAAATACTTGAAGACAACAAAAGATCAAAACATTTTGACACAAAGAAACATATTAGAGATTTAAGGAACTATATAGTTGGAGACAATAGAAGATCAAAATATTTTAGGACAAATAAACACATTAGATGTATGGATGATTGTCTTCTGGGAGGTAATGGGTTAGAGTAAATGATAAATTATCTTCTTGTGAATTTTCTTCTTTGTTCTTATAAGTTGGGCTTTTTGGATACAAAAACCCATCTTTCATTCTTCGTGGCTTCCTTGACATTTCATCAGGTTTTGAATGGGTGAAAAATGGGTGTGTAAAGAACTCCTCAAAAGTCAATCTTTCCACTATCCATCAAAGTAACCATAATTCTTGATTAATTGAAAATTAATCATCCTTATAATTTCTTTTATGAGTGTAAATTATAAATACCTAGATTTTGTCGCAGTAATTTTCGACAGAGATCAATGAACTCAGGACTTAAGTCCTTTACATCTGGAGGAAATTGCAATTATGTTGTTTCATGATATTTTGAAGCAACTGCATGAAAGGTGAAATGATTGTTAACTTAAACTATTATATAAAAAAAAATACTATATCCTTGAAAGCCAAACACCTTATGGAAATATATAAATCTGAATTTGATTGTTTCCTGTAAATGGTGTTCTCCCAGTTACAAGTTGAAATAGAATGACAACAACAGTCCATACATCAGTCTGTTTTTCCATTTCTATGTTAATATAGGATATAGATTGAAACAAAAAGTAAACTAAAGGATACACTGACATTTTATAGAATATAGTACCTTTGCATCATACTTATGAAGTTACATTATTTCTGGTGACCGTTCACACCCTTGTTCAGATGAAATTGAGCTAAATTCCAAATTGTCCAACACATATTCTCAAGTCTGGTGTTCCTCTCTTGAGGACTCCTCATCGCTTAGGGCTGCTGCATATATATACGGCAATGTTTAATTCCCAATTCCAAAGGAAAAAATAAACAAAGCAACATAAACACACACAACACACAACACACAATACACACCACAATTTGATTCAATTTGATTCCTCCAAACGAACTTAAAAACATAACAAAAGTACAAGAGAATAGATAAACAGAAAGAGGTGTTTTCCATTTTTTAAATACGGCATGTAAGCCTCTTTTTCCTTCTCGGTTCGGCAGCATAAGCATTCTTAGCTCCCGAAGAAGATGAAGCTGTTGAGATACGAATTAGGAGCTGCTTTTCTGGCCGTTGAAGCTATTAAGAAAGACAACAATTCTATCCGTTTTAGGTAAGAGTCTCTCAGTCTCCAAACAAATATAATCCAGTAATGTATCATCTAGTAACGTAAGGTCGAATGAATACCTTAATTGGGTCAGGAATTTCAGCGAACGCCTTATAGACAGCTTTCTCATCCAAAAGCAATTAACTTTTCGATCCTTTCAATCTCCCAAACCTGTATTCAGCATATCCAAGTAACATTTAACCCGCAATTTTTCAGACCACAATCACAAATCTAAAAGAACGCAAGAATTTACCTACCCTCAGAATGATGCTAATTCGATGATCGTGGAGAAGAATCGAAACCAAAGAGAGAACCCAGAGTAGTAGAAAAGTGATTAGTTGTAAGCACCCTCATGGCCGCTATTTTATCTTGCAAGCAAAGTTCCTCTAGGTGTTTAGCTGCAATTGTTTCTCCTCAGATACTATCTTCACCTGTTTGTAATGATTCTTTTGTTTTGCCTTTTTATGATGATTCTCTCCAATACAAGCCAAACACCCACTGTTCGCAAAATGGTTACACTCCACCCCATATCTCCACCTGTTCACGATGAAAACATCAAACCAAAAGGAATACCAAAAACCCATTGATTTCAATAAAAAAAAAAAAGAGAAAAAAAGAATTTTTGTTGTTTCTTCTCTTCTTTCCTTCGATTTGTGCCAAGAACAACCAAGAGGGAAACAATCCTCTTTCAATTCATTTCTCACTTGGCAGCCACTGTTGTGGTCATTTAGGTATTGATGAGAAGAGAGAAAGAGCGTTGAGGAACTCACCGAAGAAGATGGCTTCCGACCTGCCCCTCCTCGCGATTTCAGCAATCGCCATCGACCTTACCACTTTGATCGATCGTAGCTCCGCTGTCGTCCATCGATTTCGACGTTGACGACCACCATAGGAATAGAGCGGAGGAGTTATCAAGTGAAGAAATATGATCCATAAACAAAAATCAACGACAACTACCACCACAAATTGAACACTACCGAAACGTTATCACGTGACTCGTAAAAGGGGATGTGTACAAAAAAACGTGAAATTAAAACACAAAACAAATTAGGTGTAGATTCATACCGTTTTTGGCGAGTTCGGAGAGGATATGAATCGAACGTTTGACTAAAGCACGATCTGATCCGTTCGATGAAAAAGTATAGTCGAGGATTTTGACCTGAGCGCGAACTTCAGATAGTAGATCTTGTTGAGTCGCGTCATCAGATGAAGTGATCTTCCGATCCACGATGAATTCGTCCTCCAGCTTCCTCTTCAAGCTTCTTCTCACGGAGTTTGTAGGTTGTTCATGGCGTTTCTGGTTACCTAAATAAAACAAACCAACAGGAATCATACATACCAAAATAAAAAAACCAACACCTGAGAAGAGAAGAAGAGATAATCGCAAGAAAGGGAGGTTCAGTGAAAGTTCGAATTCCAAACGGAAATTAAAAGCGAAGGTCTACATAGAAGACAACAACTATGTAGAATTTATTTAAGGCGGTGGAGAAGATAGGTAGAACGTTAAGGCGGTGTGAAATTGGATCTCAATTAATAGTATATATAATTAAGGCGGTTCTTTAAGACGGTGAAGGGTAAAAAAACGATCCGGTGGCAAAAGCAGAAAGTCAAGGAAAAAGAAGGGTACAAATGAGAAATGTAAAAGTTTGTTTAAAGCAACCTTCCCGTGGCAAAATCAGCAATCCAAGAAATTTAAGTGGCAGAAATGAGAAAGTTGAAAGTTTCCTGTTCATCATCCTTTTAAGGATTAATAGTATATATAATACATGTATTAATTTTTTTATATATTATTTGAATAAATTTTTTTGATGTTTTGTTTGAATACACTTTTTAATATATATTTTCCATGTTTTGTTTTTTTTTATAGGGATATTGATTAATCTAACTACTTTTGTATTGTAATTATTTTTAAAATAACCTTTTTTTTAAATAATCATTTAGCCCGAAATTCATACATTTTAGGTCATGTTATTAAACGTGTTAGCTTTGACCTCATATTGTGCAGTTGTCAAAATACCTCATTCTATACCATGTTTGAATTTCACTGTTCCGGGCTACTTTAATTTCGAAAAAATATTCTACCAATGAAAAGCTCCAACATTTATGGGCATGTCTCAATTTTTGTATGATTATATGTTCAAAATAAAGTGGAAGTATTTTTTTGTATGATTATATGTGATTAATTGAAAATAATTCGTTTTTATTCGGTTTCGAGGGTTAATTTTGATTAATTGGAATTATTTTTTTATAGTAGTATGGATTGGAAATAATTCGTTTTGCTTTGATTTTTTATAATTATTTGTGATTAATTCCAATTAATCACAATTAACCACCGAAATCGAAGCAAAATGAATTATTTCCAGATAATCACATATAATCATACAAAAAACACTTCAACTTTATTTTGAACGTATAATCATACAAAAAATTAACACATATCCATAAATGTTTGAGCTCTTCACCGGTAGAAAATATTTGTCAAAGTTTGAGTAGTCTGGAAGACAAAATTGCAAAAATGGTCCTTGTGGTTGGCAAAATTTTGTAGTTTTGGTCCAAAAGGAAATGTTAGTGCACCACTAGTTCAATTTTAGATATCTTGTGTGCTATCGGTCCCTATGATGAACATTTTTGTGTGTTTTTAGTCTAAACCCAACCTAAAATGATGAATATGCCCTTCTTTTGTATTTAATTTAATGTTTTATTATTAATAAACATTACCTCTCTCTCTCTCTCTCTCTCTCGCTTGCTCGCTCGCTCGCTCTCTCTCTCTCCCTCACACACACACACACTCAAATTAACCCAAGATCATCATCCCAGTTTCTGGCCATCTACACTCCTATTAAACCCTTACCCAACACCACCCTCTAGTTCTCCTCCCTTACTCCTTCTCCATCGCTTTAATTTTCGGCCGTCTTGCTGGCTTAGATTCTTCTGCGACGGAGCAAGCCTGATGCTGGTGATTAAATTAGGGCTGTGATGGAGCAACTCTGTCGGATCTGTTCATTGTCGATGATACAAAGAAAAGACGAGGTAGTGTTGCGAGGATCAAATCGAGGAATTTAAGGTTCTTAAGCTTTACAGAGCTGGTGTTGGATACGAAGGAAGATGAAGAAGACGACGAAGAAGAACATGATGACGATAACGATGAAATTTGGGTTTCTGATGAGGTGTTTGTGCAAAATGAAGTTGATGATGATGAAATTGAAGAAGAAGGGGATTTGAAGACGACGAAGAAGAAGAACAGATCGTCTTCTTTTCGTTACCAGTCGTGCTTTACAGACAAGGCCCATGATCTCTTAATTTCAGTTGGTCGATCGAACATGGAATGCTATTGGTTTGAAAACCGAGGGGTACGGATAGAGCTTACTATGACGACAAGGATGGTGGCTGTTCGGAGACGGTCGATGGCAACTTCAGCAGGTGGCAGCGGTGGTGTCGGAGCTCCACAATAGCAGCGACAGTGGGCGGTGATGGCAGCTTCACTGCTTCCACTTTCTGTTCTGACGAGCTCGATGAGGATGGAGGCGAACATATATGGGTACGACGGAGGGAAGAAGTAATAAAGACGGCGATATTTGTTAGTGGAGGAAAGAGCTCCAACAACAGGGGGCTGATCCGATAGCCTTCTGCTGCTTCGTCCTTATTTAGGCTCACTGGGAAAGACGAGGGTCGAGATGGAGGTATAGGAGATGAGATGAGTTTTGATTGTGATTCACTGTGATCAAAGCCACCAATGGTGGTTATTGATGGAGGCAACGACAGTTCCTGATGGTTTTTGGTGGCAAGCTCCTAAAACCGGAGGAAGGCAGTAGATGGTGGTGTTTTGTGGCTTGCTTGATGGATTTTAATGGCAGTAGATGATGGTGTTCAAAAGAAAGAGACAAAGATAAATGCTTCACCTTTTTGTGTAAACCACAGTGGACCAGGTAGAAAAGAATTCAACAGGTTTTCTTGATCTAGCAAGTTGACTTTTACAATAACTTTCAATATATATATATATATATATATATATATATATATATATATATATATATATATAGAGAGAGAGAGAGAGAGAGAGAGATAGAGAGATCTTTTTTGTTCTCTTTTAATTAATGAAAAACATTTGATTAAATATAAAAACAAAATTAAAAAGCATATATAAGGGTATAATAGTTTTTTTATGTTGATAAGGACCAAAAACAATAGAAAGATTCAATTTTGGACCAGTGGTGCATCAACATTTCATTTTGGACCAAAAACACATAAATTTGCCACCAACAGGGACCATTTTTGCAATTTTGTCAGTCTGTAAAGAAGAAGTCCAATATATAATACGACATTAATGTCTTGAACTGAGGGACTAGACTACTGTGCCGGATTTGACACATTTAATAACACGACCCGAAAAGTATACATTATTGACTAAGTGGTTATTTAAAAAAACATGGTTATTTTTTTTTATATAAAATACATAAAAAAAATTGTTAGACTACTCAATTTTCCTATAAAAAACAAAAAGTAAAAAAAGATAAAAAAATATATTCGAATAAAACGTCAAAAATTGTTCAAACAAAACATAAAAAATATTAATAAATGTACTTGAATAGGATGTCAAAAAATTTAAGAAATTTATTTGAATAAAAACATCAACAAATATATGCGAAAAAATAAAATAAAATAATTAAACATTATATTTGAACAAAACATCAAAAAAAATTAATTCATAAAAAATATAAATTAACTAAAATAAGATGATAATAAATAATAGACAAAATTACACAAATGGTCCCTATGGCATGAATAAATTACGTAAACTGTCCATATGACAGGAAGGGCATATATGCAGTGTTGTAAAACTCGTCGAGTTGTCCAATTACTCCTACGAGTACTCACTACTCGGCCCCTTACCGAGACGAGTTGCAGAATCTCGAGTACTCCCCGATCGGTCCCTTACTGAACCGAGTAGTGTTGTAAGACTCGGTCAACTCGATGATTAATATGTTTAATATATTTAATGATTTATTATTTAACACACACACATACATGTGATTATTACTACATATATATCTTAAATTTTCAATAATTATTCACGAAGTGAGACCATTATGCGTTTTTCTGTTTTTGTGTATTCACATGTATCTAATTTTGTTATATATTTCAATTAACTTTTGATTTTAACTTATGATTTTGACATATATAATTTCTCTAAAAAAATTTCTACATGAATTACCAAATCCGAGTAATCATCGAGTACTCGTTACTCGGTAGTCGGTAGTAACGAGTTTTTGAACATTGCATATATGTCATTTCACGAAAGGCTTAACTGGAAAAGGTAACACTGTTAGTTAAAAGGACCATCTTTGCAACATTTTGAAACCATAATGACCATCTATGTAAACAATTCATCATAAAGACTAAAGTAGGTCTATTTTTGTAAACCACAAGTACCATTTATGTATTTTTTTCAAGACTTTATAATTAATAATAATTACGTTTTTATTGGAAACCCTAATATGTAACTCTCTCTCTCTCTCTCTCTCTCTCTCTCTATATATATATATATATATATATATATATATATATATTATAAAAAAAATGTTTTTTCATTATTATATTATTTGAAATTCTCACCACTTTTCAATTTCTTTATAACAATGATTATCTTGATTAGTTAATGTTAAATAAATGCAAATAAAAGTATAACATCCGCCTAAATATAAAATTAAATACTTAAAGTTGCTTAACAATATTATATAATTATAAGAATTAGTTTTATAATGAATAAATTAAGTGATTTTAAAACATTATATATAAATGTAATCATATAGCTTTTTACTAATAATATATAGTTTATCCAGTGTTTTAAAAGATGCGTCATGGAGAGCACGAAGGCGTGTCTTCGCCATTACGGAAAGCTTCATAACGTTGTTGTTTGACGTGATGTGTGGCAAGGCTTGGTATGGCGTGCCATGGCACGTTATGACATGTTATGACATGTGTTTTTTTTTTTCCGTTTGAGATACGTTTTTTGCTCTTTGTTATGTCTTTTCTAATCGGGGATACAACTATTGTGTTTTTTGGTAACTTTTTGTTACTAATTATTAATATAACACTTCTAAAACCTGATTATATTTGATACAAATCTATATTTATTGTGTAACACCTTGTTTCGAGCCGTTTCTGTAACGACCCAAAAATCAAGGGTAAAAATTTTATTTTTATTATAGTCAAAACACATATATATTCTAAATCCAAACATTCCAAAAACATGATTAATTAAAAACATTCATAAGATTTCGTCCCAAAATCATATATTCTGGAAACACGGGTGTGTGTGTGTGTGTTGCGATCAAGTTCGGCCCTCCTTTCTAAACCGATGATACCTGAAACCATAAACAAAATTGTAAGCACGAAGCTTAGTGAGTTCCCCAGTGCATACCCCAAACAATCCACATTACCACATAATCCATATTCGCTATATCAACTACATAAACCATATCAATCACATAAACCATGCATATAAACATATAGGGAGGTCGTGGGCTCCTCCCAGGGTCTTACTTTAGGATGCCATGGGCTCCCCCAAATGGTCTTACACCTAAGTGTCATGGGATCCCCCATGGTCTTTAGCTGGAAAGCCATGGGCTCCCCCACATGGTCTGACATCCAAGTGCTATGGGCTCCGCCCATGGTCTTTACATGAAAAGCCATGGGCTCCCCCGCATGGTCTTACATTCAAGCGTCATGGACTCCCCCATGGTCTTTCCTGCAAGTATCACATAAATACTAGCATATGACCTAGCATATAACCAACTAGCATACCACATATCACTACATCAACTAGTGTACCACATAACATATAATGAGCCAGCCTTGGTGCCTTTGACCCATTGGTATGGTGATGAGACTCACCTCGAATGCAGAAGCTTCCTGAATGACATTCTTAGTTGCTGCCCATCGACTTCCCGAGCTGTCAATACCAATCAGTATATCCAATTAGGAATTGAGTTCCATACTATAATCCTTAATCCATACATGGGCTAAAATGAAGATTCTACCCCTAGCCCAATATGATCCAAAACTGAGGCCCAAGCCCAAAACAAAAGCCTAACACTAAATTGTCCATAAATCTATCAATGGCCTAATTTTCCAAATTGGGACCTAACCCCTTATGAGCCTTACTCTAATCCCATAATATCCTTCGATATAATGTGGTTTACTTTACGCACCCTTTGGGACTAACTTGCCCAATGTCAAAGTTAACAGGTAAGGTCAACAGTCCATGTTGACCTAATTTGTCGAGTGAATCTAGCAACTCGTTTAGTTCCTTCATTATTTAGAAAACTGGGAAAGACCCTAGCCAACTCGCCAAGTGATCACATCGGCTCACCGAGTTTGCTCAGTATACATAAAGCGGGAAAACCCGACCCAACTCGTCGAGTTGCTAGGGAAACTCGTCGAGTTTTCCCTGTCTCAACATATTCAGCCCCTTTCTAGTTGAATCTAAATCCCCAAACTACAGATCCAGCCCCTTAAGGTTAAGATACCACGTAAAGTTGCTAACATTACATCTATGCAAGGCATCAAAGGCTAAAAACACTTAATCAAATGTAAGTCCCCAAATCATCCACTTGATGGTGCGGAATCCCAATCAAGTGGATGATACAAGATAGAATGGAGAAGAAGAAAAGGTAGAACAATATGAATCTTCAATGTAAACAATGATATTCAATATGATCCAATACACAAGATTCATACACACTCACACGTTCTCTCTACTTTCTATATCTAGAACACCCACCTCTTCACTATGAAAGCCCCTTTAATGTCTTCTACTCCTTGGACACACTTGTCACAACTAGCAAATTAGGGTTAGATCTTTATCCATGTATGAGATGATTCCTCCATGTAAACTTATAATGACTCGGTTAGTGAGATTCAAACTACGATGCCATTTAAGTTCATACTTTCATATATTATGATTCAAGCCTAGACAACCTCGTTCAAGCCCAAAACTCGATCCAATAAGCCAAGCCCAATCATTTTTCGGCCTTAACTCATACTTGGGACTTATTTGGGCCAAAAACCCCTTAATTGGTCCAATACCCTTCTTAGAACATTAGTGGGCCGAAAACTCCTTTAGGCCAAGTCAAGTTCGAAGCCCATTATTCTTTTGGGCCAACATTAGGCCAAATATTCTCTCTTAATCGGTTATGGCCGAGAGTAAAAATAAATAAATAAATAAATAATTGTGTAAAAGTGTGACACCTCAATATTATATAACATATAACAATGTCAATATGTAACATCCCGAAATATCAAGAGTAGAGTTGAAGGGCTAAAAGAGTAAATTGGGAAAGAGTGACTCGGCGAGTCCATGTGTGGACTCGGCGAGTAGAGTCGCGACTTGGTCGCGTGTTAAGTGGCCGACTTGGCGAGTCAGTGTAATGGACTTGGTGAGTAGGCGCTGAGTGGAGAAAACCCTAATTCTCGGGGTTGAGCCTTATATAAAGATCACTATGTTTTCCTCCCAGCCTCTTTATCACCCCTTGAGCCCCAGAAAACCCTAAATCACGGAGAAGAACCATTGTTGAGTGGATTGGAGCGTGGAGAAGTAATGGTTGAAGGAATTTTAGGAAGATTGAAGGCTTGGAGCAAGGGGCTTTGCTTGGATTCGAATTGCATTGCAGTTGGGGCATCACTTAGAGGTAATATCTCGTTATTGACCTGTTGTTATGTTGTTTCTTCATTTTGGGGTTTGTGAGAAATTGTCTATGGATGAAATGGGAAGTCTAGAGGTTAGATCTGAGGTTGCTACCTCAGATCTGGAAGGGAGAAGAATCAGAGAACATGAAAGTCCCTGTGTTGGAGTGTTTAGTGAAGCTTACATGTCCCAAACCCTAGCCCCAATGTGCAAACGGCTTAGATCTCTTTGGATTCACGTAAAGTTTGCCACTTTACGTGATGGATGAGTGGTAGGAGACTAGATCTATGTTTTGGATAAATTGCATGGCCTGAGATGCTTCTGTATGGATTCAGACCGGTGGTACTCGACGAGTCACATGGGGCGACTCGACGAGTTGCTTGAAGATGGCCTGGAACTCGACGAGTTGGAAGAACAACTCAGCGAGTAGGTTGAAGATAGCCTTGGACTCGACGAGTCCATTTGGACTCAACGAGTCTTGTCGAAGAGTCCCAAATATTCTCTGGTTGAGTCGAGAATCGGTGAGTCGAGGGATGACTCGGTGAGTCATGTGCCAGTGGACTCAGAGTTGTTGGACTCGGCGAGTCTCGGGGTGACTCGGCGAGTTAGGTCGCAGATTGAGTGAAGTTCTGATTATGGGAACTTGACGAGTCACAGGGTTGACTCGGCGAGTAGGGTCAGTCAGGGGTTGACTTAGACTGAGGACTTTGATTTCGACCAAGGGTTGGCCGTTGACTTTTTGGGTTTGATCAGCGATGTGGCCTTTGGGCCAAGAGAGAGGTAAAATAGTCTTTTACCCATAAGAGGGTGTTATGAGAGGATTTATTCTAGTCTCGAGAGTTATATTCATGAGAGTATTTTCCTTACGTGTTAGGCGGTGGCGAGTTCGAGATTCAAGTGTGGGGATATCTGCTTTCTGCTTGCCAGGTGAGTCTTCTCATTATACTTTACCTTGAGTAGGTAACCAGAGTTATGTGATCAAAGTATTTGTATGCTATATGTATGTGATGTGTTGTACTGCATTATTTCTATGTGATTTATGTTGTGCATGTTTATAGAGTTGGAACCGGAAGGTTCCCAGAGTTAGAACCTGAGGGTTCACAGAGTTTGGGTGCACAGACCCATAGAGTTATAGCCTCGAGTGGCTAATATGTGTTATGTGTGGTATTTTGGGGAACTCACTAAGCTTCGTGCTTACAGTGTTTTGTGTGATGTTTTTCAGGTTTCTTTCAGTATCACGGGACGAAACCGGCTTGATTGTACACACCAGAGAAAGAGTCATATTTTGGAGGATCCTGGTTTTCTATGCAAGTGAAAATGGAGTCATGTTTTGTAAATCGACTATGAATGAGATTTTAAACAAGTGTTTCTAAGAATAAAATGATTATTTTAAATGAAAATTTTGTCTTGAAATTTACGGTGTTACAAGTTGGTATCAGAGCCTTGGTTTGAGGGATTCGGATGCGCCTTCAGGTAAATCTGGACTCAAACTGAGGAAGTAAGAAAAGTTTTAAGGAAATAATTTTCTAAAAGTGAATAAGAGTTCAAAGAGAAAGCAAGAAAGAGCAGTGTGTACAATCAGCCAGAGCCCGAACGGTGATTTCCCAAAATACCCTTATTTTTGTGTTATGAGATATTTATGATGCACTTTATGAGATATTATTGCACGCTAGAGACAGGCTAGGTATTTCATATATTAGGACTAGAGTGGCCTGATTTGTGATGCCTTAGCCTAGGACTCGTTGTTATAGGTGTTATGCTTTTGAGTATGTGATGAGTGAGAGTATCCAGTTAGAACCCATGAGGGGTAGAGTTACAGAGTTTGGTGGTACTTTCGAGGATGATCCGAGAAGGTGCAGTTATCATAGAGAGGGAGTCCTATGTATTCTTCGATGCTCGAATGCTGCTTGCTTTGTGCTTTGTGGAACTCTCGATGATGGGAGTCAGCTACCAAGTGAATATGACGATATTCAGGAGGTAGATGGCTGGCATCATTAGGAGCTCTTCAGCAGCTGATAGCAAAGAAGTGAGAGGACAACGGAAGAGCCTAGGGAGTAACCCTATCCAGATGAGTGCGCTTGTAGAATAGAGAATTTCGCTGGGGAGAGAGCACGCGCGATGGGATTAGTGAAAGGGCAGGTCGAGCAGCTACTTAGAAGCTCTGGGATGGTCCGTGTGGAAAGTATGGGTAGATGTGGCAGGTAGTATGAGCCTGTACTACTGAAAGCAGAGGACCCATACTTGATACAGGGAGTATTCTGAAGGTTCTAAGGAGCGGATTAAGGAGTGATGTTATGGTTCGGGTATCATACATCAGAGCAGATTGAGGAGTGATGTTATGGTTCGAGTACCATACATCAGAGCAGATTGAGGAGTGATGTTATGGTTCGGGTACCATACATCAGAGCAGATTGAGGAGTGATGTTATGGTCCGGGTACCATACATCGGAGCGGATGGAGGAGTGATGTTATGGTTCGAGTACCATACATCAGAGCGGATTGAGGAGTGATGTTATGGTTCGGGTACCATACATCAGAGCGGATTGAGGAGTGATGTTATGGTTCGAGTACCATACATCAGACCAGATTGAGGAGTGATGTTATGGTTCGGGTACCATACATCAGGGCAGATTGAGGAGTGATGTTATGGTCCGGGTACCATACATCGGAGCGGATGGAGGAGTGATGTTATGGTTCGAGTACCATACATCGGAGCGGATTGAGGAGTGATGTTATGGTCCGGGTACCATACATCGGAGCGGATTGGGGAGTGATGTTATGGTTAGGGTACCATACACCGGGGCATATTGAGAAGAGATGTCATGGAACGAGTACCATGGTTCGTAGTAAAGGATGTTTGTGGTTCTCCGGTTATTCGGTCATGAGTAGGTTCGAAGAGGCGTCCCTTAAGAGGGAGATCGAGAGTCCCTCAGAGTATTCTAGTAAGGAGTCAGTGGAAGGGAGAATTTCGATCTGAGTTGAGCGAGCAGTCGATAAAGGAGATGTCACCTCCTATGATCGGGGAGGTACTGATTATGTACGTGTGAGAATATGAGAAGCATGATGTTTTGGTTTTGGGTTTAGGGGTAAACCCTGCAGGCCGTCATTGATGATGATTTCCCACCAGAGTATCAGGTAGCATGTGTGCCGCGAGGCAGTGATTTATCATGAGCAAATAGTTAGTTTGGACTGGGATAGTCGAGGACCACACTATACCTATTTGAGCATAGTAGGAGGTATTGTTGTGGTATCAGTGGGGAGTTCAGTCGAGTTCAGCGGTGCAGAGAGTTTTCTGTCCATGGGGTGTTGAATTTGGGAGTGGGTCCCTGTTCTTGGGATGATCCCGGTGTTGGAGCGTTGGTAGATGAGTTGAGGTGAGGGGTACGATGATTTTATGGTTCAGTCTATGAGCCAGGGATGTTTTTGAGCAGTTGAGTTGTTTGGTACTAAATTGGTACGAGATTTGGATTGACTAGAGGCAGACGTGACGAGAAGTTCTTGAGGAGTTCACCAGAGGTTCAGAGTATATGAGGTCGATTCATTTCCTTAATCGGGATTATCGGGCGTTGTGTAGCACTTTCCAGGGGCAGGTGCGATTTTGCTGGAGAATATAGTTATGGGTTAGTTGCGTGCTATTTGGTGATGGTTCGAACCCTAAGTGGGGGAGAACCGGGTTCCGTATGTAAGAAAGCAGAGATTTGTCAAGAGCAGTTATAAGTGGAGTATAGAGATATGCGGTAAGAAATCATGAGACCAGAGATGTCGGTGATCGAGGAAAGGGGTCAGAGTGAGTTAATGCGGGAAGTACTTGTTTGAGAAGGATGAATGTCTCCACGACAGGTGCCTATTGGTTAGGAATCTGGTATTGGTCAGTGTTGGGGCAAGTAGATAGAGAATGATTGGGCAGCCAACTCCCGGGTCGGTATGCGTATCCTTGTTGGATTTTGAACGGCGGAAAAAAAAGGGTTTCGGAGAATTATCAGCGTATTTCGTAGCGTTAGCATTTCTTCGTATTGCAATTGAGGAATTGAATACACCGAAGTTGCAACTTGGGAAAAATGAAGATCTAGTTATGGGGTTCAGAGGGAATGTATTATTGCATCTATATGGTGCTTGGGGCAGGAGATCAGTGGTTGTGGTAGGATCTCGTGATGTTCGGTGGGGGTGTTCCGAGGTATCCGGGTATTGATATCTTTATTTCGGAGTTACTCGCGAATCTTGAGTTGAGACGACTTGTGGTATATCAGGTATCTATGGATCTAGTGAGAGCCCTTTGAGTATGGGCATCCAGGGAGATTATTTGGGAGAGTGGATCTTCGCAAGGGTGGGCATCTGCTATGACGATTGCCTCCAGAGTCTGTGATGAATATTCAAGACGAGTATGGGTAGCCGCATATGATAGTCTACGGAGCACGAGCTAATGGGGTCAGAGGGTGTTGTGATACTGCTGAGAGCCGTAGTACTCACTAGTCAGAGGGTGTTGTGATATTGCGGAGAGCCGTAGTACTCACTAGTCAGAGGGTGTTGTGATACTGCGGGGAGCCGTAGTACTCACTAGTCAGAGGGTGTTGTGATACTGCGGGGAGCCGTAGTACTCACTAGTCAGAGGGTGTTGTGATACTGCGGGGAGCCGTAGTACTCACTAGTCAGAGGGTGTTGTGATACCGCGGGGAGCCGTAGTACTCACTAGATGGGAAGAGAGTATGATGATGGAATGTTCTCCGAACAGTGTATGATGTGGAAGAGTTTTGGGCTTGAGTAGCCCTAGTATTGAGTTTTTGGAGCCTGAATGTTGGACCAGGGGCGAGATTGGGGTTCCCGTCTCTGTCAGGAAATGTGGTGAGATGCGCAAGGGATATGCGCAGCAGAAACCAGAGATCAGAGTCGAGACGATCCTCGGTTGGATTGTATTTTCTCGCATAAGGAAAGGAGAATTTCGTGACTTGCGTGTCACGGGGCCGGGATAGTGGTCACGGGGAGGAAGTTAGTGGGATATTTGGATCATGATTTGGGTGACCTTTGGAGGCTCAGCTGTGGAGTCAAAAGCTGACCTGGTGCTCAGTCTCGAAGAGGGATATGAGAAATGAGCTAGAGCTTATCATGATGATGTCTGAGGACACCTCAGAGGGAGCGAACGATTCAGACGCTCAAAGACATGCTTCGGGCATGTGTATTAGATTTCGGAGGGAGTTGCAGCACGTATTTATCCTTGGTTGAGTTATCCTATTTCAACAGCCATCATTAGTGCATTGGTATGCCACCCTTTGTGCTGTTGTATGGGAGGAAGTGTCGGACCCTCATTTGATGGGGAAAGTGTTGATTCGCGGAAGTGGAAGTTGTAGTGAGAATAGATGATTTGGAGTATGGTGGTCGAACACTATGTCTGTGACAGTGGTATGGAATGACATCACGATGGGATGTCTGCTGAGGACGCGGAAGGGATTCCGCGGGTGTAGAGCCAAGAGTCTCAGGATGGATGCAGGGATGGAGTCTGGGACTCCCAACTTGATTCTGATCAAGGGCTGTGTGCGTAGTGGTGTTTTCTCCTGGGGATGTTAGAGATGTCATTAGTGTGATGGGTTTTCCTAACCCAAGAGTGCGAAGGTTGGTGCGGCATGGGTGTGTGATTGCAGGAAGAGGACTCATGGGAGTTGCTATGGGATTGAAGAGTGGGTCTTTCCGTCGTCACAGATTGGATAGAGTGGGATTCAGATCGGGGATCCGATGGTTCATGGCTTCTAACCCTTATGGGTCGAGTGATTGTTGAGATTTAGGGCTATGATGCTTCATGGGTAATTCTCGGATCGTTGAGTTTGGTTATTAGAGGGTACATCCGGTTCCCGGTTCGAGACAGTGGTCAGGACACCGTAAGGAAAGGCAAAGTGTGTTCGAGTTTCGATGGGTATGCCTTGTGAGACTTGGTCCGATTAAGGCCAGGTGGCACGTTGTGGGAGTATTTCTGGAGTTGAGTTGCTGTAGGCTTCGAGGACGAAGCCTAATTTAAGTGGGGGAGAATTGTAACATCCCGAAATATCAAGAGTAGAGTTGAAGGGCTAAAAGAGTAAATTGGGAAAGAGTGACTTGGCGAGTCCATGTGCGGACTCGGCGAGTAGAGTCGCGACTTGGTCGCGTGTTAAGTGGCCGACTCGGCGAGTCAGTGTAACGGACTCGGCGAGTAGGCGCTGAGTGGAGAAAACCCTAATTCTCGGGGTTGAACCTTATATAAAGATCACTATGTTTTCCTCCCAGCCTCTTTATCACCCCTTGAGCCCCAGAAAACCCTAAATCACGGAGAAGCACCATTGTTGAGTGGATTGGAGCTTGGAGAAGTAATGGTTGAAGGAATTTTAGGAAGATTGAAGGCTTGGAGCAAGGGGCTTTGCTTGGATTCGAATTGCATTGCAGTTGGGGCATCACTTAGAGGTAATATCTCGTTATTGACCTGTTGTTATGTTGTTTCTTCATTTTGGGGTTTGTGAGAAATTGTCTATGGATGAAATGGGAAGTCTAGAGGTTAGATCTGAGGTTGCTACCTCAGATCTGGAAGGGAGAAGAATCAGAGAGCATGAAAGTCCCTGTGTTGGAGTGTTTAGTGAAGCTTACATGTCCCAAACCCTAGCCCCAATGTGCAAACGGCTTAGATCTCTTTGGATTCACGTAAAGTTTGCCACTTTACATGATGGATGAGTGGTAGGAGACTAGATCTATGTTTTGGATCAATTGCATGGCCTGAGATGCTTCTGTATGGATTCAGACCGGTGGTACTCGACGAGTCACATGGGGCGACTCGACGAGTTGCTTGAAGATGGCCTGGAACTCGACGAGTTGGAAGAACAACTCGACGAGTAGGTTGAAGATAGCCTTGGACTCGACGACTCCATTTGGACTCGGCGAGTCTTGTCGAAGAGTCCCAAATATTCTCTGGTTGAGTCGAGAATCGGTGAGTTGAGGGATGACTCGGTGAGTCGTGTGCGAGTGGACTCAGAGTTGTTGGACTCTGCGTGTCTCGGGGTGACTCGGCGAGTTAGGTCGCAGATTGAGTGAAGTTCTGATTATGGGAACTCGACGAGTCACAGGGTTGACTCGGCGAGTAGGGTCAGTCAGGGGTTGACTTAGACTGAGGACTTTGATTTCGACCAAGGGTTGGCCGTTGACTTTTAGGGTTTGATCAGGGATGTGGCTTTTGGGCCAAGAGAGAGGTAAAATAGTCTTTTACCCATAAGAGGGTGTTATGAGAGGATTTATTCTAGTCTCGAGAGTTATATTCATGAGAGTATTTGCCTTACGTGTTAGGCGGTGGCGAGTTCGAGATTCAAGTGTGGGGATATCTGCTTTCTGCTTGACAGGTGAGTCTTCTCACTATACTTTACCTTGAGTAGGTAACCAGAGTTATGTGATGAGAGTATTTGTATGCTATATGTACGTGATGTGTTGTACTGCATTATTTCTATGTGATTTATGCTGTGCATGTTTATTGAGTTGGAACCGGAAGGTTCCCAGAGTTAGAACCTGAGGGTTCACAAAGTTTGGGTGCACGGACCCATAGAGTTATAGCCTCGAGTGGCTAATATGTGTTATGTGTGGTATTTTGGGGAACTCACTAAGCTTCGTGCTTACAGTGTTTTGTATGATGTTTTTCAGGTTTCTTTCAGTATCACGGGACGGCACCAGCTTGATTGTACACACCAGAGAAAGAGTCATATTTTGGAGGATCCTGGTTTTCTATGCAAGTGAAAATGGAGTCATGTTTTGTAAATCGACTATGAATGAGATTTTAAACAAGTGTTTCTAAGAATAAAATGATTATTTTAAATGAAAAATTTGTCTTGAAATTTACGGTGTTACACAATATCTCCCATACATCTAGGAGGAAGAGTATTGACCAACAAGTATCAAGACTCCTCTCTCTCCCCTCCTCCCTCTTAACTCGGCTGAAATCGACTTTCCCCCTCTCCACAATTCATTTTCAAACCTCACACTCTCATCTCATTTTCTCTCAAGTTCCATTCTTCTCTCAAGGAAATCTCGAGTTCTTCATCATCAAGATCGATTATTAAGCTTCTTGGTAAGTCCGAGTCAAACTTCATTGCTTTGCTTCAATTTCGTACTAAAATTCTTCCTTTTACACTCTCATTTTCGTGTATATGCTTCTTAGAACACCCCTCACTTCGAGAGTTCCCTCAAGAAGGCAATCTAGGCTCAAAAATCCTTCTCCTTCCTCGTTTACATCTTGAAAACCCCAAGGCGAGCTTCATACCCTTTATTTTCAAGTTTCTTTTTTTTACCAGGGGGGGATACAAGTCTAATCTTGTTTGAAATCTTTGTATATTTGCTTGTACTTGTATGTATGTATGTTTATGTGTGATGAAATGTGGTTATTTCATGCTAATATACCCTAAACTTGAGATTTTCATATAGCCTCAAGTGATTGGAACCAAGTCATCCTTGTGTAGTTTCACACATTTGGTAATAAGTTGAAAAATAAGACAAGTTGCTAAGTGAAAAATGTTTTCTATTAGCATGTGTTAAAAATCACAAAAATATGTCCAAGAAAATGTTAAAATTTTTTTTGGTTATGAAAGCTTGAAAAATGGTAAAATATGAAAATTTACACTCAAAATGGTAAATTTTTGAATATATAAACTTTTACCACAAACACTTGCAAAAATGGGTTATTTATAATAATTGTGGTAAAAACGAGTTATTTATGATAATTTTTGTAAAAATGGGTTACTTATGACAAATTTAGTAAAAATGGGACAAACTCAATTTTCCACAAAATCTGTATAAATACATAAAATATAATGAAATTATTGAGTTTGATGTGCGTTGTGGAAAAAAATCGAGATATGTAAAAATTTCCATTATTATGGTGTATAACCTATGGTAATATATTATTTTTACATAAAATATTAAAAAGATATTTGTTCAAAACTGAATATTTATAAAAAGAGTTTATAAATAAACCTATCAAAATGGTGAACTAATCAGACGTTTATGACACAATCGTTGCATGTCAGACAGTGTCTGTCATAAAGGCTTTTAAGCACTCTTAGTAAACTGTGTAAATTTACGACAGGAATTTGCGTGTCATAAAAATACAGTCGTAAATATACACTAGGAACGTTATTTATAATATTCAATAATGAGATTCAAAATTTGCGTAAATGTTGTTAAGACTCTCCTTCACCATACCTATTTAGTGTACATAGTAAGTCATGTAGTTATAATCAGAGTCTCCTATAGGGAGAGCGGGATATTGTGTATAAATCTATACGGAGTTAACACCCCCACACCTGAGCTGTTCGCTACAGCTAGACACGCCAGTTTAGGGTGATAAATATCTTATTAGAAATTGACGCCGGAAGAATGTCAAGGCAGGTGTAACATCCCGGAATAGCAAGAGTAGAGTTAAAGGGCTAAAAGTGTAAGTTTTGCAGGGCAACTCGGCGAGTCCATGGATGAACTCGGCGAGTAGGGTCGCGACATTGGTCGCGTGTCAAGTGGCCTACTCGGCGAGTGCAAAAATGGAATCGGCGAGTAGGTGCTGAGTGGAGAAAACCCTAATTCTCGGGGTTGAGCTCTATATAAAGAACATTATGTTTCCTCCCCAGCCTCTTTGATTCCCCTTGAGCCCCAGAAACCCTAATTTCATGGAGGAACACCATTGTTGGGCAAATTGGAGCTTGGAGAAGTGCTAGTTGAAGAAATCTTGAAGGAGAAAAGGCTTGGATCAAATGGTTTGCTTGGATTCGAGTTTCATTGCTGTTGGGGCATTCATTGAAGGTAATATCTCGTTCTTAAGCTGCTATTGTCTAGATTCTTCATTTTGGGGGTGTTGAGATCACATCTATTGGTGTTTTGGAGTCTAGAGGTTAGATCTGTGGTTGCTACCTCAGATCTGGAATAGAGAAGGGTTGGAAAGCCTGAAAGTCCCTGTGATTGAGTATGTAGTGAAGCTATCTTGTCCCAAACCTTAGCCCTAATGTGTATAATGCCTAGATCTTCATGGATTCACGTAAAGTTTGCCACTTTACGTGATGGATGGGTTGTAGGAGGCTAGATCTATGTTTTGGATCAATTGCATGGCCTGGAATGCTTTTGTATGGATTCAGATCGGTGGTACTCGACGAGTCACAAGGGTGGACTCGACGAGTTGCTTGAAGATGAGCTGGAACTCGACGAGTTGGATGAACAACTCGGTGAGTAGGTTGAAGATAGCCATAGACTCGGCGAGTCTGTTCTTGGACTCGGCGAGTCTTGTCGAAGAGTCCCAATATTTTATGGTTGAGTCGAGAATCGGTGAGTCAAGGGATGACTCGGTGAGTTGGGTGCGAGTGGACTCAGAGTGGTTGGACTCAGGTCGCGGATTGAGGGAAGTTCTGAGCTTCGGGAATCGGCGAGTCATCGGGTTGACTCGGCGAGTAGAGTCAGTTAGGAGTTGACTTTGACCTTGTCCAAGGGTTGACCAGTTGTCTTCCAGGGGTATTTTGGTAAATAAGGGTATATATTGAGTTGAGTGTTTTGGTGTTCAGTGGAGGAGTTCGTGTTGGAGTTCGGAGCAGCGGGATCTTATCCTTTCAGCCGACAGTTTCGAGGTGAGTTATCCTCACTATATCAACAGGGTCTAAGGCACCAAGGCCGGCCCTTTTATCGGATTGAGATCCGGGTATCTATTGTTATGTTATTATTTTGATATGTTTGCATCCTGGTAGTTAGGATGGTACTCGTTAGAGACCTGGTTAAGGTCAATATCCTGGTAGATAGGATGATGCTATGCTAGTGACCGGTTAGGTCGGTATCCTGTTAGAGTATGTTGTGTTATGTGATCTGCTAGATCGGTTTACCTGAATATGAATTGTTATGTAATTGTATGTTTATGTGCACATAGTTGTTTGGACTGGAGTTGGGTTGAGGCGGGTCCTGCTTTGTGATGTAGGCCAAGATACCCAGGGCGGACCGGTTATTCCGAAGGCCCAGCGAGCGGTCCGGATTGGCTGTAGGCCCCACGAGGGCGGACCAGACGTGCCGAGGCTCGGAGAGTGGACCAGGCTGACTGAAGGCCCGATGCGGGCGGACCAGTCATACTGTAGACTCAGAGGGTGGACCAGGTGAGTTGAGGGCCTAGTGCAGGCGGACCAACCATACTGTAGACTCGAGGGACACGATTGGACCCGGAGCGTGGACCAGGTGGACTGAAGGCCCTGCAAGACGGACCAGTCCCACAGTAGACCCGATATGCATGGCTGTTCTGTGTTTCGTTATGAGATAGAGTGATATGTGTATGGTATGCGTGGTTGGTATTTTGGGGGTATCTCACTAAGCTTTCGGGCTTACAGTTGTGGTTTAATGTTTTTCAGGTTCTTCAGGAGACTGTGGCAAGGCGAAGGCATGATCGTACCGCTCCTCATGATTTTGTAGTAATGTGATTCTGGGAATACACTAAATGATTTGCATTGAAAACCTTTTTGTAATAATTTAATGAAATCGGGATGTTTTTGAAAAATTTAAATTTGTTGGATTTTTCGGTTGTTACAAGTTGGTATCAGAGCCTTGGTTTGAGCGAATTGGAGGAACACTTGTGTGACTCCAGTCTCAAATCGAGGAGGGTTTTCAAAAGAGAATTTAAAATGGTTTTCAAAATAAGTAAAGGAGGACGCGGAAGTACGATCAGCCGGAGCCAGAAGGTAACCCCCAAGTATCATACATGATATTTGTTTTATTGAGCTTTGATAGAACAACATGCTAGAGTTAGGCTAGGGATCTTCAGGATTTCTTGATGTGTTGCCTGATTTATGATGCCTGCTAGCCTAGAGTTTTCTTGTGAGAGATTTCTAGTGTTCCTCTAGTTGTGAGGATAGAGCGTTGTTATGTATGTTTTGCTAGGGTGTTGTGGAAGTACTTCATACAAATATGGGTAGGTGTGGAAGGTAGTATGGGGTCGTACTACTGAAACCACAGTAACCATACGCGTATCAGGGAAACCATGACCTCTAGGGTTGGGATGAGAGTTGGTTCCCGGGATAGTGGGAAGTGTCTGAGATTTTGGTGTTTTATTTTCAGTATGGAGATTTTAGGGCATGCTGAGAGTGGATCCGGGTCAGGATCAGGAGCAGGAGAGGGAGTTCTGGGTGGGTCCGTACAGCCCTAGGTTGTCAGTCAGATGAGTACGCGCAAGTTGGATGCGAGGATTCGTGAGATCCTGCATGATGAGGTTGCTGCATTGTTTCGGGCTGAGTTGCCGGAGTTGTTTGGGTCGATCAAGACCGCCATGGTGGAGTATTTTGATGAGCGCTATGCGGCTCTCAGGGAGACGGCTGCCGCAGCGGCTGTAGCAGCGGCAGGGGGAGGAGCTAGTAGAGGTTTTCAGTATCGGGACTTCGATAATACGAAGCCTCCCACCTTTGATGGAGTTCAGGATCCAATCGTTTTTATGAGATGGTTATCAGATG
Source organism: Lactuca saligna (assembly GCF_052625555.1). Classification (NCBI taxonomy): domain Eukaryota; kingdom Viridiplantae; phylum Streptophyta; class Magnoliopsida; order Asterales; family Asteraceae; genus Lactuca; species Lactuca saligna. The sequence goes on along the minus strand of NC_136422.1, from coordinate 165,230,388 downwards.
TGGAGGGATGTTTCTTCACGTGTTAATGCCCTGCTGATCAGAGGGTGAGGTGCGCTCTGAACCTGTTAAGGCTCGGGGCAAAAGATTGGTGGAGATTGACCATGGGGTCATTCTCGGATACGCAGAGGGCTGCGATTTCATGGGATTAGTTCAGAGAGATGTTCAGTACTCGTTATGTTCCGCAGGTCGAGAGGGAGAGGTTGGATTAGGAGTTCCTTGAGCTGAAGCAGGATTCGGAGTCGGTGACGGAAATCACTAGGATGTTTACCGAGAGGGTGATGTTTTGCCCTGAGTTCGCTTCGGAGCAGGCTCAGATGTCCCGATATCTGAGTATGCTAAAGAGAGACATCAGACAGTTTGTGTCCGTGCAGAGGCGCGGGACATTGTTGGAGTTGCAGGAGGCCACCAGGCGGCGTTAGTTAGAGATTGAGTTGCAGTTGCATGAGTTGAGGCAAGCTCCGGTTCAGTCGGAGCCGGCGACGAAACGGTCTAAGACCGTTGATTCCAGGATGGGAGATCAGGGCAGCCGCGTTTGTGGAAAGTGTGGGAGGGGTCACAACGGAGTTTGTCGGTCCGGTGGAACATGCCGCAAGTGCAGAAAGGAGGGACACTATGCGAGGGATTGTCAGCAGTCAGTGCCGGTTCGGGATTTGAGGATATGTTATCATTGTCATCAGGTTGGACACTTGAGGGTCAACTGTCCACAGCTTGCTGCAGGATCGGTGCAGGCTCCAGCACCGGCCACGTTGAGGATCACAGGTGGAGGTCAGGGTGGAGCAGAGCCCCCAAGGGCTTAGGGTAATGCTTTTCAGCTTGCTGCTGCGGGTATGTTTCTTTCCTGTTGTCTAGATTATTTATGATTATTGTGGAGTATCGTTTATCTGCTAGTCTCGTTGGATGGTTATGGAATTGCGTTTCGGGTTTTCGTGTGGTATCCGTTGTTCCTTGAGGGTTTGGCGAGTTATGTTCGGGATTTCGTTTTGGTATCCTTTGTTCCCTGAAGGATCGATATGGTTATGGATTAGTGTTTCGAGCTATCGTTGATTATCTTTGTGAGGATTAGTGGTGGATGCGGCGTTGATTTGAATGTCGGGTAGCCTCTGCAGTCTGAGGAATGGATATTTGAAGATTGGGTTCCTTTCGAGCGGGTTGTTCAGTGTGGAAATATGATTTTTATGAAAGTTGTTAGCGCTGGTGAGAAACAATTTGCGTGTAAGTGTTGGTTTTTCTGCAAGGTTGTTTTGGGAGATCGGTGATGGGGACCGGTGGTTAATTGTCAGTGTCTTAAGTGGGGGAGAATTGGAAATTCTCCGGATGGTCGTTAGGCTTGAGAGGTTGTTTAGCTGCTTGGGGAATTCAGCGGTGTTTCTATCAGCCGAGAGCAGGCTCGTATGGGTGAGTAACAGGCGTACGGGGCGGAATACAGAACTAGGGCATTTGATTGTGGAAGATCTGGGAGTAGGCCGGGATCGAGTATGTATGATGGAGATAGAGTTTGGAACCCCTAGAGGGCTAGAACGGTATGCACGGGAGGATTTCCCGAAGAGATAGCTCGGAATGATGAATGCTAGTTGAGCGGTCCGGATAAACTGAAGGCCGGTAAGCGTACCAGTCAGGCTGAAGGCTCGGAGGACGGTCCAGCCAGACTGAAGGCACTGAGAGCGGTCCAGATTGGCTGAAGGTTCTGAGAGTGGTCCAGATTGGCTGAAGGCCTGGTGAGGCGGTGCAGTCACGTTGAAGACTCTGCGAGTATTGTTGGATCGGTTCGAGGTTATGTATTGCGTATGTTGCAGTGTGATTGCATTGGAAGGTCTGGGTACGCGCAAGTTGGATGCGAGGATTCGTGAGATCCTGCATGATGAGGTTGCTGCATTGTTTCGGGCTGAGCTGCCGGAGTTGCTTGGGTCGATCAAGACCGCCATGGTGGAGTATTTTGATGAGCGCTATGCGGCTCTCACGGAGACGGCTGCCGCAGCGGCAGGGGGAGAAGCTAGTAGAGGTTTTCAGTATCGGGACTTCGATAATACGAAGCCTCCCACCTTTGATGGAGTTCAGGATCCGATCGTTTTTATGAGATGGTTATCAGATGTGGAGGGATGTTTCTTCACGTGTTCATGCCCTGCTGATTAGAGGGTGAGGTGCGCTCTGAACCTGTTAAGGCTCAGAGCAAAAGATTGGTGGAGATTGACCACGGGGTCATTCTCGGATGCGCAGAGGGCTACGATTTCATGGGATCAGTTTAGAGAGATGTTCAGTACTCGTTATGTTCCGCAGGTCGAGAGGGAGAGGTTGGCTCAGGAGTTCCTCGAGCTGAAGCAGGATTCGGAGTCGGTGACGGAAATCACCAGGATGTTTACCGAGAGGGTGATGTTTTGCCCTGAGTTTGCTTCAGAGCAGGCTCAGATTTCCCGATATCTGAGTATGCTAAAGAGAGACATCAGACAGTTTGTGTCCGCGCAGAGGTGCGGGACATTGTTGGAGTTGCAGGAGACCGCCAGGCGGCGTGAGTTAGAGATTGAGTTGCAGTTGCGTGAGTTGAGGCAAGCTCCGGTTCAGTCGGAGCCGGCGACGAAACGGTCTAAGACCGTTGATTCCAGGATGGGAGATCAGGGCAGCCACGTTTGTGGAAAGTGTGGGAGGGGTCACGCCGGAGTTTGTCGGTTCGGTGGAACATGCCGCAAGTGCAGAAAGGAGGGACACTATGCGAGGGATTGTCAGCTGTTAGTGCCGGTTCGGGATTTGAGGATATGTTATCATTGTCATCAGGTTGGACACTTGAGGGTCAACTGTCCACAGCTTGCTACAGGACCGGTGCAGGCTCCAGCACTAGCCACGTTGAGGATCACAGGTGAGGTCAGGGTGGAGCGGAGCCCACAAGGGCTTAGGGTCATGCTTTTCAGCTTGCTGCTGCGAGAATGTTTTTTTCCTGTTGTCTAGATTATTTATGATTATTGTGGAGTATCGTTTATCTGCTAGTCTCGTTGGATGGTTATGGAATTGCATTTCGGGTTTTCGTGTGGTATCCGTTGTTCCTTGAGGGTTTGGCGAGTTGTGTTCGGGATTTCGTTTTGGTATCCTTTGTTCCCTGAAGGATCGATATGGTTATGGATTAGTGCTTCGAGCTATTGTTGATTATCTTTGTGAGGATTAGTGGCGGATGCGGCGTTGATTTGAATGCCGGGTAGCCTCTGCAGTCTGAGGAATGGATATTTGAAGATTGGGTTCCTTTCGAGCGGGTTGTTCAGTGTGGAAATATGATTTTTATGAAAGTTGTTAGCGCTGGTGAGAAACAATTTGTGTGTAAGTGTTGGTTTTTCTGCAAGGTTGTTTTGGGAGATCGGTGATGGCGACCGGTGGTTAATTGTCAGTGTCTTAAGTGGGGGAGAATTGGAAATTCTCCGGATGGTCGTTAGGCTTGAGAGGTTGTTTAGCTGCTTGGGGAATTCAGCGGTATTTCTATCAGCCGAGAGCAGGCTCGTATGGGTGAGTAACAGGCGTGCGGGGCGGAATACAGAACTAGGGCATTTGATTGTGGAAGGTCTGGGAGTAGGCCGGGATCGAGTATGTATGATGGAGATAGAGTTCGAAACCCCTAGAGGGCTAGAACGGTATGCACGGGAGGATTTCCCGAAGAGATAGCTCGGAATGATGAATGCTAGTTGAGCGGTCCGGATAGACTGAAGGCCGGTAAGCGTACCAGTCAGGCCGAAGGCTCGGAGGACGGTCCAGCCAGACTGAAGGCACTAAGAGCGGTCCAGATTGGCTGAAGGTTCTGAGAGTGGTCCAGATTGGCTGAAGGCCTGGTGAGGCGGTGCAGTCACGTTGAAGACTCTGCGAGTATTGTTGGATCGGTTCGAGGTTATGTATTGCGTATGTTGCAGTGTGATTGCATTGGAAGGTCTGGCCCCGGGTAGTGATCTTGATCAGTGAAGATAGTGCATGGGCTTGAGAGTCCCTACGATGAGAGTCAGAGTAGTTGTGTTGAATGGATATTGGGTGCGCTTTAAAGAGGTGGTGTAGCATGGGGTGAGCACCATAGTACTTGTCGTGGTGACAAGGTGGTCGAGTGGTTTCCTTGGTAAGGAAAGAGGGAGGAATGAAATTCCGAAAGGGAGTGCAAATTCACGGAAGTGAAAGCGGTAGTGTAGAATTATGATCGGAGTGGTCCGACGGTGGTCATTGAGCAGCGTGTGCGGTGGCGGTTTGGGATGACATCATGAGGGGATGCCTGCCGGGGTTGCAGAAGGGATTTCCGAGGCTGTAAAGTCAAGAGGCTCGTCAGGGATGCAAATATTGAGTTTTGGGTTCCAAGTTTGATTTCGGGAAAGGATTTGTGTATCAGTGGTACATCCTGAGGGATGTTTTGAGGATCGTCAGAGTGATGGATTTCCTGACCCGAGGGTGCTAGAGCCAGCTCAGCATGTGCATGCGATTTCAAGAAGAGAACTCATGGGAGTTGCTCTGAAGAGTGTGTCTTTCTGTCAGCCTGGAATGGATAGAGTTGGACTTGGATCAGGAATCGGGTGGTGCAAAGTTAATTATAGCTCATATGGGTCGAGTAATGGTTGTGATTTGGAGCAGTAATGGATTATGGGTAATTGTCGGTTGTTGAGTGCGGTTATCGGAGGGTACAGCCGGTGCCCGGTTTAAGACGGTGGTCAGGACACCTTATGGAAAGAGAAAGTGAGTTTGAGATTCGTTGGGTATGCCTTGAGGGACCTGGTCCGGTTAAGGTCAGGTGGCGCGTCGTGGGAAGTATTTTGAAGTTGAGTTGCCGTAGGCTTCGAGGACGAAGCCTAATTTAAGTGGGGGAGAATTGTAACATCCCGGAATAGCACGAGTAGAGTTAAAGGGCTAAAAGTGTAAGTTTTGGAGAGCAACTCGGCGAGTCCATGGATGGACTCGGCGAGTAGGGTCGCGACTTTGGTCGCGTGTCAAGTGGCCTACTCGGCGAGTCCAAAGATGGACTCGGCGAGTAGGTGCTGAGTGGAGAAAACCCTAATTCTCGGGGTTGAGCTCCATATAAAGAACATTATGTTTCCTCCCCAGCCTCTTTGATTCCCCTTGAGCCCCAGAAACCCTAATTTCGTGGAGGAACACCATTGTTGGGCAAATTGGAGCTTGGAGAAGTGCTAGTTGAAGAAATCTTGAAGGAGAAAAGGCTTGGATCAAAGGGTTTGCTTGGATTTGAGTTTCATTGCTGTTGGGGCATTCTTTGAAGGTAATATCTCGTTCTTGAGCTGCTATTGTCTAGATTCTTCATTTTGGGGGTGTTGAGATCACATCTATTGGTGTTTTGGAGTCTAGAGGTTAGATCTGAGGTTTCTACCTCAGATCTGGAATAGAGAAGGGTTGGAATGCCTGAAAGTCCCTGTGATTGAGTATGTAGTGAAGCTATCTTGTCCCAAACCTTAGCCCTAAAGTGTATAATGCTTAGATCTTCATGGATTCACGTAAAGTTTGCCACTTTACGTGATGGATGGGTTGTAGGAGGCTAGATCTATGTTTTGGATCAATTGCATGGCCTGTAATGCTTCTGTATGGATTCAGACCAGTGGTACTCGGCGAGTCACAAGGTTGGACTCGAAGATTTTCTTGAAGATGAGCTGGAACTCGATAAGTTGGATGAACAACTCGGCGAGTAGGTTGAAGATAGCCTTAGACTCGGCGAGTCTGTTCTTGGACTCGGCGAGTCTTGTCGAAGAGTCCCAATATTTTCTGGTTGAGTCGAGAATCGGTGAGTCAAGGGATGACTCGGTGAGTTGGGTGCGAGTGGACTCAGAGTGGTTGGACTCGACGAGTCTCGGGGTGACTCGACGAGTCAGGTCGCTGATTGAGGGAAGTTCTGAGCTTGGGGACTCGACGAGTCATCGGGTTGACTCGGCGAGTAGAGTCAGTTAGGGGTTGAGTTTGACCTTGTCCAAGGGTTGACCAGTTGTCTTCCAGGGGTATTTTGGTAAATAAGGGTATATATTGAGTTGAGTGTTTTGGTGTTCAGTGGAGGAGTTCCTGTCGGAGTTCTTAGCAGTGGGATCTTATCCTTTCAGCTGACAGTTTCGAGGTGAGTTATCCGCACTATATCAATAGGGTCTAAGGCACCAAGGTCGGCCCTTTTATCGGATTGAGATCCGGGTATCTATTGTTATGTTATTGTTTTGATATGTTTGCATCCTGGTAGCTAGGATGGTACTCGTTAGAGACGTGGTTAAGGTCAATATCCTGGTAGATAGGATGATGCTATGCTAGTGACCGGTTAGGTCGGTATCTTGTTAGAGTATGTTGTGTTATGTGATCTGCTAGATCGGTTTACCTGAATATGAATTGTTATGTGATTATATGTTTATGTGCACATAGTTGTTTGGACTGGAGTTGGGTTGAGGCGGGTCCTGCTTTGTGCTGTAGGCCAAGATACCCAGGGCGGACCGGTTATTCCGAAGGCCCATCGAGCAGTCCGGATAGGCTGTAGGCCCCACGAGGGCGGACCAGACGTGCCGAGGTTCGGAGAGTAGACCAGGCCGACTGAAGGCCCGATGCGGGCGGACCAGTCATACTGTAGACTCAGAGGGTGGACCAGGTGAGTTGAAGGCCCAGTGCGGGCGGACCAACCATACTGCAAACTCGAGGGATACGATTGGACCCGGAGGGTGGACCAGGTGGACTGAAGACCCTGCAAGACGGACCAATCCCACAGTAGACCCGAGATGCATGGTTGTTCTGTGTTTCGTTATGAGATAGAGTGATATGTGTATGGTATGCGTGGTTGGTATTTTGGGGGTATCTCACTAAGCTTTCGGGCTTACATTTGTGGTTTAATGTTTTTCAGGTTCTTTAGGAGACTGTGGCAAGGCGAAGGCGTGATCGTACCGCTCCTCATGATTTTTTAGTAATGTGATTCTGGGAATACACTAAATGATTTGCATTGAAAGCCTTTTTGTAATAATTTAATGAAATCGGGTTGTTTTTGAAAAATTTAAATTTGTTGGATTTTTCGGTTGTTACAAGTTGGTATCAGAGCCTTGGTTTGAGCGAATTGGAGGAACACTTGTGTGACTCCAGTCTCAAATCGAGGAGGGTTTTCAAAAGAGAATTTAAAATGGTTTTCAAAATAAGTAAAGGAGGACGGAGAGGTACGATCAGCCGGAGCCAGAAAGTAACCCCCAAGTATCATACATGATATTTGTTTTATTGAGCTTTGATAGAATAGCATGCTAGAGTTAGGCTAGGGATCTTCAGGATTTCTTGATGTGTTGCCTGATTTATGATGCCTACTAGCCTAGAGTTTTCTTGTGAGAGATTTCTAGTGTTCCTCTAGTTGTGAGGATAGAGCGTTGTTATGTATGTTTCGCTAGGGTGTTGTGGAAGTACTTCATACAAATATGGGTAGGTGTGGAAGGTAGTATGGGCCCGTACTACTGAAAGCACAGGACCCATACACGTATCAGGGAAACCATGACCTCTAGGGTTGGGATGAGAGTTGGTTCCCGGGATAGTGGGAAGTGTCTGAGATTTTGGTGTTTTATTTTCAGTATGGAGATTTCAGGGCATGCTGGGAGTGGATCCGGGTCAGGATCAGGAGCAGGAGAGGGAGTTCCGGGTGGGTCCGTACAGCCCTAGGTTGTCAGTCAGATGAGTACGCGCGAGTTGGATGCGAGGATTCGTGAGATCCTGCATGATGAGGTTGCTGCATTGTTTCGGGCTGAGCTTCCGGAGTTGTTTGGGTCGATCAAGACCGCCATGGTGGAGTATTTTGATGAGCGCTATGCGGCCTCACAGAGACGGCTGCCGCAACGGCTACAGCGGCTGTAGCAGCGGCAGGAGGAGGAGCTAGTAGAGGTTTTCAGTATCGGGACTTCGATAATACGAAGCCTCCCACCTTTGATGGAGTTCAGGATCCGATCGTTGTTATGAGATGGTTATCAGATGTGGAAGGATGTTTCTTCATGTGTTCATGCCCTGCTGATCAGAGGGTGAGGTGCGCTCTGAACCTGTTAAGGCTCGGGGCAAAGGATTGGTGGAGATTGACCACGGGGTCATTCTCGGATGCGCAGAGGGCTGCGATTTCATGGGATCAGTTCAAAGAGATGTTCAGTACTCGTTATGTTCTGTAGGTCGAGAGGAAGAGGTTGGCTCAGGAGTTCCTCGAGCTGAAGCAGGATTCGGAGTCGGTGACGGAAATCACCAGGATGTTTACTGAGAGGGCGATGTTTTGCCCTGAGTTCGATTCGGAGCATGCTCAGATGTCCCGATATCTGAGTATGCTAAAGAGAGACATCAGACAGTTTGCGTCCGTGCAGAGGTGCGGGACATTGTTGGAGTTGTAGGAGGCCGCCAGGCGGTGTGAGTTAGAGATTGAGTTGCAGTTGCGTGAGCTGAGGCAAGCTCCGGTTCAGTCGGAGCCAGCGACGAAACGGTCTAAGACCATTGATTCCAGGATGGGAGATCAGGGCAACCACGTTTGTGGAAAGTGTGGGAGGGGTCACGCCGGAGTTTGTCGGTCCGGTGGAACATGCCGCAAGTGCAGAAAGGAGGGACACTATGCGAGGGATTGTCGGCAGTTAGTGCCGGTTCGGGATTTGAGGATATGTTATCATTGTCATCAGGTTGGACACTTGAGGGTCAACTGTCCACAGCTTGCTGCAGGACCGGTGCAGGCTCCAGCACCGGCCACGTTGAGGATCATAGGTGGAGGTCAGGGTGGAGCGGAGCCCCTAAGGGCTTAGGGTCATGCTTTTCAGCTTGCTGCTGCGGGTATGTTTCTTTCCTGTTGTCTAGATTATTTATGATTATTGTGGAGTATCGTTTATCTGCTAGTCTCGTTGGATGGTTATGGAATTGCGTTTCGGGTTTTCGTGTGGTATCCGTTGTTCCTTGAGGGTTTGGCGAGTTGTGTTCGGGATTTCGTTTTGGTATCCTTTGTTCCCTGAAGGATCGATATGGTTATGGATTAGTGCTTCGAGCTATCGTTGATTATCTTTGTGAGGATTGGTGGCGGATGCGGCGTTGATTTGAATGTCGGGTAGCCTCTGCAGTATGAGGAATGGATATTTGAAGATTGGGTTCCTTTCGAGCGGGTTGTTCAGTGTGGAAATATGATTTTTATGAAAGTTGTTAGCACTGGTGAGAAACAATTTGCGTGTAAGTGTTGGTTTTTCTGCAAGGTTGTTTTGGGAGATCGGTGATGGCGATCGATGGTTAATTGTCAGTGTCTTAAGTGGGGGAGAATTGGAAATTCTCCGGATGGTCGTTAGGCTTGAGAGGTTGTTTAGCTGCTTGGGGAATTCAGCGGTATTTCTATCAGCCGAGAGCAGGCTCGTATGGGTGAGTAACAGGCGTGCGGGGCCGAATACAGACCTAGGGCATTTAATTGTGGAAGGTCTGGGAGTAGGCCGGGATCGAGTTTGTATGATGGAGATAGAGTTCGGAACCCCTAGAGGGCTAGAACGGTATGCACGGGAGGATTTCCTAAAGAGATAGATTGGAATGATGAAAGCTAGTTGAGCGGTCCGGATAGACTGAAGGCCGGTAGGCGTACCAGTCAGGCTGAAGGCTCGGAGGACGGTCCAACCAGACTGAAGGCACTGAGGGCGGTCCAGATTGGCTGACGGTTCTAAGAGTGGTCCAGATTGGCTGAAGGCTTGGAGAGGCGGTGCAGTCACGTTGAAGACTCTGCGAGTATTATTGGATCGGTTCGAGGTTATGTATTGCGTATGTTGCAGTGTGATTTCATTGTAAGGTCTGGCCCCGGGTAGTGATCTTGATCAGTGAAGATAGTGCATGGGCTTGAGAGTCCCTACGATGAGAGTCAGAGTAGTTGTGTTGAATGGATATCGAGTGTGCTTTAAAGAGGTGGTGTAGCATGGGGTGAGCACCATAGTACTTGTCGTGGTGACAAGGCGGTCGAGTGGTTTCCTTGGTAAGGAAAGAGGGAGGAATGAAATTCCGAAAGGGAGTGCAAATTCACGGAAGTGAAAGCGGCAGTGTAGAGTTATGATCGGAGTGGTCCAACGGTGGTCATTGAGCAGCGTGTGCGGCGGCAGTTTGGGATGACATCATGAGGGGATGCCTGCCGGGGTTGCAGAAGGGATTTCCGAGGCTGTAAAGCAAGAGGCTCGTAAGGGATGCAGATATTGAGTTTTGGGTTCCCAGTTTGATTTCGGGAAAGTATTTGTGTATCAGTGGTTCATCCTGAGGGATGTTTTGAGGATCGTCAGAGTGATGGATTTCCTGACCCGAGGGTGCTAGAGCCAGCTCAGCATGTGCATGCGATTTCAAGAAGAGAACTCATGGGAGTTGCTCTGAAGAGTGTGTCTTTCTGTCATCCTGGAATGGATAGATTTGGACTCGGATCGGGAATCAGGTGGTGCAAAGTTATTTATAGCTCATATGGGTCGAGTAATGGTTGTGATTTGGAGCAGTAATGGATTATGGGTAATTCTCGGTTGTTGAGTGCGGTTATCGGAGGGTACAGCCGGTGCCCGGTTTAAGACGGTGGTCAGGACACCTTATGGGAAGAGAAAGTGAGTTTGAGATTCGTTGGGTATGCCTTGAGGGACCTGGTCCGGTTAAGGTCAGGTGGCGCGTCGTGGGAAGTACTTTGAAGTTGAGTTGCCGTAGGCTTTGAGGACGAAGCCTAATTTAAGTGGGGGAGAATTGTAACATCCCGGAATAGCAAGAGTAGAGTTGAAGGGCTAAAAGTGTAAGTTTTGGAGGGCAACTCGGCGAGTCCATGGATGGACTCGGCGAGTAGGGTCGCGACTTTGGTCGCGTGTCAAGTGGCCTACTCGGCGAGTCCAATGATGGACTCGGCGAGTAGGTGCTGAGTGGAGAAAACCCTAATTCTCGGGGTTGAGCTCTATATAAAGAATATTATGTTTCCTCCCTAGCCTCTTTGATTCCCCTTGAGCCCTAGAAACCCTAATTTTGTGGAGGAACACCATTGTTGGGAAAATTGGAGCTTGGAGAAGTGCTAGTTGAAGAAATCTTGAAGGAGAAAAGGCTTGGATCAAAGGGTTTGCTTGGATTTGAGTTTCATTGCTGTTGGGGCATTCTTTGAAGGTAATATCTCGTTCTTGAGCTGCTATTGTCTAGATTCTTCATTTTGGGGGTGTTGAGATCACATCAATTGGTGTTTTGGAGTCTAGAGGTTAGATCTGAGGTTGCTACCTCAGATCTGGAATAGAGAAGGGTTAGAATGCCTGAAAGTCCCTGTGATTGAGTATGTATTGAAGCTATCTTGTCCCAAACCTTAGCCCTAATGTGTATAATGCTTAGATCTTCATGGATTCACGTAAAGTTTGCCACTTTACGTGATGGATGGGTTGTAGGAGGCTAGATCTATGTTTTGGATCAATTGCATGGCCTGTAATGCTTCTGTATGGATTCGGACCGGTGGTACTCGGCGAGTCACAAGGGTGGACTCGACGAGTTGCTTGAAGATGAGTTGGAACTCGACGAGTTGGATGAACAACTCGGCTAGTAGGTTGAAGATAGCCTTAGACTCGGCAAGTCTGTTCTTGGACTCGGCGAGTCTTGTCGAAGAGTCCCAATATTTTCTGGTTGAGTCGAGAATCGGTGAGTCAAGGGATGACTCGGTGAGTTGGGTGCGAGTGGACTCAGAGTGGTTGGACTCGGCGAGTCAGGTTGCGGATTGAGGGAGGTTTTGAGCTTGGGGACTCGGCGAGTCATCGGGTTGACTCGGCGAGTAGAGTCAGTCAGGGGTTGACTTTGACCTTGTCCAAGGGTTGTCCAGTTGTCTTCCAGGGGTATTTTGGTAAATAAGGGTATATATTGAGTTGAGTGTTTTGGTGTTCAGTGGAGGAGTTCGTGTCGGAGTTCGGAGCAGCGGGATCTTATCCTTTCAGCCGACAGTTTCGAGGTGAGTTATCCTCACTATATCAACAGGGTCTAAGGCACCACGGCCGGCCCTTTTATCGGATTGAGATCCGGGTATCTATTGTTATGTTATTGTTTTGATATGTTTGCATCCTGGTAGTTAGGATGGTACTCGTTAGAGACCTGGTTAAGGTCAATATCCTGGTAGATAGGATGATGCTATGCTAGTGACCGGTTAGGTCGGTATCTTGTTAGAGTATGTTGTGTTATGTGATCTGCTAGATCGGTTTACCTGAATATGAATTGTTATGTGATTATATGTTTATGTGCACATAGTTGTTTGGACTGGAGTTGGGTTGAGGCGGGTCCTGCTTTGTGCTGTAGGCCAAGATACCCAGGGCGGACCGGTTATTCCGAAGGCCCATCGAGCGGTCCGGATAGGCTGTAGGCCCCACGAGGGCGGACCAGACGTGCCGAGGCTCGGAGAGTGGACCAGGCCAACTGAAGGCCCGATGCGGGCGGACCGGTCATACTGTAGACTCAGAGGGTGGACCAGGTGAGTTGAAGGCCCAGTGCGGGCGGACCAACCATACTGCAGACTCGAGGGACACGATTGGACCCGGAGGGTGGACCAGGTGGACTGAAGGCCCTGCAAGACGGACCAATCCCACAGTAGACCTGATATGCATGGCTGTTCTGTGTTTCGTTATGAGATAGAGTGATATGTGTATGGTATGCGTGGTTGGTATTTTGGGGGTATGTCACTAAGCTTTCGGGCTTACAGTTGTGGTTTAATGTTTTTCAGGTTCTTTAGGAGACTGTGGCAAGGCGAAGGCGTGATCGTACCGCTCCTCATGATTTTGTGGTAATGTGATTCTGGGAATACACTAAATGATTTGCATTGAAAACCTTTTTGTAATAATTTAATGAACCTAACCCTATATATATATATATATATATATATATATATATATATATATATATATATATATATATATATATATATATATATATATATATATATATATATATATATATATATATATATATATATATATATATATATGGACCGAAAACCCTAGCTCGAAACCCAATGGCTTGACTGAAATCGCATGAGATTTCGGTCCAAGCTACAACAAAACCCAAGACCATTTTTGGTCCTAGACCGAAAACTATAAATGCCTAGAAAAGCAAAGTATAAACCATAAATTTAGACCCAACAATCTCCCCCTTGGTTTATAGCTTCCTTTTCTTATGAGCTAACAAACTCCCCCTGGGTTAGTATCTTGCTTTTCTTTTTAATCTTCGCTTTGAGCTTAGCTTCAGCGTTTATCTTCTATTTCTTCACAACTTCAGGATGAACATATGAATATTCTATATGAATAACTTGATCTTGAGCAGTTGGACTTTTCTTAAAAAATTTGACTTTGAATGCACATTTGGAGTGGTGGCTTCTAGTAAGGATTATTGAAAATCAGCACCTTCAGCCTTCAGAATCTTCGGAGAGAATAATAGAGAGAACAGTTCTTTTATATCACTTCAGCAAGTTCATAGATAGCAGCAAATTGATTGAGGAGTCTTCAATGCAATTCATCACATAATCTTCAAGTACAGCTTCACCTTGCTTCTGTGGTTGAAAGATTGTATGTTGAAAAATAATATTCACTTCTTGTTCCTTCGAATGAGAATTCTTCAATGATCACTATTGCGCCTTGAAAAGTAACAAATGACTAAAAAGTCCTTGTGGATCACAGAATCATAAAGACCCTTCTCACCACAGTTGTTCAAGGATGTAACCTTGGCTCAGAAAGTTCCGATACAGTCTCCTTGAGTCTCATCTTCCTTTGAGTTCTCTGATTTTTGAATTCGCTTTTCAAGACAAAGAAAATTTTGAGATAAAAACAACTAAAAGAAAACTTAGCACACAATAGAAATCACTAAGAAGTAAACTAAAAATAAAATACACTCAAAAGTAAATCAAAAAGTATTTTTTTAATTCTCCCCCTAAATTTGTGCATAGAGGAAAACTATGAATAAATTTAACAAAAAAAAATTAATGACTAAATTTAAGACGTTTGGGATCAAAGTTGTCAAACAATTCAATATTATTTATCAGCACACACCTGCATGTTTAGATGTGGTCAATCACCGGTATTGTGGTCCACTTAAACACGAAGGATATTGACAAATTTGATAGATTATAAGTTACCATACGTTACACCTATATTCCTAAATGGACCATTTAGCTGACGACGATCAAGGATATTGTTGTCTACATAAATTTAGTAGTGAGATCTACATACAACCTTTTAGAGCAGCCTTCAATGCCACAACCAATTAGCTCCATGAATGGCCTTTGAGAGAAGAAAGAGTTAGCCTTTGAGAGGATGCACGTTCGTGTTGTGATTCAATTTGATTAGAAATTATTTTCGATCTTTTGTCATGACATAGTTGTGCTTTTTGCAGAACTGAACTCTTCGGTTAGCATTAGTGAGTCAAACCACACTAATCACATTGTGCTTTAGGTCAGCTACATATGCCACATTCGAAATAGAGAAATTATCATTGGTGAGGACGCCATAACCTTGGAAATCTTCCCGATTACCCACTCTCTCTTACGGTTCTCTGGCCTCACGGCCACCACTTAGGCCTCTCGGATGGTATCTAAGACTGGAGCCATTACTGTCATCCTCATGCACACATCTCGAATCAGAGCGCTCACTGCTCTGCGACTCGGGGCATCGGCTACAACATTAGCCATGTCGGGGGTGATACAAAATCTCACAATCGTAGTCTTTCACTACATCCCACCATCTCCTCTATCCTATATTTATGTTGGGATGATCCATAAGGTACTTCAGGCTCTTATGGTCCGTGTATATGGTACATCGGACACCATAAATGTGACATCCCAAATTTTCACAGGTATATTTGAATCCATCCTCTTCTATAAGAGTCAATTGAGGTCCCAGGAGTTGTGGAGTTAGGCCATGAAAAGTACAAGGACTAAAGTTGCCACTTTGAGTCAAGAAGGAGTACGCTGAGCGTACATAAGTGTATGCTGATTGTACCAGGCGCACCCTAGTATACTGGGTGTACACTCATGTACGTTGGGCGTACTCATGTCAGTAGAAAAACCCTAATATTTAGGGTCGAGGACTATATAAACAACCTTATAGCTCATTTCTCTGATTATCCTCAGCCTCCACAGCCTAAATTTCATTCTTCCTCAAACCCTAGCTCTTTTTTGTTGGTATAAGTTTGATTTGGTGTGTTTTGGAGTGTTTCAAGAGAAGATCATTGCATTCAAGTGTTGGAAAAGAAGCTCAAGTTCATAGATCAGAAGTTAGTTTGTGCTCAAGAAACTCCTAAAGGTATAAAGTTCTAAACTTTATGCATACATGCTTAGATCTAATCATTTTACTTTATTAGAAACATCTTTTGTCCTAAAATCCATAAAATGGTGTATCTTGTGTTATAAATGTAAAAAGTTGTCCTTCTAGGCTCTGGAGGGGACTTTGAGTGATAAAAATCAGGTCCCATTAGCTATAAGTGTCCCATGCAAGAGGAATAAGGTCTTAATGGATTAAGACCAAGCATTTAGGACCTTATGGACATCCAAAGTGAAAAAGGTCATGACTTTATGGACCCACAACATGCTAAGTCACTGGATCTAAGTTTCGAACTCAAGTGCTTACGACATTAAGCACTTAATAAGGTTTTGTCAAGAATGCCCAACGTAGTTTCGATACGCCTTTTCGAACTCGAGAATGCCCAACGTAGTTTCGATACGCCCATCATACTGGGTCAACCACCCTGATGGTGGTCAACCTTTGGTCGAGTATGCCCCGCGTACCAGAGGAGTACGCCCCACGTACGACCTCTGTTGGACATGAACATTTAGGATTCGGGTTTTGGGATGTCTTATGGACTAGGGGGTTTGGGCCTTTGTTGGGCTTAACAAATAAGATGTCATGGGCCATTAGTGGTAGTGGATCATGGGTTTAGGCCCAATAAGGAGGTTGGGCCCAATTTGGTAAATTGGGCCAAATAGTGGATTATGACTTGGACCATCAAGTTAGGGATTTGGTGTGGGCCTTCGGCCCAACAAAAAGGAATTAACTTATTAGCTAACAAGGAAACTTAGTTAATGAAATAATGTTGGGTATTAACCAAGTAATTTCATTATGTAATAGTTCAGGATTTTCGGTGAGTAAAGGAGGATGCAGGGTGTACGATTAGCCGGAGCCAGTAAGTAGACCCCAAAATACAATATAGTTATTTGATATTGTGATATGTTAGAACATCATGCTAGAACTAGGCTCGGGATCTTCAGGAATTGCATGATAGAATTGCCTGATTTCATGATGCCTGCTAGCCTAGGGTTTTCCTTATATGAAATTGACATAATTATTGTAGTTACTTGTGTGTGCATCACGGTTATACATAATTAAGATCTTATAGCCTGAGAATGTTTGATTTGGCCTTATGTTCTGTTATTGTTTGATTGGGAGCATATGGTAGGATTGGATATTCAAAAGTCTATAGGGTCCAACATTATGTATCGCTAGCATACACTAGTGCTGCAGGGTTGGTGGAAGTTTCATGAGTGGATAGGTTGTTTGAGATGAGTCCGCCGATTATGAGATATTTAGCCTTCCTCTAGGAATAATGATTAAGAGCTCGGTATGAATATGTATATTATTAGGGCATTGTGATGATACTTGAGACAAATATGGGTAAGTGTGGAAGGTAGTATGGGCCTGTACTACTAAAAGCATAGGACCCATACGTGTAACAAGGAAGTCACAATCCCTAGAGTATAGTCAGGAATTGTTTCCTAATTATTATGAGAATGATCTAATATCGTTTGGATTGTTTCAGAATGGTGATGATGAGGCACTTTGTGACGGGATCCGGTACAAGATCAGGATCAGGAGATAAAGGCCAGAATGGGCCAGTTGCACCTAAGCCTGTGGTGCAGATGGGTACAGAGGAGTTTGATGCTAGGATTCGAGAGATCCTGCAGGATGAGGTTGCTGCTATATTCCGGGAACAACTGTCGGAGATTTTTAGGTCTATTAAGACCGCTATGGTTGAGTACTTCGATGAGCGCTATGCAAACCTTGTAGAGACGGCTGCCGCATCAGCTGTATCCGCGACAGGGGGAGGAGCTAGTAGGGGTTTTCAGTACTAGGACTTCGATAATACGAAGCCCCCTACTTTTGATGGGACGTAGGATCCCATCAAGGCTATGAGATGGATCTCAGATGTTGATGGATGTTTCTTTACTTTCTCATGTCCTACTGACCAGGGGGTCAGGTGTGCTCTAAACTTGCTGAGGTCTGGGGCCAAGGACTAGTGGAGGCTGATGACTGGGTCTTATACTGATGACCAGAGAGCCGCAGTTACTTGGTGACAGTTCAGGGATATGTTATGCGCTTGATTCATTCCCCGGGTTGAGCGGGAACGATTGGCTCCGGAGTTTTTGAGTTTGAGACAGGATGGAGAGTCAGTGACGGAGATCACCCGGATGTTCATGGAGAGGGTGATGTTCTGCCCGAAGTTCGCCTCGGAGAAGGCTCAGATGAATCATTATCTGAGCATGCTCAAGACTGACATTTGTTATTTTGTTGCCACACAGCGATGTGATACTCTTCTGGAGTTGTAGGAGGCTGCTAGGCGGTGTGAGTTGGAGATTGAGCTGAAGACAAGGGAGCAACGGCAGGCCCCGATACAATCTCAGCCAGCATCGAAGCGGCCTAAGACTGCTGATCCTAGTGTTGGGAGCCAGCAGAGCCGCCTTTGTGGAAAATGTGGCAGGGCCATTCTGGAGTTTGTCGAGCGGGTAGTGGATGCCACAAGTGTGGCAAGGATGGGCATTATGCGGAGGATTGTCGCCAGCCCACTTCGGTTCCGAGTGTGAGGTTATGTTATCAATGTGATCAGGTTGGCCACTTGAAGGCCAACTGTCCGTTGCTTGTCGCTAAGCCGACATAGGCTCCCGTTCCGGCTACTTTGAGGATTACGGACAGGAGGACATGTAGGATAGAGCCCCCGACGGCTCAGGGGCGTGCTTTTCAGCTCACGACAGAGGAGGCTAGGGTAGCATCAGATGTGGTTACTGGTATGTTTCTATTCTTTATCTCATTTATTATATCTATGTTATGCTTATCTATCTTACTTGTGCTTAGGTATGTTTTTAGTAAACTCCTTGCCTGTTTTGATTTTATTTGACTCGGGGGCGATTTGGTCATTTGTATCTTAGATGTTTAGCATGGAGTTCACGGTAGGCGAGTTAGAGTGTCCGTTGCAAGTCTCTATCACCAACGAACATGGAGTTTCTGCTTCCTTGGTCTACCGAGGATGTGAGTTGAAGATATTCGGAGTGACCTTTCCAATAGATCTAGTTCCAATTCCCATGCGGGATGTATGCGTGATTGTAGGGATGGATTGACTCAGTCGATTCGGTGCCCTGAGTGATTGCGAGGGTCAGCGTGTAGTAGTTTGAACCCCAAGTGGGAGATAACTGATTGTTTATGGCGAGGGAACCAGAGTGGGATCAGGGTTTTGTTCAACCGCCAAGGCTCGACGACATATTCAGCACGGGTGTGCAAGTTATCTAGCATATGTGGTGGAAACACGAGTCAACAATCAGCTTTCAGTTGCAGAGGTTCCAGTGGTCAAGGAGTTTACTGACGTGTTTCTGGAGAAGTTACCCGGAGTGCCTCCAAAGAGGCAGGTCGAGTTCGGGATTGACCTAGTGCCAGGTGCGGCCCCCATCCCTAAGGCGCCGTACCGATTGGCACCGCCTGAGATGTAAGAGTTGTCATCCCAGTTGCAGGAGCTGTTGGGCGAGCAGTTCATCTGACCTAGCAGTTCTCCATTGGGAGCACTGATACTCTTCGTAAGGAAGAAGGATGGATCGCACCGAATGTGCATAGACTATAGGTTGTTGAACAAGTTGACGGTGAAGAACTGTTACCCACTCCCCAGGATAGACGACCTATTTGTCAGTTGCAGGGGGCATCGTGGTTCTACGAGATTGATTTGAGGTTCGGGTACCATCAGGTCAGGCTAAGGGAAGGGGATGTGGAAAAGAATGCATTCAGGACACGGTATGGGTATTACGAGTTTGTGGTGATGCCATTTGGGCTCACCAATGCACCAACAATATTTATGTAACATCCCGGAATCGCAAGAGTAGAGTTGAAGGGCTAAAAGTGTAAGTTTCGGAGGGCGACTCGGCGAGTCCATGGATAGACTCGGCGAGTTAGGTCGCGACTTTGGTCGCGTATCAAGTGGCCTACTCGGCGAGTCCAAAGATGGACTCGGCGAGTAGGTGCTGTGTGGAGAAAACCCTAGTTCTCGGGGTTGAGCCCTATATAAAGATCATTATGTTCCTCCACAGCCTCCTTTATCCCCCCTTGAGTCCCAGAAACCCTAATTTCGTGGAGAGTCCCATTGTTGAGCAAATTAGAGCTTGGAGAGGTGTTGGTTGAAGAAATCTTGAAGGAGAAGTGGCTTGGATCAAAGGGCTTTGCTTGGATTCGAGTTTCATTGCTGTTGAGGCATCCTTTGGAGGTAATACTTTCGTTCTTGGGCTGTGTTTTCCTAGATTCTCATTTTGGGGTTGTGTGGGGAGCTTAGTTGTGTGGCATCTTGAGTTTAAAGGATGGATCTGAGGTTGCTACCTCAGATCTGGAGTGGAGAAGATCTTAAGAGCATTAAAGCCCCTGTTCTTGTGTTGTTAAAGGAGCTATCATGTCCCAAACCTTAGTTCTAATGCGTATTATGCTTAGATCTTCTTGGATTCACGTAAAGTTTGCCACTTTACGTGATGGATGAGTTATTGGAGGCTAGATCTATGTTTTGGACCAATTGCATGGCCTGATATGCTTCTGTATGGATTCAGACCGGTGGTACTCGACGAGTCACAAGGGTGGAATCGACGAGTTGCTTGAAGATGGCCTGGAACTAGAGGAGTTGGAAGAACAACTCGGCGAGTAGGTTGAAGATAGCCTTAGACTCGGCGAGTCTGTTCTTGGACTCGGCAAGTCTTGTCGAAGAGTCCCAATATTTCTGGTTGAGTCGATGAATCGGTGAGTCAAGGGATGACTCGGTGAGTTGGGTGCGAGTGGACTCAGAGTGGTTGGACTCGGCGAGTCAGGTCGCAGATTGAGGGAAGTTCTGAGCTTGAGGACTCGACGAGTCATTGGGATGACTCGGCGAGTAGAGTCAGTCAGGGGTTGACCAGTTGTCTTCCAGGGGTATTTTGGTAAATAAGGGTATATATATATATATATATATATATATATATATATATATATATATATATATATATATATATATATATATTGAGTTGAATGTTTTGATGTTCAGTGAAGGAGTTCGTGTTAGAGTTCGGAGCAGCGAGATCTTATCCTTTCAGCCGGCAGTTTCGAGGTGAGTTATCCTCACTGTATCAACAGGGTCTAAGGCACCAAGGCCGGCCCTTTATTGGATTGAGATTCGGATATGATTATTATGTTATTGCTTGATGTGTCTGAACCCTGGTAGCTAGGATGGTACATGCTAGGAGACCTTGTTAAGGTTAGTTTCCTGATATATAGAGTGATGCTATGCTAGTGACCGGTTAGGTCAGTAACCTGGTTAGGGTAATGATATGCTATGTGACCTGCTTGCTCGGTTTGTTGACTATGAGTGTTATATGATTGTATGTTTTGTGCACACGGTTGTTTGGACTGGAGATCGGTTGAGGCGGGTCCTGCTTTGTGCTGTAGGCCAAGATACCCAGGGCGGACCGGTTATTCCGAAGGCCCAGTGAGCGGTCCGGATAGGCTGTAGGCCCCACGAGGGCGGACCAGATGTGCCGAGGCTCAGAGAGTGGACCAGGCCGACTGAAGGCCCGATGCGGGCGGACCAGTCACACTATAGACTCAGAGAGTGGACCAGGTGGGTTGAAGGCCCGATACGGGCGGACTAACCCCACTGTAGACTCGAAGGACATGACTAGACCTGGAGGATGGATCCGGTGGACTGAAGGCCCGATACGGCGGACCAGTCACACAGTAGACCCGATATGCATGGTTGTTCTATGTTCTGTTATGTTATGTATGTTTTATATGTTATGGGCCGGAAGGCAATATGTTTTGGACCGGAAGGTCGTATATGTGGTTGGTATTTTGGGGGTATCTCACTAAGCTTTCGGGCTTACAGTTGTGGTTTAATGTTTTTCAGGTTCTTCAGGAGACTGTGGCAAGGCGAAGGCGCGATCGTACCGCTCCTCATGATTTTGTAGCAATGTGATTCTGGGAATACTCTACATGATTTGTATTGAAAACCTTTTTGTAAACAATTTAATGAAAATTGGGTTGTTTTTGAAAAATTTAAGTTGGTTGTATTTTTCGGTTGTTACAATTTATGGACCTGATGAATCGGGTCTGTAGACCGATGCTCGATCGCTCGATCATTGTGTTCATTGATGATATCTTGGTGTATTCCAAGACTCGAGAACAACACGAGGAGCATCTGTGGGAATTATTCGGGGGGGGGGGGGGTTTGAGGCGAGAACAACTCTATGCCAATTTCTCAAAGTTAGAGTTTTGGTTATGAGAGTTCCAGTTCCTAGTGCATCTCGTTAACCAGGATGGGATTTTGGTCGATCCGGCCAAAATAGAGGCAGTTATGCAGTGGGAGGTTCTGAAATCTCCCTCGGATATTTGGAGATTTTTGGGTTTAGCAGGGTACCGGAGATTCATTCAAGATTTGGTACCTCTCACTCGTCTGACGAGGAAGAGGGTGGATTTTCGGTGGGGCCTTGAGCAGCAGGGGGTGTTTCAGAACCTCAGGCAGCGTTTATGCGATGCCCCAGTCTTGACCCTCCCCGAGGGAGTGGAGGAATTTGTGGTGTATTGTGATGCATCCATCATAGGTCTGGGAGCAGTCCTCATGCAGAGAGGAAGGGTGATAGTCTACGCTTTGCGGTAGCTGAATCCGCACGAGTCGGGATACCCCACACATGATTTAGAGTTGGGAGTAGTAGTGTTCACTCTCAAAATTTGGAGACACTACCTTTATGGGGTCCGCTGTACCATCTACACTAACCACAAGAGCCTGGGGTATATTATGGACCAACCGAACCTGAATAGGAGGCAATGTAGGTGGCTAGATATAGTCAAGGACTACGACTGTGAGATCCTTTGCCACCCTGGTAAAGCGAACATGGTTGCAGACGCTTTGAGCCGCAAGGAGGCCGGACCTACTATTCCAGTATCATGCATGAGGATATCAGTGGATTCCCCACTCGTGGGATTACTCCGGGAAGCCCAGGCAGAGGGTATGCATCCGGAAAACGTCAAACTGGAGAGGATTAAGGGTGAGAACACCCGCTTTGTGCATGATAGCAGGGGATTGTTGACCCGTTGCAGATAGGTCTAGGTTCTGGTGTCTGGTGGGGTGAACCAGATTGTATTAGAGGAGGATCATAAGTCTCGCTTTTCTATTCATCTGGGGGCCACCAAGATGTACCGGAATTTGTGTTTGAGTTATTGGTGGTGGTGCATGAAGCGAGAGATCTCTTGGTACGTGGAGAGGTGCTTGACATGTAGGATGGTCAAGGCTGAGCACCAGAGGCCGCATGGAAAGTTGCAGCCTCTTGAGATACCCATATGGAAATGGTGGCAGATCACAATGGATTTTATCTCCAAGCTGCCAAAGATGGCAAGGGGTTTCGACGCCATATGGGTCATCGTGGATCGACGGACCAAGAGTGCTCACTTTCTGGCCATTCGGGAGAGCTCAATGGCCAAGAAATTAGCTGATCTATACATCCACGATATTGTCACATGACATGGGGTTCCTATCTCTATCGTATCAGATCGTGATGTTCGGTTCACCTCACGATTCTGGCAGAAGTTCCACAAGGAACAGGGCAAGCGTCTGCACTTCAGTACAACTTATCATCCGTAGACGGATGGCTAGACTGAACGGACCATCCAGACTCTTGAGGACATGTTGAGAGACTGTGTTATTGAATTTAGTGGGAGATATGACTCCTATTTGCCTCTCTTTGAATTCTCATATAATAACAGCTTTCATTCCAGCATTGACGCTCCACCTTATGAGTTGTTATATAGGATAAGGTGTCGCACCCCAATCTGTTGGGGAGAGGTGGGTCACAGGGTAATGGGTCGGACCGAGGTAGTTCTGCAAAGTACGATAGGATTCAACAGATCAAACAGTGAATGTAGACTGCTCAGAGTCATAAGAAGAGCTACGCTGACCGGCACTGATCTGAGTTGGAGTTTCAGGTTGCTGACCGACACTGATCTGAGTTGGAGTTTCAGGTTGGTCAAGAATTAATTAAGTGATCAAAAAGATAACTAATTAAATATATGAGTTGATTATGTAAATCATCCATAACTTGTATAGTAGTCTAAAAGGTTCCATGGATTATCAAATTGGGTTAAACCCATTGGATGCTCCATGGGAGTTAGAAACCCATGGGTCATGGAAATGAAGAGTCATGACACATTAAGGTTTACATGGTGTAACCCTAGATATGTCAACACTATATAAGGAACTCATTCTCCACCAAAATCGGCTACACTAAGAAACAAGAGGGCTAGAGCCGATTTTGCAAGTGTAAGATTATCTCAAAGTTTACTTCTTTGCATTTGGTGTTGTGTGAAGCATTTAAGGCATCACACTTGGGGTGCTAGGCTTACAAGGTTTCAAGGATCATAATCAACAGCAAGGTAAGTTATTCTATCTTTCATTCAAGTTAAAAAATGTTCCCTATGTATGTTAGATAGGAATATAACCTTGGAAATCAACTTTGCATGATAATTAGACAAACATAGATCCAAGGTTATTAGGGTTGCATGTACACTTAGGAAGTGTTAGGATGCTCAAAACCCATCAGTGGTATTAGAGCCTAGGCTTGTTTGTTTGTTATTTGTGCAAAATTGTGTTAAAAAATCGAAACTGCTTGTTGTCTGATCAGTGAACTCGCCGAGTCCATGGGGGGACTCGATGAGTCCAAGTGAATATTCATCCTACTCATCGAGTAGGTTCATGCACTCGACGATTAGGAGGCCCTGACAGCAGCTTTTCGACTTTTGTTGCTGGAAATGGAGTAGAAACATTACCCTAAACTGTTTTGGTACTTGAAAACTTGTTCTAGATGGTGTAATGTTTATGCTAATCCATTTACTATGGCAATTATCAAAATTACAAGTTTTTAAGTGTAATTTTTTGATTCTTGAAAGTGTTCATATTCATGTTCTTGAACTTATGAAGATTAGATGATCATAGGAATTGCGTGTAACCTTCTTGGTAGTTTAATTCATGATCATAATGTGTTTTTAATGGAGTCCATAACTTGTCCTCAAGTTATGGAAAACCAAAAGTCACACTTTTATTAAAGCCATTAAAAAAACACAAGAGTTATAAAAATGAAGGATCTTCATTTTTATTATTCAATTAATTCATAAGTTATAAGAAATGAAAAGTTTTGTAAAGTTACAAAACTTGCCCTCAAGTTTTGGAACATGTAAAGTCACTTAATAAACTTTACTTCCAACCCTTAGAATTTTAAAAGTTAAAATTCAACCCTTATACTTTATAATATTATAAGTTAATAATATATATATATATATATATATATATATATATATATATATATATATATATATATATATATATATATATATATATGGAAGATCAAGTCGTCTTACCGCTAGTATGCCTCATTCACGAAGCCGGTCTATAAGGGGGGTATAAGGTTGTTGCCTATAAAATGACAACTTAATGGGTGTCCACTCTCACCCACCGCTTCCTTGATCGGTGGAGGGTCGTTAGCCGAACGGGTAGGACAAGGACTTATAAATTCTCATTAAAAGTATGGTGAATATTATAAAGTAACTAAATGCTTTTATTAAATTCCCAATCTTAGTTACTTTAGGAAAAATGTGAATAAGGTGTTAATCCATGAAATTACACTTTACACTTTGTTTAAGTCATTGGTGGAGCGTGTGTGGTTAACTGGCACACTAACTTAGACTTAACAAGGTAGGTAAAGGGTGACTTAAGGTTTATCATAGTATCGGTGGAGCGTGTATGGTTTACCGGCACATCGATTAAGTGATAAACTTTAAGGGTACCAAGTGATTTGCATGGTTACTTCTCACCTCGTTTTGTGATCCTCGGTATCCCAGTCATAAAACTTGGAGGGCACACTCGAGATTGAAACATGCATTTGAAAAGTTCATTGAATCTCAAAAGAATCTAGGAATTTCTAAGAACCAATTAAAAAACCTAATAATTATATTTTGTTTTTCATGGTGGAAATTAGTGAATCATCATTCACCTACCTTTCAAATATGTTATAGCTTGGATTACGGCATACCTCTTCTAAGTTATAATATATTGTGATTGGATCCTAGCCTTAATATTACATTTGGGTGTTCTATGAAGGACTCACTTAATATCTAAACTAATCTTGTTTTCTTCTTTCAGATGTCTTCAAACAACGTTGCTTCTGGCTCTAATCCTAATGGCTCCTTTACCCTTATGAACTTGTGTGGAAAAGTCACTTTTGATGGATCCAACTTCAATGAATGGATCAGAAACATCAGGATGATTACCCGCTACGAGGACAAAGAATATGTCCTCGATAAGGAGCATAAGGAGATTGATGAGACTACTACAACTCCCCAGGAGATCACTGACTTCTGGGCACATGAAAAGGATGCTACCAAAGTAGCGTGCATCATGTCCTATGAGGACTTCTACCCTTTTGAAATGGACCAAGATCTAATGGAAAGATACCATCAAAGTGCACGATAAGAGAGGTATGAAATCATCTGCTCCATCATAACAACCATGATGAAGGACGAGGAATCTGTCACGAGCCACATGAAGAAAATGCAAAGGTATGTGGATCGGTTGTTGAAGCTTAATGTGAACTTCCCTGAGGAGCTTTCAATAGATATCATTTTGCACTCCTTACCATCGTGCTATCATCAATTCCACATGACATATCACATGAATAAGGAAGAGGTCACACTCAGCAAACTTTAGGGACTCCTCAAGACTGCAGAAACAAGTCTTAAAGGTAAGTCGGTTGTTAACACTCCTACTCCAAACTCCAACCCTGTCTTGGCAATCGGGAAAGGTAGATGGAAGAAGAGAAAGAGCTCTTCAAAGGGTACCAAGGCTAGGACCCTTGATGGCTCTTCTTCAATTGGAACCAAGAAAGGTTTCGCCACTCCTTCTTCTGACCCAAAAGAGGCTGAATGCTTCTATTGTCATGAAAAGTCTCATTGGATGCGGAAGTGCCCAAAGTACCAGCAAGATGTGAAGGATGGGAAAGTTAAACCCAACCATGCAGGTATTTACATTATCTTATCTAATAACTCACCCCATTCTAACTCTTAGGTCCTTGATATCGGTTGTGGTATTCATATCTGTTCTGATTTGCAGGGACTAAGAATAAGTGAGAATGTGGAGCATGGAAGAATAAACTTAATCATGGGGAATAGGAAAACTTTACCTATCACCAAGATTGGAGTTTATACTTTATCGCTAAGTAGTGGGTTTAATTTAGATTTGAATAAATGTTGTTATTCACTAGAAATGGAAAGAAATATTATTTCCTTTCATGCATTGTATAAACAACGTTTTACCTTTTCATTTTATAATGAAGTTGGTTCGATTAATGCTTTCTTTAATAATGTTCTTTATTTTAAAGCATTACCTTGCGATGGTGTGTATGAAACTGTATCTGTGGTTGATAACTTAGGAAATAATGTATTGTGTATTGATTCTGTTAATGATAATAACATGGATAAAGTGTCATTATGGCATTGTCGTCTTGGATATATAAGCAAGAAACGCATAGGCCAACTCCAAAAGGATGGAGTCTTGGAGTCATTTGACCTAAGGTCATATGATAGTTGCGAATCATGCTTACTTGGAAAAATGAAAAAGTCACCCTTCACAGGTTCTTGTGAGAGGGGTGAAGGTTTGTTGGATCTCATACACACGGATGTGTGTGGACCTTTCAAACATGCCACAAAGGATGCTAATCGTTATTATTTGACTTTTACTGATGATTACAGTAGAAATGGATATGTCTAGTTAATCAAGAATAAGTTAGAGACTTTTGAAAGGTTTAAAGAGTTTAAACAGGAAGTCGAAATCAATTTGGCAGGAACAATAAGATGCTCTGATCCGATCGAGGTGGTGAGTATCTTAGTTCAGAGTTCCCCGACTATCTTAGGGAATGTGGGATTGTCTCATAATTGACACCTCCCAGGACACCGCAGTTGAATGGTGTGGCTGAGAGGCGTAATCGAACCTTTTTGGATATGGTTCGTTCCATGATGAGTCGAGCTTCGCTACCAATCTCATTTTCGGGGTATGCCTTAGACACTTCCGCTCATATCCTTAATCTGGTCCCTACAAAGAAAGTTTCCAAAACTCCTCATGAGATGTGGACTGGTAAAGTACCCAAAATAGACCACATCAAGATTTGGGGCTGCGAGGCTTTCATGAGACGCGAGACTCATGATAAGCTCGAACCTCGAAGTGAGATGTGTATTTTCATCGGCTACCCACAACAATCCTTTGGTTACCTCTTCTACAGACCTATTGAAAATGTGGTCTTTGTAGCAAGGAGGGCTGTCTTTCTATAGAGAGAGAGTTCATAAGCCAAGAAAACGGTGGGAGGCAAGTTGACCTTGAAGAAATTCAAGAGTCAAGTGGTGAAGGAACTTCAAACCCTAGCACTCAACTTGAGGAGGAAACTCCTGTTGAGCCAATTGACAAGTCTGTACCTCTAAGGCGTTCCATAAGGGTTAGGAATGCACCCGAGCATTACTATAGATTCCATATTATTGCGGAAGGTGATACACTTATCAGTGCTGAGATACTGATAGGTCTGGATGAACCTAACAATTACAGGGAAGCCATGGCAGGCTCTAAGTTAGCCAAATTGAAAGAGGCAATGGACAACGAGATACAGTCCATGTATGACAATCAAGTTTAGAACTTGGTTGAGAATGTACCAGGTCGTAACACTGTAGGGTGAAAATGGATCTTTAAGAAGAAGACCGACATGGATGGTGTTGGGTTTTAGCCATAAGAACTTTCCTATGTGCGCATGCAAAACCCTATTGCTTGGATCTAGGCTTTCTAATAAACATGCTTTTGAATCCAAGACTTCTAATGGCTAATTAGATTAAACAACAACATTAAAACAGATCTAGAATCATACCTTTGAGTTCCTTGTTGATCTTCTTGTCTTGGAGCTTCTAGAGTCACAATTGTCACTCCTCTAATGGCTTACAAACACCAATAGCAAGCAAGATGATTTAGGAGAGAGGAGAGGGGATGGAATTCGACCAGAGGTTCCTTGCTTTAGGTTCTGAAAGGTTGTACACGAATTCCACACCCCAAGGGCCTATTTATACCTTTAGACTCCTTAAGGGTTTCACCCTAAACCCTAATTGGATAATCTTCACTTAAGGCTATCCAAATCCATTCCATAGATATCCTTATGGACTATTTTGAGCTATCCTAAAGCTCTTAGAAACCGTCCAAAGTCCATCCTAATGGATTTACAGTCTAAAGCTTAACTATCAAACAATTGACAGTTTATACCCTCTTATTTAATTAATCTCTTTAAGTCACCAAATTAATACCAATTAATTCATGATTTATATTAATCAAATAGCTAAATATTATTCCTTATAATATTTACTCTCTCTTAACAAATCATCCTTCAAGTTGCTATGGTGAAGGCAACCCAAAAGGACCATGCACAACCGAATATAGTTACAGCCTTAGACACTATTCCAACAGTCTCCCACTTGGATAAGTCTAGTAACTATACAAGTACAATACGGTTTGCAATCGTAGCTCTCAAAGACGCTGTCAACTCTGATCTAATCAATCTTGTCCTTTAGATAAGGGATCGTACAGTCCTCTGTTAGATATCATGCTGACAATCCTATGGAATGGTTAGTCTGGCATTTAGATTTCTCGATCTTCGATTTATTTGACATAGAACTTAATCGAACACATCAATTCAGTTCTGACCGGGCCCGGTACATAAGTCAAATCAAATCATCGAGTGGACAAGATATCTCTTCTACCCTCTTAGGATAAAATTTACAGATAAACTTCGACTTATATGCATTTACTTATTCATTAACCAACTATACACAATAATGCGTTTTATAACATCAAGTTACTGATGCGTTTTCGCATTATCAATGCACAATCAATTAACAAATAATAAACCATATATCTAGGTTTTAAGACCATATGATATTATCGTCTCGCGATCACCTTTTATATCGTATTCCATAAGGTGATTCCAGCAAGCGCGGGTTTATTCCAATGCTCAAAACTAGTTCGTAAGCACTCATGAACGTTGCAGCAACTCTTGCTATGTCTAACACCATTTAGACACTCTACACACCAATTCACGACAATCTTCATTCATATCTACTCCCAACATATGAACGATTGTGGACCATTTGAATAATTCGATTATTCCTAATAAACTCAATTATTCTGGAAGTCAAAACATGCAAAGTGAAACAATAGTTAAACAACTAACATGTGATAGTAACTTTACTCATAAATAAAACTTCTTTATTTAATCATCAAATGTTAATTACATTTATCTATTATACGTTTCTAATACTATCTAATCTATGCTAATATCATCCTTCAGCCCAATACTCCTAGCATGCTGTAAGTGCTTAACCCTACTCAGTCCCTTCGTAAGCGGATCTGCTGGGTTATCTTCTGATGATATCCTCTTCACTACGAGTTGTCCTTCTTCTACACGATGTCTAATGAAGTGATATTTTCTGTCGATATGTCGAGATCTACCATGATCCCTCGGTTCCTTGGTCAAGGCAACCGCACCTTCGTTATCACAGAAAATCTCCATGGGCTCCTTTATGGCCGGTACAACTCCAAGATCACCGATGAAGTTCTTCAGCCATATTGCCTCCTTCGACGCTTCGCTTGCTGCGATGTACTCTGATTCGCACGTTGAATCAGCTACGGTTTCCTGCTTGGAACTTTTCCATGTCACTGCTCCTCCATTTAGGGTAAAGACCCAGCCCGACTGCGAACGATAGTTGTCCCTGTCGGTTTGAAAGCTGGCGTCACTATACCCTTGCACCTTCAAGTCATCACTCCCTCCAAGGACTAAGAACCATTCTTTCGTCCTCCGAAGGTACTTAAGGATGTTCTTCACCGCAATCCAATGTGCTTTGCCAGGATTCCCTTGATATCTGCTAACCATGCTCAAAGCGAAGGCTACATCAGGGCGAGTACAAGTCATAGCGTACATGATTGAGCCAACTGCGGAAGCGTATGGTACTCAGCTCATTTCTGCTATTTCGGCTTCGGTACTCGGACTTTGAGTCTTACTCAACTTGGCATTTCCTTGTATTGGTAGTTCTCCCTTCTTTGAGTTTTCCATACTAAAACGTTTTAGTACCTTCTCTAAGTAAGTATTCTGACTAAGTCCAATTAGTCTCTTACTTCTTTCTCTTACTATCCTTATTCCTAAAATGTAAGAAGTCTCTCCGAGGTCCTTCATAGCGAAGCACTTCCCGAGCCAGGACTTAACCTCCTGCAGAGTCGGGATGTCGTTTCCTATGAGTAATATGTCATCGACATATAGAACGAGGAAGCTTACTACACTCCCACTGGCTTTGACATATACACAAGATTCGTCTTCGCTTCGTACAAATCCAAACTCTTTGACTTTCTCATCGAAGCAAAGATTCCATCTGCGAGACGCTTGCTTAAGTCCATAAATTGACTTCTCAAGCTTACACACTCTATTCGGATGCTTCGGATCCACAAACCCCTCTGGCTGAGCCATGTAAACATCCTCAGCCAACTTTCCGTTAAGGAAAGCGGTCTTGACATCCATTTGCCAAATCTCATAATCATGAAATGCGGCAATTGCTAGCATCACTCTAATAGATTTAATCTTCGCAACTGGCGAGAAGGTCTCATCATAGTCAACTCCGGGAGTTTGAGTAAAGCCCTTCGCAACCAATCGCGCTTTGTATGTGTGTACGTTCCCATCCACGTCGGTCTTCTTCTTGAAGATCCACTTGCACCCTACGGTCTTACGTTCGGGCACGTAATCAACCAAATTCCAAACTTGGTTATCGTACATGGATTGGATCTCGCTATCCATCGCCTCTTTCCATTTCGCAGACTCCGGGCCTGCCATGGCTTCCTTATAGCTATTAGGTTCATCAAGATTTACTAGTGTACCATCACTAATATACGTGTCCCCTTCGGTAGTAATATGAAAACCATAAAACTGGGGTTGAACTCTAAATCTATCGGAACGTCTAAGAGGTAAGGATTCGTCAATCGGTTCAACCGGAGTTTCCTCCTCGGGTTGAATGCCAGCGCTAGAGGTTCCTTCATCTATCGATTCTTGAATCTCTTCAAGTTCGATTTGCCTCCCACTGTCTCCTTGGCTTCTGAGTTCTTGCTCTCGGAAAACTCCTCTCCTCGCAACAAAGATAACATTATCTTTCGGTCTATAGAAGAGATATCCAAAGGAAGTTTGCGGGTAGCCGATGAAAATACATCGCTCACTTCGAGGTTCAAGCTTGTCGTGAGTATCTCGTCTTACGAAAGCCTCGCAACCCCAAACCTTGATATGTGCCAACGA
This sequence comes from Lactuca saligna, assembly GCF_052625555.1. Lineage (NCBI taxonomy): Eukaryota > Viridiplantae > Streptophyta > Magnoliopsida > Asterales > Asteraceae > Lactuca > Lactuca saligna. The sequence continues at coordinate 165,198,824 of NC_136422.1, read as the reverse complement.
GGGAGCTTTCCCCGTCCATATCTCATGAGGTGTTTTGGCAACCTTCTTGGTAGGGACTCGGTTAAGGATATGGGCGGCAGTCTCTAAGGCATACCCCCAAAAGAAGATAGGTAGTGAAGCACGACTCATCATAGAGCGAACCATATCCAATAAGGTTCGATTACGCCTTTCTGCCACACCATTCAGTTGCGGTGTCCTAGGAGGCGTCAATTGCGAAACTATTCCACACTCCTTGAGATACTCGTGGAATTCAAGACTTAGGTACTCTCCTCCTCGATCGGATCGAAGCATCTTGATTTTCCTGCCCAATTGATTCTCCACTTCATTCTTGAACTCTTTGAACTTTTCAAAGGTTTCTGACTTTTGCTTGATTAAATAGATATACCCATATCTACTATAATCATCGGTAAAGGTCACATAGAAGCGGTTCCCATCCTTCGTGGTTGATCTAAAAGGTCCACATACATCGGTATGTATTAGGTCTAATAGTCCCTCACCCCTTTCACAAGTACTCGTGAAGGGTGATTTAGTCATCTTTCCAAGTAAATAAGATTCGCATGTGTCATCTTCCCTAAGGTCGAATGACTCCAATACTCCATCCTTTTGGAGTTGGGCTATGCGTTTCTTGTTGACATGTTCAAGACGACAATGCCACAAGGATGCTTTATCCATACTAGTGGAAGAATCAATATTCAAAACATCATTTCCTAAGTTATCAACAATCATAACAGTTTCATATATTCCATTACATGGTATAGCTTCAAAATAAAAGACACCATTTAGATAAGCCAAAATAGAACCATTCTCATTATTAAAAGAAAATCTAAAACCTTGTCTATATAAACCATGAAATGAAATGATGTTTCTAGCCATTTCTGGCGAATAGCAACAATTGTTCAAATCTAAAACTAAACTATTCTTAAGCACCAAAGAATACACTCCAATCTTGGTCACAGGCGACGATCTTCTGTTCCCCATGATTAGATTGATCCTTCCTTGCTCCACATCCCTACTTCTTCTTAGTCCCTGCACATTAGAACAAATGTGATAACCACAACCGGTGTCAAGAACCCAAGAAATAGCATGATTAGAATCGTTAGATTTTATTGCATATATACCTGCGAAAGATGGCTTGATCTTTCCTTCCTTGATGGCTTGCAGGTAATCCGGGCAGCTTCTCTTCCAATGTCCTATCTTGTGGCAGTGGTGGCACTCTGCCTCCTTCGGGTTAGAGCAGGGCTTAGAGGGATCAACTTTGGTCCCACTAGAAGAGGAACCATCTCGGGCTTTCACCTTTCGATAGTTATTTGAAGAAGCTTTCCTCTTCTTTCCCTTCCCTTGACCAATAGCCAAGACAGGAGCAGCAGACGGATTGGGAGTTGGTGCAACAGACTTGTCCTTGAAATTGCTCTCAGCAACCCTCAAGAGACCTTGGAGTTTACTTAGAGTGACCTCCTCTTTGTTCATGTGGTAGGTCATCCTAAATTGATTATACATTGGAGGCAAAGAGTGAAGCACCATGTCGATCGCCAAGTCTTCGCCGAAGTCAACATTTAACTTGCGAAGGCGGTCGACATACCTTTGCATCTTTTGCAAGTGCACGGTAAGAGATTCTCCATGACCCATCTTAGCGGAAATCATGTTGGTGAAGATCTCGTAACGCTCTTGTCTCGCGTTTTGGTGGTACCTCTCCAACAAGTCTTGATGCATCTCGTATGGATACATGTCCTCGTAGGACTTTTGGAATTCGGAGTTCATGGTGGCGATCATGATGCAATGTACTTTCGTCGCATCTCGCTCATGAGTTTCAAAGGCGGTGATTTCAGCGGGAGTAGCAATTTCGGGGTTGATTTTCTCGAGCTTCTCGTCGAGGACATACTCTTTATCCTCATAGCGAGCAATGGTGCGAATGTATCTTATCCATTCGCCAAAGTTCGTTCCATCGAAGGTGACCTTTTGGCAAAGGCTCATCAACGTGAAAGAACTAGCAGCAACGTTGTTTGCGTTTGACATCTATAGAAAGGACAAAGATAGATTAGAACAAGAATCCCTAATTATCACCCAATAAGAAAAATTAGGGCTAGGATCCAACAATGACATTTACATACTAGAAAAGGGATGCCGTAATCCAATATGCAAATAAATTGAAGGTAAGTGAATGACGATTCACTAATTCTCCATTACAAAACTTAAACTTTTAGTCCTAAGTGTTTTTGAGAATTCCTAGGTTCGGATGAGATTCATTGAACTATTCAATGGCATGTTTAAATCTCGATATGCCCCTCTTGTTTGTGACTGGGATGCCGAGGATCACAAAGCGGGTGTGAATTACCATGCAAATTTACATGGTGCCTTCATTGTTACGATCACCTATTCGATGTGCCGGTAAACCACACACGCTCCATCGAACTATGATAAACAATGAATCACCCTTTGCCACCTTCGCTTAGAACCAATTAGTGTGCCGGTAAACCACACACGCTCCACTAACATCTTAGCAAGGTGCAAAGTGTAATTTCATGGGATTGCATCAATTCACTTTTCCTAAAGTAACTAGGATTGGGAAATTTAAAAAAAGTTTGGTTACTTCGTATTTCTTATTATACTTTTAATGAGAGGATGAGGTTGCCCTATCCTACCCGTTCGGCTAACGACCCTCCACCAATCAAGCAAGCGGTGGGTGTGAGTGTACACCCATTAAGCGCCATTTTATAGGCCGCAACCTTATACCCACCTTATAGATTGGCTTCGTGAATGAGGCCTACTAACGGTAAGACTAGCATTTAGTTATACATATATATATTATACTATTAATATCATATTAGTATAGGGTTGTATTTTAAACTTTTTTAAAATCTAGGGATTGAAATTTAAGTTGTCTAAATTAGAACTTTTAATCACAAATATAAATTTCAAAACTATAGGGTAGGTTTTAAACATTTAAAACATGGAGGATCAAATAACAAATAATTTCAATTAACAATTAATATCTTAATTATCTTTATTTGATTTATCTTTGATTTCTTTGAAGATAATTACCAAAAATAATCTAAATAATTAATTAATTATCATATAAGGAAACTAAATATTTAATTAGTTGATAATTACCTTTGACTAGATCAAGATAACACTTATATTTATCAAGAAATTGGATTCATATTGATCTAATTAGTTTATGGAAAGTTTGGATAAGATAAACACAAAGAAATCCCGAATTTTGGCCCTTCCTGACGCTTGGACTCGCCGAGTGCACAAGGGGACTCGACGAGTCAGGCCTACTCGACGAGTCCACCTTGGAACTCGACGAGTCAGTGACTCAAAACCCAAAAATTCGAATTTTGCAGGTTTGTTTCAGTTATTCAAGCAACAATTTAAAGAAAACCAATCTAGGCTCTGATACCACTGTTGGGTTTTAGCCATAAGAACTTTCCTATGTGCGCATGCAAAACCCTATTGCTTGGATCTAGGCTTTCTAATAAACATGCTTTTGAATCCAAGACTTCTAATGGCTAATTAGATTAAACAACAACATTAAAACAGATCTAGAATCATACCTTTGAGTTCCTTGTTGATCTTCTTGTCTTGGAGCTTCTAGAGTCACAATTGTCACTCCTCTAATGGCTTACAAACACCAATAGCAAGCAAGATGATTTAGGAGAGAGGAGAGGGGATGGAATTCAACCAGAGGTTCCTTGCTTTAGGTTCTGAAAGGTTGTACACGAATTCCACACCCCAAGGGCCTATTTATACCTTTAGACTCCTTAAGGGTTTCACCCTAAACCCTAATTGGATAATCTTCACTTAAGGCTATCCAAATCCATTCCATAGATATCCTTATGGACTATTTTGAGCTATCCTAAAGCTCTTAGAAACCGTCCAAAGTCCATCCTAATGGATTTACAGTCTAAAGCTTAACTATCAAACAATTGACAGTTTATACCCTCTTATTTAATTAATCTCTTTAAGTCACCAAATTAATACCAATTAATTCATGACTTATATTAATCAAATAGCTAAATATTATTCCTTATAATATTTACTCTCTCTTAACAAATCATCCTTCAAGTTGCTATGGTGAAGGCAACCCAAAAGGACCATGCACAACCGAATATAGTTACAGCCTTAGACACTATTCCAACAGATGGTAATGTACACACTTATAAGGCACGACTGGTTGCAAAGTGTTTCTCACAAACTCCGGGAGTTGATTATGATGAGACTTTTTCTCCAGTGGCCAAGATTAAGTCAATTAGGGTTCTGTTAGCCATAGCTGCATTTCATGACTATGAAATATGGCAAATGGATGTCAAAACCGCTTTCCATAATGGAAAGTTAGTTGAGGATGTTTACATGAGTCAGCCAGAGGGGTTTTTCAATACGGAGTACCCTAATAGAGTGTGTAAGATTGAGAAATCCATTTATGGATTAAAGCAAGCACCTCGCAGATGGAATCTTTGCTTTGATGAGAAAGTCAAAGAGTTTGGCTTTTCTAGGAGTGAAGATGAATCTTGTGTGTATGTCAAAGCTAGTGGGAGTATAGTTAGCTTTTTGGTATTGTATGTGGATGACATACTACTCATAGGAAATGACATCCCAACTCTACAGGAAGTTAAGTCCTGGCTTGGGAAGTGTTTCTCTATGAAGGACCTAGGAGAAACTACCTATATTATAGGGATACGGATCTTCAGAGACCGGAGTAAAAGACTAATTGGACTTAGTCAGAGTACCTACTTGGATAAGGTGTTGAAGAGATTCGGCATGCAGGACTCCAAGAAAGGAGAGTTACCCATCCAGAGTAACACCATATTTAGTAAGACACAAAGCCCTAGTACTGAGGTTGAGATAGCAGAAATGAGTCGAATACCTTATGCGTCGGTTGTAGGATCAATCATGTATGCTATGACGTGTACACGACCTGATGTAGCCTTTGCCTTGAGCATGGTTAGCAGCTATCAGGGGAACCCTAGAAAGGCACACTGGAATGCGGTAAAGAATATCCTCAAGTACCTACGGAGGACTAAGGACTGGGTCCTTACCCTCGGTGGGAGTGATGACTTGAGAATTGTAGGGTATAGTGATGCTAGCTTTCAGACTGATAGGGATAATTTCCGCTCTCAGTCAGGCTGGGTCTTTACCTTAAACGAAGGAGCAATTTCTTGGAAGAGTTCCAAGCAAGAAACAATGGCTAATTCAACTTGAGAATCAGAGTATATAGCAGCGAGCGAGGCAGCAAATGAGGCGATATGGCTGAAGAGCTTCATTGGAGACCTTGGATTTGTACCAGCTATTAGGGAGCCAATAGAAATTTTCTGTCATAGTGAAAGTGTTGTTGCCTTAGCCAAGGAACCAAGGGATCACGGGAGATCCAGACACATCAACAGAAAATACCATTTCATCAGACATCGAATAGAAGAAGGACTCCTCATGGAAAAGAGGGTATCAATGGATGAAAATCCAGCATATCCCCTCACGAAGGGATTGACTCAGGTTAAGCATCTCCAGCATGCTGGGAGCATAGGGCTGAAGGATGATATTAGATTTAGTAGTTAGATAACCTCGAAATTTGTAAAGTGTAATTGACATTAGATGATGAATAAAAGGTGTTTTATTTATGAGTAAAGTGTTTCTATATCTTGTCGATCGTTTACTATATTTCTTTTGCATGTTTTGACTTCCAGAATAATTATGTTTGGTATATCATATTATTTGAACCTCCACAGTTGGTCATATGTCAGAAGTAGGTATGAATCAAGACTGTCATGACTGGTTGTAGAGGTCTAAGTTGTTGGACATGGCTACAACAATCATGAGTGCTCATAAGTTTTGAGCATTGGACTCAACCTACGTTCACTGTAATCACTTCATGGAATTTATCTCGAGTGATCGTGAGACGGTAATATCATATAAGTCCTCAAAACTAGAGATATGATTTGTTACTTATGAGTTGGTTATGCATTGATTGTAAGAAAACGCATTGGTAACTCGATGTTATAAAATGTGCTTTTGTGTATAATTCAATGAGTAGTAGAACAAACATATGAGTCGAAGTTTATCTGTTCCTTCTTGGATTAGAAGCTTATATATGGGCCCCTCGATGATTTTGTTTTGACCTATGTACCGAGCCCGGTCAGAGCTAAGTTGATGTGTTCAATTAAGTTCTTTGTCAAACAAATCGGAAATCGGGAAACAAAATGCTAGACAATAAGTAAGACATTGTTCCATGTATTTGTCTGGCTGATATCTAGAACAGAGGATTATATGATCACTTATCTTAAATGGCGTATCATCATCTTCTCAGTTCCGAGAGACCTTGAAAGAGCTAAGATTGATGATCGGTTCCTGAAGTCATACTTGAAATTATAGTTATTAGACTTATCCAAGTGGGAGACTGTTGGATAAGGTGTCTAAGTCTATAACTAATTCTGGTATGTACTTGACCTAAACCAGCATGGCCCATTTGGGTTTCATGGCACCATGCAATTGGATAGACTAAATGAGAGAAATAACACTTGTGGTTTATTAATATATTATAAGTTCTAATATATTTATTAATAGTATTATTTTATTAGTATTGGTCAAGAATTAATTTGGAATTAATTAAGTGATCAAAAAGATAACTAATTAAATATATGGGTTGATTATGTATATCATCCATAACTTGTATAGTGGGCTAAAAGGATCCATGGATTATCAAGTTGGGTTAAACCCATTGGATGCCCCATGGATGCTCCATGGGAGTTACAAACCCATGGGTCATGGAAATGAAGAGTCATGACACATTAGGGTTTACATGGTGTAACCCTAGATGTGTCAACACTATATAAGGAACTCATTCTCCCCCAAAATCGACTACACTAAGAAACAAGAGGGCTAGATCCGATTTTGCAAGTGTAAGATTCTCTCAAAGTTTACTCTTTTGCATTTGGTGTTTTGTGAAACATTTGAGGCATCACACTTGGGGTTCTAGGCTCACAAGGTTTCAAGGATCATAATTAACAACAAGGTAAGTTATTCTATCTTTCATTAAAGTTAAAAAATGTTTCCCGTGTATGCTAGATAGGAATATAACCTTGGAGTTCAACTTTTCATGATAATTAGACAAACATAGATCCAAGGTTATTAGGGTTGCATGTACACTTAGGAAGTGTTAGAATGCTCAAAACCCATCAGCGGGAGCACTAACCGAATCTATCCGATGCAGCAGACTTCGGGGATGAAGTCTAGGTCAAGTGGGGGAGAGTTGTAACATCCTGAATTTTCGCATGTATATTTGAATCCCTCCTCTTCTATAAGAGTCAATTGAGGTTCCTAGAGTTGTGGAGTTAGGCCATGAAAAGTACGAGGACTAAAGTTGCCACTTTGAGTCAAGAAGGAGTACACTGAGCATACCTAAGGGTACACTGAGCGTACCAAGCGCGCCCTAGTATGTTGGGTGTACAGTCATGTACGCTGGGCGTACTCATGTCAGAAGAAAACACTAATATTTAGGGTTGGGGACTATATAAACAACCTTATAGCTCATTTCTCTGATTATCCTCAACCTCCACTGCCTACATTTCATTCTTCCTCAAACCCTAGCTCTTCTTTGTGGGTGTAAGTTTGATTTGGTGTGTTTTGTAGTTTTTCAATAGAAGATCATTGCATTCTAGTGTTCGAAAAGAAGATCAAGTTCATAGATATGAAGTTAGTTTGTACTCAAGAAACTCCTGAGTGTATAAATTTCTAAAATTTATGCACACATGGTTATATCTAATCATTTTACTTTATTAGAAACATCTTTTCTCCCAAAAGCCATAAAATGGTGTATCTTGTGTTATGAATGTAAAGAGTTGTCCTTCTAGGCTCTGTAGGGGACTTTGAGTGATAAAAATCAGGTCCCATTAGCTATAAGTGTCCCATGCAAGAGGAATAAGGTCTTAATGGATTAAGACCAAGCATTTCGGACCTTATGGACGTCCAAAGTGAAAAAGGTCGTGACTTTATAGACCCACAGAATGTTAAGTCATTGGATCTAAGTTTTGAACTCAAGTGCTTATGCCATTAAGAACTTAATAAGGTTTTTTCAAGAAATGGATAATGCCCAACATAGTTTCGGTACGCCTAGCGTACTGGGTCAACCACCCCGATGGTGGTCACCCTTTGGTCGAGTACGCCCCGAGTACCAGAGGAGTACGCTCCGCGTACAACCTCTGTTGGACATGAACATTTAGGCTTCGGGTTTGGGTTGTCTTATGGATTAGGGGTTTGGGCCTTTGTTGGGGTTAACAAAAAAGATGTCATGGTCCATTAACTGTGGTGGATCATGGGTTTAGGCCCAATAAGGAGGTTGGGCCGAATTTAGTAAATTGGGCTAAATAGTGGATTATGACTTGGACCATCAAGTTAGGGATTTGGTGGGCGCCTTTGGCCCAAAAAAAGGAATGGACTTATTAGCTAACGAGAAAACTTAGTTAAGGAAATAATTTCGGATATTAAGCAAGTAATTTCATTATGTAACAGTTCAGGATTTCTGGTGAGTCAGTAGTCGGAGATTTACAGTATTTCAGCACTACTTACCAGGTGAGTTTCCTCACTATACTAAGGGGTGTAAGGCACCAAGGCCGGCCTATTAGATTTGATATCCCAGTAGTTGGTAGCATGTTGTGTATGAGTCAGTATCATATGATAGTTGCTATGACAGTTAGGTAGATCTGTAGGGCTACCTGTGTTATTATGTGTTTATCTATATGCGCATTAGTTGTTTTATATGTCGACATATTATGTGGGGTTGGTTGAGGATACTGCTTCATGCGGTAACCAACAAACCCGAGAGCATTCTAGATACGAGCTGAGGGCTAGGTGGGGCATGCCAGACTCGTACTGTGGGCTCGGTAACAATCCAGATGTGAGTTGTAGGCCTGGAAGGCAATCCAGACTCACACTGTGGGCCCAGGGGTAATCCAGTTTGCAAAGTTGTGGACCCAGTTTATGTTGTTATTTGTATATGTGTTATGTGAAGTGTATCGGTATTTTGGGGGACTCACTAAGCTTTGGCTTATAGTTTCAGTTTATTGTTTTAGATACATCAGGGGATCATGGCAAGGCGAAAGCGTGATTGTACAGCTCCTCATAATTTATTTATGTTTCTGGGAAAAACTCTGATGTTAGATTGTTTTTTTTGAAAAAGAAGTTGTATTAACTATTAATTTTAAATATTTTGAAAAGTTAAAAATTTGATTGAATTTATGGTTGTTACAATAAAGGTAGTGACGCCAGATCTTGAGGCGAACACCACCACCCCAACTCCAAATCGAGGGTGGGAAACCTCGTCTCATGAGGCTTCAACTTCCTAGATGCATATGCTATCACGTGTCCCCTCTGCACCAACACGAGTCCCATCCATGATATAGATGCATCACAGTAAACTACAATGTCCTCCACTCCCTTAGGAAGAGTCTCGAATGAGGCCTGCTGCTCAGGCCCCCAAGCAAAAGAAACACCCTTCCTGGTCAATCTTGTAAGCGGAACTGCAATCTTGGAGAAATCCCTAATAAATCTTCGGTAGTAGCCTGCCAGGCCAAGAAAACTCCTCATCTCGGATGGGGACCTCAACACCTCCCATCGCATAACTGCCTCAATCTCGGCCAGGTAGACCAAAATTCCATTCTGGTTAATGAGGTGTCCTAAGAACTCGACCTCTCGTAACCAGAAATCACACTTGGAGAATTTGGCGTAAAGCCTCTCCATCCTCAATACTCCAAGAATCTCCCGAAGACACTCCTCGTGCAGCTCTCTGGACCTCGAGTTTCCCAAAAGGTCATCGATGAACACGATCACCGATCTGTCCAACATGGGCCAGCACACATGGTTCATGAGATCCATGAATGTTGCCGGTGCGTTAGTGAGTCCGAAAGGCACCACCACAAAGTTGTAGTGCCCATAAAGAGTCCCAAAGGTCATCTTCTAGATATCCTCATTGCAAACTCTCATCTGATGATACCTATATCTCAAATCAATCTTGGAAAACCAAGACACTCCCAGCAAGTGATTGAATAAATCATCGATCCTCGGTAGTGGATAACGGTTCTTGACCGTTAGCTTGTTTAACACCCGGTAGTCGATGCACATCCGATATTAAGCATCCTTTTTCTAGACAAATAGGAACGACGCTCTCCACGGTGAGCTACTCTGTAACGCCCGTAGATCCAGGCTAGTCAATTTAGAGGCAATAGGGGTCGAAAATGAATTTTCGACAAAAGGTTATTTAGAACAAATAATCTTAAGCAAGTTTTAGAATATGTCTCAAGGTTTCCGTACATATAAAGAACACCAAAATCCGAGTTATAACGAAGAAGTTATGACCCGTTGAAGTTTCGCGACGGAACCGGCACGATACCGGGAAGCGTAAATAGTGAATTTACGATAGAGTAAGATTTAGCCTTAGCGATCTAAACGAAAGTCGTAGAATGTGTTAAAATAAGAACATCGATAAAAAGAACGCCCAAATCTGACTTCGTATGAAGAAGTTATGATTTTTCGAAGTTTCGGATTAGCAGTGTACAACCCGAAATTCGAATAATTAGATCGAGCGGTTTTCAGCTGACACGACCTAAACGAGAATCGAAGATATCGTTAAGAGTAGCGTAACGAGAAAAAGATGGGCAAAAACGGACATCGGATGAAGAAGTTATGAGAATTTAACGGACCAATCATGTCACAGCCTGTTAATAATATAAAATTTAAAATTGAGCCAAAATTAGCCGACAGAGCCTAAACGGAAGTTGTAGAGTACGTTCCCACCTTCGCGTGGATATAAAGAACGTCAAAAATGGAGCTCGTATGCGAAAGTTACGAATTTTTAAAGTTAGAAAGTGGAATTGCGAGACTTGGTGCGAAGTAGCTGACGTGGCAGCACCACAGCCGTCCGATGCCGATGACAAGGCTCGCTTCTGATCAACGCCACATCGCCCCTCGCTACGCCCAACGTTCGGTCTCGTACGCGCCGCGTTCGCTTAGCCATTCTCGGTCCAGCTTTGCCCACGTCGCCCCAGCAGATCATCGACACGTCGGTACAGCATCGGAAGTACGCGCTGTGTATTTCGGATCTATGCCCCGCGTAGTGAAGACCTCGCGAATATAAAAGGAGGCCGAGGCTGCCTCCATTTTCACACCTAAATCTCCTTCTCTCTCTATATTCTTTCTCTCTCTAGCTCCCCAAACCCCCATAAACCCTAAGAAAACCCCCTAGCTCCCGAGGGAAGCCCCGAGGCTCCCAGAGTCCCGAGAAAAAGGAGTTTTTCGGTTTCGAAACGCTGCTCCAATTAAGTTCCGGTTTTCGATAAAATTCGCTGTAAGTGTGCTACGCTTACGCAATTTTTAATATAGCTTTCAAATAATTAAAGGAATGTTATTAGGTCCTTAAAATAATTATTTGGGCTATTATTTTGAGTTATATCGAGTATTATTAACACTTAATAATACTCGGACTGATTAATTTGTCGCGGTTATCATTAGACTAAACCCTAGTGGTATTGGTACTAGGTTTTATCGAAGGAAATTGTTTTGAGAGTGTCGAAGCGCTGTCCGAGTGCTGAGTCACCACCTTTCAGGTGAGTGCATAGTTGCTATCTATGCTGGATGAACGTTTTATACATGTTTTCAATGATTTAAACTATATATGTATTTTATATCTACAAAATGTGTTGGGTAAAACATGGGTAGATGAAATAGTTTCTGTGTGACAGAAATAAAATGAGGAAGAGGTAATATAGACCATGAGGTAAGGGTGAGAGGTGAACCATGAGAGAAGCCTTTTTCCCAATTGATGGCCCCGTCATCCAGCAGAGTATGGATGACAACCACGGACTATTCTAGACAGTCCAGTGGATACTAGCAGGCTCGCAACCTGTAGGTGTTTTGAACTGTGTGTTCACCAGGTGTACTCTAAAAACCCATCGACATGTATTGCGAGTAGTGTCTCGGAAACGATACCGTCGATAAACGAGATGAAACCCATTGACCTGTATTGCGAGATGAGTCTCAGAAATGATATTGTCAATAAACGAGATAAACCTTGGGAACTATGGATTTAGTGCCCGTTGAGTAAACCTTGGCAACGATGGATTTCGTGCCTATTCCTTAGGATAACCCTTAGGAATAAATGAATAAGAAATAGCTGATTCTTAGGGTAGATCCTTAAGATTAAAGAGGATAATGGGGATGGGTTATTGGGTTGATTGTTTGATCGTTTAAACATAATAATTATATTATTCTGGGTTGAAAACCCTATGTACTCACCAGGTTTCCCAACCTGACCCACTCAGTTTATTTACATCACAGGTATTGATATGAAGTCACACTAAGAGATTAAAAGAGGTGTAGACCACTAGTGTAAATAAATGTAAGTTCTGTTTATGCTTATGTTTTTGTATTGACGATGACATCCCAAACATTTTAACATAAATAAAATACGTTTCTTCGAAAATATTTTGATAACGTATTTATCGTATTTTTCTGGGAACAAATTCCGCAACATTTTTATGAAAAGAAGTACACTGATTTTGATAAAGCATAAATAAAAAACCGGTCTTTTCTGGCCGTGATTTTGGAGATGTCACAGTTGGTATCAGAGCATTAGTTTAAGCGAACTAGGAATATGGATTTATTTCTAGACTTAAACTTAGAATGCTAAGCGATGATTGTGAGGTGTGAGCACTAGATTATTTTAGGAATTGTGCCTAAAATGCTTTTGTGTGCTAAATACTTGTGCCTGATATGGTGTTAGTTGTTCAGATCTATGGTCTGTTGCCGACCGGATCTGGAAACCTTATGTGTTTAGGATTCTAAACGTACGACTACGATATTAGAACTAGCATATAAACGTTTCGGAGTGATAAGGATGATTTAACCATCAATCCTAAGTAAAGATCTAGATTCACCTTATTCGGTGTATAGATCAAGATGGCAAGAACCCGTAGCGGAAACGTGAATGCAAATGGGAACAGAAACCAACCCCCAGTGATTGAGCAAATACCGGTGATGGAAGCCGCTACTGAGCCAGTCACAATGGCCAGAGTGCAAGCGATGATCCAAGCAATGTTGGATCGTCAAATGGAGGAAACCAGACTTTTTCTCCAGCAAAATCGAGAGGAAGCGACTATTCAAATCGAACGGCCCGAGTTGAATGAAGGGCAGACTGAGGAGGAGAACTACAGTGGGACTGTTGGTCAAGTCAACCCACCAATAGTTCGACAAAACAACCACGATGACAAAGTCGAGAGGAATGGATGCAAGTACAAGGATTTTCTGACTTGCAAGTCATCGACTTTCACTGGAAAGGAGGATCCGATCGGGGTCATGGATTGGATCTCGGAGATGGAATTATCTTTCATGACGTGCGGTTGCTATGGAAAACAACATACCACATTTGCAGTGCGTCAGTTTCGAGGAGGCGCTGTACATTAGTGGAATACCTTGGGGAAGACTCTGAGCCCCAATGAGCCCCTGCAACTGACATGGGCAAAATTTCTGGTGCAATTCAAACGTAGGTACTGCTCAGCCCAAAATCTGCTAGAGCTAGAAAACCAATTCCTTACCTTGAAGAAAGGAAGCATGTCTGTTGATGAATACACCAACAACTTCACAGAGAAGATGGAGTTCGCATTACGTCTTGTTCCGGATGAGCTGACGAAAGTTGACAAGTATGCAAAAGGACTTCCATGGGAGTACGCGGTGCCAGTGCGTCAGGCACCTATTTTGGAGGCAGCTATCTGCGCTGCCAAGTTGGTTGAGGAGATGATCAAGGGAAGAGCCGCCAACAAGACCGAGGTTGGCGAAAAGAGGAAGTTTGAGGGGTATGCGAAGCCCGATGAGAAAAGCAGGTCCAGTACTAGGAAGTTTAGAGGAGGAGGGAGTGAAGAAAGATGGTGCGAGAAGTGCAAAAAGAAACACTCTGGAAAATGCGGTGAGGAGGTGACTTGTTTCAAGTGTGGGAAGCATGGGTATTATGCCAACGAGTGTAAATTCAACAAAAGGGTGTGTTACGAATGTAACGAGGAAGGGCACTACAAGCAAGATTGCCCAAAGAGAGAAGAGGCTACAAAGCCAAATGTGCCACCAAAACCAAAGGCAAGAGCATTTCAAATGATCCTTGACGAAGCAGCTGACAATGCAAGGAATCAGGAGTAAGGATGGATATATAGAGATCGAGTTATGAAGAAGCCATATAGATAGTGTCACATGATGTAGCCTATTAGAGGCATAATATAGGGTGAACTTGAACACCCATGTAATCGTTTCAAGTAATAAAATAAAACCTTCGTTTTGTTATCTGATGTGTTGAATGATTGTTTGATTTGCTGCATGGTGACTTAGGAAACTGCGGGGCAATACTTGGGACGAGTATGAGTAGGTGTGAATGGTAGTAGAGGCCTATACTACCGAAAGCACAGGACTCACACTTGGATCAGGGAAAGTCACAAGGTTACTAAGAAGCTAGTAATTGATTTTGTTTTATTCAAGTGTGTTGTTACCATCGTTTCGGTAATGACTAAGAAGATTGTTGATATTCCGACCCTAGTGGTCATATCGAATTGAGTCCGACTACGCTAAGTATGCTATGTGGTTTAGAAAATCAAGGTCGATGTAGCGTCCGACTTAAACCAAACGATTGAAATCAAAGCGATCAATAGAAATATCGCGCTCGTTGTTAAAGAAGTTGGTAGCTATAAATGCCAAATGTTAAAGTGTGATTATATCACATTAGAACATGAAGAAAGGCATAGCTTGTTTTAGAATTTAACTCTAAGAGACCTAAGTTTAAGTGTTGCAACATACGATGATAGATCATTAGAATATGACACATCGATCTATAGTAGTAATAAAAGAACTTATCTCAAGTTTGTATCCAGTAAGGATCGAGATTGTGACTTAAAGATCATAATTTGGAGTCTAACCTGAGGTAGAGAGCAGGTGTACGATCGAGTATTGCTTACAGTCAATGAGTCTAAGAGATAGACTTGAAGGAATACAGAAGTTATAATTGCCTAGGATGAAGAGATGATGCATGGAGTCATTAGACGAGCCCTGTTTCGTTGATGATTCCAGGACGTAATCATCCTAAGGGGGAGATAATTGTAACGCCCGTAGATCCGGGCTAGTCAATTTAGAGGCAATAGGGGTCGAAAATGAATTTTCGACAAAAGGTTATTTAGAATAAATAATCTTAAACAAGTTGTAGAATATGTCTCAAGGTTTCCATACATATAAAGAACACCGAAATCCGAGTTATAACGAAAAAGTTATGACCCGTTGAAGTTTCGCGACGGAACCCACACGATACCGGGAAGCGTAAATAGTGAATTTACGATAGAGCGAGATTTAGCCTTAGCGATCTAAACGAAAGTCGTAGAACGTGTTGAACTAAGAACATCGATAAAAAGAACGCGCAAATCTGACTTCGTATGAAGAAGTTATGATTTTTCGAAGTTTCGGATTAGCAGTGTACAACCCGAAATTCGAATAATTAGATCGAGAGGTTTTCAGCCGACATGACCTAAACGAGAATCGAAGATCTCGTTAAGAGTAGCGTAACGAGAAAAAGATGGGCAAAAACAGACATCGGATGAAGAAGTTATGAGAATTTAACGGACCAATCCTATCCCGGCCTGTTAATAATATAAAATTTAAAATCGAGTCAAAATTAGCCAACGGAGCCTAAACGGAAGTTGTAGAGTACGTTCCCTCCTTCGCGTGGATATAAAGAACATCAAAACCGGAGCTCGTCTGCGAAAGTTAAGGATTTTTAAAGTTAGAAAGTGAAATTGCGAGACCTGGTGCGAAGTAGCTGACGTGGCAGCACCACAACCGTCTGATGCCGATGACAAGGCTCGCTTTTGATCAACGCCACATCGCCCCTCGCTATGCGCAGCGTTCGGTCTCGTACGCGCCGCGTTCGCTTAGACATTCTCGGTCCGGCTTCGCCCACGTCGCCCCAGCAGATCACCGACACGTCGGTACAGCATCGGAAGTACGCGCTGCGTACTTCGGATCTACGCCCCGCGTAGTGAAGACCTCGCGGCTATAAAAGGAGGCCAAGGCTGCCTCCATTTTCACACCTAAATCTCTTTCTCTCTCTATATTCTTTCTCTCTCTAGCTCCCCAAACCCCCTAAACCCTAGGAAAACCCCCTAGCTCCCGAGGGAAGCCCCGAGGCTCCCGGAGTCCCGAGAAAAAAGAGTTTTTCGGTTTCGAAATGCTGCTCCAATTAAGTTCCGGTTTTCGATAAAATTCGCTGTAAGTGTGCTACGCTTACACAATTTTTAATATAGCTTTCAAATAATTATAGGAATGTTATTAGGTCCTTAAAATAATTATTTGGGCTATTATTTTGAGTTATATCGAGTATTATTAACGCTTAATAATACTCGGACTGATTAATTTGTCGCGGTTATCATTAGACTAAACCCTAGTGGTATTGGTACTAGGTTTTATCGAAGTAAATTGTTTTGAGAGTATCGAAGCGTTGTCCGAGTGCTAAGTCACCACCTTTCAGGTGAGTGCATAGTTACTTTCATCTTACACATAGATATGAAGTATTTTATATAAATTACGTGTTATGTGTGCATATTATCTGTGTACTTGCTATCTATGTTGGATGAACGTTTTATACATGTTTTTAATGATTTAAACTGTATATGTATTTTATACCTACAAAATGTGTTGGGTAAAACATGGGTAGATGAAATAGTTTATGTGTGACAAAAATAAAATGAAGAAGAGGTAATATAGACCATGAGGTAAGGGTGAGAGGTGAACCATGAGAGAAGCCTTTTTCCCAATTGATGGCCCCATCATCCAGCAGAGTATGGATGACAACCACGGACTATTCTAGACAGTCTAGTGGATACTAGCAGGCTCGTAACATGTAGGTGTTTTGAATTGTGTGTTCACCAGGTGTACTCTAAAAACCCATCGACATGTATTGCGAGTAGAGTCTCGGAAACGATACCGTCGATAAACGAGATGAAACCCATTGACCTGTATTGCGAGATGAGTCTCAGAAACGATACTGTCAATAAACGAGATAAACCTTGGGAACTATGGATTTAGTGCCCGTTGAGTAAACCTTGGCAACGATGGATTTCGTGCCTATTCCTTAGGATAACCCTGAGGAATAAATGAACAAGAAATAGTTGATTCTTAGGGTAGATCCTTAAGATTAAAGAAGATAACGGGGATGGGTAATTGGGTTGATCGTTTGATCGTTTAAACATAATAATTATATTATTGTGGGTTGAAAACCCTATGTACTCACCAGGTTTCCCAACCTGACCCACTCAGTTTATTTACATCACAGGTATTGATATGAAGTCACACTGAGAGATTAAAAGAGGTGTAGACCACTAGTGTAAATAAATGTAAGTTCTGTTTATGCTTATGTTTTTGTATTGACGATGACATCCCAAACATTTTAACATAAATAAAATATGTTTCTTCGAAAATGTTTTGATAACGTATTTATCGTATTTTTCTGGGAACAAATTCCCCAACATTTTTATGAAAAGAAGTACTCTGAGTTTGATAAAGCATAAACAAAACCGGTCTTTTCTGGCCGTGATTTTGGAGATGTCACATACTCGGTCTAATCCAACCCTTCCCCAGCAGCTCCTGGAGTTGCAAGGATAACTCCTGCAACTCGAGCAGTGCAAGGCAATAAGGTTCCGTGACAATAGATGCCACACCCGGTATCAAATTGATTCGTAACTCCACCTTCCTCTCGGGAGGCACACCCAGCAATACCTTAGGGAATACATCGTGGAACTCACATACTACCTGAACATTGGAGATAGAACTCGGCCTTTTCAGTGGCAATTCTCGTATCCATCATATATGCTAAAAATCCCATATTTTACTGTTGTAAACTCTTCCTCGCTTTGGCGGCAAAGCAGAAATCTGATCCAGACCTGGTCCCTTCGCCATACACAACAAGTACTCCCCCATTAGGGTCTCGTATGGTCACCATTTGATGCTCATAGTCGATCACTGTTCCAAACCAACTCAACCAGTCCATGTCCACTATAACACAGACATCACCCATCGCTATCAGCACCAGATCTGTTGGGAACTCAACATAAAAAATCTCTAATACACATCCCCAGAATACATCAGTGGAAAAAAACACATGCTCGTCGGCTATAGAGACCCTCAGTGGTTGACTCAACACCTCGTGTCTGACACTAATGTGATGACTAAACGATAAGGAAACAAAATATCAACTCGCACCCGAGTCAAATAACACCAAAGCAGGCACAAAATTCACAAGAAAATTACTTATATACAACACAGTATAAGCATAACAAATCTCAAAATAAATAAGTAAGGAGATACGTACCAGCAACAATGTTAGATGTTGCACGTACCTCCTCCGCATTCAACTGGAAAGCTCTCCCACAGGCCCTCGGGGCCTTGGCCTTCACTGGATGACCATTAGTAACCCAAAAAGTAATAGGAGTAGAAGTCTGGGCTGATCCCTGAGTGAGCTGAGGACAATCGGCCTTTCGATGGCCGATCTGGTTGCAATGAAAGCAAACTGCAAATCCCTTGGGGAAGTCCTTCGCTGTATGCCCCTCCTTGCCACAATTGTAGTAAATCCCTGATTGGCAAGATACCTCAGGACTCTTGCTGCACTTTCCACAACTGCGGCCCTTCTAGCCTCCAGCTCTCATATCGGTGGGCTTAGCCTGCTTGGTCACCGACTGCGATTGTACTGGTCTCCTATCTCTACCTTGAGACTCCTCCTCCTCTCTAGTATGAAACTCTAACTCAATCTCCCTCCTCCTGGCATTGTTCTGCAACTTAGCCAATGTCCGATAAGAAGAGTTTGCCACGAACTCCCGAATATCTTTCCTCAAGGTGCTCAAATACCGACTTACACGTACTTGCTCAGTGGACACGTGCTCAGGGAAGAACAGTGCCCTCTCATGAAACATCCTCGTAATCTCTGTCATTGACTCTGTCTTCTACTTGAGAGATAGAAACTCATATACGAAACATTCCCTCTCCATGTGGGAAGCGTACTTATCTCTAAATAACTTGTTGAACCTTTCCCAAGTCACTGCAGCATGATCTACATGGGTAAAATTAGTCGTCACAAACTTCCACCAGTCCTTTACCCAAGCGAAGCTTGTTCAGCACGAACCGAACTCTCAGATGCTCTGGACATGAACACGTATAGAAACACACCTCAATTTCAGAGATCCATCTCATGGAAGTGATCGGGTCATGTGTCCCATCAAACTCTGGTGGCTTCGTGTTGCTAAACTCACGGAACAACAACGAGTCACCTTCCTGTGGTCTGGCTACAGTTATGGCAGTGGTGGCTTTAGTAGTAGCAGACTCCGTAAAAGCAGCATATCGCTCATCTAATGTCTCAATCAATGTCGTCCTAATAGACCTGAACATCTCTAGTATGCCCTCTCTGATAGTTGCGACCACCTCCTCATGAATGATCCTACGGATCTCCTCGTCACTAGTACCACTGCCCTCGGGGTTGTTGCGGGTAATCACCATAGTGTCTCTGAAATGCAAACACAAAATCACCAGAGACTAGCTCAATACACACACAAGGTTACCCACCCTATATGCTCCTTAGCATCCTAAGATTCTTACTTGGGTCGCATACAGATCTGGTGCTTTCAGTAGTACGGGCCCAATACTACCTTCCACACCAACCTGTAGTCATCCCAAGTCCTCCTCCTAGGATCCTAATTAACAGTATTATATCCCTCACGGATATCAATTAATCTCTCGGTATATTCCTCAATACTCATCTAGGTATCTCTCCTGGATTACTCAAAACTCTCTCTAAAAGATTCCTCTTATGTTTCTCCCTAATCAGCACACATACAGAGCAAATAGCTTATAAGATCAATCAATAACACACCCTAGACTAAGGCATCATAAATCAGGAAACTCTAGCCCTAATTTCTGAAATACCTAGCCTATCCTATAGCATGCAACTCTAATATCTCATAAGTATCTCATATATAAACAAGTAATGGTATTTTTGGAAATCAGCGTTCAGGCTCTGGCTGATTGTACACACCGCTCTATCTCGTTTTCTCATTAAACTCTTAATTGTCTAAGAATAATCATTTCTTTTTAGAAAAAAAATTCTCAAATCCTCAATTTGAGTCTAGACATACCCGAGAGTACATCCGAATCCCTCAAACCAAGGCTCTAATATCAACTTGTAACACTTTAAATTTTCAACCAAAATTTTCGTTTTTAAAACACATAAAACTCAAGGTCACATTTCTCAAAAACCACAAATGTATCAATTGTCAAAACACAAATCAACAGAATAACTCATAGTATCCCAGAATCCACCAACATAATCTCGAACAGGAGTGTACAATCAAGTCAGAGCCTTCCCACGATCTTGAGAAGCACCAGAAACACAAATCACACAACACGGTAAGCACGAGGCTTAGTGAGTTCCCCAAAATACCATACACAATAATTAGCCTCTCATGGCTATATCTCAATAATGACCCTTCGGTCTCACAACTCGGGTTGGGCCCTCCGTCCCTAACCAATAAAGCACAAGATAATATACAACATAAATCACAAAGACAAATGCATGATATCACATAAATCAATATAAGCATATAAGACCCTCGGATCGCACAATACTACCACTCATGTAAGTATAGTGAGAAGACGCACCTCGTAAGTAAGCAAGTAGGTCTCGTACTCCACGAACAGTCTAGACTCCGCCTACATATCATAATCATCTCTAATTAACACTTAATAACCACAACACTAGAAATTATTCTAACCCCTTATCTAACTCATGGAAAGGGTTAAAGACCATTTTACCCCTCCTTGGTCTTCCTACTAATTTATTGACCAAACTCTAATAGTCAACAGAAGTCAACACCCGAGTCAACAGTCCATGTTGATCCGACTCGTCGAGTGCATCTATGCGACTCGTCGAGTTCCTTTGTTTCCTCTATAATATCAGGAAAATCCGACTCAACTCGTCGAGTTGTCTCATCAACTCGCCGAGTTGTAGCGCGTCTAGACTATCGGGGAAAACCCTAGCTGACTCATTGAGTTGGCTCATGCACTCGTCGAGTCCCTCTTAACCAATTCTTAATAAGACGATTCTAAGAAGAAATAAGGTCCCAAACTCTAGATCTAGCCTCCCAAGGCTGAAATACCATGTAAAGTTGCGAGCTTTACGTCCATGCATGGCATCTAGGGATCGAAATGCCAAAATAAGCTCTATATGGGGTTTAATGCATAAAAGCTTGTCACTAGCTTGATAAAGATTGGATCTTTGGGCTCAAAGGACCTTATATTGTCCAGATTTGAGTCTCAACTCCATGGAAAGCTCAAACAACTCTAGAACTCAAATAAGAATGGAAAAAGGCCCTAAACTCCCTAGAAAAGAGATCTAATCAAACAATGAGCAAGGTGGTAGCTTTTTACCTTCAAATAGAATCTAGGAATGAATGAACACTGGATCCAAGAGCTCCCTCTCGTCCCAAGCCTTTTGCTCCTCAATCTTCCTCCACAAATGCACTAACATATGCAATATTAGCCTATCTGTCTCTTACACAAGGATACAACTTGATTAGGGTTTCTCTCAGAGTGTTAAGATGATAAGGGAGGCGGAAATGAAGGCTTAAGGTCCTTTAAATAGGACACAAACCCTAAAAATCAGGGTTTTCGCACTCAGCTCCTACTCGTCGAGTTGGGGTCCTCCAACTCGTCGAGTGACTCTAAAAATCATGCTGCCATTAACTCCTCAACTCGGCGAGTTGGGGCATCCAACTCGTCGAGTTTCTCTGACATCATGAATGCAAATTAATTAAATATTATACTTGGGAGTCAGGATGTTACATAATTAGAGCTAGGATTAATCACATCTTAGTTTAAGTAATGAAAACTAGTAACTTTAACTGTGTTTGAGAGAATAATTAGTATTAATTTTGCTTGGTTTCTTGAATTGATCATAGGAAATTAACTCATATAATTCGTATTCTAATTGTTCTATTATCAATTTGGTGTTTAACTTATGCATGATAATTGCTTTGTCATTGATTAATTGGTAGGCTTAGATATTTGATCATAATAGCTAGATAATTGGTAATCAATATAGTCTATCCATAAGAAATCAACCATAAGAGAAAGTGAAATCTTAAAGTTCAAGAATTGAGAGAAGACATGACGAAGGAGATATCTGCTTTAGATCACAATTATTCTCTTCACAATAAACTAGATATAATTGTTGGAGTTGTGGCCAAAGCAGTTGAGTTGTATTCTTCTTTGGGGGTGAAACTGGATTTGAAAGTAGAGGTTGATGCTAAGAGTTTTGGGAATGTTGAAAAATTACTACGAGAGTTAAAGTATATTTTTTCTAAGTATGATCTTTCAAAGTCTTCGGTTGTTTCTCCTGACTCGTTCACTGAAAAGTTATGTATGTTAGAGTCAATAATTCAAAAAGAATTGGCCCCACTTGCGAAATTTGAAAATTTTATGCCAATAAATTCCCCGCCTGTGTGCACAGGGGTGCAAGGGGGAGAAAGGCAAAATGTTAGCAGTGGGAGTGGAAATAAAGGCGAAGGGGTTATGGAAATTTTGTTGGTGATGCGAGAATGGTTAGCAGAGTCTTGACTACTCAGATTCCTACTTCTCTAACAAGAACTTCGATTGTTACTTCATCAACAATAACAACAACAAGGCCTATCACAAAGGGCATTGTTATTGGAACTGCTGGAGGAGAGTTGAGTTCATCAAAGCCTAATCCAAGTGAACAAGAGAAAGATAAAGGAAAAGGCATTATTCATGAATTATCGAAAGAATAAAGAAAAGCTGCTATGGAAGCTGAAATGGAGAAAAAAAGATAAATCCAGAGTATACTTCAACAACATGGAAATGATCCTCATGGTCTTGACAAAGGTGATCCAACAAAGCTATATCATTATGAATATATTTTAGCTTTGGCAGTATCTAGGGAGATGCATGACTTTGAAAAGGTACAAAGGAGAAGCTTCGACACTATCAAGACACCAATGAATCAATTGGACTTCCCTTTGAATAGAATGATGTTTCTGGAAAAAAAATTTGAAGTTGCTGACAAGTATAAGAATAAGTCTGAGTACATGCACATGAAATTTCGAATTCATGCTGTGCTGGGAAAGAATGAGTAGGAGGTATTTTCGTTGATCAAGACAACCATAGTTCTTGGTATTAAAAGGAAATTGTTTTCGAAGGCATGTTACAGAACTATAGGTTTCATGTTGTTCGAGCAAATAATGTTACTTTCGACTTCTATGTTGCTGATTGCCCTTTGATGAATCTACATGATCATTTGGTGGTGGCATTGATCATGAAGACTGTAGATATTTCGAAGCTTCAAACAAGGAAGATTTCTTGAATGGGGTTTTTCACTTAAAGGTTTTCATTGAAGGATATTTTGGGTCATTAGCCTTAACTGATGTTGAGTTGGCTAAAGTTTTGGGAAAAGAAGTCGAAATTCCTCAAACCATGCTGATGACAAAGGCAAACATAAAGAAGCTTGAAGACGGAGATATTACCTTGAAACCATAGGGAATCGCTTTTGTGGGGGAAAAACAAAAAGGGAAACAATTATAAATTCCTGTTTCAAGTATGTGATGTAGAAAGATAAACTTCATCTCACTACACTAATCTCTTAGTGTGGATGAATAGTTGTGACAAAAACAATGACAAAGAGAAGGTAGAAATTTGCAAAATTGTCAACTGGTATGTAGAGATCCAAAGAATAATTCATCAAGCTACGAAAGTTTTAATGAACTAATTTGTCACTGCTCACAAAGGGGGAGAATGTAGATGTCAAATTTAGTTGTGAGGTGTCGAATGTCATTTAATGTTTCAATAGTTTTTAACTTTATTACAAGGGCACATTTGTTACGAAGCTTAATAGAATAGTCCTTTGTATTTTTTGTCCGTGTTCATCTTTCTTATAAATAAGGAAGTGTACTAGAGTAGATAAGAACTTTCGCTTTGCTCATCCGTGTAAAATTGTCTATTCTCTTTGTACTCCTTGAAAGCTATTCAGAGCCAAACAAATTATATTTACTTCTTGTGTTCATCAATCATTCTATACTCTGATCTTGTTATTCAATCTTGATTTCATTGCAATTATAATCTGGAACAAATGGTTTTCCTAATACGGGTTTCATGATATGGAGTTTTACCTTAATAAAAATGATTTTTTTTTAAAATAAAAAGAGATCTTGAGATACAACCTCGTCCACATAATTCACATTTGCCACTCTAACACTTTGGCATATAGGCACGGCGGGTAAATTGTATTCATAAATGATTATGTAGCGCTGCAGGTTCCTTTCACCTCCGCCACCTTTCCCACCAACACAATCGCCACCGCCAATACCACTACCACCAGCTGACCCTACCACTGCCACCTTCGTCACTTATACCACCGTCACCTCTACCACCACCAGCTCTTCCGCGACCATCCGTTATAATAATATTAATCAATCTGTAAAAAGACATATATTTATAGTCGTTTATGATTATGCGTATACGTATAAACAAGTATTATCATATATGATTATACGTCTTTACCATATAATTATTTATGATTAGGCATACCCAGCTGTTGTTAATACGCTGGAGCATCAGATATGCCCATCACCCATTTTCTTGATATCTGCTTGAGTCGGCTCTGTCCTTCGGTCTTGAAAATTCCAAGAATGCTCAGTTTGATATGCCCATCACCCGAACAACATTTGTATTTCATTGTTTTGATTCAACTGTTCCTATCCCCTCTCCTGATTCAAAGGTTGATCGAGACTTGCTCGAATTTTATCTTTCTTTCTCTCAACCGCAATACCTCACTTGGAGCAATCAGAAGATCACAACTGTGAAGGTATTGAAACCCACTTCGGCAGGGAAATTTATAAATGTCAAGTTCAAGGTGACACGAGGCTCAAGCGGCTAGGTTCATGAGATCTCCCTTGCTGATCTGTCGAACTTAAATCCCCATGATTGGATTCTTTTGAACAACATTTTGCTGACCAATCCACAAGAAAATATGGGCCTATTATTGATCATATCAAGTAGATGCTGGTCTGTTATATTCTTGAAGTGGCGAAAACGGATAAGGAGGTCGCCTCTGCAATAAGAAAGAAGCCCATTATAAAGCCAATCGGGAAGGCAAGTGACATGACGGTGATGATTAAAGGTAAAATTGATCCACAATTTTACACCGTTTTGTCTGCAAGGGGCGAAGGTCAAAGATGTTTGTTTGCTCTGGCTGATAAACACTTATTCTCCACCACATGCTTAGAGCACATTATTGAAATCATATATCGATGTGACTAGAACGGTGATGCAGATAAGAAGTTGTTCACGGACATGCTTCGGTGGTATATTCACTTTCGACAAACTCTGGTTGCAATAATACCGATGTTGTTCAAGACCGTGAAGTCATCTGCTCCCACTCAACCAAAGTGATCTCTCGTCTCAATTGGCGCAAAGGGGGAGATTGTTAAGTTTAAGGGGCTGCGCCATTGGGCCTATGAAGTTCGGTCAATTTTGTACTCGTGGTATGGGCCTGTCCAACCACGTTTAGCTTTAGGGTTTACTTATATATATATATATATATATATATATATATATATATATATATATATATATATATATATATATATATATATATATATATATATATAGTGCATGCATGCATTATAGAGTTAACGCTTTTGATTATTTTTCTGTATCAAGTATTGTAACCCTAGCACACCTCTATAGTAGCAATTCTCATTAAATTCTTCTGAGGTGGAGCTTATTGATCATTCGACATATGTATGCTTTATTGCTTGTCATTAATTGTTATCGTTTTCTTGATATCTGTTGAATCTATCGATCTTATAAAATTAATATTCAAAATAACCCATCAACAAACATGTTTGACAAAACCATAAAGTGTTCAGAGAATATCAATAAACATCCCAAAAGTACATCATAGTTAATAAAGAGGAAAATCATGGTGCGTACAATGTGATCATCCCGAGTCCTTCTCTTTCGAACCGTGAGTACTTGGAACATAAATTGAAAACCGTAGGCACAAAGAATAGCAACTTCCCCAAAATACTGCATACCATACATATATGTCAGCTCAAGGCTGGGTATATTCACTCCCGAGTCTATTTTAACTCATATGCTAGCCCAAGGATGTATTGGTTCTTTCATCTCGGGTCTATTTCATATTGAAGTCTATTTCAACTCATATGTGAGCATAATGTTGTACTAGGTCTATTTCACCCCTGGATCTATTTCACCCTACACATATAGAAAACAGGCACACTGGCGTATAACACATACAACATGAGTCACAAAGACTACAAGCATATACAATCCCTAGTGTCCTACAACATAATGAGCAAACTCAACTCCCAAAGCAGCTCAGAAGTCAACACACCCTCCAAATCCCAAAACAAGTGCTAAGTGTCACCTAGACAATCACACAAGGCAAAACCTTAGTCTACATATTAGGATATTGATAGTTGAACAAAATCCACAAATCAAAAGTCAACCCTCAAGGTCAATGGTTAAAGTTAATAGTCAATGTTGACTCTAACCGACTATCATAATCCGGTCTTCCTTGGCCATGTCGTGGCCTACATACGAACAAACAGTCAGGAAAATCTTAGCTGCCACGTCATGGTGATCTAGGACCACGCTGTGGTAGTTGGGGGATCCAACATCTTAATGCATTAAGCTAATTTCTTCGATTCCAAGAGCTCCAAAACTCAGATCTAGTCTGAAATGTGATCTAGAAGGATAACGCTTCTAACATTATCCGTTAGGAGCACCCAAAAGGTCCAAAACTCAAATCTCTAAGTCCCAAAAGGCTTAATAATGCAAGAACATAACAAATAAGCACTTATTTCATAAAGTTCTAAGTTCATACTTTCCAGAACTGATTCAAGCACGAAAACTAACATAAAAGATTGTGTGTTATATACATGCATGTCCAATGCTTGTCTTGAACCCATATTAGGTCAACATGAGGGTTTATGACCTACATCTGAGGCATGGATTGAAAACCCAAACAAACTCTAGACCCAAGCCCCAAATTATACCAAATTCCCTAGAGATTCATATAGTTGCAAACATTAAGAGATCTCACCATCCTAAAAAAATAAGAATAAGAAGTTAATGGGACAAAAAATTAAGATCTAACAACTTAACACGATAAAATCAAGTATTGGACAATTACAAAGGTCCACGACAGTGCTAAGGTGAAGAATGGAGACTTGCTTACTTAATCTTTGCTTTCTTCTTCCTCATTCTTATTTCTTTAGCATCAAGGAACACTAAAAGTAGCTCCATGATGGAGGAAAGTGATTAGTTTTTTTTAAGGCTTGAGGGGGCTGATGGAGGCTGAGGATGAGCAAACCGTAGCCTCCCCATTCCTTTAAATAGGGAACAAACCCAAAATATAAGGTTTTCATGTCAGCCGTCCACCATGTCGTGGCCAATACTGCTATGTCGTGGTGGCTTAAATGAAACACCCGAACCCTTCTCGCATCGCCACGTCGTGACAATGTCGTGGCAGTCCTTAAAAAGGTAAATTAATTGTGAATAATCTACCTCAAAATCTAGGCGTTACAAAAAGATTTTAAGGTTTTTTCATAAATGTTAAAATCGTGATCCTAATCGTACTTAGATCATTTATCACTAGGATCATATATGATCGTAGGATCAGATTGTCAGATCGCAGAATCGATCGTAAAATCGTAGGATCATTATATATATATATATATATATATATATATATATATATATATATATATATATATACACACACACTAGGTGTGAGACCCGTATGTTATACGAGTTTGATAAAACAAAAAATTAAATATGAAAGTTTAAATAAAATTTTATTTAAATTTGAAATTTTAAATATGAAATTTAAAATTTAAAATTTGAATTTAAAAGAAAACATATTAAATACTATATGAATAATAATATTGTAATTTATTGGTTATTTTCAATTAAGCCAACTATTAACTGGTGTGTAAATATAATGTGTTAATTAAGAAAAAAAAATGACAAATGGAAAAAACAATTATTTAAAAATACCAAAAATGACATGTGTCCAAGTTAATGAGAGAGTGATATATGTCAAAATTATTTTCATTTATTAGTTAGGATATATATATATATATATATATATATATATATATATATATATATATATATATATATATATATATATATATATATATATATATATATATATATATATATATATTCAAGTATTTTTTGGATTAAATATGTAGAATAATATTTTAAATTGTTTATAGTTAAATTATATATTATAAATATATTTTTTGTATTTTAAATTATTTATTGTTAACCGAATAGTTAACTAAATAATGATTATCTATTTTTTATGTTTTAAGATGTGTTCGATAGAATCTTAACTCACAATCTTTTAAAACGGAAAAGAATAGTATATATATATATATATATATATATATATATATATATATATATATATATATATATATATATATATATATATATATATATATATATATATATATATATATATATTACGGTTGAGAATGGTAAGCTTTTGTATTGTAAATACTATTGAGCGTGATCCAACCACATTGGGCTTGTTGTTTAGTTGGCCATCGACTTTACATTCTCTGGTTATCTTGCATCTTTTTAGCTTCAAACAAAATCTATTTCTGAGCACACACTTCCATCCCGAACGCAACATCCTTTTGTGACCGAAGGAACATTAATGAGTCGCAAGTAAACAAATAAGCATCATGCATTCTTTAAATTCAACGTCCACGGCCCATTAAATTCTACACATTGGGCCTATCAATATCAACCACTAGTAGACTAGAAAAAGACTCCATCGCCCTTAATCCCTGTGTGTTAGCAACAGAATTGTAAAATGATTAAGATGATTATTGTTGTTAGTAATTTTATGATCCATGATATTTCTTTTGAACACCAACTTTCCTAGCAAAACGAACTAGTGATCTAAACTCTCTATTCAGACTAATTTTTACACCGTAATGATTCAAGCATTTCAACTGAATCATTATTTATGTCATGCTTCCAACATACGCGTAATGATTTAAATTATAAAATTTGAAAACAAAATAATATTAGTATTTCCATAATGTTATATATATTAAAATAAAATTATAAATTCAATATAGGGAATGGCTATATCCTTATAAACTTGTGTAATTACGTTTATATCGTTATAGAAATTCAAATTACATTTATATCCTTATAAAATCTATAAAGTCATGTATATAATAAAATGCTTAATATGATCATAATTAGCTATTTAAAAATTAAAAACACTATTATCTTTAAAATGATTTTTATTATTAAAAAACTAATTAAATAGTAGCATTCCTTAATTACATTTCTCTCAAATTGCAATTATCGGCCTATTTTCTTAATTAATCCTAACAAAATATCAAGACTTCCATTCGAATTAGTTTTTTTTTCTTACCGATAACCAAACCGGATGAAGAACAAAATTGTTTAGAGGAGAATAATCAGATGTCTCAGAACTCGATTTTAAGAGATGAAATATTTTGTTTACCAATCAATTAGGAATATTAATCATTAGATTTTTGCTAATCGATTATACATAATATGAAGCGACAAATAATCATATCATGAATATCTGTATTGTGAATAAGAGGGTCGATTATAGGAATGATCGCAAAATATGGTATTTTAGTATTTTAGTTATAATCTAATTTAAAGATAATGTTTTTCATTTTTAATCATATTATTATCATTAAAATCAGAATTAAGGCATATATGAGATTTTATAAATTTTATAAGCATATATATGTAATTTAAAGTTATACAAGAATACAAGCATAATTATAAAAGTTTACAGGGATATAAGCCAGATTCTTCCAATATAGTAAACAATTAACCACATGTCATTGTCCAAAGTTAAATTATTAACAAAATTGATTAATAAGAATGATATTATTAGTTCAAAAGTTATTGTTAGTTTAACTATTCTTCATTACCCATGTCAATTGTTTTAGTGATTATTAAAAAGTATGATATATATATATATATATATATATATATATATATATATATATATATATATATATATATATATATATATATATATATATATATATATATATATAGAGAGAGGAATGGTGTAAATGCATGTGTAACATCCTTCGCATATGTCTATTTGAAATAGTCTTTAATAAAATCATTCAAAACAATTTTAGAGTTCTAATTTGCAGAAAAATGATCCAAAAGTTTAATTCATATATTTTACAGGGTTCAAACGCAGATAACAGTCCCAATTAAAAATTTCCAAAAGATTTAGTGGTTTAATAAAACAAATCATGTGAGAGTGCTACAACATATATCAAAATAAAGGTTTAAGAAGATATTACAAACCCAAGGTATTCCAAATATCCAAAGCTTATGTGTCTCCTAAGTTTCTGACAATATCTACTAACTTGCAACAATTTATCAACAAGTGAGTTAGGCTATGGAGAGCCTAGTGAATATGATCTCGGAGTTAGACATTATGGATGGTGTTTGAATGAACATTATGGTTCATACACCAATGTACAAACCAATACCATCTCAAAGCAACAAAATCAACATCAAAAGCGAACTTAAGGGTAAAATATTATATTAGTCAAAGTACATTGCCATTTATGACAAATCGAATGAAAACTTCACATGTGAATAAACAATATGAGGCATATATACATCAAGTAAAATTATCTCAATAATCAAATTTGAAACAATATCGTATAGATCCAAATAATACTCATAGGAGTTGCAAAACACTCAAAAATGGTAGATCGATCAACAAATAAGTGGACAAAACCTGTCCCTTTTCCACACACACACACACACACAAACACACACACACACACACACATATATATATATATATATATATATATATATATATATTTGTGTGTGTGTGTGTCCGTGTGTGTGATTGTATATGTGTGTCTAGTTGTATGCCATTAGATGAAAAGAATTAGTGGATAAGATTATTATGACATTCTTGTAAATAATTGAAATAATAAAAAAGGTAATTTGATTAAGTGGATACGTTCAATAGTAGTATTAAATTCTATATGTTTAAGAATTTGAACATTCCCGGATATCACTCTGCGACTCCCATGTATAGCAAATTCAATAGAACAACAAATCATGATAATTTAGGAAATGATTATTTGAATGATCGTTGAAGATTATACTTAATCAAGGATCTTAGATGTAACACCCCGAGTTTAGAAGAGTAAAGTTCAGGGTGCTTAGTGTAAATATAGAAGACTGACTCAGCGAGTCAATGGGTAGACTCGGCGATTCGGGTCGCGAATTTGGTCATATGTGATGGGTTTTGAGCATTCTAACACTTCCTAAGTGTACATGCAACCCTAATAACCTTGAATCTATGTTTTCTCTATATATATGAAAATTTATTTTTCAAGGTTATTTCCTAACTAGCATGGCATGGGGAATATATGAAACATAAAAACTAGTAGAAAAACATACCTTGTTGTTGCTTGGATTCCTTTGAGACTTTGTGAGCCTAGCACCCCAAATGTTGTGCCATAAATGCTTCACACAACACCACAAAACTTGGAATAACTTAAGAGAATACTTCTAGCACTCAAAATCGGTTATGCCCTCTTTAGTAACCTCCTAGGTCCGATTTTACTAGCCAAAGGGTTCCTTTTATAGTGGTGTCACAATTAGGGTTTCATTAAGAAGACCCATAATTGTCATGACTTTTCATTTCTCATGACCCATGGGTTTGTAACTCCCATGGACTATCCATGGAGCTCCAAATGGTTACATCCATAACCCATAAACCATGGATCATTAATCCACCATAAAAGAATTGATGATTATCATAATCAACCCTATTTATTTAATTAGTCTCACTTTGATCACCAAATTAATACTAGATTAATACTTGATCAATACTAATTAAATGACACTATTATTAATATATTAGAACTTATAATATATTAATAATCATAAGTGCCATATTCTCTCATTTAGTCTATCCAAGTATTGCAATGCCATGCAACCCAAATGGACCATGCCGGGTCGGATCAAGTACATACCAAATAAAGTTATGGACTTAGACACTATATCCAATAGTCTCCCACTTGGATAAGTCTAATAACTATATTTGCAAATATGACTTCAAAATCCGACTAGCAATCGTAGCTATTTCAAAGTCTCTCGGCACTGAGATGATGTTGATACGCCATTTAAGATAAGTGATCATATAATCTTCTGCTCACATGATATCATCCGGACAAACACATGGAACATGGTCTTACTTATTGTCCAACATTTGTTTCTCGATCTCTGATTTGTTTCAACATAGAACTAAATTGAACACATCAATTAGGTTCTGACCGGGCCTGGTACATAGGTCAAAACCAAAGCATCGAGGGGCCCAGATATCGCTTCTATTTCTAGAAAGAACAGATAAACTTCGACTGATATGCTTGTACTAACTACTTGTTGAATTACTCACAAAGGCACGTTTTATAACATCGAGTTACCAATGCGTTTTCGTACAATTAATGAATAACCAACTCATAGTTAACAACTCATATCTCTAGGTTTGAAGATTTATATGATATTACCGTCTCACGATCACTCGAGATAAATTCCATGAAGTGATACAAGTGAGCGTGGGTTGAATCCAATACTTAGCCCTTATGATTACTCATGAATGTTGTAGCAACCATTGCATTGTCCAAAGCACTTTAGACAAATCGTACAAGTCAAATTCATGACAATCTTAAATCAATACTTACATCCAAAGTTTGACTGACTGTGGATGGTTTGAATAATATGATATATACCATAACATAATTATTCTGGAAGTAAAAACATGCAAAATTGAAACATAGTAAACAATTAACACAAGATAGTAACACCTTACTCATAAATAAATAACAACTTTTATTTATCATCAAATGTCAATTACATTTTACAAGTTTCAAGAATCTAATTATTGAAACTAATATCATCCTTCAGCCCAATGCGCCTTGCATGCTTTAAATGCTTAACCCTGCTCAGTCCCTTTGCGAAGGGATCTGCCGGGTTCTCATCTGATGATACCCTGTTTGCCACGAGGAGTCCTTCTTCTATTCTATGTCTGATGAAATGGTATTTTCTGTCAATGTGCCTAGATCTCCCATGATCTCTTGGTTCCTTCGCCAAAGAAACCACACTTTCATTGTCACAGAAAATTTCCATTGGCTCCTTTATAGCTGGTACAACTCCAAGGTCTCCGATGAAGTTCTTTAGCCATATCGCCTCTTTTGCTGCCTCCCTTGCTGCTATGTACTCTGATTCACAAGTTGAATCAGCTACTGTCTCCTACTTGGAACTTTTCCAAGTAATGGCTCCTCCATTTAGGATAAAGACCCAGCCTGACCGAGAGTGAAAATTATCCCTATCAGTTTGAAAGCTAGCATCACTATATCCTTCCACTCCCAAGTCATCACTGCCTCCGAGGGTAAGGACCCAGTCCTTAGTCCTCCACAAATACTTGAGAATGTTCTTTACCGCTGTCCAGTGTGCCTTGCCAGGGTTCCCTTGATATCTACTGACCATGCTCAAAGCAAAGGCCACATGAGGGCGAGTACAAGTCATAGCATTCATGATCGAGCCCACAACAGAAGCATATGGTATCTGACTCATTTCAGCTATCTCAGCCTCTGTGCTCGGACTCTGAGTCTTACTTAGCTTGGCATTACTCTGGATTCATAACTCTCCTTTCTTGGAATCTTGCATACTGAACCTCTTCAGTACCTTATCCACATAAGTACTTTGACTAATTCCAATTAGTCTCTTACTCCTATCTCTTAATATCCTTATCCCTAGGATATAGACAGCTTCTCCAAGGTCCTTCATAGCAAAACACTTCCCAAGCCAGGCCTTAACCTCCTGCAAAGTTGGGATGTCGTTTCCTATGAGAAGTATATCATCCACATACAACACCAAGAAGCTAACTATGCTCCCACTAGCCCTGACATATACACAAGACTCATCCTCACTCCTAGAAAAGCCAAACTCTTTGACTTTCTCATCAAAGCAAAGATTCCACCTGCGAGATGCTTGTTTCAATATATAAATGGATTTTTCAAGCTTACACACTCTATTAGGGTATTTTGGATTGACAAAACCCTCTGGCTGATCCATGTAAACATCCTCAGCCAACTTCCCATTAAGGAAAGCGGTTTTGACATCCATTTGCCATATTTCATAGTCATGAAATGCAGCTATGGCTAACAACACTCTAATAGACTTAATCTTAGCTACTGGTGAGAAGGTCTCATCATAGTTAACTCCCGGAGTTTGAGTAAAGCCCTTCGCAACCAGTCGCGCTTTATAAGTGTGTACTTTCCCATCCATGTCGGTCTTCTTCTTGAAGATCCATTTGCACCCAACTGTCTTACGACCTGGTACATTGTCAACCAAGTTCCAAACTTGATTGTCACACATGGACTGAATCTCGCTGTCTATAGCCTCCTTCCATTTCGTAGACTCAGGGCCTGCCATGGCTTCCTTATAATTATTAGGTTCATCCAAATCTATCAGTGTACTATCACTGAAAAATCTATCACCTTCAGTGGTGATGTGATAACTATAATAAAAATCAGGTGTGTTCCTCACCCTAGTGGAACGTCTTTGAGGTACAGACTCATCTATCAGCTCAACAAGAGTTTCCTCCTCAGGTTGGCTAACAGTATTAGAGGTTCCTTCACCACTTGACTCTTGAAGCTCTTCAAGGTCAATTTGCCTCCCACTTTCCCCTTGGATTATGAATTCTCTCTCACGAAAGACTCCTCTTCTTGCTACAAAGACCACATTATCACTGGGTCTGTAGAAGAGGTAACCAAAGGATCTCTGTGGGTAGCCGATGAAAATACACCTCTCGCTTCGGGGCTCAAGCTTGTCATGAGTCTCACGCCTCACAAAAGCTTCACAACCCCAAATCTTGATGTGGTCCAAATTGGGCACTTTCTTAGTCCACATCTCGTGAGGTGTTTTGGCAACTTTTTTAGTAGGGACTAGATTAAGGATATGGGCGGCAGTCTCTAAGGCATACCCCCAGAAAGAGATTGGTAACAAAGCTCGACTCATCATGGAACGAACCATATCCAACAGGTTTCGATTGCGCCTCTCAGCCACACCATGCAACTGTGGTGTGCTGGGAGGTGTCAATTGTGAGATAATCCCACATTCCTTAAGATAGTCAAGGAACTCAATGCTAAGATACTCTCCTCTCCGATCAGATCGGAGCATCTTGATGTTCCTGCCCAATTGATTCTCAACTTCCTGCTTAAACTCTTTGAACTTTTCAAAGGTTTCTGACTTATGCTTGATTAAGTAAATATATCCATATCTACTGTAATCATCAGTAAAAGTCACATAACAACGATTAGTATCCCTTGTAGCAACTCTGAAGGGCCCACACACATCCGTGTGTACAAGGTCCAACAAACCTTCACCCCTATCTTAAGTACCTATGAAGGGTGACTTTGTCATTTTTCCAAGTAAACAAGACTCGCAACTATCATCTGATTTGAGGTCAAATGATTCCAAGACCCAATCCTTTTGGAGTTGGCCTATGCGCTTCTTGTTAACATGTCCAAGATGATAATGCCTCAAGGATGCTTTATCCAAGCTATCAGAAGAATCAATATGCAACACATTATTTCCTAGATTGTCTACAACATTCATGGCTTCATATACACCATCACAAGGTATTGCTCTAAAGTAAAATACATCATTGTAATAAACATCAATAGCACCATTTTTATTATCAAATGAAAATGTAAAACCTTGTTTGTACAAGCCATGAAAAGAAATAATATTTCTCGCCATTTCGGGCGAGTAACAACACTTATTTAAACATAACATTAACCCATTATTAAGCAATAAAGAATAAACTCCTATCTTGGTAACAGATGATGATTTCCTATTGCCCATGACTAAGTTTATCTTCCCGTGCTCTACTTGCTCACTTTTTCTTAGTGCCTGCAAATTAGTACAAATGTAAATACCACACCCTGTATCAAGCACCCAAGAATTAGCATTAGATGAGTTGTTAGACAATATTGTGTAAATACCTGCATGGGTGGGTTTAACCTTCCCATCCTTTACATCTTGCAGATATTTGGCGCAACTTCGCTTGAAGTGTCCCTTATCTTGGCAATAGATTGTGCTTCCTTTGGGTTCAAAGAATGAGTAATGGGACCTTTATTTGTCCCACTTGAAGAGGAACCATCAAGAGTCTTACCCTTGGTACCCTTTGAAGGTCTTTTCCTCTTCTTACTCTTCCCTTGCCCAATTGCAAGAACATGGGCTGTTAAAGGAGTAGAAGTAGCAACCGCTTTACCCTTAAGGCCATTTTCAGCTGTCCTTAAGAGTCCTTGAAGTTTGCTAAGTGTGACTTCCTCCTTACTCATGTGATAAGTCATTCGAAAATGATCATAACTTGAAGGTAAGGAATGGAGAATGATGTCAATCGCCAATTCCTCAGGGAAGTCAACATTGAGCTTTAGCAACCGGTCAACGAACCTCTGCATCTTCTGCAAGTGACCGGTGATGGGTTCACCATCCTTCATCCTTGCGGTTATCATGGAGGAAATGATTTCATACCTCTCCTGACGCGCACTCTGATGGTACCTTTCCATTAGATCTAGGTGCTTCTCATAGGGGTATAAATCTTCATAAGATTTTTGGAGTTCCGAAGTCATTGTGGCCATCATGATGCAGGACACCTTGGTGGCATCCTTCTCATGTGCAATGAACTCCGTAAGCTCTTCTGGAGTAGCAGTGGCTTCATTAACAACCTTAAGCTCCCTGTCAAAGACATATTCTTTGTCCTCATAGCGGGTAATCATCCTGATGTTTCTGATCCACTCATTGAAGTTGGATCCATCAAAGATGACCTTACCACACAAGTTCATTATGGAAAAGGAGCCTATAGGGTTTGAGCCAGCAGCGTTATTGGAAGACATCTGGAATAGAAGGAAGATAAGTTTCATTAGATTAAGAGTCCTTAATAAGTCACCCAAATGAAATATTAAGGCTAGGATCCAGCAAACTATTTATAGGTGGAAGAGGGATGCCGTAATCCACACTATAAAATATTTGAAGGTAGGTAAACGACGATTTACCAATTTCCACCATAAGAACGAAATATTTTTATTATTAAGTTTTATTGGTTTTGAAACTCCTAGATCTTTTGAGATACATTGAACTTTTCAATGGCATGTTTGAATCTCGAATGTGCCCTCTCAAGTTTGTGACTGGGATGCCGAGGATCACAAACAAGGTGTGAATAACCATACAAATTGACTTGGTACCCTTAACAATATTACATAATCGATGTGCCGGTTAACCACACACGCTCCACCAATCTATAATAAAGTTAAGTTACCCTTTGCCACTCTTACTAGTCCATATTAGTGTGCCGGTTAACCACACACGCTCCACTAACGACTTGGTAAGGTACAAAGTGTAATTTTATGGGATAGCACCAATTTCACATTTTCCTAAAGTAACTAAGATTGGGAATTTATAATGTATAGTTACTTTATAATTCATTATACTTTTAATGAGAATTTAAAATCGTATCCTACCCGTTCGGCTAACGACCCTCCACCGATCAAGGAAGCGGTGGGTGAGAGTAGACACCCATTAAGTCACCATTTTATAGGCAACAACCTTATACCCCCCCTTATAGATCGGCTTCGTGAATGAGGCCTACTAACAGTAAGAACGACATATTATTATACATATCTATATAATAAAATTATAATAATAGTATAAGTGTTGATTTTTAAACCTTTTAAAAATCTAAGGTTTAATTTGGAATTAGAGTGTAAGACTTTTCAAATTCCAAAACTTGAGGGCAAGAATTGAAACTATTCCAAGTCTCTTCGATTTTGTAACTTATGAGTTTTAATGGTTCATAAAAATGAAGACTCTTCATTTTATGAAACCTCTTTAGTTCTTTAAACACAAATTAAAGAAATGAACTTTGGTTATCCATAACTTGAGGACAAGTTATGGACACCATCAATACAATTAAGATCAAGAATTAAACACACATAGTGGTTACACATAATTCCTATGATCTTCTAAAAACTCATAAGAATACAAATTCATGTCAAGCAATTTCAAGAAATCATATGAACATATATAATACTTTGAAATTGTTAAAAGTCATGTAAAATGGATTAACATAATCATTATCATTTTGAAAAACAGATTTTACAAGTCCAAAACAGATTGGAATAATGATTTTAATCCATTTCCAGCAACAAAAACTCGGAAAATCTGCCCAGCTCGATCCTACTTGGTGAGTAGGATGACCTTGTTCATGGACTCGACGAGTCCTCCCTATGGACTCGACGAGTACAGTTGTCAGAATGCAGAATTTTTGATTTTCAAGCAGTTTTGCATCAAGTATACAGAAAACAATCCTAGGTTCTGATACCACTGATGGGTTTTGAGCATTCTAACACTTTCTAAGTGTACATGCAACCCTAATAACCTTGAATCTATGTTTTCTCTATATACATGCAAATTTCTTTTTCAAGGTTATTTCCTAACTAGCATGGCATGGGGAATATATGAAACATAAAAACTAGTAGAAAAACATACCTTGTTGTTGCTTGGATTCCTTTGAGACTTTGTGAGCCTAGCACCCCAAATATTGTGCCACAAATGCTTTACACAACACCACAAAACTTGGAATAACTTAAGAGAATACTTCTAGCACTCAAAATTGGTTATGCCCTCTCTAGTAATCTCCTAGGTCCGATTTTACTTGCCAAAGGGTTCCTTTTATAGTGGTGTCACAATTAGGGTTTCATTAAGAAGACCCATAATTGTCATGACTCTTCATTTCTCATGACCCATGGGTTTGTAACTCCCATGGACTATCCATGGAGCTCTAAATGGTTACATCCATAACCCATAAACCATGGATCATTAATCCACCATAAAAGAATTGATGATTATCATAATCAACCCTATCTATTTAATTAGTCTCACTTTGATCACCAAATTAATACTAGATTAATACTTGATCAATACTAATTAAATAACACTATTATTAATATATTAGAGCTTATAATATATTAATAATCATAAGTGCCATATTCTCTCATTTAGTCTATCTAAGTATTGCAATGCCATGCAACCCAAATGGACCATGCCGGGTCGGATCAAGTACATACCAAATAAAGTTATCGACTTAGACACTATATCCAATAATATGTTAAGTGACCAACTCGGCGAGTCGGAGGAGTGACTCGGCGAGTTGGTGCTGGGTGGAGAGAACCCTATTTTTCGGGGTTGTGCCCTATATAAAGGACATTATAACCCATCGTCAATCTCTTTGTTACCTTCCAATACCCAGAAAAACCCTAAAATCGTGTATAACCTCCATTGATGAAGAATTAGATCTTGGGAAGAGAAAATTGAGAAGAAGAAGAAGGTTCAAGATCAAGAGGCTAGCATCAGCACATCATTGTAGATCAGGGGTCTACTCCTCCTTTGGATCATTTCTGAGGTAACAATCTGTTATCTTGAGTTTCCTTCTTCTAGATTCATTCTTGGTTGCTATTTTTGGGATTATGGCTTGAGTGGAATCAATTTCGAGTTTAGAAGCTAGATCTGAAGTTGAAACTTCAGATCCAAGCTTGTAATGATCCTATTTGTTTTAAAGGTGTTGTCCTAGAGTGATTGGTGAAGTCCCTTTGCCTTAATCCTTAGCCCTAGAGTATTTTGGGCTTATTTTCCCATGGTTTCACGTAAAGTTTGCACCGTTACGTGTGGGGAAGGTTGTAGGAGGTTGGATCTATGGATTGGAGCCCCTGCATGGCTTAAAAAGCCACTCTATGGATTAAGAACTAGATGTACTCAGTGAGTCACATGGGTGTACTCGGTGAGTTGGATGAAAATAGGCAGGGACTCGATGAGTTGGAAGAACAACTCGGGGAGTCTGTTGAAGATTGCCTTGGACTCGGCAAGTCTGTTCTTAGACTCGGCGAGTATGGTCGCGAAGTCCTAACCTTTTTGGTTGTGCTGTGAATCGGAGAGTCGAGGGATGACTCAGTGAGTTAAGCAGGAAGTGACTCAGAGTTCGTAGGGCTCGACGAGTATTCGGGCGACTCGGTGAGTTGGGTCGCGTTATGGTAGTCTTTAGAGCATAGGGACTTGATGAGTCAGCGGCCTGACTCGGTGAGTAGAGTCAGTCAGACACGTTGACTTTGACTGAGGACTTTTACTTTGACCAAGAGTTGACCAGTTGACTTCCAGGGTAATTTGGTAATCATTGGTATTTATTGAGTTTAGTCTTTTGGTATTATCAGTGGTAGAGTTCGTGTCGGAGGTTGGAGCAGCGTGATCTTATCTTTTCAGTCAGCAGTTGCGAGGCGAGTTATCCTCACTATATCGACAGGGTCTAAGGCACTAAGGCCGACCCTGTATCGGAATGTAATCTGGGTATTGTTGTTATGTTATTGCTTTGCTATGTTTGCATCATGGTAGCTAGGATGGTAAATGTTAGGGACCTAGTTAAGGTCGGTATCCTGGTACATAGGATGATGATATATTAGTGACCGGTTAGGTCGGTATCCTGTTTAGAGTATGCTATGTATGTGATCTGCTAGATCGGTTGATTGATGAGTAATTGTTATATGGTTATATGTTTATGTGCACATGGTTGGTTGACTGGGGTTGGGTTGAGGCGGGTTCCGCTTTGTGCTGTAGGCCAACATACCCAGGGCGGATCGGATATTCTGAAGGCCCAGCGAGCGGTCTGGATAGGCTGTAGGCCCCACAAGGGCGGACCAGATGTGGCGAGGCTTGGAGAGTGGACCAGACCGACTGAAGGCCTGGTGCGGGCGGACCATTCATATTGTAGACTCAAAGAGTGGACCAGGTGGGTTGAAGGCTCGGTGCGGGCGGACCAACCATACTGCAGACTTGATGGGTATGGCTAGACTCGGAGGGTGAACCAGGTGGACTGAAGGCCGGTGCGGCGGACCAGTCACCCAGTAAACCCGTTGTGCATGACTGTTCTGTTCTTTTATGATATGTTATGTGTATGGTATATGTGGTTGGTATTTTGGGGGTATCTCACTAAGCTTTCGGACTTACAGTTGTGGTTTAATGTCTTCAGGTACTTCAGGAGACCGTGGCAAGGCGAAGGCGTGATCGTACCGCTCCTCATGTTCTTGTTTTATGATATGGTTCTGGGAATACTGTAATAACAAATGTATTGAAAACCTTTTTGTAATAACTTCATGAAATTGAGTGGTTTTCTAAAAGTTTAAATTGGCTTGAATTTTTAGAGTGTTACATTAGATTTTAAAAAATACGATTGTTACGATTCTATAGAAGCGATTTTGCAAAGAATGGATGGAAGACAAAATTTGAAGTCTCATGAAAAGATGAGATTAAAGTTATAATCAACACTGCTCTGATTTTAGATGATGCTGCTGTTGCTGCTGATGATGATGATTTTGTTCAACTAAGTAAGTCTTTTTTGTTATTTTTTTGGTTAAGCACTGATTTCTGAAAAGGTTTTTCTCATACTTTTAATAATTCAAAAAAAAATGTCATAAAATTTCATTTGTGGTTTGTTTGTTTATGTAGTAGTTAGTATCGATTTGTATTTGCTATTAGGATCTATGAAAACATGTGACCATGTTTCAAGGATGATAGAGTATATGTCGATTATGTTTGTTTTTTTAATTTATTTTAACATTCTGATAAGAATTTAAATTCGATGAGTAGGTTTTTTTTTGGTGATGAGATTTTTTTTGTAATAGTAATTTTATCATTGTGTGATTAGGGTTTATGCAATATTTAGGCTATGATGCTAGAATGACAATTTCACCTAATTAGTTAGGTAGATTCTATAAGAATTAGCACATATACATATAAATTCTTTTGATGTGAAGTACAGAATTGTGAATAGAATTATAAAAAAATTGAAAGAATAGGAAATGTGAATATAGATTGTTTAATATCTTTGTATGTAATGTTGTTTCTTTGTGTTCTAGAATATTCTTAGATGGTTTACATATGTGTTGTACTAAATAATTGTATTTGATAGAATAATTCTGTAATTACATTCATTTTTTTGCAATACATATCCCTCATGCTATTTCATTTGGTTTTAATATTAAAATTTCATTACATGAAGATACAATGTAACAACAACCGATAAATATTAGGAAAGCATCTAATGTAAGACAAGTAGCAACATTGTTAATTGAGGGGGATAAGTGGCAAGATAAAATCAAAAAATAAAGATAAAAACACGACCATCACCAACTAAAATAAAAGTAGGGCCGTTACCATTTAAGATAGACTCGTTCTCATCATCATTTAGTAAAGAACAAAGTTCAAAACGAAAGTTTTTCCATGTACATCCTAGTCCTTCAAAGAAGATAAATATTGAAAAACCAGATGTAATAGTAAAGAACTTGAATCTGAGTCCTTTAAAAAATGGGGTTCGTAAGTCTTTTAAAATTTGGATATGGATCTGGTTCTGGGGATGCTAAACTACTTTCTAAATGATAGGTACGATGCAGATAGTAACAAGTTACAATTGGACAATACAATCTTCACAGTCACAAAAGAGTTGATATATGATGTAATAGGGTTCATGTGTGGTGGGTTGGATATAATGCAATTGGATGGATGTGATAAGAACAATGCTATTCTTCAAGAATGGAAAGCCCAATACCCGGGAAAGAAATACAATAGTAAAGCTTATTTGAAAAAAAAAACAGAAGAATCGTAGGAATACAACATGATTTTCAGATTGAGTTTTTTTTGACCCTTCTCATTAACACCTTCATCGAGTCAATGAATATAGGTACACCCCAAATTAAAATTGTAAAGAAATTAATTTTAACTGAGGACTACTTAATTGTCGACTCGTATGAGTACATGTTGCATGCGTTAAGAACTGGAAAGGTGATGTGGAGAAGAGATGACAAAACCTCATACTATACCGATCTGATTACTCTCTTGATGGTAAGAATGACGTGTACTTTTAATTAAATGTAACCTTTATACTAAATACCAATACTAATTAAAAATACAATTTACAATTGATTTATGTGTATTCGATGCGATATGAAACAATCTCGAT
Organism: Lactuca saligna; assembly: GCF_052625555.1. NCBI lineage: Eukaryota > Viridiplantae > Streptophyta > Magnoliopsida > Asterales > Asteraceae > Lactuca > Lactuca saligna. The sequence goes on along the minus strand of NC_136422.1, from coordinate 165,155,548 downwards.
TAAGAAAAGGGTACCATTTATCCAACAAATAATTTCAAAGTTGTTGTTAAAAGTGGAGGCTTATGAAATTAATGGAGCGGGTTTGGGGGTTTTGGAAGACTGCATTTGGATCCAATGGATGATGTATATTATTAAAGGGTTTTGGTATACATAGCAATCCTTGTAGCATGACAATAATCATTCAACTTATTTTTTTGAGAATATACCATCAAGATTTACTTAAGAATATGGCATGCTCCTTTTATTTTGATATGTGTTGGACGTTATGGTTATACAATGTACTTTTGATATATATATATATATATATATATATATATATATATATATATATATATATATATATATATATATATATATTCTTAAAGAATTGTGGAATGCATCACAATTATTGTAGCATGACAATAATCATTGGATTTGTTTTTTTAAGAATATATCATCAAGATTTATCTAAGAATATGACATGCTGGTATCCATGATCTAATTTTTTTAAAGGTTGGTATATGTAACCTAATTATGTTAAGAAATTAATAATATTCAAAAGAATGTAGTTATTCAATAGACATATAATATAAAAATTGGTTCCAAAGAATGTAAAAAGTCATACATAATGAATATGATTGAATTGTATCATGACGTTTTTGTAGACAACTTCATTCGAGAAATTATTAAAAAAAACAAATCCATTAGCCAACATTCTTTTAAGAATATGACGATACCTATTAAGACCCGGTTTTTCAAACGAAAATTTTCATTTTTGATTATCCAAACACATTTGCATAAATTATAAAATCCCATATATAATTGTTTTCAAACTCATATCAATTAAAGCTTTTATTAAAAATATTAGAGTGTCCCATAAAATGCCCGTGTGAGAGTGCACGCCGTGCCATCAAGCCTTGCCCTTGCCCTTGGGATCCGATGTACTTGAAACAAATCCACAATCTGTAAGCTAATGCTTAGTGAGTCCCCCCTCCCCCCAGAGCATACCCCACACACAATCAACATAACACTATCATGTTAGCTATAAAAGATACATATACAACATAAGCCATGTATAGATAAACCTGTAAGGATGTTGTGGGCTCCCCCAGGGTCTTATACCTTCGAGTCATCGGCTACCCCACATCGTCTTTACTTAAGAATGCCATGGGCTCCCCCACATGGTCTTATATTCAACTTCCACGGCCTCCCATAGGGTCTTCCATGCAATAACATACAAAATCAACTAGCATATCCTATAACACAGAAGTACCTATCATACTACATAATATATATATATATATATATATATATATATATATATATATATATATATATATATATATAAACATATATGGATACTGTAGGCTCCCCCAAGGTCATATACCATTGTGCCATCGGCTACCCCACATGGTCTTATATCCAATTGCCACCGGCTCCCCCAGGGTCTTCTATGCAATTATCAAGGTACTTTGACTAAGTCCAATTAGTCTTTTACTCCGATCTCTCAAGATCCTTATCCCTAAAATATAGGCAGCTTCACCAAGGTCCTTCATAGCGAAACACTTTCCAAGCCAGGACTTTACTTCCTGCAGGGTTGGAATGTCGTTTCCTATGAGTAGTATGTCATCCACATACAATACCAAAAAGCTAACTATACTCCCACTAGCCTTGACATATACACAAGATTCATCTTCACTCCTAGAAAAGCCAAATTCCTTGACCTTTTCCTCAAAGCAAAGATTCCATCTGCGAGGTGCTTGCTTTAATCCATAAATGGACTTCTCAAGCTTACACACTCTATTAGGGTACTCGTTGCTGACAAAACCCTCTAGCTGACTCATGTAAACATCTTCAGCCGACTTTCCATTAAGGAAAGCGGTTTTGACATCCATTTGCCAAATTTCATAGTCATGAAATGCGGCTATGGCTAACAGAACCCGAATAGACTTAATCTTGGCTACCGGAGAAAAGGTCTCATCATAATCCACTCCAGGAATTTGAGAGAAGCCCTTTGCAACCAGTCTAGCCTTATAAGTGTGTACTTTACCATCCATGTCGGACTTCTTCTTGAAGACCCATTTGCACCCTACAGTCTTTCGACCTGGTACATTCTCAACCAAGTTCCAAACTTGATTGTCATACATGGATTGTATCTCGCTATCCATAGCCTCTTTCCATTTAGCAGACTCGGGGCCTGCCATGGCTTCCTCGTAGCTGTTAGGGTCATCTTGACTTACTAGTGTCTCATCACTAATAAGTGTCTCACCTTCTGCAGTAATATGGAATCCATAGTAATGCTCAGGTGCACTCCTAACTCTCGTGGAACGCCTCAGAGGTACAGATTCGTCAATTGGCTCAACAGGAGTTTCCTCCTCAAGTTGAGGGCTAGAGTTTGAAGTTCCTTCACCACTTGACTCTTGAATTTCTTCAAGATCAACTTGCCTCCCACTGTCTCCTTCGCTTATAAACTCTCTTTCTCGAAAGACTCCTCTTCTTGCTACAAAGACCACATTGTCACTAGGTCTGTAGAAGAGGTAACCAAAGGATTGTTGTGGGTAGCCGATGAAAATACACCTCTCGCTTCGGGATTCGAGCTTATCATGAGTCTCGCGTCTCACGAAAGCCTCGCAACCCCAAATCTTGATGTGGTCTAGTTTAGGTACTTTACCAGTCCACATCTCGTGAGGAGTTTTGGCAACTTTCTTTGTAGGGACTAGATTAAGGATATGGGCGGCAGTCTCTAAGGCATACCCCCAGAATGAGATTGGTAGCGAAGCTCGACTCATCATGGAACGAACCATGTCCAACAAGGTTCGATTATGCCTCTCAGCCACACCATTCAACTGCGGTGTCCTGGGAGGTGTCAATTGTGAGACAATCCCACATTCCTTTAGATAGTCGAGGAACTCTGAACTAAGATACTCACCACCTCGATCGGATCGAAGCATCTTAATGTTCCTGCCCAATTGATTCTTGACTTCCTGTTTAAATTCCTTAAACTTCTCGAAAGTCTCTGACTTATGCTTGATTAAGTAGACATATCCATATCTACTGTAATCATCAGTAAAAGTCAAATAATAACGATTAGCATCTCTTGTGGCATGTTTGAATGGTCCACACACATCCGTGTGTATAAGGTCCAACAAACCTTCACCCCTTTCACACGAGCCTGTGAAGGGTGACTTTGTCATTTTTCCAAGTAAGCATGATTCACAACTATCATTTGACTTTAGGTCAAACGACTCCAAGACTCCATCTTTTTGGAGTTGGCCTATGCGTTTCTTGCTTATATGTCCAAGACGACAATGCCATAATGATGATTTATCCAAGTTATTATTAGTAGTAGAATCAATACACAAAACATTATTTCCTAAGTTATCTACAATAGATACAGCTTCATACACACCATCACAAGGTAATTCTTTAAAATAAAGAACATTATTAAAGAAAGCATTAATCGAACCAACTTCATTATCAAACGAAAAGGTGAAACCTTGTTTGTACAATGCATGAAAGGAAATAATATTTCTTGCCATTTCTGGTGAATAACAACATTTATTCAAATCTAAATTTAACCCACTACTTAGCGATAAAGTATAAACTCCAATCTTGGTGACAGGTGTAACTTTCCTATTCCCCATGATTAAGTTTATTCTTCCTTGCTCCACATTCTCACTTCTTCCTAGTCCCTGCAAGTCACAACAAATATGAATACCGCAACCGGTATCAAGGACCCAAGATTTCGAATGGGGTGAGTTATTAGAAATGATAGTGTAAATACCTGCATGGTTGGGTTTGACTTTCCCATCCTTCACATCCTGCTGGTACTTTGGGCAGTTCCGCTTCCAATGAGCTTTTTCATGGCAATAGAAGCATTCAGCCTCTTTTGGGTCAGAAGAAGGAGTAATGAAACCTTTCTTGGTTCCACTTGAAGAAGAGCCATCAAGGGTCCGAACCTTGGTACCCTTCGAAGATCTCTTTCTCTTCCTCCCTCGACTTTGCCCAATTGCCAAGACCGGAGTTGAGTCTGGAGTAGGAGTGATAGCAACTGACTTCCCCTTAAGACCTGTTTCTACGGTCTTGAGAAGTCCCTGAAGTTTGCTGAGGGTGACCTATTCCTTATTCATGTGATATGTCATGCGGAATTGATCATAGCACGATGGTAAGGAGTGCAAAATGATATCTATTGCAAGCTCCTCAGGGAATTTCACATTGAGCTTCAGCAAACGATCCACATACCTTTGCATTTTCTGCATGTGGCTCGTGACGGACTCTCCGTCCTTCATCATGGTTGTTATCATGGAGCAGATGACGTCGTACCTCTCTTGTCGTGCACTTTGATGGTATCTTTCCATCAAATCTTGGTGCATTTCATAAGGGTAGAAATCTTCATAAGACTTTTGGAGTTCAGCTGTCATGGTGGCCAACATGATGCAAGCCACCTTGGTTGCATCTCTTTCATGAGTATGAAAGTCAGCGATCTCCTGTGGAGTTGCAGTGGACTCATCAATTTCCTTAAGCTCCTTGTCAAGGACATATTCTTTGTCCTCATAGCGGGTAATCATCCTGATGTTTCTGATCCATTTATTGAAGTTGGATCCATCAAAGGTGACTTTCCCACAAAAACTCATAAGAGTAAAGGAGCCATTAGGATTCGAGCCAGAAGCATTATTTGAAGACATCTGAAAGAGAAGAACGAGTTTAGTTTAGATTTAAGAGAGTCCTTAATAAAACACCCAAATGTAATATTAAGGCTAAGATCCAATCACAATATAATATAACTTAGAAGAGGTATGCCGTAATCTAAGCTATACCATATTTGAAAGGTAGGTGAATGACGATTCACCAATTTCCACCACGAAAACCGAAATATTAGATATTTAGTTTTTATTGGTTTTAGAAATTCCTAGATTCTTTGAGATCCAATGAACTTTTCAAAGGCATGTTTCAATCTCGAGAGTGCCCTCCAAGTTTTGTGACTGGGATGCCGAGGATCACAAAACGAGGTGTGAAGTAACCATGCAAATCACTTGGTACCCTTAAAGTTTATCACTCAATCGATGTGCCGGTAAACCACACACGCTCCACCGATACTATAATAAACCTTAAGTCACCCTTTACCTACCTTGTTAAGTCCAAGTTAGTGTGCCGGTTAACCACACACGCTCCACCAACGACTTAGACAAAGTGTAAAGTGTAATTTCATGGATTAGCACCTTATTCACATTTTCCTAAAGTAACTAAAATTGGGAATTTAATAAACATTTAGTTACTTTATTATATTCATCATACTTTGAATGAGAATTTATAAGTCCTTGTCTTACCCGTTCGGCTAACGACCCTCCACCAGTCAAGCAAGCGGTGGGTGAGAATATTCATCCATTAAGTCACCATTTTATAGGCAACAACCTTATACCCACCTTATAGACCGGCTTCGTGAATGAGGCGTACTAGCGGTAAGACGACTTTATTCTTATACATATATATATATATATATATATATATATATATATATATATATATATATATAATTATTAAATCATCATAATATAAGTATAAGGGTTGAATTTTAACTTTTAAAATTCTAGGGGTTGGAACTTAAAGTTTTAACTTAACTTTACTTGTTCCAAAACTTGAGGGCAAGTTTTGTAACTTTCAAAACTTTTCATTTCTTGTAACTTATGAGTTTAATAGAGTAATAAAATGAAGACTCTTCATTTTTCTAACTCTTGTGTTTTCTTAATGGTTTTAACTCAAGTGTGACTCTTGGTTTTCCATAACTTAAGGATAAGTTATGGACTCCATTAAAACACATTATGATCAAGAATTAATCTACCACATAGGTTACAAATAATTCCTATGATCATCTAAAACATCATAAGAACAAGAACATGAATATGAACACAATCAAAAATTACATAAAACTTTGTAATTTTGATAACTAGTTGTTGTAAATGAATTAGCAAAGACATTACACCACCAAAAACAAGTTTTCATTTACCAAAACAGTTTAGGGTAATGTTTCTAATTCATTTCCAGCAACTGAATCGAAATTCTGCACTCAGTCGACTCTACTCGCCGAGTGCATGAACTGACTCGCCGAGTTGGTTGAAGATACTCATGGACTCGACGAGTCCCCCCTATAGACTCGACGAGTCCATTCGCAGACAGCAAGATTTCCGATTCTGTTTTCAACTTTTAAGCACAAATAAGAACAAACAAGCCTAGGCTCTGATAGCACTGATGGGTTTTGAGCATTCTAACACTTCCTAAGTGTACATGCAACCTTAATAACCTTGGATCTATGTTTGTCTAATTGTCATGCAAAGTTGAATTCCAAGGTTATATTCCTATCTAGCATACATGGGGAACAATTTTAACATAAAGTATAGATAGAATAACTTACCTTGTTGTTGTTTGTGTTCCTTGAAACCTTGTGAGCCTAGCACCCCAAGTGTGATGCCTCAAATGCTTCACACAACACCAAATGCTCTTGGAAGAACTTATGAGAGAACACACACTTCTTCAAAATCGGCCAAGCCCTCTTGTTTCTTAGTGTAGCCGATTTTGGGTGGAGAACATGTTACTTATATAGTGTTGACACATCTAGGGTTAAACCCTAATGTGTCATGAATCTTCATTTCCATGACCCATGGGTTTGTAACTCCCATGGAGCATCCTATGGGTGGAACCCAACTTGATAGTCCATGGAGCCTTTTAGCCCACTATACAAGATATGGATGATTTACATAATCAACCCATATATTTAATTAGTTATCTTTTGATCACTTAATTAATTCTAAATTAATTCTTGATCAAACTAATCAAATAATATTATTAATATATTAGAACTTATAATATATTAATAATCTCCAAGTGTTATTTCTCTCATTTAGTCTATCCAATTGCATGGTGCCATGCAACCCAAATGGACCATGCCGGGTCGGGTCAAGTACATACCAGAAATAGTTATGGACTTAGACACCTTATCCAACATTGACATGGGTAGGACCGGAAGGTTTACCAAGTCGGGACAGAAGTCCCCTGAGACACATGGATCGGAAGGTTAGGGCCCGAAAGGGCATATATGCGTAAGTAGTATTTTGGGGAACTCACTTAGCATTTATAGTTACAGCTGTTATGTTACGTGTTTCAGGTATTAGCGAGGACCGTGGGAGGGCGCTGGCGTGATCTGTACACACTAACGGAAGAATTGTTTTATGATCTTGGGATGCATTTTGTTACGATGACATTGTTATACATGTGATTTCAGAATATTAAATGATGGTTTATGTTTGTTGAAAAATGAAAAATTGTTTTGAAAATTCACGTTGTTACAGTATCACAAAAACAAAATGTATAATATCACATAACTCAATATATGAACATAGAACCTTCCAGTCGATAACTCAAATAAGACCCTCCGGTCACACAAAATTACCGTTGTGATGCCCCATTTCTGGTATGTGATTTAAATAAAAGTAATTTTTAATTCTTAAGGGGTACTCAACAAGTCAGTAGCCCGACTCGTCGAGTAGAGACGGGATTTGCATGCGGTTTAAGTTGGCTACTCGACGAGTCTGCCAGTCTGGATGAAACCCTCATTTCAAGGGTTTGCATCCTATTTAAACAACTCTATGCGCCCCAAATCACCCTCAGAACGTCCCTTACTAAACCCTAACCTTCCTTTTAGAATTCTTGGAGTATTTATCATTTTGTGAAGGATTTTGGTGCATTTTCGAGTTAGAGGAAGAGAGAAGAGGGGTTTTCAAGAGGAGCAAAGAAGATCTGAGTTTCTTGTGTCATTCCAGTTTCCATTAAAGTATAAAGCTCGAATCTTTGCTTGTCATCATGTAGATCTCCTTAAACGCTTGCTAGTGTAGTTCTTGAGCCATTTTCTAGACATTGATGTTGATTTAAGAGTAGTTAAGATGAATGAGTTTCAGATCTAAGCATTTCAGAACTCCTTAAGCTCAAGGTTACCACCTTTATTGAGCTAAACTCCCATTCCAAACTTAGATCTCCTCTTTTAGCTCTTTATTGGGCATCTGAGCTTCTATGAGCATGCATGCACGTAAAGTTAGAAACATTATGTATGAAACCAGTCCTAGGAACCCAGATCTATGAATTGGATGCACGTGAATCGAGCAAAATCGACTGTATAGTAATGGCATGCTTGGGAATCAACGAGTTGTTCTTCAGACTCGACGAGTCAAGTCGCGAGTCCCCAATTTTTCCCCATTTGAGAGTTTAGGGCAAATCAGTGAGTGGGAATGGACTCGGTGAGTTAGAGTTCAAATCTAGTAATGGAGGGACTCGTCGAGTTTACTCCCTGACTAGGCGAGTCTGGTCAATTGAAAGTTGACTTTGACCAGGAAGTTGACTTTGACCAGGGGTAAAATAGTTATTTTACCCTGAGAATAGTTATCAATATCTAATTTAGTGTTTATAGGATTGTAGCTGTGGAGTTTCGGAGCAGCATTCATCCAGTTTTAGAGTTCGCATCTAAGCAGACAGCATTTCAAGGTGAGTTTTCCTTCCAGTAGAAACGGGTCTACAGTTACAATGCCGATCCTTTTAGTTAGCAGTAGTTTTCGGACTTTAGTCTGATGCAGTATTTCAGTGTGCTTGATGTCTTTGTGATTCAAGCATGTCTTTGTGTTATGTGTTATGGACTTCGGTGTGATGCAGTATGGAATATATGTGTTTATGCTATTTGTTATGCTTATTGTATGCTATGTTCAGTCAGTTCCGGACTTCGGTTCGATGCAGTTTCCGGACTTCAGTCCGCGAAGAGGGCAACGCCCTGGTTAGTTCTTGATTTCGGTCTGATGCAGTTTCCAAACTTCGGTCCGATTCAGAGGGCAAGGCCCTGGTTAGTTCCGGACTTCGGTCCAATGCAGTTTCTGGACTTCGGTCCGATGCAGTTTCCGAACTTCAGTCCGATACAGTTTTCGGACTTTGGTCCGATGTAGTGGGCAAGGCCCAGTATGTTTTTTATGTGTTTTGTATGGTATGTGGTAGTTTAATGGAGCTCACTATGCTTTGTGCTTACAATTTCAATTTTGGTTTCAGGTACTTCCGCTAGCAAGGGGAAGAGCTCGGGTTGATGGCATGGCACACACCTCAAATGCAGTTTATTCCTGAGAGTTTTATTCACATATTTTGATATGATATTGACTTTAGTTTTGAATTGATACATTTACTATGGCATTTTGAGACATACGATTCATGGTTTTATTATATAACATTTGATATTGTGGTTTTTAGTAATATTAAAACAAAAAAAAAATTGGGTTGTATTTTTCGTACGTTACAAGTTGGTATCAGAGCCTTGGTTTGAGGGATTCGGGCACGCTTTCGAGTGTGTCTGAACTCAAACTACGGAAACAGTAAAAGATTTTCAAAGAGAAACATTTTCGAAAAGAATTTTTGAAAAAGAACTTAGACAGAAAAAGAGTTTTCTTAAAAAGAGAAAAAGGTGTGGTGCATGCGATCAGCCAAGCTCAAGTAAGTACTCCCAAATTACCTATACAAGTTTATATTATCATTATCAGTTTTAGTTTCAGTAGAACAATATGCTAGAATAGGACCAAGGATCTAGGAATGATCCCTTATGTGCTTGTTATATGTTTTCAACTTTATGAGAATTGCATGCTAGTATTGAGTAGATAGTAGTACGATAGTCTGTTTAGGTTATGCCTGATAGTATGAGCTTAGCATTATATGCTAGTACAGTTTCTCGTTTTGAGAATAGATTTCCTTGAGTAGTTCCTGTGTTTGAAAGCTATTTGCTTTGTGCTTTGTAGGACTCTGAGTGATGAGAGTTAGCCATTAGGTGAATACGTCATGTCACATGATATCAGGGTTGAATAATCTCAGAGTGCTGGATTTGGACCTATTGCACAGCTCTTGTCTGAGTCTAACTGTTGTGGGGACGAGTCTTTTACTCTATGCATTATCTGAGCCTCTTCACATGTGATGGTATTCATGTGATCGCTAATTGGCATTACAAGGAGGCCTTTAGCAACTGAGGACTGGTTTGGGTCGGAGATTTCCCTAGGGTAAGCCTAGGATGAGAGTAACAGAGATCAGTAGCAGTAGTAGTGACTTAGTGGAGTCGAGGGAGTTCTTGAGGGAAGTACGGAAAGATGTGGAAGGTAGTATGAACCCGTACTACTGAAAGTAAGGGATCCGTACTTGAAACACGGAAGGCCGAGGCAAGACCAGGAACCCTGTAGTAATACCGTTCCCTCGAGATATATCAGTTCTTCTGATGTTTGATGTGATGTGTTTTCAAAATGGTGGTTTTACGCCCTAGACCAGTTGGCGGTAGTTCAGGTGTCGGTGAGGGCTCAGGATCAGGCTCGAGGGCCGAGCATTTTGATGAGCAGACGAGGGAGTTTTTCTCTTCAGAGATTACTCTTATCACACTTGAGTAGACTCCTGTGATCTTTGGTTTGATCAAGGAGGGTATTTTTGAGATGATGGATCAGAGGTTGAGCAGGTGATATATCAAGTAAACATATAAGTCGATTCATAAGTTAATATGTTAGATGGTTAGATAGTTAGTTGCAGAAAAGTAAAGAAACATAAATGATAGCAGGTGATATATCAAGTAAACATATAAGTCGATTCATAACATTGAGTGCATTCAAACCAAGTTAGTGAGTGAGATCAATCTTAGTGATAAAGTCATGAATGACTTGCTCTAAAGAGAAGTATTACTTAGTTGTATACGAGAGGATTTTTAGAGAGTAAGAAAGATATAAGATGCGTAATAATATTTTAAGACAATGAAGATTTAGAGATGAGTAAATAGAGATATGTATTGATTGATAAGGAGTGAGCTCTATTTATAGAGACTCGAGAAGTACAAGTGATTCATTCTCTAAGAGTAGCCATGCAAGGCATACTGGACAATAGAGAGTATTACAAAAAATAGATAAAAAGTAAACTAAGTACAGAAAAATGACTTTGGTAGCTTTAGATAACTTCGGATGTGATCATTGAAGAAGCTTGACTACGGATGCATGTAGACTGTGGTAGGAAAAATTAAGAGGGTCACTTCATGTATCAACACTCATGGATAAGCCGAATTTGAAAATGAGGTAGCGCAGATGGTTAGACATGGTAAAGGATTATGATTGTGAGATCCTTTATCATCCAGGTAAGGCCAATGTAGTGTTCGACGCCCTGAGTCGCAAGGCGGTAGCAGCCCTGATCAATGATATTTGTTTGAGTACGACAGTGATTACTCCTTGTTGGAGCAGATTAGAGACGCACAGGTTAAGGTCTTGAAGGAGGAGAGGCAGAAGTGTGAGAGGATTGTGGGCCGAGTAGCTTCCTTTGACTATGACATTTGATGATCATTGACCCTTCATGGGAGAGTATGGGTATCGTACTGGGGCGGAGTACGTCAAGTGTTATTGGACGAGGCTCATAACTCTTGTTTCTGCATCCACCCAGGGGCGACGAAGATGTATAGAGATCTTCGACCCGATTATTGGTGGTCCTGCATGAAGCGGGATGTAGCTTGGTACGTGGAGAGATGTTTGACCTACAGGAAGGTCAAGGCGGAGCACCAGAGGCCCCGCGGAAAGATGCAGCCATTAGACATTCCCGTGTGGAAATGGAAGGATATCACTATAGATTTCATCACTAAGCTTCCTAGGACCACACATGGAGTTGATTCGATTTAGGTCGTGGTGGATCGGCTGACCAAGAGTGCGCATTTCATACATATCTAGGAGAGTATATCGGCTGAGAAGCTAGGCGATATTTATGTGAACGAGGTAGTGGCACGACATGGGGTGCCTTTATCAGTAGTATCAGATCGAGACGTCTGGTTCACTTCATGGTTTTGGAAGCGGTTTCATGAAGAGATGGGGACTCGTCTTCATTTTAGCACCGCTTTCCACCTCTAGATGGATAAGCAGAGCGAGAGGACGATTCAGAATCTCGAGGACATGCTTCGGTTATGTGTCCTAGATTTTGATGGTAGTTGGGATACGTATCTTCCATTAGCGAAATATTCGTATAACAACAGTTACCACGCTAGTATTGATCGTCCTCCTTTCGAGATGCTCTACGGGAGGAAGTGTAGGACCCCGATTTGTTAGGGCGAGGTCGGTCAGCGAGTCATTAGGAGCACTGAGGTGGTGCTCAAGACCACAGAGTTGATCCAGCAGGTCCGTAGCAGACTGCAGACTGCGCAGAGTTGGCAAAAGAGTTATGCCGACAGGAGGTGTTCGGACTTGGAGTTTCAGGTGGGAGATATGGCTCTTCTAAAAGTATCACCCTGGAAGGGTGTTATTAGGTTTCGAAAGAGGGGCAAGCTGGGCCCTAGGTTTATTGGTCCCTTTAGGGTTTTAGCCCGGGTGGGTCGGGTTACTTACCGACTGGATTTGCCAGCAGAGCTTAGCCAGATCCACTACACTTTCCATGTTTCTCAGTTGATGAAGTGTTTTGTGGACAAGTCAGCAGTTGTACCCTTGGAGGATATTCAGGTTGATAGCAGCCTGAATTATATCGAGAGACCAGTTGCGATCTTAGATCAAAAGATGAAGACCTGGAGGAACAAGGTGGTTCAGTTAGTGAAGATGCAGTGGTAGCACCAAAAGGGTTCATAGTGGACGTGGGAGACTAAGGAGGAGATGAGGGAGCAATATCCAGAGTTATTTCTAGATTTAGCAGCAACAGACTTTGAGGATGAAGTCTAAGATACGTGGGGGAGAGTTGTAACACCCCATTTCTAGTATGTGATTTAAATAAAGTAATTTTCAATTCTTAAGGGGTACTCGAAGAGTCAGTAGCGCGACTCGTCGAGTAGAGACGATATTTGTAGGTGGTTTTAGTTGGCTACTCGACGAGTCCATATTCTTGGACTCGACGAGTCTGCTAGTCTAGATGAAACTCTAATTTCAAGGGTTTACACCCAATTTAAACAACTCTATGCGCCCGAAATCAACCTCTATCACCCTCAGAACGTCCCTTACTAAACCCTAGCCTTCCTTTAAGAATTCTAGGAGTATTTTATATTGTGATGGATTTTGGTGCATTTTGGAGTTAGAAGAAGAAGAGAGAAGAGGGGTTTTCAAGAGGAGCAAAGAAGATCTGAGTTTCTTGTGTCATTCCAGATTCCATTAAGGTATAAAGCTCGAATCTTTGCTTGTCATCATGTAGATCTCCTTAAAAGCTTGCTAGTGTAGTTTTTGAACCATTTTCTAGACACTGATGTCGATTTAATAGTAGTTAAGATGAATGGGTTTCAGATCTAAGCATTTTAGAACTCCTTAAGCTCAAGGTTGCCACCTTTATTGAGCTAAACTCCAATTCCAAACCTAGATCTCCTCTTTTAGGTCTTTATTTGGCATTTGAGTTTCTTATGAGCATGCATGCACGTAAAGTTAGAAGCTTTACGTGTGAAACCAGTCCTAGGAACCCAAATCTATGAATTGGATGCACTGGTATCAAGAAAAATCGACTATATAGTAATGACATGCTTGGGACTCGGCAAGCTGTTCTTCAGACTCGACGAGTCGAGTCGCAAGTCCCCGGTTTTTCCCTATTTGAGAATTTAGGTCAACTCAGTGACTAGGAATGGACTTGGTGAGTTAGAGTTCAAATCTAGTAATGGAGGGACTCGCCGAGTCTATGCCCTGACTCGGCGAGTCCGGTCAATTGAAAGTTGACTTTGACCATGAAGTTGACATTGACCAGGGGTAAAATAGTCATTTTACCTTGAGAACAGTTATTAGTATCTGATTTAGTGTTTATGGGATTGTAGCCGGGGAGTTTCGTAGCAGTAGTCAGCCAGTTTCAGAGTTAGCATCTCAGCAGCTAGCGTAAAATAGTCAATTCTGTCCAATGTAGCTTCCGGACTTTGGTCTGATACAGTGGGCAAGGCCTAGTATGTGTTTTATGTGTTTTCTATGGTATGTGGTAGTTTGGGGGAGCTCACTAAGCTTTGTGCTTAGAGTTTCAGTTTTGGTTTCAGGTACTTCCGCTAGCAAGGGGAAGAGCTCGGGTTGATGGCATGGCACACATCACAGTTGTAGTTTATTCCTAGGAGTTTTATTTAGATATATTGATATGATATTGACTTCAGTTTTGAATTGATACACTTACTATGGCATTTTGAGACATACGATTCATGGTTTTATTATATAACATTTGATGTTGTGGTTTTTAGTAATATTAAAACAAAAATTTTTTGGGTTGTATTTTTTGGACGTTACAACCGTTACAACCACTTAGGTACGTATAGTGATAAGACTCACCTCGGAAGTAAGCAAGTAGATCTAGTACCCCACGAACAATCTAGACTCCGCCTACATATTATAATTATCTCTAATAATCAATTTGTAATAATCACATTGAGATTCTAAGCTAACTCCTCTACTAAATCTCAAAAGGGTGAAAAGACCATTTTACCCTCCATGGTCTCTAAGCTCTACAGTTAACCAAACCCTAAAAGTCAATGAAAGTTAACGCTCAAGTCAACAGTCCATGTTGACTAAACTCGTCGAGAGCATCCATACGACTTGTCGAGTTCTTTCATTTTCTCTATAGTATCGGGAAAATCCAACTCAACTCGTCGAGTTGTCTCATCAACTAGCTGAGTTGTAACGCGTCCAGCCTATCGGCAAAAACCTTAGCTGACTCATCGATTGGCTCATGCACTCAATGAGTCCATCTAAACCAATATTCATTCAAACAATTCTAAGTAGAAATAATGTCCCAAACTCTAGATCTGACCTCCCAAGGCTGAAATACCACGTAAAGCCGCAAGCTTTACATCCATGCATGGCATCTAGGGCTCGAAATACCATAATAAGCTCTATATAGGGTTTAATGCATAAAAGCTTTTCACTCATTTGATAAAGCTTGGATATTTGGGCTCAAAGGACCTCATATGATCTAGATATGATGTTTCAACTTCATTTCATGCTCAAATGACTCAATAACCAAAAGATGGATGGGAGAATGTCGCCTCAGGTACCTTTACTGTAAACGAATTGCCTGCCCAAATTTTGTTTGATTCTGGAGCCAACTACTCCTTTATTTCGCATGAATTTGGTAGAAAACTAGCTTTTCCTGTTGATAGACTAATTAATGCTTTAATAGTCGAGGTTGCTAGTGGCAAGTTTGTACCTATTAGCCATCGCATGAAAAACATCTTCATTGACTTAAATTGGAATAAGTTCCACGAGGAATTATTGCTTATTTAGTTAAATGGTTTCGACATCGTGTTAGGAATGGATTGGATTAGTGCTAATGATGCCGAAATATTATGCAAGAAGAAGATAGTAAGAGTAAACCCACCAGGGAAAGAGTCATTTATGGTATATGGGGACAAACACAAAGTAAATTCAGGAATCATTTCCTTAATGAAAGCTAGAAAGTGTTTGTCCAAGGGATGTACATCATATTTGCCAATCGTAATCGATGCTAAGAATGAAAAGAAGGAGGTGCAAAGCATACCAGTGGTGTGTGAATTTTCGAAAGTATTTCCCGAAGATCTTCTTGGATTACCCCTGATAGACAAGTGGAGTTTAGAATAGACTTGTTACCAGGAACCACATCAATAGCAAAAGCACCATATCGATTAGCACCGACGGAGATGAAGGAGCTTATGATGCAACTTCAGGAATTATTGGACAAAGGTTTTATTCGACCTAGTTCATCACCCTGGGGAGCTCTGCTGTTATTGGTAAAGAAGAAAGATGGGAGCATGAGGATGTGTATAGATTATAGAGAGTTGAACAAGGACACAATAAAGAATAAATATCCGTTGCCAAGGATTGATGACCTATTTGATCAATTGCAAGGTTCAAGCTATTTCTCGAAGATCAATCTAAGGTCAGGATATCATCAGCTAAAAGTGAGAGGGTAGGATATAGAGAAGACTGCTTTCAGAACAAGATATGGACACTACGGGTTTTTTGTTATGTCATTTGGACTAACTGATACTGCAGCTGCATTCATGGATTTGATGAATAGGGTTTTTAAGAGATTCCTTGATAAATCTGTGATATTGTTCATAAACAACATTCTGATATACTTGAAAATCCAGGAGAGCATGGCAAACACTTGCGTGAAGTGTTAGAAGTATTGAAAAAGGAGAAGTTGTATGCTAAGTTTTCCAAATGTGATTTTTGGATTCTGGAAGTCAAATTCCTAGGTCATGTGGTCAACCAAGATGGAATAATGGTTGATCCAACAAAGATTAAAGCTGTGATGAAGTGGGAACAACCGAAAAGTCCCATGGATATACGAAGCTTTCTAGGATTAACTGGATATTACCTAATGTTTATCCAAGCCTTTTTTTTTATCGCTACTCCATTAATAGCTTTGACCCAAAAAGGAGCTATTTATACCTGGAGTGATAATCACAAAAAAGAATTCGAGTTGCTAAAGAAGAAATTATGTGAATCATCGATTCTTTCTCTACCCGACGGAGTTAAAGACTTCGTTGTCTATACTGACGCGTCTGGTTTTGGGTTGGGTTGTGTTTTGACCCAAAGAGAAAAGGTGATAACGTATGCATCTCGACAGTTGAAAGAACATGAAAAGAACTGCCCCACTCATGATCTTGAGTTGTTGGCAATAGTATTTGCTCTAAAGATATGGAGGCATTACCTCTATGACACGAAGTGCAAACTTTTCACTGATCATAAGAGTCTCCGATATCTCTTTAATTAGAAATAATTTAATATGAGGCAAAGACGTTGGCTAAAGATACTCAAGGACTACGACTGTGAGATACTTTACCACCCCAGTAAAGCCAATGTTTTTGCTGATGCTCTCAGTCAGAAAGTCAATATTGAAAGAAAAAGGCCAAGGGCGTTAAGAATAGAATTTGTCTCAACAATTGTGGAAAGTATAAAAAAAGCTCAAGAAGAAGCTTCAGAGAAGAATGAACGAAAGGGAGAACTTTTGGGCAAAATGTTAGTATTTGGTATAAACAGTCAAGGACTGGAGGTATTCCAAGATTGAATTTGGATACCTAAGATAGGAGGAATAAGAGATCTTATGATGGAAAAAGCTCACAAAACTATGCATTCAATTCATCCCGATAGCACGAAAATGTATAGGGACCTGAAACCATATTACTGGTGACCGACGATGAAGCTTGATGTTGTAAAGTATGTAGCCGAGTGTGTGAAATGTGAGAGAGTGAAGGTACAACATCAGAAACTGTATGGGAGTGTAGAATCTTTACCTATACCCATGGGTAAATGGGAAGACATCACTATGGATTTTGTGACTAAACTGCCCAGAACGAAAAGAGGTCATGACATGATTTGGCTGGTCGTTGATCGGTTTATGAAAAGTGCACACTTCATAGCAACCAATGAGAAAAGGGTCTATGGGTAAGCTTGCAAATACTTACGTGAAGGAGATAGTGAGACTTCATGGTGTTCCTATAATGATTGTATTAGATCGTGATAGCCGTTTCACCTAAAGGTTTTGGAGATGTCTACAAGAGGAATTGGGTACCAAGTTGTGTTTGAGTACAACTTACTATCCGCAGACTGATGGTTAAAGCGAGAGAACAATACAAACACTGGAAGATATGCTGAGAGCATGTACCCTGGAATTCCAAGATAACTGGGATGAACATTTATCTTTGGTAGAATTTTCCTACAATAGTAGTTTCCACTCGAGCATTAAGATGGCACCTTATCAACCTTTGTATGGATAGAAGTGTCGTACGTTGTCTTGTTGGCTTAAAGATGGAGAAAAGCAGTTTATAGGAGCCGAGTTAGTCCATCAGACTGCTAAAAAGTTGAAAGTGAATAGGGAAAGGATATTAGCAGCCCAGGATCGTCAAAAGAGCTATGGTGACAAGAAAAGAAAACTGATAACATTCGAAGTTGGCGATTCAGTTTTACTTAAAATCTCACCGTGGAAGGGACTTATAAGATTTGGTAAAAGGAAAAGTTGAGTCCAAGGTTTATTGGACCACTTAAAGTTCTTCATAGGATTGGGAATCAAGCTTACAAGCTAGAGCTACTAGAAGACCTAGATGGTATTTATAACACTTTCCATGTGTGTTATTTGAGGAAGTTCATGGGAGATGTTCCCGACATAATTCCAATTTCTGAATTAAGGTTGGATGAAAACAAGAGGTTAATCAAATAACCAGAGGCAATCATTGACCGTTAGACTAAAAAGTTGCAACGCAAAATGGCCGACTTAGTGCTTGTGCGTTGGAAACATACGAATGGGCCAGATCTCACCTAGGAAACGGAGAGTGATATGATGAGTCACCACCCGCATTTGTTTGCTGATGTGTGATTCTGGGGACAAAGTCATCCTAAAGTGAAATAACTGTAATACCCGTGTTTATTGGCTAAATCATTCATGATGGTGTAATAGTCTAGGTCAACCTTTGTAACTCATTTTGAATTAATAAAGATGAATTATGAGAATATTATGTGAATTATGTGCGTATTTGCTTAATTATTATAATTTAATGAGTTAAGGATAAAAATAAATGTTAGATAAAGCCGATATCTATGAAGAAAGTTGTAATGGTTGAAATAAGGATTCCAGAGATATAAAGAATACCGAAATCCGAGTTATAATGAAGAAGTTATGACATGTCGAATTTTCGCTACAAAACCAGCCTGACGTTGTATGATGTAAAAAGGGAATTTACGATAAAGTGTTTTTTAACCTTAACGGTCCAAATGAAAGTCACAGTATTTGTTACACCAAGAGCATGCATAAAAATAATGCCCAAATCTGACTTTGTATGAGGAAGTTAAGATTTTTCTGAGTTTCATCTTAGTGGTGGACAACTAAAAACTCGAATTTTAGATCGAATGATTTTTAGCCGATATAACCTAAATGAGAATCGAAGGTCTCGTCAATAGTAGTACAACGGTAATAAGACAGAAGAAAACGGACGTCGGATGAAGAAGTTATGAATTTTTAACGAATTTTCCTATTCCGGTGTGTTAGAATTAATAATATTAAAAATAAAATCAAAATTAGCCGACGAAGTCTAAACGAAAGTTGTAGAGCATAATTTCACCTATGCGCGCGTATAAAGAACGTAAAAACAGAGCTCTTATATGAAAGTTATGGATTTTTGAAGTTTGGGGCAAAAAATCCGAGAAATCATAAGCACCGAGGAATTTCGCATGGTGAGACTTCGGCCACGTCGCCTCGCTTCGCTGCTGCCCCGTGTCCAAAGGCATGGCGCATCCGAAGGTTCCGGTTTGGACGCGTGTCTCGCATCCGAGACCGACGCCTGCCCCCCCCCCCCCCCCTTTCCCCTTTGCTTGCGAAGCTGCCGCCTGTCCCATTCCTCTTGCTTCGGATCCGAGGCTTCGCCCTACATAAGGGAGGTGCGAACCCTCCCGGGTAATTTTGGAAAATTCACACTTTTCATCCCTAAAATCATATTTTTACCATTCCAACTTCCCCCGAAGCCCCAGGATCATACCTAACACCCGAAATACATTCCGAAGTACCCGAAGAGCCTGAGAAATTAATCTTTTCGGTTTGAAGCTCAACCTTCGTAAGGCCTGGTTTCTCATTAAAGCTCCCGATTTCATCAGAAGCGATCATTTTAAGAAATGAAGTGTTGCCTTATTATCATTAAATCATGTGAGTGTGTAGTCACTTTAATCTTACACAGATATGAAGTATTTTCTATAAAATATGTGCTATGTGTAATTGTATTGTTTGTTTATTTGAGATGAATGTTAAATAAATGTTTTATACAGGTTTTAAACTGTATATGTATTTTTATCTACAAAAATATTCGGTAAAACATGGGTAGATATTTGATGTGTGATGAAATAAAATGATGACAGGCCTCAATGTTAGTGTGATCCAGTCATCTAGCGTAGTATGGATGACGACCACGGACTTTTCTAGATAGGGCTGTGGAACGCTGGCAGGCTTGCAACCTGTAGGTGTTAATGAGCCTGGGTTTTCATTTGTTGTACTTTATCCCCCACATGGTTGCCTTATTTGACATAAATTGCTAGGAAACCCCAAAAGCAGTGTTGTCGCCCCAATGAAAATCCTTAGGCTAGGTCCCTTGTGATAGTTGTTTTAAGGATGTAAAGTGAGGATAACGGGAATGGGTAATCGGGTTATTGTTGTGTGATGAAATTAATAAATTTATTTATTGTGGGTTGAAAACTCTATATGCTTACCAGGCTCCCAACTCTGACCCACTCAGTTTTCTGTCTTACAGGTAGTGGACCCAAAGCATAGTTGGACGGTGAAGAGAGATTTTTGGATTATAGGCCATTAGTTGTAAATAACTGTTGTAAGGCTTATAATGTATTGTTTATGCTTTTGGTCTGTGTCGGAACATGACATCCCAAGGTTTTGATCTATAATGAAAATATATATTTCTTTAAGAAATGTTTTGATAAATTTTTATTATGTTTTGTTTTGTGGACAAATTCTGCAACATCTTTTAAAAGATTACTCTGATTTTCTTTTAAAATCATAAATTAATCGGTCTTTTCTGGCTGAGAAATTGGAGATGTCACAAAAGGAGAAAAATATGAAGGCTTTACGTCCTTTAAATAGGACACAAACCCTGAAAATTAGGGTTTTCTCATTTAGCACCTACTCGTAGAGTAGACTCTAAAAATCATGCGGCCTTTAACTCCTTTACTCGGCGAGTTGGGGCATCCAAATCGTCGAGTTGCTTTGAAATTATGAAAGTAAATTAATTAAATATTATACATGGGAGTCAGGATGTTACATGATGGCCTCTCGATCTCGAGTCAAAAACCTTGGGCCTCTTGCTCGAACCCTTTGAACCCTAAACCTGATCTGGTTTCCTCTTCCTCTGCATCTCTAAATCAATCTCTCTCTAGTTCTTGCAATCATATCATCTAGTGCCCTGCAACTGGATTAGCTCATAAACTATCAAATATCACTCCTCAAAATCTCATGGTATCTCCCATTCTTCATCTCCTCATCAACCATATACTGCGGAACTAGCAACGCCCTCTCGTGGAACTTAACAGTCATCTCAGCCACCGTGTTAGTAGTCTAGTAGAGATCCTAAAACTCTCACGCCAACTGTTAGATCTCAATCATAGGTGCAAACTCGGCCCGAAATTTCATCACAAATTCCTCCAAAGTCATGGACTCAATCACCTTACATCTCAAGGCATGTCCTACCTCCTCCTACTAGTGTCGAGCTCTGTTTTTTAGAAGATAGGAAGCCAGTTTGACCTTTGCACCATCGAGAAAGTTGATAGTGCGTAAGGAATTAGTGACATTCACTAACCAATGTTTGCTCGTGATAGGTTCCTTCCTGAAGAACTCCGTGCCTCCACATGCTTGGAACTCACGAAAAGTCAAAGTGCAAGCTCCCATCATCGCTACCATCTCATAACAGAATGACCCAAAGCTCTCTTCTAAAACCTCCATGTTACACTCCTTGATTGTACCAAAGATCATAGGAGTCTACTCAAGAATACTACGGGTAATCTCTAACGAAATGAACTCCCGTATCTGATCATCCAACTGTCCGACTCCAGAACCCAAACCTAAACTCTCACCAACACCAGAACCACTACCACGTCTTCCTCGAGTGACCTTTATACTGATAAAGACCATTCAAACCATCAGAACACATGAATATATATATATATATATATATATATATATATATATATATATATATATATATATATATATATATATATATATATATATATATATATAACATTCAGCAATCCCGTAACCTACAAGCTTTGTGGTATCATCGCAACTTTCCTTAACTCGAGTACAAATCCTCTGCTTTCAATAGTACGCGTACATACTTTCTTCCATATATATATATATATATATATATATATATATATATATATATATATATATATATATATATATATATATATACACACACACACACACACACACATTCCTAAAGGATCGCTTCAAATCCTCCAAGTCAATCCCTTATCCTTACATACAATCCTCATCAAGACAACGCTCGAACACTAAATATCTTCATAAGCTTTCCTAGGGGCAACGACCACACTACTCGCTATTAGCTATAAAAGGTAATCCCCTAACACCCTCTAACTAGCTTACGAATACAAATACATATCAGCAACACCAGATGATTCTTCGAATGAAAGGTCTCACACTACAACGGTTGGAATCAAACAAGAGCTTCACAATAGAGTTAAAACCTAACCTTTAAAATTACTTAGGCTCAATAATATGTAACTTAGCATATTAGCTTACTAGTTAGCTGAAGTTAATGGGAAATCCTAAAAGCACAAAGCAAGCAGCATTCAAGCATCGAGTAATTGGAACAAGCATAACCTAAACATGCCATCCTATCACTGAATGATCGGTACTAGAATGCAAGTCTACAAGCTTATACAGTAAGCATACAAAGACATCTGCCCTAGCATTCTATCATGCAAGTCTTGAGCAGATCCTTTTCCCTAAACTAGCATGTGATTCACAAATTCAAAAATCAAAGCATATCATAAAACAAGTATGTGTGTTTTGGGAAAACTTACTTGAGCTCAGTCGATTACATGCACCACACCCTTTTCTTTATTAGAAAACTCTTGTATAAATATTTCCTTTTCAAAATCTACCAAACCCTCAATTTGAGTTCAGACACACCCAAGAGTATGCTTGAATCCATCAAACCAAGGCTCTAATATTGACTTGTAACATCCCAAAAATCAAGACCAAAATTTTTTAATTTTTAGATTAATACAACCATCTTTCAAAACATGCTCATAAAACCATAATAGAATCTAAGTAAAACCAAAACATACAAATACATCAGAGTCAAATAAAATACAGAACAATGTGGTGTGTATGATGCAATCACCCTAAGGTCTTCCCTTTGGATCCGGAAGTACCTGAAACATTGACTGAAAACCATAAGCATGAAGCTTAGCGAGTTCCGCAAAATACCACATATCACACTATCAAACATATAACGAACCCCACCCAACATCGATCCCCAATCATATTAGATATGTCAGAAATATGAGATTGGCCCCGCCTCATCGCATTCATCAGGCCCTTCCTGGCATTGGGCCCTGCCCGGTATACATATAAACATAATAATTGTAACATCCCAAAATTCAAGACCAAAATTTTTAATTTTTAATTAAGTAATTATAAAACCAATAGTATAATGACATATATAGTATCAACCCATATCAAAACCAATATGTCGATAATCAAAACATGTCATAATAAAACAACATCATAGTATAACTCCCAAAGATCTCATGTGCGGAAATCATGGTGTGATGCGCTCCGATCATGCCGACTCCTTTCCTTTTGAAGAAGAGGTACCTGAAACCAAAATTGAAAACCGTAAGCACGAAACCTAGTGAGTTCCCACAACATACCACATAATCGCATACTGCCAGACATATCTTGATGCTCGGCCTACCATGTTAAGCATATTTGGGTGCCCGACCTACCTTGTCAAGCATATCTGGGTGCTTGACCTACCTTGTCAGGAATATATGGGTGCTCGACCTACCCTCCGATGTATTTCAACCGGTTACGGGGTCTATTTCACCCATAGCGCTATCACATAATAATATAGCATAAACATACTGTCAGGCATATCTGGGTGCCTGACCTACCCTCCATTTTATTTCAACCGATTATGGTGTCTATTTCACCCCTCCTACCATTACCACATACTAACATAGCATATAACCACATAAATCTCAACAGTTAGTGGCATACCAGATAATTATCATAAGGACAATCATTTCTACTGTAATCAACTACTAGTAAGCCGGCATTAGTGCCTTTGACCCACACGTACCGGGAATGTAACTCACCTCGAATACTGGAAAGTATCTGAAAATCCTCGGCTCCGAATGTCAACCCAACTTAAGCTCCTAAGCAAAGATTCTCTTAATTACCCTTTCATACTCATAACCTCTTATGGGTCAACTTGGTCAAATTCAAAGTCAATGTCAAAGTCAACGCTTCTATATGACTCGACTCATCGAATTTTCCTTTTAACTCCCCAAGTTCTCAAGAATCATCAAATCATGAAATCACGATCCAACTCGTAGAGTTTTCGTCCAAATTGGTGAGTTCCCCTTTAACTCATAGAATCATCATATCCCAGGTCGACACGTCAAGTTTTCCCTCAACTCATCGAGTTCGTCCTTTATAACAATCAGGACACTTTCATTAACTCTTTGAGTTCCTTTGTGAACTCATCGAGTTCCTCAGTCTGTCAAATTTCTTAATGCATTAAGTCCTTATTGTTCAAATCAAGGCCCCATCTTCTGGATCCAAACTGGAAATACGTCTAGAAGGGTAAAGTTTTCAACTTTACCCATTAAGAACCTCTCCTCATGACAAACACTCAAACCCTAACTAAAAAGGGCTTAGATCCAACTCCAAAAGCCATCAAAACTTCAAGATAGGCCATGGGGTCATAGATCTGGACTCTAAGGACAATTTGGTCATGTAAAGCTGCCATATTTACTTGCATGCATGACTTTTTAGGGCTTAGAAGACCAAAATGGTGGTATAAAGATAGCATAAGACTTCCATGGCCATAATGTTGGCACCTTTATGCTATGAAGTCCCCTCAAGACCCTAGATCTGAAGGATTTGCCAAAATGGGATGTTCAAATCCTAACCATCAACATACTTGGATCAAAACATGAAGCAAAACATCCTAAGATTAGATTTAAGCATATCATGGACAAGGTTGAAGCTTTATACCTCAAATGAACCAGAAATAAAGCCAACTTCTGGATCTACTCCCCTCTCACACGTTCTTGCTCCTCCTTCAAGATTTACCTTCTTCAAACTCACAAAGAATGCACAAGATTAGCTCACAATCACCACAAATGGCTTAGGGTTTTGATATTAGGTTTCTGGGAAGTAGAGGTTGTAGATGAGGCCAACACCTTGGGGTTAAGGTGTTTAAATAGGGTGCATAACCCCAGAATTAGGGTTTCATTTCAGCTAACCTACTTGTTGAGTTGCGGCCTCTCAACTCGTCGAGTAGGTTTCCAAATCCACGTCCAAAATCATCTCTACTCGACAAGTTTGGAGCCTCTAACTCGTTGAGTTTCTATATAAAAGTGAATAATTACAAATTAAATACATATCAGGAACCAGGCATTACAATAACACATGCAAAAATTACAAAGATAAATAACATACAATATACTCATCAGGCCCCGCCTTGCATCGGGTCCCGTCCAGTATACATATAAAATATCATACATGCAAGAGTCACACATGAAACTAGCATCCAAATCATAGTAAACCATGGTTCGACATTCGTGACTTCGACCCGCCAAACATAGTGAGGAAACTCACCTCAAGCTGTTGAATATCTCAGATAAAGACTCAGACTGCTGATCCGGAAAAATCCTCGTGCTAACACCGTCAGATAATATCCAATCAATAATTAGGTTACAACCCATAATTGGATTCCTAGCTTAGTTGTCCACACTCAGGGTAAAATGCCATTTTATCCCTTCCTAACTTGGTCCAAAATCCAAGGCCCAATCCAATAGCAACAAAAAACCTAATAAGGCCCAACTTCCTAATTGGGCCAAAAACCCTTCATGGTCCTGATTCCAATAAGGCCCAAGGGATAGCAATGGCCCAACTAACAAAAGGTTAATGGCCCAATAAGGCCCAAAACTCTTCTAGCCAAAAAGTGGCCCAAACCGAGAAAGTCAACCGAGGTCAACGACAACTGAGTACGCTCGACATACTCAGGCTTACGCCCAACGTTCTTCAAGGATCTCTAGTATGCACTACGTATAGCTGGGTACGGTTAACTACTACCATAAAGCATTATCGGGGACCGAGGCAGTGTACGCGTATTGTAGACATACGTACACCGGTATCCGGTGTTGCTTCCCTCATTGAGGTCGATGGTTCAAGTCTCGTGAGGGACATACGTGGAGAATTAGAAGTAGTGTAGGAGTAGAATAGATTTGCCGTTCCAAAAAAAAAAAAAAACGTACGCCCAATGTACGTGTCCATTAAACATTTTAGCACGGGCATTCCTAGAAAATCCATTATGCTTGATAATTTTGTTGATAGATTGTTTTTCATTTTATTTCTAATAAGTGTAAAAAAAAAATTATTTTTTCATCGGTTGATTCGTTGCAAAATAGTTCTTTATTTTGCTCTAATTTTTAATTATATTTTGCTAGCTTTTTACTAATCTTTTAAAACAATCTAACTGTTAAGAAAAAAAAAATTAAAAACAGGGATGTTAAATAAGCCCCTCTAATATGTGTGTATGTAGTGTGATTTATTTAAGATCGTTATTCGTTAATTATGATTTTATATTAAAATTTTTAGATATCTCTAATATGTGTGTTATGTGACAATATTGTTAATTATTTCTTGTTTATACCATGAATATACAAAAGCGAACTCATTTAATGATTGGATCTAACTCAAAATGGCAATCAGAGATTAAAAATCTTATGATGGCATGAGATAACATATTCTGTCATAATTTTGAAGTTAGTGTAAAAAAAATACTTTCAAGATGAAAATCATAGTGTCTGGAAACCGGGTCACACAGCCCATAATATCCGGCCCGAATCAAGTAGAATCACTACGGGGAATGGTGCTTGGGTGGGTCCTTTTAACTTTTCGGGTATTTTGTAGTATTGCCACGTCATCTCCATTATTTTAAATACATCTGGCTCACTATGGTTTATTTATTAGTTTTATAAATATGTTTTCTTATTAAAGAGCCCAAATATACAGATATAAAGATCGTTAAACGAGTGATAATGAAAAGCTAAATTTTATTAAATATGCTAAATCAATATGTGTGGTGATCAAAAAGGCCATACCTCTTGAAAATGTATCATGGAAAACTATTACTCTTTAATTGATTATTTTGATCGTTAAACGAGTGATGAATGAAAAGGTAATTTTTTTTTAGATATGCAAAATCAATGTGTGGTCAAAAAAAGCCATATCTAATGAAAATGTATCGTGGAAAACTATTACTGTTTAATTGGTTACTAAATTAAGAATATATATATATATATATATATATATATATATATATATATATATATATATATATATATATATATATATATATATATATATATATATATATATATATATATATATGGGTAAAGTGAATATACCTAACAACCTTATATAAGCTTAGGTACCTAACCACATCATACTACGTAATTTTGTATCATATATGCATTGTAATCACCTAAAGTTCTTAAAATTCAACCTCATAATTTGATTGCTTCCAAAATCTTTGGACCTTCACCGTTATCTTCTTTCAAATGACGTCTTTCTATCGGAGACCCCTTGGTGGGCTTCATATACTACCGTTGCAAATTAAATGGTGTAGGAGGAATATAATGGTGAATGTTTGAAAATCTTGGAAGTAAATCAAGTTAAGGGTTGAAGTTTAAAAACCTTAGACGATTGCAATGGAAATATAATGCAAAACAATGTAGTATAATATGGTTAGGTACCTAAGCTTATATAAGGTTGTTAGGTATATTCACTTTACCCTATATATATATATATATATATATATATATATATATATATATATATATATATATATATATATATATATATATATATATATATAGGGTAAAGTGAATATATACCTAACAACCTTATATAAGCTTAGGTACTTAACCATATTATACTACATTGTTTTGCATTATATTTCCATTGCAATCGTATAAGGTTTTTAAACTTCAACCATTAACTTGATTTACTTCCAAGATTTTCAGACATTCACCATTATATTCTTCCTACACCATTTGATTTGTAACGGTAGTATATGAAGCCCACCAGGGGGTTTCCGATAGAAAGACGTCATTTGAAGGAAGATAACGGTGAAAGTCTAAAGATTTTGGAAGCAATTAAGTTATGAGGTTGAATTTTAAGAACTTTGGGTGATTACAATGCAAATATGATATAAAATTACGTAGTATGATGTGGTTAGGTACCTAAGCTTATATAAGGTTGTTAAGTATATTCACTTTACCCATATATATATATATATATATATATATATATATATATATATATATATATGTTCAGGTTCATTTGAGATCATTCTAATTTTGTGAGACCATGAGACCAAATCTAATAATAATTTTAAAATTCAAAATAAATAGAAAAATCAAAAAATTCTTTTTTTAAATATTGTTTTCAGAACTTGAATTAACTAAAAAAATAAAATAAAATCTCGTTTTTTTTTTTTTTTGAAAAATATGTGAAATATTCTAAATAGAATTTTACACTGACATATTCTAAAAAATAATTTTAAAATGCAAAATAAATTGAAAAATCTAAAAATTCTTTTTTTAAATATTATTTTCGGAACTTGAATTAAATAAAAAAAATTAAAAAAAATCCTATTTTTTTGAAAAATACGTGAAATATTCTAAATAGAATATTACACTGTACATATTCTAAAAATAATTTTAAAATGCAAAATAAATTAAAAAATCAAAAAATTCTTTTTTTAAATATTATTTTCGGAACTTGAATTAACTAAAAAAAATTAAAAAAATAAAAAAAATAAAACAAAAAATTAAAAAATGCGTCTCACGGTCTCACAAAATTAGGTCGTCTCACATGAACTTAACCCTATATATCTATATATATATATATATATATATATATATATATATATATATATATATATATATATGTATATATATATATATATATATATATATATATATATATATATATATATATATATATATTTTAAACTTTTGGTCCACATTCATCCTTGCATCCACACAATACTTACCATCCACGTTATAACCTAGCCCAATATATATATATATATATATATATATATATATATATATATATATATATATATATATATATATATATATATATATATATATAAGAAAAGTAAATATACCATTAAGGGTATATAAACTTAGATACCCAAATACACCATAATATGTCGTTTTCTTTGATATATTGATTATAATGTTCATAAACTTCAACCCCTACCTTGATTTACTTTCAAGATTTTTGAAAGTTTACTATTATCTTTTTCTTATATCACATCTTTTTGCCGAACACTTACTATACTATCTATATTTTGATTGAAAATGAAAATTATGTAAGAGGAAGATAAATGTTTAATCTATAAAAATCATGAAAGTAAATCTAGTTAGAAGTTAAATTATAAGAATATTGGACAATTATAATGTATTATATTATACAAAACGACATATTATGGTGAATTTGGATACATATGCTTATATACCTTTAAAGGTAGATTCAGAGAAGATTGCATTCAGAATGCGTTATGGACACTACGAGTTCTTGGTTACGTCGTTTGGACTGACCAATGCTCCAGCAGCATTCATGAATTTAATGAACAGGGTTTGTAATCCGTTCCTAGATAAATCTGTGATAGTGTTCATAGATGACATTCTGATTTATTCGAAAAGCCAAGAGGAGCATGACAGACACTTGCGAGAAGTGTTAGAAGTTCTGAAGAAGGAGAAGTTGTATACAATGTTCTCCAAATGTGATTTTTGGATTCGAAAAGTCCAATTCTTGGGTCACGTGGTCAACCAAGAAGGGATAATGGTTGATCCAACAAAGATCGAAGCTGTGATGAAGTGGGAACAACCAAAAATTCCCACGGAGATCCGAAGCTTTTTAGGATTAGCCGGATATTACCGAAGGTTTATCCAAGGCTTTTCTTCGATCGCTAGTCCATTAACAGCTTTGACCCACAAAGGAGCTACTTATGCTTGGAGTGATAAGCATAAAGAAGCGTTCAAGAAGCTAAAGAAGAAACTATACGAGGCACCGATACTTTCTATACCCGATGGAGTTAAAGACTTCGCTATTTATAGCGATGCGTCTGGGGTTGGATTAGGTTGTGTTCTCACCCAAAGAGATAAGGTGATAGCATATGCGTCTCGACAGCTGAAAGAGCATGAAAAGAACTACCCGACTCCTGATTTGGAGTTGGCAGCGGTAGTTTTCGCTCTGAAAATATGGAGGCATTACCTCTATGGCACGAAGTGCAAACTTTTCACTGATCATAAGAGTCTCCAATATCTCTTTAATTAGAAGGAATTGAATATGAGGCAACGACGCTGGCTAGAATTGCTTAAGGACTATGACTGTGAGATACTCTACCACCCTGGTAAAGCAAATGTTATTGCTGATGCTCTCAGTCGGAAAGTCAATCTTGAAAGAAAAAGGCCAAGAGCGTTGAGAATTGAAGTTGTCTCGACCATTGTGGAAAGTATAAAGAAAGCTCAAGTGGAAGCTTCTGAGAAGAATGACCGAAAGGAGGAACGTTTGGGCAAAACGTTGGTATTCGGTATAAATAGCCATGTACTGAAGGTGTTCCAAGATCGGATTTGGATACCTAAGATAGGAGGAGTCAGAGATCTTCTGATGGAAGAAGCTCACAATACCATGTACTCGATTCATCCCGGTAGCACTAAAATGTATAGGGACCTGAAACCCTACTACTGGTGGCCGACGATGAAGCTTGATGTTGCAAGGTATATGGCTGAGTGTGTGACTTGTGCGAGAGTCAAGACACAACATTAGAAACCGTACGGGAGTTTAGAACCATTGCCTGTGCCTATGGGTAAGTGGGAAGACATTGCTATGGATTTTGTCACTAAACTGCCCAGAACAAAGAATGGTCATGACATGATTTAGGTGGTCGTTGATCGATTCACTAAGAGTGCGCATTTCATAGCAGCCAAGGAGAAATGGTCTATGGAGAAGCTTGCAAATTCTTATGTGAAGGAAATTGTGAGCCTTCACGGTGTTCCGCTAACGATTGTGTCGGATCGTGATAGTCGTTGCATCTCGTTAACCAGGATGAGATTTTGGTCGATTCGGCCAAAATCGAGGCCGTTATGCGGTGGGAGGTCCCGAGGTCCCCCTCTGACATCAGGAGCTTTTTAAGTTTGGCAAGGTATTACCGGAGATTCATTCAGGACTTCTCCAAGATTGTAGTACCCCTCACTCGTCTAATGAGGAAGGGGTGGATTTCTGGTGGGGCACTGAGCAACAAAAGGCGTTTGAGACTCTCAGGTAACGGTTTTGTGAAGCTCCAGTCTTGACCCTCCCCGAAGGGGTGGAGGATTTTGTGGTGTACTATGATACATCCATCACAGGTTTGGGAGCAGTTCTCATGTTGAGGGGTAGGGTTATCGCCTACACATCACAACAACTAAAGTCGCATGATTCGAGATACCCCACACATGACATGGAATTGGGAGCGGTGGTATGCGCTCTCAAAAATTAAAGACACTACCTCTATGGGGTCTGTTGTACTATCTACACGGACCAAATGAGCTTGAGGTATATTATGGATCAACCGAACCTAAATATACAGCAGCATAGGTGGCTGGATATAGTCAAGGATTATGACTATGAGATCCTTTACCACCCAGGTAAAGCGAATGTGGTTGCAGACGCCTTAAGCCGTAAGGCGGCCTGACCATCTATCCCAGTATCACGCATGAGGATATCAGTGGATTCCACACTTGTGAGCTTGATCAAAGGAGCTCATTCGGAGGGTACGCGTAGTGAGAACTGGAACCTAGAGAATATAAAGGGTGAAAACGCCCGGTTTGAGTAGGATAGCCGGGGATTGATGACCCATTATGGCCCGGTCTGGGTTCCGATGACTGGTGGAGGCTCATAAGTCTCATTTCTCCATTCACCCGGGGGAAACCAAGATGTACCGGGATTTATGTTTGAGCTATTGGTCGCCATGCATGAAGCGAGAAATGGATGAGTACGTGGAGTGATGCTTGACATGTAGGATGGTTAAGGCTGAGCATGTGACAACTATCAAATTTCGGTCAAGACAAAGTCAACCGAAGTCAACAAGTCAAACCGTTTGACTCAATTTGCCCTTGGGTACTAGAATTTACATTATGAAACCTCTACATAACTCTCTATTCTAATGAGGAATCATAAAACAAAAAGTGCGAACACCTAGATCTCCTTAACCTAAAACTGTGGTACGTGGCGAGCCAAACCGATAAAACAATGTTGCATACTCATCGGGAGTGTGTAAGATCCTTAAACAAGGCTTAACAGGGTTTACGAACCATGCATTGCGATGCCGGACACTCACAATTGTGACACATGGAACCTCTCTCAATCGTTTTCAATCTATCTCTCTCTATGTCAAATCTCTCCCAAATCTCTCCAAGTATGTGAAATCTCTCTCAAATATCTCTCTGTATTAGAAATCTCTCCAAGAATGTCAAATCTCTCCCAAATCCCTCTAAGTATGTGAAATCTCTCTCAAATATCTCTCTGTATGAGAAATCTCTCCAAGAATGTCAAATCTCTCCCAAATCTCTCCAAGTATGTGAAATCTCTCTCAAATATCTCTCTGTATGAGAAATCTCTCCAAGAATGTCAAATCTCTCCCAAATCTCTCCAAGTATGTGAAAACTCTCCCAAATATCTCTGTGTATGAGAAATCTCTCCAAGAATGTCAAATCTCTCCCAAATATCTCCAAGTGTGAGAAATCTCTCCCAAATCTCTCTCCAAAGTTTCCCGTAACTTTTTAGAATCATTCGGGTCATTCCGGCCCTTAACCGGGTCAAAAACGGCTTAAAACGGGGTAAAAACGAGAAAACGGGACCTTAGGAACTGAAACCCTTCTTAAGGAGCCGAAGCTCCTTAAGGCCGAGACTAGGAACCAAAAAGGCCCCAGGACCGAACAGAGCCTCTGTTGGCCGAAACCGGAGGACCGAATCACTATAGTTGAGACCGAGCCTCGGTCTCTGTCACTTCTCACTCTCTGTCGCCTCCTCTGTTCGTTTCTCGTACCTTCTGTCGCTTCTCGCACGTTCGGTCGCTTCCTCTCCGCCTCTCTGTCTCTACTCCGCCGCTCTGTCTCTATTCCGCCTCTCTGTCTCTATTCCACCTCTCTTCCCCTCTCGGTCTCTGCTCTCTCTTCTCTCCTCTCTGTCTTTTCCCCTCTCGGTCTCTGCTCTTTCTTCTCTCCTCTCTGTTTCTTCCCTCCTCTCGGTCTCTGCTTCTTTCTCTCCTCTCTGTCTTCTCGCGCCTCTCTGTCTCTTCCCTTCTCGGTCTCTCTTCTCCTCTCTCGGTTCCCTCTCTCTCCTTTCTCCCCTCTCGGTGCCTACTCTCCCTCTTCTTCCCTCTCGGTTTCTACCCTCCCTCCTCTCGGTTTCAGCATCAGAAGGCCGAACCTCGGCCAGAATTCGGAAATTTGTCACTTTTAACCCATTTTTGATATTTTTAACATTTTAAGCCCGTTTTTCATGATTTTAAAGCGGGATTTTCTCCAGAAATTATATTTTAACATAATAAACCCTAAATATTAACATATTTTGATGAAAATCATTATTTAAATAATAAAAATCAAATGGGTGAATTATTAAAGGTGGAGTGTTGACTTTGCCTTATCCAATGTCACAAGCAACCACCCCACACCCACTCTTTGACTAACCACACCTCCCCACCTTACCTAAGTCACTTCAATATCCCTTACACTCAAATTACACTCATTCCCACGTTTTTAGAGCTAGAACAAACATCCTCTCTCCTCATTTCTCTCATTTTCTCTCATTTCACTAGGTATCAAACACCACTTTTCTCTCAAACTTTTTCTCCACCAAACTCGAGATTCAAGGCTGATTATCAAGTGTTCTTCCACATTTGGTAAGCATAATCCATTCTCCTTATGATTATCTCACTTATTTCCACTCAAATCATGGATATCTTACACAAACTCCATCATATTTATGTTAGAGCTTCGAATCTTCAAGTGATTCTTCAAGTGT
Organism: Lactuca saligna; assembly: GCF_052625555.1. Classification (NCBI taxonomy): domain Eukaryota; kingdom Viridiplantae; phylum Streptophyta; class Magnoliopsida; order Asterales; family Asteraceae; genus Lactuca; species Lactuca saligna. The sequence continues at coordinate 165,121,735 of NC_136422.1, read as the reverse complement.
TCTTGGCTTGAACACTTCTCTTCTTCAACACTTATCTTCTGAAATCACTCAAGGTGAGTTCATACCCATACATTTTCATGTTTTCTCAAGTTTTTAGTGGGGGGGGGGGGAATACAAGTTAAAACACCAAGAACATAACTAAAATTTTCTAACAACCTTCATCAGAAAAGTTCAACTCCATTCACAGACTTTTTTGGGCATCTTAAACATTCTTGTGTTCAAAACTGTACAAGGTTCAAATAGTTCAAGTTTTTAGATTTAAAATGACTACTTGCACATCTCCATACGATGTTTCTACAATTTATGGTGATTTTTACAAAACTGCCTATCATTTCAAACAACAATCCGGACCAGTCTGTGATTATGGACTTTTTCACCCAAGTTGGAGGTCATAAAAAATCGTGATAAAAATTATGAATATACTAGACATATTTTTTGAACTCTCAGAATTTACGGATCTAGTTTTCGACTTCGTATGAATTTTCTATGATTTTTACAAAACAGTGCAGAATGGCTAAAGTTAGCCAACAGCATGTAAATATCATAACACTTTGTATTATGTTGAGCAAAGTGTATAAACCTAAGTTCTAATTATTGAATGTGTTTCCTTGTTAGTTTGTCATCATGAACTGAAACTAATTCATTCATAATAAATATTGATTATTCATTTTAGAACACGTATATCAAACTATAAAAGTATAGTTTAATAAATTCATAACACTAATACATTTCCATAAAAGAGTTCATACATATTACATACATTTTAGATAAACTATAATAGGTATAGTTTATGATACATCACTCAACACACTCGTACAAAAAGGGTACATTCATCCAAGAAAGATTTATATTCACACACATTTCACGTAAACTTGTTAACCTATATTGTGAGACTCTCTCTCTCTCTCCCCGTACGTCCGAGTGCGGGATATAATTCCTGGTAGTTATAATCAGAATCTCCTTGAGGGAGAACGTGATACTTGTACATAGATCTATATTGGGTTTGACACCCCACACCTTGTTGCTAGCTACAGTGGGACCTACAGGTCTACGGGTGACAAATGTCATTTTATTTTTCGCGACGCCTGAGAACGTCGTGGCAGGTTCACATAGTCATAGTATGATTATAGCGACTCACATAGGGATATAACAATCCATAAGTTTACGGGATTTTATTTTTAAAACCTAAATGAGTTTTATGTCGATTTAAAATCACTTTTTATCTCTATGAGTACAGATATTACTGTACACTTTTGGTTTTGGTAGTTACGACTATACATCATTTGAAACAAATTTATACTTTTAAGTATGGTCAATACTTGTTATTTCTCGGTCCTCTAATTTAGGACTACATATATATAAAGTATTAACAAACATGAGAACATACAGAAATTTCATTTAATTCAAACGCGTCCATGTCCATTTAAGCACATAACATTTTCTATTAATAAGAAAGGTTAATTATACATTTTGGTCTTCGGTCATAAGACTACATTACACAAATTTTAAAGAAAATATCGGATTTTCTGGATTCATATTCTAACGCTTTTACAAGGAAAACGATTTACTTTTCTAATGAAATTTCTTATGAATTCACCAACCTTTGTTTTGACACTTTTCAAAACTACTTGTATTCTCAGGAATTCAGTGAAAACAGGAAATCAACAACGTTTTGAGGATGGGACGATAAATCGTTAAACAGTTCATTTTGTATCATAATGTAATTGATGTGAATCATGTAAACATGTGCTTTGATGTAACGTTTTCAATTATATTTGTGTTGGTTGTATTTACTTTGAGCACTATTATACTCATTGTTGTGATACTCTACATGAAGTCCTCCACCCCGGACGTTTCCGCCATCCTTGGTTTGGGGGTGTGACAGATTGGTATCAGAGCATTGTTTATAGTGAACTCAGTATATCAAACCACATAAGATATACAAACTATAAATGCATTGGGACTAAGTCTCTGATTTAAAGTTTCAAAACAACTATACTTTTAGAAATAAATAGTTTCTTATTAAAGGTATACATGCATACATACATATGAATGTCAGCACCACTCTAGAATAAAAGAAAAGTAATGATTGTTGAATATCACAGGTAAGCTCGGGGATGTATGGTCAGTCTTGGGAGTGGCATAGCCTGATCAACTATGCTGGTCCGAGGAGTGATTAGCACATGCCCAAGAATAGTTGTGTTATGGCAACAAGTCTAAAAACTTACCAACACTACCACAATGAGAACATTAGAACAGAACATGAGTTTAAAATACTATAGGAGTATTTTGTAATATCATAACTTATATGAAAACTAAATAGATCCTTAATAATAGGTCTATAGTCCCTAAGTGGATACTTTAAGGTTATATATATAACCTAGAAATTATAGACTTAGAATTTGTGGTCATTACTTTACTTCCTTTTCCTTGTTTGGATGTGGACCTAGAGTGGGATCACTTATTCAAAGGTCTATCGTATCTTGTTATATGTAATTAGTATGCACTATGTCATTATAGAAGTAACTAATAAGGATGACCCCCTATAAGTAATTGAGAATAGGGTTAGACGCATAGTACTTATCTCCTCCACTTCTATTCTCGCAAATATGGCGTAACAAAGTCCTACTTACCGGACGACCCTTACTTTCCTAATCCGAACTCGAGGAATGGTGAATGATTATGAGAAGAATCATAAGCGGGACCGGAGGTAATCAATCCTCCATGCATAGCAAGGGTTCCGTGAACCGTTTCGACTATAACAAACCCGTGAACCGTTGGGCAATCGTGATCGAGGGTTGAATGTCGACAACAATGAAAACAACCACCATGTGGAGACCAACGAGGGTGCTATGACCTCAACCACGGGGGACTGACGGACAGAACCCTCCCGGCAAGGACCCGGCGGATCGCGATCATCGAGGATTAAAACAAGAAGACTACAATCTGAGTTCAGAAAACTGCGCACTACTATAGACCCCACCATCTCATGTACCGGTGACTCAGAGTTATACTACTATTCCCGAGACCAACTCTCTTTTCAGGACCTTATCGCCACTCGTGAAGAGGAAAGAGAGTAAAAGGGTAGGACGCAGATCATTTAAAGAAAGGATAATTGTGGCCAAGCGTTGATTGGCAAAGCTACAAAAATTGCATCGACCTTGCCTCAGGCATCACAAGGGATGGATCATCATAAGTAGAGTTCATGCCACTCACCAGACCTGGTAAATTAGCTTCATAAGTATGCGCTGGTGCTACTCTATTGTAAGTAAAATCACGACACTACAAATTAAGTGGTCATACTAATCGAGAGATCTATCTACTATCAAAGCCCGCCCATGCACAAATGTGAAGTAGACCTGCATCGAGGTCAAAATTTTCACTGAAACCATAATTACTAAAGTCATATTAACAAGATGGGCTTATGATGTACCTAACAGACTCGAAGGACTATCTAGCCTTAATTATATAACTAAGCATACATCAATAGGTCGTGATAAGGACCTAGCTTGGGTCAAGTATAAGGTTTCACTTGGATACAGAGCTACTAAAATACATGAGTTTATTATACAAAGAATCTCGTTATAAATTGTTTTCAGAACACCCTAAACAACCGAACTTTGATACAAATCGATATGAGATAAACTTAGTTAGAAAACTCGCGACATATAGCCATTCTAAAAACTCATTATCGTCTCACCTTTAAACATTTGTTGAGAAGTTTCTTCTTCATAGACCTATGGGTGCGATCATACCAGCACTAATGCACCGGATCCCATCAAAATTCTTCAGCCAAGGTGTTCGGCCAAACATGATTCTAAGAGGAGTAAAGCTTAACGTCCATATGAAACCTACTCCTACCTACTGCCATAACTCCATCTCGGGAGCGTTAGCAGAAACACTAAGAATAGTACAGTAATGTGCAAAAATTTATATGTGTAAATATAAATTGTAAGGATGCACTTAAGACAATCATTTCCACTAACGAAGTCGTTTTTCGTCATGAAACAGAGCTATGTCTTCACCAAGAGGCAAGAAATTGACTAGCAAGGCGCCAACACTTCAGATAGACGTTGCTACTTTTCAAGCTGCAGTCACGGCAGCCGTGGCAGCCATCATGGTGTATTTCAATACTAACAACGTCAGCAAGGGTGGAAGCGGTACTAACAATACAAATTGTGGTAACAATCAGGGACACCAATGGGTACCTACCAACAAAAATACCTCAGGCCACGAACCTACGAACAAGAAGAGAAAGTTTTGGGACATGAAAGAGCACCACCAATCTAAAGGATACACTAAAAGACAACAACCTAGGGCCGCCCCTACCATTACAACAACAGTCATGACACATGCCTCGACACTAGCCTCGGGGTCTGCCACCCAAATTTCTGCCAGACCATATGAGGGATCACTCCCAAAGTGCAACAAATTTGGCTTTCATCACCATGGGGCTTGCCGGGAGATGCATTGTAAAAACTGCAACAGGAAAGGGCATACCGTTCATTTCTGTAGGGCCTCGGTCCATCACCTCCCTTCAATCAACTGCACCAAGGTAGGCCCAGTATGCTACCTATGTGGTGAAATGGGACACTTCAAGAGAGAATGTCCAACTGAGAAGAATGACGAAGGAACAGGAGGAATGTGATGAACACACCAACAGGAGCAGCAAGGGAACCATGTTAGGACTTTTGTAATGTTCCCAACGACAAAACGTTTAAGTACTATATGTTTGTAATGAATTTGGTACGCTTACTAAAGTAACCTTCCTTCTAAAAATTAGCTAAAATATTTTCTCTCTCATACAAATCAAACCAAAGACATTCATATGTGACCTTAGGAGCATTACCTGTAAGTTGTGATGACCTTGTCCATACATCGGGGTTAATTTAAAAATCAAAATACTAAAGTCTTGAAACAGATAATTCCATCCTGACTCCGATTCCATGTCTAGTATTAGGGGTTGAGTGGGGTCACCCACTCAACGATTGCACGATATCAATTTACATACAACGATCATATACCGCTCGATCATGAGGAGACCTGTCAGGAATCATGATATCAAGTATCATTACTGGCTATCGAAAACACACCCACTACCAGTGCTAGACACTATGGTATGGATCATCTGCAATAATCATAACATTTAACAAAACGAAACACACAGAAAAGAAATACAGGACACTCTATCACTCTAGTGATCTCTTCCTTCGAATACAACTTATCTCATATTATCTAAAAAGATAGTGTTGTCGTATTCCAATTTTGATTGATATTGCCCTCGTCTTCCTGATTAAACGACTACAAAAGGGCCTTTCGCCTAACCCCTGAATATCGAAACTATCGTCTATCATAAACATCCAGCACGGACCTTTGGGTCATCTCTCGTTGTGGAACTCCAAAACACGCACCAGAGGAGTGCTATACTTACCAAAGCCTTATCACATGTATATACAGGAGACCTTCGGGAATGTCGCGCATGTAGCAGACAAGATTCAAGCATAGAAGCTTGGGATAGATATGGTACGAGTCCTGCCATGAGCTTTGGGCTAAGGTTTCCCAGAAGGACGGGTAAATGTCCTACCATTCAAAAAAGGCCTAGTCGCGTAAACCAAACCCACATACTTCCTACCGAGCTACAAGAGTTGTCAGGTCAAACCTGTCGAACTACTCAACAATGAAATTGAAGAACCAAACTTCTCACCCTAAAAAGCTCTGGTCTTATTCTTCAAATTAGAAAGACAAATTGCTCATAATTCCATCGGTTTCAGAGGCCCCGATAACATCTCTAATAGAAACCTTTACTATCTGCCTCGCATTGACGAATAGGCCGACCAACCTCAAGGAACGAGGTACCCTTCAGGAATTGGACCTGAGATCTGAATATCACCAGTCATGAGTATTGAAGAACGATGTCCGAGAACAATTGTAACAACGCAAATTTTCAAACAAAATTTTCATTTAAAATAAAGTGATTTTATTCAACTAAATATAATTATTCCAAGTTTCATATCAAATACAATCATAAAATCCACAAGATCTCAAAATAACAACAGTGTGTACACATCACGCCGGCGCCTTCCCACGGTCCTCGCTAGTACCTGAAACACATACCTAACAACTATAAGCATAAATGCTTAGTGAGTTCCCCAGTATACTACTTACACATATATGCCTTTCCAGGCCCTGACCTTCTGGTCTACAACACAACGCCTTCCGGCCCGTAACATAATCGCCTTCCGGCCCATAACATATTGCCTTCCGGCCCATGAACATACATAGCACATAATACATTTATCCTAACACATATAGCACATATATCATATATCATATCCGACCTTTCGGTCACATAACATATTGCCTTCCGGCCCATATAAACATACATAGCACACATAGCAATTACCTTTCCATTTGTAGCACTTCAAACACGTATCATATCCGACCTTCCGGTCACACAGTCAAACCCTTCCGGGTACAGTATAGTGAGAAGACTCACCTCGTGGGTAATAAAAGCTAGCGACTCCTGAAATCACTCGCACTCGATCCGCCGAGCTACAGACTCCCTACAATATCATATATCCCTTATTAATATTTTTATCTTTCAAGACACTGACCCTAAGAAGTCACATGTAGGTCAACTCTGGTCAACGATCAACGGTCAACTTGACCAGACTCGGCGAGTGCTAAGGCGACTCGGCGAGTCTAGACGTCCTTACCAAATCCTGATGTTCCCTTTCTACTCGTCGAGTATCCCTCTTGACTCGAAGAGTTCCTCGTGGAAGAATCGCGGGGCCACCCCGACTCCACTCGCCGAGTCTGAAGAACAGCTCGACGAGTCCCAGTTAATCTCCAAGCTACTCGCCGAGTCTGTTCATCGGACTCGGCGAGTCCATGCCATGCAGTCGATCAAACTGCTTCCTGAGATCAGTATCGTCCCGACCATTCATAGGTCTGGTCCTCCTAAGCTGGTACAACACGAAGGACCTTCATTTAGGTGCTCATGCTACACCCCAAGACTTGTAATTTACCTTTTGACTTAAGGCATAAGGATTCCAATCCAAAACCTCTCTTAATTTCCGAAATACACAGGCATGGGACATTCTGGACCTCTAAAGGTCCTAATACAGGGTTATAATCGTTTGGGGAACAAGGGTAATAATCAATCTAGTCACAAAAGGGTTCCATAAACCCTAAATTCATGCACACATCAACATAGCAGAATATGATCCGAATTATTACCTGAATAATGCACTCTCTGTGTCCCCAATCCTCAGAACTTGATTCCCTTGCTGTTCCTTTAGCCAAACTCTTCTCTTCCTTGCCCAATAACTTCTCCAAGATCACCAATGGCCTTCAATCCTTGCTCTAGATGCCCACAACCGATTTAGGGTTCTTCTCAGTCGCTAAAGACGGACAATGATGGCCTATAAGTCCGTTATATACGTTCCAAAACCGAACGGCTAGGGTTTCCGCTGAACAGCGCAGACTCGCCGAGTCCATAATGGACTCGTCGAGTCCAGTCGCGAACCCGCGACCAAGTCTGTGGTCCTACTCGGCGAGTCTGGCTCCAACTCGCCGAGTCCCCTCCTAAAACCCCAAAAACAATATTATAACAATACCTGAAATTCCGGGCTGTTACAACTCTCCCCCACTAGGACTAGACTTCGCCCTCGAAGTCTCACTCTGCAAATAACTCCGGATGTTGCTCTCGCATCTCACGCTCCGGCTCCCAAGTCATCTCCGATCCTTTCCGGTGTTGCCACTGAACCAACACCAGAGGTACCTCCTTGTTCCTCAGAACCTTGATATTCCGATCCCTGATGGCTACTGGTCTCTCGGCGTAATTCAGGCTCGCATCCACCTGAATATCCTCTAATGGAACCACTGCCGATTCATCGGCTATACACTTCCTCAACTGCGATACGTGAAAGGTATTGTGGATCTGTCCCAACTCTTGCTGGCAACTCCAACCGATAAGCTACCCGGCCTACCCTTGCAATCACACGAAATGGACCTATGAACCGGGGCCCCAACTTGCCCCTCTTCCTGAACCGGATCACTCCCTTCCAAGGAGAAACCTTCAGGAGAACGAAGTCGCCAACCTGAAATTCAAGCTCGGACCGGCATCTGTCCGCATAACTCTTCTGTCGGCTCTGGGCGGTCAATAACCTCTGTCTAACCTGCTGAATCTAATCTGTCGTCTGAAGTACGATCTCTGTACTGCCCATCACTCTCTGTCCCACCTCTCCCTAGCAAATGGGGGTCCGACACCTCCTACCATACAACAACTCAAAAGGTGGCATACCAATGCTCGAATGATGGCTGTTGTTGTAGGAAAACTCTGCCAAGGGTAAATGCGCATCCCAGCTACCCCCGAAGTCTAACACACACGCTCGAAGCATGTCCTCCAATGTCTGAATCGTCCGCTCGCTCTGGCCATCTGTCTGGGGGTGGTATGCGGTACTAAAATGCAGTTTAGTACCCAGCTCCTCGTGGAATTTCCTCCAGAACCTGGAAGTGAAGCGTACATCACGGTCCGAAACAATCGAGATCGGCACTCCATGCCGAGATACCACCTCTCTCACATATAACTCCGCCAACTTCTCCACTGATGAACTCTCGCTGATGGCAAGGAAGTGTGCACTCTTCGTCAATCTATCCACAATCACCCAAATTGCATCGACTCCTCTGGCAGTTTTCGGCAATTTAGTGATGAAGTCCATGGTAATCTGTTCCCACTTCCACTCAGGAATCTCCAAAGGCTGCAACTTGCCATGCGGTCTCTGGTGCTCGGCCTTAACTCTACGGCAGGTCAAGCACCTCTCAACGAACCAGGCGACGCCTCTCTTCATACAGGGCCACCAGTATTCCTTCCTCAAGTCCAAATACATCTTCGTAGCACCGGGATGGATCGAGAATTTCGATCTGTGAGCCTCTTCCATCAAAGTAGCACACGTACCGCCCACGAACGGTACCCAAATCCGACCCTGAAACGTCAAAAGTCCTCGTCCATCCTTAACGAACTCTGAAATTAACCCAACGACCCGTTCTTTCTTCTGCATCTCGGATCTCACAGCCTCGGCCTGTGCCCCACGAATAGTATCCAATACCGGAGTCATCACCGTCAGTCTCAGACATACATCTCGCAATGGGGTGCTCTCCGCCCTGCGGCTCAATGCATCGGCTACCACATTAGCCTTGCCCCGGTGGTATAGGATTTCACAGTCATAATCCTCTGACGCATATTTAGGTTGGGTTGATCCATCAAATACTTCAAACTCTTATGGTCCGTATATATCGTACATCGAACCCCATACAGGTAGTGCCGCCAAATCTTGAGAGCGAACACTACTGCCCCCAACTCTAATTCATGCGTGGGATATCTCGCCTCGTGAGGCTTTAGCTGCCTCGATGCATAAGCTATCACATGACCTCTCTGCATCAACACTGCACCCAGTCCCGAAATCGATGCGTCGCAATATACGACAAAATCTTCCATCCCTTCCGGGAGAGCTAATACCGGGGCTTCGCACAATCTCTGGCGAAGTGTCTCGAAAGAAATCTGTTGCTCGGGTCCCCATGAGAATGCAACACCCTTCTGGGTTAGTCTGGTGAGCGGTACTGCGATCTTGGAGAAGTCTCTAATAAACCTCCGATAGTACCCCGCCAACCCAAGGAAACTCCTGATCTCGGAAGGTGACTTCGGTACCTCCCAACTCATCACTGCCTCAACCTTGGCCGGATCGACCAATATCCCTGCCTGATTAACAACATGTCCAAGAAATTGGACCTCCCACAACCAGAAGTCACATTTGGAGAATTTTGCATATAGCTTCACCGACCTCAGTACCCCAAGGACCTCCCTCAAATGTCCCTCATGCTGCACTCTAGATCGCGAATACACCAGGATGTCATCGATAAATACAATCACAGACTGATCCAGCATCGGCCTGCATACCCTGTTCATGAGGTCCATGAACACCGCCGGGGCATTGGTGAGCCCGAAAGGCATCACCACGAACTCATAATGCCCATATCGCGTCCTAAATGTTGTCTTCTGGACGTCCTCATCCCGCACTCTTACCTGATGGTACCCTGATCTCAGATCGATCTTGGAAAACCAAGATGCCCCTTGCAACTGATCGAATAAATCATCGATCCTCGGTAACGGATAGCGGTTCTTGACCGTCACCTTGTTCAACTCCCGGTAATCAATGCACATCCGGTGTGAACCATCCTTCTTCTTGACGAACAAAATAGGTGCTCCCCATGACGAACTGCTCGGCCAAATAAACCCCTTTCCCAGCAACTCCTGGAGTTGCAAGGACAACTCCTGCATCTCTGGAGGTGCTAGACGATAAGGCACCTTCGCAATAGGCGCGGACCCCGGAATCAGGTCGATACCAAACTCTACTTGCCTCGCAGGAGGTACTCTCGGCAGTTCCTCGGGAAATACATCTGGAAACTCACGCACCACTGGAACCTCCTCTACTGACCTCGGTCTCTCGGAAGCCTCCCGCGTATCCATCACATACACCACACACCCTTACATCCCTACTGTAGACATTGCCTCGCCCTAGCGGACGAACAAAAAGCTGATCCCGAACGGGTACCCTCGCCGTACACCGTAAGAACTCCCCCACTAGGGTCTCGTATAGTCACCAGCTGACGCTCACAGTCGTTGACAACGCTGAATCGACTCAACTAGTCCATGCCCACGATGACATAGACATCACCCATCGCAATAGGAATTAGGTCAATCGGAAACTCAACCCCGAAGATCTCTAGTACGCATCCCCGAAGAACCTCCGTGGCACAAACCACCCTCTCGGACGCTATAGAAACGCTCAGAGGCCGACTTAACGGCTCACGACTAATGCTGATATGTTGACTAAAAGCTAAAGATACAAAGGACCTACTCGCACCCGAGTCAAATAACACTAGAGCAGGCATAGAGTTCACAAGAAAAGTACCTACACATATATTAACATAAGTATAACATTTCGACTTTAAATAAATACATGAATTACAGCATACCTGCCACAACATCGGGCGCAGCGCGGACCTCCTCCGCAGTCAGCTGAAAGGCTCTCCCGCGAGCCCTCGGGGCCTCGACCTTCACCAGTCGAGTCTCAGTAGTCCTGGTAGTAGGTGTGGATCCCTGACGAAGCTGCGGGCACTCGGCCTTCCGATGGCCTGTCTGGTTGCAATGAAAACAAACCATAAACCCCTTAGGACAATCGCTGGCAATGTGTCCTTCCTTGCCACACTTGTAGCAACCACCAGCTCGGCACGCCCCCTCATGACCCTTGCCGCACTTCCCGCAAGTGCGGCCCTTCTGACCTCCCATCCTCAGATCAGCGGACTTGATCCGCTTGGCTGCCGGATGAGACTGAGCCGGCCGCCGGTCCACCTGTCGAGACTCGGCCTCCTCCCTGACCTGGGTCTCCAACTCGATCTCGCGCTTCCTGGCATTCGCCTGAAGCTCAGTAAAAGTACGATAGGTTGAGTTTGACACAAACTCCCGGATATCCCTCCTTAAAACGCCTAAGTACCGGCTCATCCGCGACTGCTCTGTCGACACCAGCTCAGGGCAGAACATCGCCCTCTCATGAAACTTCCGCGTAACCACCGCAACCGAATTAGTACCCTGCTTAAGGGTCAAGAACTCCTGAGTCAATCGTTCCCTCTCCACTGGGGGAACGTACTCGTCCCTGAACATGTCAGTAAACCGCTCCCATGTCACTGCTGTAATCTCCGCCAAAGTGAAGTTCGCCGTCACGAACTTCCACCAATCCTTCGCTCCCAGACGGAGCTGATTCAAAGCGAACCGCACTCTCAGGTGCTCCGGGCATGAGCAAGTGTAGAAGCACCCTTCAATGTCGGCGATCCACAGCATTGCAGCAATCGGATCCTGCGTCCCATCGAACTCAGGGGGTTTCGTGTTGCTGAATTCCCGGAATAGCAACGAATCGCCCCCTTGCGGCCTGGCAGCGGCCACGGCTGCTGGAGCGGCTGCAGTCTCAGTCAGTGCGGCGTACCGCTCTTCTAACGTCTCCATCAGAGTGGTCTTAATAGACCCAAACATCTCCGGGATCTCAGCCCGGATTGCTGCAGCTACCTCCTCCTGAATCATCTGACGAATATCCTCGTCGCTCACACCGCTCGAACTGGCCCCGTGGCGTGTGGTAACCATGATGTCTCTGAAATACAACATAAAATTGTCAGAGACTCCATCAAGTACGATTGTACTCGATAACGCAACCCTACTCCGTCTCCGATATCCAGGGGGTCTTACTTGGGTCTTCCACCGACTCGGTGTCTTCAGTAGTACGGGCCCAATACTACCGACCACACCGTATCAGTATTCGTCCCAAATCTTCCTCCCCAAACCCCGAATAGTGAGTACTCTACTTTGATATGCACTATCTACCTGCACGCTACCAAATATCTCATATCGGCAAACTCCCTAGACTAAGGCATCACAAATCAGGCCACTCTAGTCCTATCATGAATACCTAGTCTTCTAGCATGCATAACAATTCATAATTCATTGCATAACATAACATTGTAAGGTATTCTGGGGATCTTTACCGTTCGGGCGCTGGCTGATCGTACACACTGCTTCTTTCTTATTTACCACTTTACCATTTATAACAGTTGATGCCTTTATTATTTTTAAAAGATTTTCCTCAAATCCTCGGTTTGAGTTCAGTTACACCCGAAGGTACACCCGAATCCCTCAAACCAAGGCTCTGATACCAATTGTAACAATGCAAATTTTCAAACAAAATTTTCATTTAAAATAAAGTGATTTTATTCAACTAAATATAATTATTCCAAGTTTCATATCAAATACAATCATAAAATCCCCAAGATCTCAAAATAACAACAGTGTGTACACATCACGCCGGCGCCTTCCCACGGTCCTCGCTAGTACCTGAAACACATACCTAACAACTGTAAGCATAAATGCTTAGTGAGTTCCCCAGTATACTACTTACACATATACGCCTTTCCAGGCCCTGACCTTCCGGTCTACAACACAACGCCTTCCGGCCCGTAACATAATCGCCTTCCGGCCCATAACATATTGCCTTCCGGCCCATGAACATACATAGCACATAATACATTTATCCTAACACATATAGCACATATATCATATATCATATCCGACCTTTCGGTCACATAACATATTGCCTTCCGGCCCATATAAACATACATAGCACACATAGCAATTACCTTTCCATTTGTAGCACTTAAAACACGTATCATATCCGACCTTCCGGTCACACAGTCAAACCCTTCCGGGTACAGTATAGTGAGAAGACTCACCTCGTGGGTAATGAAAGCTAGCGACTCCTGAAATCACTCGCACTCGATCCGCCGAGCTACAGACTCCCTATAATATCATATATCCCTTATTCATATTTTTATCTTTCAAGACACTGACCCTAAGAAGTCACATGTAGGTCAACTCTGGTCAACGGTCAACTTGACCGGTCTCGACGAGTGCTAAGGCGACTCGGCGAGTCTAGACGTCCTTACCAAATCCTGATGTTCCCTTTCTACTCGTCGAGTATCCCTCTTGACTCGACGAGTTCCTCGTGGAAGAATCGCGGGGCCACCCCGACTCCACTCGCCGAGTCTGAAGAACAGTTCGACGAGTCCCAGTTAATCTCCAAGCTACTCGCCGAGTCTGTTCATCGGACTCGGCGAGTCCATGCCATGCAGTCGATCAAACTGCTTCCTGAGATCAGTATCGTCCTGACCATTCATAGGTCTGGTCCTCCTAAGCTGGTACAACACGAAGGACCTTCATTTAGGTGCTCATGCTACACCCCAAGACTTGTAATTTACCTTTTGACTTAAGGCATAAGGATTCCAATCCAAAACCTCTCTTAATTTCCGAAATACACAGGCATGGGACATTCTGGACCTCTAAAGGTCCTAATACAGGGTTATAATCGTTTGGGGAACAAGGGTAATAATCAATCTAGTCACAAAAGGGTTCCATAAACCCTAAATTCATGCACACATCAACATAGCAGAATATGATCCGAATTATTACCTGAATAATGCACTCTCTGTGTCCCCAATCCTCAGAACTTGATTCCCTTGCTGTTCCTTTAGCCAAACTCTTCTCTTCCTTGCCCAATAACTTCTCCAAGATCACCAATGGCCTTCAATCCTTGCTCTAGATGCCCACAACCGATTTAGGGTTCTTCTCAGTCGCTAAAGACAGACAATGACGGCCTATAAGTCCGTTATATACGTTCCAAAACCGAACGGCTAGGGTTTCCGCTGAACAGCGCAGACTCGCCGAGTCCATAATGGACTCGTCGAGTCCAGTCGCGAACCCGCGACCAAGTCTGTGGTCCTACTCGGCGAGTCTGGCTCCAACTCGCTGAGTCTCCTCCTAAAACCCCAAAAACAGTATTATAACAATACCTGAAATTCCGGGCTGTTACAACAATCCTCCAATTTCGATGCAGACGCTGAAAGTTCGTAGTGATAACCCTCGAATAGGACCAAACCCACTCGTTGGATTCATGAACGTAATAAATAGGATATACCATTCTTGCTAGGATCAGTTCATCATCGTCATTACAAATGACTTACTTATCTACCCTCGTAGTAAGAAGGAAACCAAGGAGAGCAGCTACAACAAACCACGAAAGCATTACGATCAGAGAAGTATTACCCGAAGTTCTCTAGATACGAGTTTTGGAATTGAGGAGTTCAATTCTCAAGACACATCGTTACCAAGGTGGAAATTCATAAGGACCCTTTCAATTGATCAAAACCGTTGAGAAACAGTCAGCACCGCAGGTGTTAGCAGAAACACGCCAAGATTCTGGGTCTCGCTGACCTACCGTCTTAATTCCTTTGGAACTTCTCGAAAAATACGAACCCCCTCCCAACTTTGACCCTAAAGGGAGCAACCCTTGACAGGAAGAGAAGCAAGAGGAAGAAACCTTTAGAACTCCAGTATAACCGACCAAATTCCTCTAGAAACACTCACTCTGGGAAGTTTTAGTACGCTTCGGAAAGCGTGGAAAGCCAATACCCCAAATAATTGTGTCTTCCAAAATTCTTGTCAGAATCAGCCCTGTAACTCACTACTTCAATCTACTCCCGTGAGCTTGGTAAAGTACACTCTACCCAACACGTCCCAAATTTACAAGAAGTATCTATCCGACGAGACTCTTGCAATTCCCCTCGACGAGATCGAGTTCCACAAGAGCCTCACCTTCTTAGAAGAACCATGGTGACCATGGATCGAGGTCAAGCGGATGAAACAACGCCACTTCCCATTAGTGAAAGTTCGCTGGAATACTAACCAAGGACCTAGAGTCACATGGGAGCGCGTGAGTCAGTCGATTAGGAAGTATCCTCACTTCTCGGCTTGATTATTCATGCCTACTCCTTGCCTAAATTCAAATTTCGGGACGAAATTCCCTCTAACGGGGGGATGATGTGACAACTGTCAAATTTCGGTCAAGACAAAGTCAACCGAAGTCAACAAGTCAAACCGTTTGACTCAATTTGCCCTTGGGTACTAGAATTTACATTATGAAACTTCTACATAACTCTCTATTCTAATGAGGAATCATAAAGCAAAAAGTGCGAACACCTAGATCTCCTTAACCTAAAATTGTGGTACGTGCCGAGCCAAACCGATAAAACAATGTTGCATACTCATCGGGAGTGTGTAGGATCCTTCAACAAGGCTTAACAGGGTTTACGAACCATGCATTGCGATGCCGGACACTCACAATTGTGACACATGGAACCTCTCTCAATCGTTTTCACTCTATCTCTCTTTATGTCAAATCTCTCCCAAATCTCTCCAAGTATGTGAAATCTCTCTCAAATATCTCTCTATATTATAAATCTCTCCAAGAATGTCAAATCTCTCCCAAATCCCTCTAAGTATGTGAAATATCTCTCAAATATCTCTTTGTATGAGAAATCTCTCCAAGAATGTCAAATCTCTCCCAAATCTCTCCAAGTATGTGAAATCTCTCTCAAATATCTCTCTGTATGAGAAATCTCTCCAAGAATGTCAAATATCTCCCAAATCTCTCCAAGTATGTGAAAACTCTCGCAAATATCTCTGTGTATGAGAAATCTCTCCAAGAATGTCAAATCTCTCCCAAATCTCTCCAAGTGTGAGAAATCTCTCCCAAATATCTCTCCAAAGTTTCCCGTAACTTTTTAGAATCATTCGGGTCATTCCGGCCCTTAACCGGGTCAAAAACGGCTTAAAACGAGGTAAAAACAAGAAAACGGGACCTTAGGAACCGAAACCCTTCTTAAGGAGCCGAAGCTCCTTAAGGCCGAGACTAGGAACCAAAAAGGCCCCAGGACCGAACAGAGCCTCTGTTGGCCGAAACCGGAGGACCGAATCACTGTAGTTGAGATCGAGCCTCGGTCTTTGTCGCTTCTCACTCTCTGTCGCCTCCTCTGTTCGCTTCTCGTACCTTCTGTCGCTTCTCGCACGTTCAGTCGCTTCCCTCCGCCTCTCTGTCTCTACTCCGCCGCTCTGTCTCTATTCCGCCTCTCTGTCTCTATTCCGCCTCTCTTCCCCTCTCGGTCTCTGCTATCTCTTCTCTCCTCTCTGTCTCTTCCCCTCTCGGTCTCTGCTCTTTCTTTTCTCCTCTCTGTCTCTTCCCTCCTCTCAGTCTCTGCTTCTTTCTCTCCTCTCTGTCTTCTCGCGCCTCTCTGTCTCTTCCCTTCTCGGTCTCTGCTCACTCTTCTCTCCTCTCTGTCTCTTCTCTTCTCTCGGTCTCTCTTCTCCTCTCTCGGTTCCCTCTCTCTCCTTTCTCCCCTCTCGGTGCCTACTCTCCCTCTTCTTCCCTCTCGGTTTCTACCCTCCCTCCTCTCGGTTTCAGCATCAGAAGGCCGAACCTCAGCCATAATTCGGAAATTTGTCACTTTTAACCCATTTTTGATATTTTTAACATTTTAAGCCCCGTTTTTCGTGATTTTAAAGCGGGATTTTCTCTAGAAATTATATTTTAACATAATAAACCCTAAATATTAACATATTTTGATGAAAATCATTATTTAAATAATAAAAATCAAATGGGTGAATTATTAAAGGTGGAGTGTTGACTTTGCCTTATCCAATGTCACAAGCAACCACCCCACACCCACTCTTTGACTAACCACACCTCCCCACCTTACCTAAGTCACTTCAATATCCCTTACACTCAAATTACACTCATTCCCACGTTTTTAGAGCTAGAACAAACATCCTCTCTCCTCATTTCTCTCATTTTCTCTCATTTCACTAGGTATCAAACACCACTTTTCTCTCAAACTTTTTCTCCACCAAACTCGAGATTCAAGGCTGATTATCAAGTGTTCTTCCACATTTGGTAAGCATAATCCATTGTCCTTATGATTATCTCACTTATTTCCACTCAAATCATGGATATCTTACACAAACTCCATCATATTTGTGTTAGAGCTTCGAATCTTCAAGTGATTCTTCAAGTGTTCTTGGCTTGAACACTTCTCTTCTTCAACACTTATCTTCTGAAATCACTCAAGGTGAGTTCATACCCATACATTTTCATGTTTTCTCAAGTTTTTAGGGGGGGGGGGGGGGGGAATACAAGTTAAAACACCAAGAACATAACTAAAATTTTCTAACAGCCTTCATCAGAAAAGTTCAACTCCATTCACAGACTGTTTTGGGCATCTTAAACATTCTTGTGTTCAAAACTGTACAAGGTTCAAATAGTTCAAGTTTTTAGATTTAAAATCACTACTTGCACATCTCCATACGATTTTTCTACAATTTATGGTGATTTTTACAAAACTGCCTATCATTTCAAACAACAATCCGGACCAGTCTGTGATTATGGACTTTTTCACCCAAGTTGGATGTCATAAAAAATCGTGATAAAAATTATGAATAAACTAAACACATTTTTTGAGCTCTCAGAATTTACGGATCTAGTTTTCGACTTCGTATGAATTTTCTATGATTTTTCCAAAACAGTGCAGAATGGCTAAAGTTAGCCAACAGCATGTAAATATCATAACACTTTGTATTATGTTGAGCAAAGTGTATAAACCTAAGTTCTAATTATTGAATGTGTTTCCTTGTTAGTTTGTCATCATGAACTGAAACTAATTCATTCATAATAAATATTGATTATTCATTTTAGAACACGTATATCAAACTATAAAAGTATAGTTTAATAAATTCATAACACTAATACATTTCCATAAAAGAGTTCATACATATTACATACATTTTAGATAAACTATAATAGGTATAGTTTATGATACATCACTCAACACACTCGTACAAAAAGGGTACATTCATACAAAAAAGATTTATATTCACACACATTTCACGTAAACTTGTTAACCTATATTGTGATACTCTCTCTCTCTCTCCCCGTACGTCCGAGTGCGGGATATAATTCCTGGTAGTTATAATCAGAATCTCCTTGAGGGAGAACATGATACTTGTATATTGATCTATATTGGGTTTGACACCCCACACCTTGCTGCTAGCTACAGTGGGACCTGCAGGTCTACGGGTGACAAATGTCATTTTATTTTTCGCGACGCCTGAGAACGTCGTGGCAGGTTCACATAGTCATAGTATGATTATAGCGACTCACATAGGGATATAACAATCCATAAGTTTACGGGATTTTATTTTTAAAACCTAAATGAGTTTTATGTCGATTTAAAATCACTTTTTATCTCTATGAGTAGAGATATTACTGTACACTTTTGGTTTTGGTAGTTACGACTACACATCATTTGAAACCACATTTATACTTTTAAGTATGGTCAATACTTGTTATTTCTCGGTCCTCTAATTTAGGACTACATATATATAAAGTATTAACAAACATGAGAACATACAGAAATTTCATTTAATTCAAACGCGTCCATGTCCATTTAAGCACATAACATTTTCTATTAATAAGAAAGGTTAATTATACATTTTGGTCTTCAGTCATAAGACTACATTACACAAATTTTAAAGAAAATATCGGATTTTCTGGATTCATATTCTAACGCTTTTACAAGGAAAACGATTTACTTTTCTAATGAAATCTCTTATGAATTCACCAACCTTTGTTTTGACACTTTTCAAAACTACTTGTATTCTCAGGAATTCAGTGAAAATAGGAAATCAACAACGTTTTGAGGATGGGACGATAAATCGTTAAGCAGTTCATTATGTATCATAATGTAATTGATGTGAATCATGTAAACATGTGCTTTGATGTAACGTTTTCAATTATATTTGTGTTGGTTGTATTTACTTTGAGCACTATTATACTCATTGTTGTGATACTATACATGAAGTCCTCCACCCCCGGACGTTTCCGCCATCCTTGGTTTGGGGGTGTGACAGAGCATCCAAGGCTGCACGGGAAGTTGCAGCCTCTTGAGGTTCCTATGTCGAAATAGGAGCAGATCGCGACGGATTTCATTACCAAGATGCCGAGGACGGCAAGGGGTTTCGACAGTATATCAGTCATCATAGAATGATTGACCAAGAGTGCTCACTTTCTCGCCATTCGGGAGGGATCCTCAGCCAAGAAGTTAGCTGAGATATACATCCGCGATATTGTCGTGCAACATGGAGTTCCAGTCTCTATTGTCTCGGATTGTGATGTTCGCTTCACCTCTCGATTTTGGCAGAAGTGCCATGAGGAATTGGGCACATGACTGCATCTCAGTACATCTTATCATCCGTAGACGGATGGCTAGAGTGAAGGGACCATACAGATACTTGATGTCATGCTGAGGGCCTGTGTTATCGATTTTGGTGGGAGCTGGGACTCCTACATACCTCTCGTGGAATTCTAATACAATAACAGCTTTCATTCTAGTATAGGTACCCCGCCTTATGAGCTCTTGTATGGAAAGAGATGTCGCACCCCGGTCTGTTAGGGTGAACTGGGTCATATGGTTATGGGTCAGACCGAGGTAGTTCTCCAAACTATTGAGAGGATTTAGCAGATCAGACAGAGACTTCAGACTGCTCAGAGTCGGCAAAAGAGTTACGCTGACCGACGCCAATCGGTGCTGGAGTTCCAGGTTTGAGACTTGGTGCTTTTGAAGGTCCTAACCTGCAAGGATGTGATCCGTTTCAGGAAGAGGGGAAAAACAGGTCCCCATTTTATTGTACCCTTTTGAGTGATAGCCAGAGTTGGCAAGGTAGTCTATAGACATGATCTTCCGAAAGAACTCAGTTAGATACACAACACCTTTCACGTTTCCCAATTGCGGAAGTGCATTTTGGATGACGATGCACTGGTATCTCTAGATGTTGTTCAGGTTGATGAGCACCTGAACTACGTGGAGCAGCCGGTGTCTATCTTAGGAAGGAAAATGAAAATTTTGCGTAGCAAGGAAATACCGCTAGTCAAGGTGTTGTGGCGGCACCGTAAGGGATCCAATTGCACTTGGGAGCCAGAGTCTGAAATGAGGGAGCACTACCCAGATCTTTTCGCAACATCCAACTTCGAGGACGAAGTCTATCTCAAATGGGGGAGAGTTGTAACGCCCCAAACCTAGCAGGTATATTTCAAAACCTGCCTTCTTTTGATTATTGTCTTTGATAGTCCTCAGGGAAGTTATGTTGAGTCCCGGGGAGTATAGGGGCTAAAGTTGAAACTTTAGGCCAATGAGGGAGTACGTTAAGCGTACATAAGAGTACATTGGGCGTACTAGGAACGCCCTGGTACGCTAGGCGTAAGCTTATGTACACTGGGCGTACTCGCGTTAGCGAAAAACCCTAATGTTCCAGGTTGGGACTATATAAACACCCTTATGGCTCATTCTTTTTCCTTACCTCGGCCTCCATACCCCAGAGAATGCCCCAAAACCCTAGTTTGTTTGTGAAGAGTGACTTAGTGTGCATCTTGAGCTTTGGAGAGTGGAGTTATTTCACAAAGAAGCTAGAGGAGGGAAGCAAGGCCTTAGATCTAAAGTTAGGTTATACCATTAGAGCTCCAGAAGGTAAAAAGATTGAAACTTTATGCTTAATTCCTTTACATCTAGACATTTTAGCTTTATGAAGGTCATATGGTCCCTAGATTTCCCAAGATGATGCATGTGAAGTCCTAGACAAAACAAGTTGTCCTTTCAGACGTTTTGAGAGCCCTAAGTGATAAAAATCGGTCCTTTTTAGCTAAACTGGATCCATGCATGTGATAAGAAGGTCTTAATGGGTTAAGACTATGAGTTAAGGACTCTTTTGACGTCCAAAGTGATAATGCCTGAAACTTTATGATTCTATGGCATATTTGGTCGATGATCTATAATATGCTTTCAAGAGCTCAACCCATTAAGCACTTATTAAGATCTTGGTAAAGCCTGTGTACGCCCCACGTAAGATGTGTACGCCCATCGTACGTGGTCAGTAGTCACAATGATGGTTAACGAAGAACTACGCTATGCCTAGCGTAACTGGGAGCTATGCCCCGCGTACGCTCCATGTTGGACTTTTAGCTTGTGGGCTTAATGCCTTGGGACGGTTATGGGTCAATTGGATTTAAACCCTTAATGGGCTATCGATATAGTACTGTTTGGGCCAAGTTGGACTTGTAGGTTTTTTGTAAGCCCAATAGAATGATGGGCCCAATTTAATAAATTGGGCCAAATTTGTATTCTTTATCTCTCAGTCGAGGGTCGCGGGCATAGCAGTTGTAGACTCTCAGTTTAGTTCTACACTATTACTAGGTGAGTTCTCCTCACTATACCAACAAGATCTAAGACACTAGGTCGGTCCCTTGGGATTTTATCCCGGAGTTAGTATGTGTTTCATATTCATGATCAGTTGGATTAGTATCTTGATGGATAGAATGATGCCATGTTTAGTAGTTAGTATGATCTGTGCCTATTGTGTGATTATGTACTATTTATATGTCGACATACATGGATGGGTTGGGTTGAGGCAGTGTCCTGCTTTGTGCGGTTGAGTTCGACATACTCGGGGCAGTCCGGATAGGATGTAGGCCCGTAGGAGGCGGTCCAATCATGCCGAAGGCCTGGCGAGCGGTCCGAATAGGCTATAGGCTCGTACGAGGTGGTCCAGTCATGCTTAAGGCTCGGGAGTAGTCCAGATAGGCTGTAGGCCCATAGGAGGCGATCCAGTCATGCTGAAGGCTCATTATGCATGTTGTTTGTTATTATTGTCATTACCTTTATTATTGGTTGCTAGAGGTTGGTATTTTGGGGGTAACTCACTAATCCTTTGAGCTTACATTTTATTGAGTATTGT
The DNA here is from genome assembly GCF_052625555.1 of Lactuca saligna. Lineage (NCBI taxonomy): Eukaryota > Viridiplantae > Streptophyta > Magnoliopsida > Asterales > Asteraceae > Lactuca > Lactuca saligna. The sequence continues at coordinate 165,099,459 of NC_136422.1, read as the reverse complement.
TTCAGATACATCAACTGACCAGGGCAAGGCGAAGGCGTGACGTACACATCCCCATTTTTTATGATTTTGGATTTTTGGGAACTCTGATATGAAAACATTTTGAAAGTGATTAGAACTTGTTGATGTTTGAATAACTTTTATTTGTGTAAAAATGGTTTTTTTGGAAAGTTTAAATTTCTTTGAAAATTTTTGGGTTGTTACACTTTGACTGCTTTGAGATGTTATTCCTTGGGATTGGCTTGAAAGCGTGCGCATAGACACGTTGAAAACATGATGTCTGGTCGACTAGTTGTAAGATACAGTAATGAGCCAATCATTCCTCTGTAGTGCTTCTGATCTATATATTTTCCATCAAGGTCTGAATCAACTTTGTAGGAAGTAGACATTGGTGTCTTTGCAGTTGCTGCATTGTCCATGGAGTATCTCTTCAACATATTTTTGATGTACTTCTCTTGACCAATAAAAATTACCTTAGGAGATTGAGGAACTTGTAGACCTAGTAAGGAGTTGAGCTCACCCATCATACTCATTCTAAATTTGCTTTTCATCAACTAAACAAACTCATCACTAAGGTCCTTGCTGATTGAACCGAATATGATGTCATCAATCTAGATTTACACGATGATCAGATGGTGGTTGCGGATTTTCCTAAAGAGAGTGGGATCAATAGAATCTCTTTGAAATTTGGAATCTTCTAAGAACTTGGACAATGTTCCATACCATGCTATTGGGGCTTGCTTCAATCCATAGACAACCTTTTGAAGCTTATAGCAATGCTTGGGGAACTTTGGATCTTTGAATCCAGAAGGTTGTTGAACATAGTCATCCCTATCGATTTCTTCGTTTACAATGCACACTGCACTTCCATTTGGTAGAACTTAAAATTCTTTTGTGCAACAAATGCCTAGAAAATCCTAATGCCTTTTATTCTTGCAACATGTGAAAAGGTTGATCATACTCTATGCCATTTTGTTGCGAGTAACCTTGGACAACCAGTCTGGCTTTGTTCCTGATGATAACTCCATCTTCATCACTTTTGTTCCTATAGACCTATCTTGAACCAACAATTAATACTCCTTCTGGTGTTGACACTAAGTCCCACACGTTGTTGCGTTCAAATTCAACTAACTCTTCTTGCATTGCTTTTACCCAAGTTGCATCTTGTAGAACCTTTTTGATTCCTTTAGGCTCTATCATGGATAGACATTCAGTCTTGGTTGCTGAATGAATCACTACTTTAGAATCTAGATCACCTGTGATTTGCTCGGATGGATGATCCTTTGTCCATTTTGTGAGGTGAGCTTCCTTATGGATTTGAGGAGCTCAAACTACCTCATATTGTTCTCTTGGACGAAAAGGGTAGTCAGAAGTGAATGTTCCTTCAAAAATATCGTCTTGGAAGAGTCCAAAACTACCTGAAGCAGGTGGTTCCCCCTCAACTGTTGCATGCTTGAATTCAACAGATGGAGTGGATGTAAAGGAACTTGAGGGACTAGAACCATTCGAGTGGGGTTCCCTTGAAACCATGGACTAGATCGTTGGGAGGATTATAAAGTTCCTTTTAGAATGGAACCATGTAAAGATGGTTCCCCCTCGAAAGATGTAGTGACTGGCGTTATAACTGGTCCAAATTGATGATGGGAGGTTGGAGTAGAAGGTTCAGAAGATGTTGAAGAACTTTTAGGGATAGAGTTATTCGAAGATGGTTCCCCCTCAACCGAAGATGTAGTGAAACTTGAGACTTTTGATGGTTGATGGGGTTGAGAGACATGAAGAGAAGCTATTTTTGTGAGCTTTTATGATTGTAGGGCACAAAGTTGAGTTGGAAAGATGAAATCAAAATCTAATTCAATAACATGGACTGGAGTGTAACCATTAGTAGGTGATGGCTGGTTCATTTTATCAAATGGTACTACCATTTGAGGACCAAAGTGGTTTGGATCCAGAACCCTTTCACAACCTTCATCAAAAGTGACATCACTGCTTTCCTCTATCACCTTGGTTCTTTTGGTTAGAACTCTATAGGCTACATCATGAAGGAAATATCCAAGAAAGATACCTTCATCAGCCTTGGGTGCAAATTTCCCTAGTTGATCACTATTGTTCTTGATGTAGCAACGACAGCGAAAGATGTGAAATAATTTGACATTGTGCTTCCTCATGTTCATTGCCTCGTAGGGAGTGACTTCAAGTCTATTGTTGATTAGGGATCTATTTTGAGTGAAACAAGTGGTTGTTGTGACTTCAGCCCATAATTATTGTGGTAGGTTTTTGAAGATCATCGTGCATCAAGCGGCTTCAGATACTGTCCGATTCTTCCTTTCAACTATATTATTATGTTGTGGAGTGTACGGTACAGAAAAGTTATGCTCGATGACTTTGGATACAATAAAGCTATCAAAAGCGTTGTTCTTGAATTCATCACCATTGTCACTTCTCATTCTTCTAAGTGGCTTGCCTATGCTAACTTCTATGTAGAGAATGTAACAACGCAAATTTTCAAATAAAATTTTCATTTAAAATAAAGTAGTTTCATTCAAGCAATAATATTTATTTCATGTTTCATATCAAATACATATATAAAATCCCCAAGATCTCAAATAGCAGCAGTGTGGATGCATCATGCTGGCGCCTTCCCACGGTCCTCGCTAGTACCTGAAACACATACATAACAACTTGTAAGCATAAATGCTTAGTGAGTTCCCCAGTATACGACTTACACACATACGCCTTTCCAGGCCCTGACCTTCCGGTCCACAATACATTGCCTTCCGGCCGGTAACATAATCGCCTTCCGGCCCATAACATATTGCCTTCCGGCCCGTATCATATTGCCTTCCGGCCCATAGTATATTGCCTTCCGGCCCATAACATTTACAACACATAATACATTTAATATAATACTCATAGCACATACATCATACATCATACCTGACCTTTCTGTCACATAACATATCGCCTTCCGGCCCGTATACACATACATATCATGCATAGCATCTACCTTTCTATTTATAGCATAATTAACACATATCATATACGACCTTCCAGTCTCACAGTCATCCCCTATCGGGTGAAGTATAGTGAGAAGACTCACCTCCTAGTATGTAAAATATAAACTCTTCAAAACCACTCGCACTCGGCCCGCCGATCTGCAGTCTCCCTATAATACCATATACCCTTATTAATAATCTTATCAAACAAGACAACTGACCCTACGAAATTACATGCAGGTCAACTCTGGTCAACGGTCAACTTGACCAGACTCGTCGAGTGCAAAGGCGACTCGACGAGTCTAGACGTCCTCCCCAACTTCCCTGTTGTTCCCCTTTCTACTCGTCGAGTATCCCTCCTGACTCGACGAGATCCTCGTGGAAGAATCGCGGGGCCACCCCGACTCCACTCGCCGAGTCTGAAGAACAAATCGACGAGTTCCAATAAATCCTCAAGCTACTCGCCGAGTTTGAAGAACAACTCGGCGAGTCCCAGTAAATCTTCAAGCTACTCGCCGAGTCTGATCATTGGACTCGGCGAGTCCATGCCATGCAGTCGATCATCTGCCTCCTGAAATACGCATGGTCCCGAGACATGCAATCATGGGACTTTCTGGACCTCTAAGCATCCTATTACTGGGGTATAAACGATTGGGTAACAACATAATAATCTATCTAATCCCCAAATGGGTCTCATAAACCCTAGATTCGTGTACACCACCAAAACAACAGAAATGGTCCGAGTATTACCTGAAAAACGTGTTCTCTGTGTCCCCAACCTTCAGAACTCAATCCTCTTGATCTTCCTTTGACCAAAACCTTGCCTCTTCTTGCCTAACAATCTCCTCAAGGTCCCAATAGCCTTTCCTTCTCCTCTAGTCGTCCACAGATGCTTAGGTTCTTCACAATCGGCCAAAAAAACGTACAATGACGGCCTAAGAGGCATTATATACGTTCCAAACTAAACGGCTAGGGTTTCTGCTGAACAGCGTCGACTCGCCGAGTCCATATCTGGACTCGTCGAGTCCAGTCGCGCATCCGCGACCAAGCCTGTGGTCCTACTCGGCGAGTCAGGCACCAACTCGCCGAGTCCCTTCCTAAAATGTCCCAAAAATAGTTTTAAAACAATACCTGAAATTCCGGGCTGTTACAACTCTCCCCCACTAGAACTAGACTTCGCCCTCGAAGTCTCACTCCGCGAATAACTCCGGATGTTGCTCCCGCATTTCACGTTCCGGCTCCCAAGTCATCTCCGATCCCTTCCGGTGTTGCCACTGAACCAACACCAGAGGTACCTCCTTGTTCCGCAGAACCTTGATCTTCCGATCGCTGATAGCTACCGGTCTCTCGGCGTAATTCAGGCTCGCATCCACCTGAATGTCCTCTAACGGAACCACTGCCGATTCATCGGCTATACACTTCCTCAACTGTGATACGTGAAAGGTATTATCAATCTGTCCCAACTCTGCTTGCAATTCTAGCCGATAAGCTACCCGACCTGCTCTTGTAATTACCCGAAATGGACCTATGAACCGGGGCCCTAATTTGCCCCTCTTTCTGAACCGGATCACTCCCTTCCAGGGAGAAACCTTCAGGAGAACGAAGTCGCCAACCTGGAATTCTAGCTCGGACCGGCGTCTATCAGCATTACTCTTCTGTCGGCTCTGGGCGGTCAATAACCTCTGCCTAACCTGCTGAATCTGCTCGGTCGTCTGAAGTACGATCTCTGTACTGCCCATCACTCTCTGTCCCACCTCTCCCCAGCAAATGGGAGTCCGACACCTCCTACCATACAACAACTCAAAAGGTAGCATACCAATGCTCGAATGATGGCTGTTGTTGTAGGAAAACTCAGCCAAAGGCAAATGCGCATCCCAGCTACCCCCGAAGTCTAACACACACGCTCTAAGCATGTCTTCCAATGTCTGAATCGTCCGCTCGCTCTGACCGTCTGTCTGGGGATGGTATGCGGTACTAAAATGCAGTTTAGTACCCAGCTCCTCATGGAATTTCTTACAGAACCTGGAAGTGAAGCGTACATCACGGTCTGAAATAATCGAGATCGGCACTCCATGCCGAGATACTATCTCTCTCACGTATAACTCCGCCAACTTCTCTGCTGATGAACTCTCGCTAATGGCAAGGAAGTGTGCACTCTTCGTCAACCTATCCACAATCACCCAAATTGCATCGACTCCTCTGGTAGTTCTCGGCAATTTGGTGATGAAATCCATCGTAATCTGTTCCCACTTCCACTCAGGAATCTCCAAGGGCTGCAACTTACCATGCGGTCTCTGGTGCTCGGCCTTAACCCTACGGCAGGTCAAACACCTCTCAACGAACCAAGCGACGTCTCTCTTCATGCAAGGCCACCAATATTCCTTTCTCAAGTCCAAATACATCTTCGTAGCACCGGGATGGATCGAGAATTTCGATCTATGAGCCTCCTCCATCAAAGTAGCACACGTACCGCCCACGAATGGTACCCAAATCCGACCCTGAAACGTCAGAAGTCCTCGTCCATCCTTAACGAACTCCGAAACTAACCCAGCGACCCGCTCTTTCTTCTGTATTTCGGATCTCACAACCTCGGCCTGTGCCCCCCGAATAGCATCTAATACCGGATCCATCACCGTCAGTCTCAGACATACATCTCGCAATGGAGTGCTCTCCGCCCTACAACTCAATGCATCGGCTACCACATTAGCCTTGCCTGGGTGGTATAGGATCTCACAGTCATAATCCTTAACCACGTCCAACCATCTCCTCTGACGCATATTTAGGTTGGGTTGATCCATCAAATACTTCAAACTCTTATGGTTCGTGTATATAGTACAACGAACCCCGTACAGGTAGTGACGCCAAATTTTGAGAGCGAACACTACTGTCCCCAACTCTAAGTCATGCGTGGGATACCTCGCCTCATGAGGCTTTAGCTGCCTCGATGCATAAGCTATCACATGGCCCCTCTGCATCAACACTGCACCCAGTCCCGAAATCGACGCATCGCAATATACGACAAAATCCTCCATCCCTTTCGGGAGAGCTAATACCGGGGCTTCGCATAGTCTCTGACGAAGTGTCTCGAAGGAAGTCTGCTGCTCGGGTCCCCATGAGAATGTAACACCCTTCCGGGTCAACCTGGTGAGCGGTACCGCGATCTTGGAGAAGTCCCTAATAAACCTCCGATAGTACCCCGCCAACCCAAGGAAACTCCTGATCTCGGAAGGTGACTTCGGTGCCTCCCAACTCATCACTGCTTCCACTTTGGCCGGATCGACCAATATCCCTGCTTGATTAACAACATGTCCAAGAAATTGGACCTCCCGCAACCAGAAGTCACATTTGGAGAATTTTGCATATAGCTTCTCCGACCTCAGTACCTCAAGGACCTCCCTCAAATGTCCCTCATGCTGCTCTCTAGTTCGCGAATACACTAGGATGTCTTCGATAAATACGATCACAGACCGATCCAGCATCGGCCTGCATACCCTGTTCATGAGGTCCATGAACACTGCCGGGGCATTGGTGAGCCCGAAAGGCATCACCACGAACTCGTAATGCCCATACCGCGTCCTAAACGCTGTCTTCTGGACGTCCTCATCCCGTGCTTTTACCTGATGGTACCCTGATCTCAAATCGATCTTGGAAAAACAAGATGCCCCTTGCAACTGATCGAATAGATCATCGATCCTCGGTAACGGATAGCGGTTCTTGACCGTCACCTTGTTCAACTCCCGGTAATCAATACACATCCGGTGTGAACCATCCTTCTTCTTGATGAACAGAATCGGTGCTCCCCACGGCGAGCTACTCGGCCGAATAAATCCCTTCCCCAGCAACTCCTGGAGTTGCGAGGACAGCTCTTGCATCTCCGGAGGTGCAAGACGATAAGGCACCTTCGCAATAGGCGCAGCCCCCGGAACCAGATCGATACCAAACTCTACTTGCCTCGTAGGAGGTACTCCCGGCAAATCCTTGGGAAAAACATCTGGAAACTCGCGCACCACTGGAACCTCCTCCACTGTCCTCGGTCTCTCGGAAGTCTCCCGCGTATCCATCACATACGCCACAAAACCTCTACATCCCTGCTGTAGGCATTGCCTCGCCCTAGCGGCCGAACAAAAAGCTGATCCCGAACGGGTACCCTCGCCGTATACCGTAAGAACTCCCCCACTAGGGTCTCGCATAGTCACCAACTGACGCTCGCAGTTGATGACGACGCTAAATCGGCTCAACCAGTCCATGCCCACGATGACACAGACATCCCCCATCGCAATAGGAATTAGGTCAATCGGAAACGCAACCCCGAAAATCTCTAGCACGCATCCCCGAAGAACCTCCGTGGCACAAACCACCCTCTCGGCCGCAATAGAAACGCTCAGAGGCCGACTTAACGACTCACGACTAACGCCGATATGCTGACTAAAAGCTAACGATACAAAGGATCTACTCGCACCCGAATCAAATAACACTAGAGCAGGCATAGAGTTCAAAAGAAAAGTACCTACACATACATCAACATAAGCATAACATTTCGACTTTAAAGTAAATACGTGAATGATAGCATACCTGCCACAACATCGGGCGCAGCGCGGACCTCCTCTGCAGTCAGCTGAAAGGCTCTCCCGCGAGCCCTCGGGGCCTCGACCTTCGCCGGTCGGGTCTCAGTAGTCCTGGTAGTATGTGTAGATCCCTGACAAAGCTGCGGGCACTCGGCCTTCCGATGGCCTGTCTGGTTGCAGTGAAAGCAAACCATAAACCCCTTAGGGCAATCCCTGGCAATGTGTCCCTCCTTGCCACACTTGTAGCAACCACCAGCTCGACACGCTCCCTCATGACCCTTGCCGCACTTCGCGCAAGTGCAGCCCTTCGGACCTCCCATCCTCGAATCAGCGGACTTGGTCCGCTTGGCTGCCAGCTGAAACTGAGCCGGTCGCCAGTCCTCCCGCCGAGACTCGGCCTCCTCCTTGGCCTGGGTCTCTAATTCGATCTCGCGCTTCTTGGCGTTCGCCTGAAGCTCAGTAAAAGTACGATAGGTGGACTTTGACACAAACTCCCGGATATCCCTCCTCAACACGCCCAAGTACCGGCTCATCTGTGACTGCTCTGTAGACACCGGCTCGGGGTAGAACATCGCCCTCTCGTGAAACTTCCGTGTGACCACCGCAACGGAATCAGTACCCTGCTTAAGGGTCAAGAACTCCTGAATCAATCGTTCTCTCTCCACTGGGGGAACGTACTCATCCCTGAACATCTCAGTAAACCTCTCCCATGTCACCGCTGAAATCTCCGCCAGAGTGAAGTTCGCCGTTACGAACTTCCACCAATCCTCCGCTCCCAGACGGAGCTGGTTCAAGGCGAACCGTACCCTCAGGTGCTTCGGGCATGAGCATGTATAGAAGCACCCCTCAATGTCGGAGATCCACCTCATCACCGCAATCGGATCCTGCGTCCCATCGAACTCAGGGGGTTTCGTGTTGCTGAATTCCCGGAATAGCAACGAATCACCCCCTTGCGGCCTAGCAGCGGCCACAGCTGCGGTAGCGGCAGTGACTGCAGCTTCAGTCAGTGTGGCGTACCGCTCCTCAAACTCCTCCATCAGGGTGGTCTTAATGGACCCAAACATCTCCGGGATCTCAGCCCGAACCGCCGCAGCTACCTCCTCCTGAATCATCTGACGAATCTCCTCGTCACTCATACTGCTCGAACTCGCTCCGTGGCGTGTGATAACCATAATGTCTCTGAAATATAACATAAGATTATCAGAGACTCCATCAAGTACTGTTGCACTCGATAACGCAACCCTACTCAGTCTCCGACATCCAGGGATTCTTACTTGGGTCGCCCACCGACCCGGTGTCTTCGGTAGTACGGGCCCAATACTACCAACCACACCGTATCAGCATTCGTCCCAAATCTTCCTCCCTGAACCTCGAATAGTGAGTACTCTACTTCTAATATGCACTACCTACCTGCACGCTATCAAATATCGCATATAAGCAAACTCCCTAGACTAAGGCATCACAAAACAGGCCACTCTAGTCCTATCGGGAATACCTAGTCTTCTAGCATGCATAACAATTCATAATTCGGTGCATAACATAACATTGTAAGGTATTCTGGGGATCTTTACCGTTCGGGCGCTGGCTGATCGTACACACTGTGTCTTTCTTGTTTACCACTTTACCATTTATAAAAGTTTATGTATTTATTATTTTTAAAAGATTTTTCCTCAAATCCTCGGTTTGAGTTCAGTTACACCCGAAGGTACACCCGAATCCCTCAAACCAAGGCTCTGATACCAATTGTAACAACGCAAATTTTCAAATAAAATTTTCATTTAAAATAAAGTAGTTTCATTCAACCAATAATATTTATTTCATGTTTCATATCAAATACATATATAAAATCCCCAAGATCTCAAATAGCAGCAGTGTGTATGCATCATGCCGGCGCCTTCCCACGGTCCTCGCTAGTACCTGAAACACATACATAACAACTTGTAAGCATAAATGCTTAGTGAGTTCCCCAGTATACGACTTACACACATACGCCTTTCCAGGCCCTGACCTTCCGGTCCACAATACATTGCCTTCCGGCCGGTAACATAATCGCCTTCCGGCCCATAACATATTGCCTTCCGGCCCGTATCATATTGCCTTCCGGCCCATAGTATATTGCCTTCCGGCCCATAACATTTACAACACATAATACATTTAATATAATACACATAGCACATACATCATACATCATACCTGACCTTTCTGTCACATAACATATCGCCTTCCGGCCCGTATAAACATACATATCATGCATAGCATCTACCTTTCTATTTATAGCATAATTAACACATATCATATACGACCTTCCGGTCTCACAGTCATCCCCTTTCGGGTGAAGTATAGTGAGAAGACTCACCTCGTAGTATGTAAACTATAAACTCTTGAAACCACTCGCACTCGGCCCGCCGATCTGCAGTCTCCCTATAATACCATATACCCTTATTAATAATCTTATCAAACAAGACAACTGACCCTACGAAATTACATGCAGGTCAACGGTCAACTTGACCGGACTCGTCGAGTGCAAAGGCGACTCGACGAGTCTAGACGTCCTCCCCAACTTACCTGTTGTTCCCCTTTCTACTCGTCGAGTATCCCTCCTGACTCGACGAGATCCTCGTGGAAGAATCGCGGGGCCACCCCGACTCCACTCGTCGAGTCTGAAGAACAACTCAACGAGTTCCAATAAATCCTCAAGATACTCGCCGAGTCTGAAGAACAACTCGACGAGTCCCAGTAAATCTTCAAGCTACTCGCCGAGTCTGATCATTGGACTCGGCGAGTCCATGCCATGCAGTCGATCATCTGCCTCCTGAAATACGCAGGGTCCCGAGACATGCAATCATGGGACTTTCTGGACCTCTAAGCATCCTATTACTGGGGTATAAACGATTGGGTAACAACATAATAATCTATCTAATCCCCAAATGGGTCTCATAAACCCTAGATTCGTGTACACCACCAAAACAACAGAAATGGTCCGAGTATTACCTGAAAAACGTGTTCTCTGTGTCCCCAACCTTCAGAACTCAATCCTCTTGATCTTCCTTTGACTAAAACCTTGCCTCTTCTTGCCTAACAATCTCCTCAAGGTCCCAATAGCCTTCCCTTCTCCTCTAGTCGTCCACAGATGCTTAGGTTCTTCACAATCGGCCAAAAAAACGTACAATGACGGCCTAAGAGGCATTATATACGTTCCAAACTAAACGGCTAGGGTTTCTGCTGAACAGCGTCGACTCGCCGAGTCCATATCTGGACTCGTCGAGTCCATATCTGGACTCGTCGAGTCCAGTCGCGCATCCGCGACCAAGCCTGTGGTCCTACTCGGCGAGTCAGGCACCAACTCGCCGAGTCCCTTCCTAAAATGTCCCAAAAATAGTTTTAAAACAATACCTGAAATTCCGGGCTGTTACAGAGAATAAAGTTGATTAGCTCATTTGTGGTTTCAGATTTTTTTGCAGAAAGTACAACCAAGTGAATTTGGTATGGTCCTCCACAATCACAATAATGTATTTCTTACCACTTAAGCTAGGAACCATAGTGTGACGACACAGATCAATATGTATAAGTTGAAGAGGTTCAAATACACTGTGTTATGTTGTACTTTTGTGAGGAGATTTGGAATTTTTTCCTTGTTCATAGGCAACACAAAGTATATCATTTTCAAGTTTTAACAATGGTAGTCCTCTCACAAGATCTTTTCCAATGAGTTTGTTGATATAACCAAAGTTAAGGTGCGAGACTTTTCTATGCCACAACAAACTCATATCAGAGGTAGGTTTGGAAAGAAGTCAAATATAAGGAGTTCCCTCAATTAGTTCAATATCAAGAGGATACATGTTTCCATTTAGTGGAGAATCAACTAGGATGCGCTTGTTAGTATCCATAATCAAACTCTTAGTTTTGGTGAACAAAACCTCATGATCATTGTCACACAATTGTGCACCACTAATAAAGTTATGGTTAAGACCGTCTACATATGCTACACACTTAACGGTAAAGTTCCCGTTTAATATGTTTCCATATCCCATAACTTCTCCCTTGATGTTGTTTCCAAAAATAACATACTAACTAGGCATTGTGATCTTGAAATCTATGAGATATCCTTTGTGTCTGGTTATATCCCTGGAACATCCACTAACAATATACCATGTATCATCATGTGGTACGCCGACACAAAAAGCCTACAATTAGAGACAAGGTTTAGTTACCCATGTTTGTTTGGGTCATGGCATGTTAGCTTCCTTTGGTCTTGAGGGAGTTAGGATAGTCTTTTCATGTTTTGCATTAACCTCTTTGGGTTTTGCTTGGATTTTAGTGACCTTGGTTTTTGTTTTCTTAGGGGTCTTCTTTTGAGGTTTGGTTTGTGGGAAGAATGGAGAGTTGATGAACTGAGTAGGAATTCCTAGAGAAGGAAATCCATAGTTCACAGGCATTCCAAATTGATCAAATAAGGGAAACTAGGTATTGCCCCCGAATTGATTGATCATTGGAAACCTAGAGTTTCTCCCAAACATGTGATTCCCTCCTATAGATTGAGAAAAATCACAGTATGAACCAAGAATAGAATTCATAGGTTAATTATTATTCTGATACATGAAAGGGTTGGTTTGAACAGGTCTTGTTCTCATCATTTCAGACAAATCAGGAAGATTGTTAGGTATGAAATTATTCTGATGGTGAATTCCACTTTGGTTTGGGAATCCAGAATTTGAGAAACCATGATTCGAAGGAGACGTTCTCTGGGGCCTTGAAGTTTTGTGAGGACTGGTATGTCAGGTATTCCCTTGGCTTGGCTTAGGCTTAGGTATTCTCTTGGACTTCTTATCCTTGTTATTATTTGTAGTCTTAAGCACTTTGGGTTTTGAAGGATGGACTATAGTTGGACTTTGTTCTTTAGAGGCTTCAGTTTTCTCTTTTCCCTTGTCTTTAGAGACATTTTTTGGATATACAATTGTCGCCTGTTCTTTAGGACTGGGTGAAGAGGTTTTGATTGGAACAAAAGGTCTCTTGAGTATTTTCAACAACAGTTTTCTCATTACTCGTAGTCTTCAAGGTGTCATCCTTGTTGACTGGAATTGGAGATTTCCCAGTCTGTTATTTCTTAGAATATTTACATCCTAATTCCTTTATTCCAGAGACAAAAGCATTAAGAGATTGAAATGTTTCTTGACTGAGGAATTTGATGGGTTCAGTATTGGAATATCCTCTTGGCTCATATAATTTGGGCTATTTATCACTAGATTTAGAGTCATGGATATTTTATTTTTTAAAAGTGGCATCTTCTTAATTGAAACTTTCCATGGTGGGACATTCAAGAGAGAATTATACTAGAGAGTTAGACTTAGTGTCCAAGTCAGGAAGATCATGGGATGATGTGACTTTCAATGGGATGATTGAGGGTGAAGTGGCAATTACATCAGGACTGCAAGTTACCACCTATTCATGATCCTCCTTGTCTCCAGTGAAGCGACTTGGATTGCATGCTAATAAATTTGGTTAAGTATTGAGATTCATGGTTTCCTTGTTTGTTTCATCGCAACCAATACCATATTTGATCCATGATTGTTTTGGTCCCTTAAGAATAGCATGCAAGTTATGTTCAAGAAGGGTTTTGGATGCCTTATAACTATATATTGTTGTATTGATTTGGACGTACATCTCACAATTTTCTTTTGCAATAATGTCACGTCGATTCAATACAATTTCATATTGTTCACCTGACGTAAGATGTGCCTTAGTTTTGATTGCGAGGTCATTTTCTAACTTATCAATACGAGATCTTAGTTCTTCAAGTCTGAATTGAGTGTCGGTCAGTTCATCTTTGTAGTAACTGACACGATATTCAACATTGATGACATATTCTTTGATTATTTCAGATATATTGTCAATGTCATCATGAAAAGGCTCAATAGGTAAATGATTATCATGAAGCATATAGCGTACCTTTTCAACAACTTTTTTATGGAGAGGAAAAGGCTCTGTGTCATCATCGGCCATGAAGCAGGAGTAGTTCTTGTAGGCGTCAGTTTCTTCTGCTTGATACACTTCATTATCTGTTTCCCATATTTCCACATTTGGAGTTTCCATAACAATGAAGGCTTTGTCTTTTGACTTCTTCTTGATCTGCTCTGCTTTTTTTAAGGTAGTATGATTCGTCTTTGACCTTCTTGATTTCATTTCGCAGTCCTTGGAAAAATGATTTTCACGTTGACAATTGTGGCACCTGATTACTTCATTATCTTCATAGGACTTCAAGTTGTTATTTTGAACCCTTGTGTTCATCCTTTGAGAATTGTAACTTTCAGAATTTGAATTCTGAGAGTTGAAGCTTGGTTGACTGTTGCTTCCTCCTTGGAAGTTACAAGGGTTTTGATGATAATGTTGGGGTTGCTGATAATTTTGTGCTCTAAAGTTCCTAGTTGGCTTGCTCACAAACTTCTTGAAGTTTGGATTGAACTTGGTGAGGAGTGCGAAGCATTATTCATACTGCTTTTCCTCATTGATTTGAGGAGATTCCATTGTGGTTCCAATGAAAGCTTGATGATTATCTATCTACCCATTTGCGATATGAAGAGGTTGTTGACTTGACATGTACGGATTCTGGTTGTACTGTTGAGACATACTAGAACTTTGATAAGGATATGCTCCATATCCTTGGTTGGAAAATTGATCAGCAAAGTGGTTTGGGATTGGATTATGATGTGCAATCAAGTTTTGAGAATGATTTTCCATGGGTGTTGAATTTCCTACAGAAAGTCCTTCATTATCAATGAGAGTTGCTTGTGCTAGCTTGTTGGCCTTTGGCTCATGTTGTTACAGTTCAGCATAATATCCCATTTTGGAGATAGACAATTCAATAATTTCAGATTGAAATCCTTTTGCGATCTTTCTCCTTTGAGTTTCTTCACCCTATTGACAACAATGTTGTACCTAGAATATGCATCAAATAGAGTTTCATGAGGTAACATCTTGAAGTTGTCCATGTCTAACAATGCAACTTTCTTCCTGTTTGCAAGGATCTTATCAATTCCCTCAAATTGTTTCTTGAGTGCCTTCCAAACGTTGAAGGTTGAACTCTTGTCCTCATCAGGAAGTTGCTCATAGATATTATAAGGAATTCTAGATAAGAGTTCTCGCATTGCCTTAGCCTCAAATTTCTTGATTTTTCTATCATGAAGTTGAACAACAGAGGAAACAAATCCAGAGATAAATTTGGAGGTTTTAGGAGAGACATCGGCTTCAAGAGCTCTAATGTCCTTCAAAACTTCTGGAGTATGTTTCCCAGGGGAGATGAAGGTCCAGATGTAAGATTCATGACCATCTAGGCAGTACTTCATGCGATCTACCTATGAAGTGTATTTACTAGGCACAAGGATACGTGCACGATTTCCTACACCAAGACTGATTGCAATAGAAACTGAATAGAGAACATTTTGGTTTTGATTCACACTTGCCATTAAGAATACATGATGGTCATGAATCTTAAAAAAATGTTTTAAGTCTCAAAAAAATGTGATCTGCCCATGAACATTTTGGTTTTGAAACTTAAAAAAAATGTTTTCTGTGAAAAGTTTTCTAAGTCTCAAAGTCGATCACTCGAGCTTTGATACCAAATGAAGAAACGAGAAAAATTCAGTAAACCTAAACTAGAATAGTCCAAGTGTTGAAAATACTGAAACAAAGTTTCAGAATCGTCGAGTGGCAAGTGGTGCAAAAAATAAAGAGTTGTGAATCAATCAAATTAATAGTAAAATGTTTTTTAGACTTAAGATCAATGATTCAAATGTGTCTAATATTCATGAAGATTCAATTACAAGTGTTTGAATGTAAAACACAGTAAGACTCTCAAGTGGCTCTCTGAAGACTAGTGTAAACAAAAATTGTGCAGAATGAGCAAGAATAATCAGAAAATAGCAAATTTATAATGGATCCCAAGGGGCCTATTTATAGGCTTTGGAAAATCCCATGACATGGCTTGACCAATCAGGTTCTGACACATCATCATGACTTAGTCATTAGTTGACACCTTTGCCCTACTTAACAGAGAATGGAAGGAACATTCCAATTCCATTAGTATTTCGTTAAGGTCCATCCAAGTTATGATTTTTCATAATTCTTGAACCTTCTTGATCAACACTAAAAAAGTGATGAACAACATAAGCATCAAGTTACTCAATTGTCTTCTTAGATGTTATCAACTTCTAGAAGTTTTGTTGATCATGTTTAGTAGTTTCTTGGATGTTGGACTGTGTCTTGAACTTGAAGATGTACCACCACATGTTCATGATGAACCATGGATGAAATTCATGTTCCTTTGAGCATTTGGAAAACCACAAAACACCCTCTATTCTTCCGAAAATTTTCAGGAAATCACCTTTGGAGGTTGTTTTGGAGCATCTAAAACGCATTTTTCACTGAATCCACATTGTTATTGATTTGACGACCATACACCCTTCAAATCTTCAAATCATTAAAGACCGCAAATAGGTCATGATCATAAACACCCCCGTCACGGCCGCAAACTCCTTCACACCTTGAATCTTGGCCGTGAACTCACTTTTCCACCTCGATCGAGTCACGATAACATTCCTAAACCAATAACAAGTATTTTCCAACACTATAATAAATGGTTTCACTAATAAAATACAATTATGTATATAATTGTCGATTAGGATCCCATTGAGTGTCGCATACATCAACCCGAGGGTCTTCATTTCCAGTTTCATTGTTTGACATTCCACGCAACCAATAGCGAGTTCATACCCCTAGGCTTTTATGATTTTTAATGTTTTCGAGGGGGGGGGGTGATACAAGCCAAACATAAATGATTTTGTAAACTAAAACAAAAGGATTTAAACAAGTTTAAAACTAATTCAATTGATACAATCCAACGATTTCCACATTTTATAAAGTATATAGATATTTTATCCCTTTTGTAATATGCAGAGCATAAGGGACACTTTCAACTTGAAAACATAATTGCATAATTTTAAGAACAATTCACAAACCAAGTACATACCATTTCAGGAAAACTAGAATAGGTATAGTTTGGGGAATTCATTACACAATTTTTACCAATTCAGACTATATACATAGGCAAACAAAAAACTATGACAACTTTAGTTTATGATATTCACTACTACGTTAAGATAACAAGAGTATAACATTAAATAATTATTTAATTATAATTATTAATACTCTACCAAGTATACTAACGATTTCAATTATGAGAAAATAATACAGAACTACACGTAAACTAGTTAATACAGGATTGTGAGACGTCTCTTGAATTGTCCCCTTTTGGGTACAGGTAAAATCCTCAAAATTTAGTGTAACTAGGGTCACCTGGAAGGAGAGTGTGATATTTCTGATTCAATCTATTCGGGACTGACAATGCTACAACTAAACTGCTAGCTACTGTTAGGCAGGCATGCCTGGGGTGACAAATATCATACCATACAACGCCTGAAGAACATCGTTGAGGTCATCATTCATATTAAGCATGGTTATACGAACTCACAATAGTATAAACTAAACTTTATTTATGTGATTTAATTCTTCATTAGTTTTATTTTAATTAATAGAACTACTATACATTACACCGGAGGATTCCAGGGATACAATACATGGCTTTATTTTAAATAATAAAACTACTAAACATATTGGTGGTAGCCAAGGTTTCAAACAAGAACATACTACACATACTGGTGGTAGCCAGGGTTTTGAAACAAGAACATACTACATATACTAGTGGTAGCCAGGGTTTTCAAACAAGAACATACTACACATACTGGTGGTAGCCTGGGTTTTCAAACAAGAACATACTATACTTACTGGTAATAACCAGAGCTTTCATATAAAAAGGTTTTCACTCAAAACAAGGACGTACGATGCAGCGTGGTAGCCAGACATACAAACTGTTATATGATACATAACTCGAAACACACTCACAAACTTGCATGTAATAAAATATGGGATTTTCTTGGGAAACATACCAATATTTTACAGATTCATTAACATGTTATCATTACCAAAAATACCTTATGAACACACCAACTTTATGCTGATACTCTTTCAAAATAGCTTGTAGTCTAAGGAAATCAGTAGACAGGTACCCCTGCAGCATTTTGAGAAGATGGAGCGTTTAGATACATGTATTTTACTTATTTGGTCATACTTTTGATGTATACAAACTATGTATCAAATAGATGTAAATATTCATATTATAATGTAATGGTCGTGCTTACTTTGATTAGTATGATGCAATTGTTGTGATACTACACATGGCGTCCTCCACCCCTAAACGTTTCCACCATTTCAGTTTGGGGGTGTGACATCATTCAATGAAAATCACATTTCCCCATTCCTTGCAAAGCCCCATAAGAAACGTAAGATTAAAATCCATTGTTGACCTGGTGATTAAATATCGGTTGCACTTGTAAATTAGCTCATTTAGACGATCGTCTTACAATTCGATAGATTCACCATCATTTTGTTTGAATTCTCTTAATTCAACCAGACAATTTTTCACTGAATATATTTTTGTTGTTTCATTCCCTTGAAACTTTTCCTTTAGAGTATTTCAGATGTCTTTAGCAGTTTTACAACTACGAATGTAATTGTAAACAACAGGAGGTAGAGAACCTCTAAGTTCTATCATGCACTTCTTCTTATTGTTTGCTAATCTTTCAGCTTGTTCAGCAACATTTGAATTATTGGAAGAAGTTCCTATACTTTGAACAACAGTAGGTTGACGAACATCACCGAGAATACACTTCCATAACTCTTCATTGATTCCATTTAAGTAATCTTCCATTCGATCAGCCCACTTATCATAATACTCAGGTATCGGAATCGTAATTGTTGTTGATGAACCAAGGAGATGAGAATAAGACGTCATTGTGTTTATGTTGATATTCGCCATTGAAGAACAAATAGAATTTGAGTAAACTTTAAATTTAAATTAGATCAAATAGATAAAACTATTGATAATCACCAATCGTACAGTTGATTTAGCAACTGGAATGCATAATCAACTCACAACAGTAGATCTAGGATGAATTTTCTTACGTAGAAGAGCAGAATATTGAAATCTAGAATGAGACTCAAAACTTTTGCAAAATTAAAAAAAAATGGATAAATTTTGTATGAATCCTACTTTGATACCAAATGTAGTTGCAACGAATCGAGAATGAATAATAAGATCAAAGTGAATTATGAATGATGAACACAAGATGTAAATAGAATCTATTTGGCCCAAATTAGCTTTCAAATCAGTACAAATAGTTTAGACAAGAATACATGAATGAGCAAAAGCAAAGTTCTTATGTACTCTAGTACACTTCTTTATTTATAGGAAAGATGAAAGCGAACAAAAAATACAATAGACTTTATACTAAGCTTCGAAACAAATATGCCCTTGTAATAAAGTTACAAACTAACGAAACATTAAAATGACATTCGACAACTCACAACTGAACTCGACTTCTACACAAGCCTCTAACGCCACAACCAACTAACGTCAGGAACGACCTTTGAGAGAAGACAGAGTTGAGGCTTTCTAATGACCGTGTTGATGTCTAATGGATACATGTTTTTGTTGAATTTGGATTTGATTAGATAATCTTTCCAATATTCTATCATGACGTAGCTATGCTTTTTGCAGAACTAAACTCTTCAGTTTGCATCATTGTGTTGAACCACACTAATCAGGTTGTGTTTCAGGTGAACTATGCATGCCAAATTGGAGATAGAGAAGTTGTTGTTAGTGAGGATTCCATAACCTCATATATGTGCCTTTCTTCCCCATCATGTGCATGGAACAAGCACTATCAATGTACAATATTGTATCTTGTTTCGAAGCACATAGTGCCTGCAAAATGAGTGAGTTTTTTAGTTTTTAGGCTTCAAGTTAGGTTTAGGGACCTAGGCATGGGCTTTGGACTTAGATTGTGACTTTGGAACAACTGGTGTCTCGGAGGGTATGTTCCGAGAAGCTTTGGGACAGAAGCAAAATGTCATGGTTTTTTCATTAACACAAAAATCAAATTCAACTAAAGGTTGTTTAGACACTAATTTTCTCATACCAATAGTTTTCTAAGATGTAGGAATCAAAATGTTGATAGAAATTACAGAAGTATTTTCATCCTTTTTTACTTTCCACTCAAAATTTTGTTTTAAATATTTTGAGGATTTTTTAACAGCAGTGCTCTTACCAAGTCATTATACGCTTGCTGCTTTTGATGGTACATTTGATTTCGAAAATTTTTGTGGTTTGAAAATGGTACCATCAAATTTATCAACAAATACATAAGAAACTATCCGAGGAGAGTGAGTTTTTATGGAACAATTCTCAATAGAAACCTATTTTGGATTAGGACTAAAACATTTTTTTGAGCTATCGAACTAGGATGACTGGATGGCCTTTTAAGAATCTTAACAAACGCAAAGGTATTGTGGTTCATAGTGGTTAGGTTAACTATACTTTCTTTTCAGATCTCTTAATGAATATGGAATCTTGCCTTGACCTAATTTATTTCTTAAGGGAGTTTTTAGCTTCAATCTTAGGGTTGACTAAATCTTTCTTATTTAACTTAGGTTTCTTTCAAGAGTCAGATGATGACTTGGAAGTTTTTCCAGATGGTGAATTGTAAAACTTAGGCTTTATTGGCATTATAGTTGTTTTTTAGATTACTTCGGAATTAGAAACACACGAGTTAGATGAATCATCACGTATAATTTTTCATCAATGTCACTATCTAATGATATACAAATGAAATTTTGATCTATCATAGTCAACTCTATTTATCTCGGGAATTATTTCCTCAACAACATAATTGTTTAGAGGACCGAAGTTTAGAATTTGAAATACAGTACGGATGATGTCATGGAATGAATCCAAAGTATGATTTAGGTCTAGGTATATCAGAGGCATGGAATCAAGAAATTTGAAAACTACAGGTTGGAACTCAGGAATAAGAAATTTGAACTGGTGTGATGTCTCAGGATGAGGAAACAATGGCGAGATAGGGGTATTCGAATTTTTGTGGTTTGGAACGTCTCTCATAAAAGTTAGATTTGGAACTTCTTCATGGGACAAGAAATGAGATTCGGTAACTCACTTCTGAGGCCTAGTACTTTAGACCATGGATGATGAAAATTAAGAGCCATTCGTGCTTTTGCTTCAAGAATATCTATAGAATGGTGTAAAGCATCAAATTTTGCATTGGAACTTCTTTTAGAAAAGGTGATTTCACATTTGTCTTTTAAAATGATACATTCATCTTGAGACGTTACAAGGTCTCTTTCTAGTGATTATATCTTAAGCTTTTTATCTTCGAATTGTAATCTAAGGTGAGTTAGTTCACTTTCCATCTTCTCACTTACTTCTATGGCAGACTCATAGGCTTTTTGGATAATGTTCATATCTAATTAGATCCGAGTTAGATATGTCTCATAAAGAGAAAAATAATTTTTTTTCCATTAATCATAGATTTTACTTGCTGAACGATGCTTCTACCTCGTGACTAGTAGCCTTCATTACATTTGATCGACTATCTTGCCATAAGACACATATTCCTTCCAATACTCATATTATCCTCGCCTCCCGATGTGACATCCCCAATTTCACGGTCAAAAAAGACCGGTTCTGTTTATACTTTATTTCAAAATCAGAGTAACCTTTTAATAAAAGAATTGTGGAATTTGTCCCAAAACAATAATACGATAAAGATTTATCAAAAGCATTTCCATAGAAATGTATTTCATTAAAAGACTCGGGATGTTATGTTCGATACAGTACATAAGTATAAACAGTACATTATAGGCCTTACAACAGTTATTTACAACAAATGGCCTATAATCCAAAAGTCCCTCATCATCATCATAATTATGCTCTGAGTCCACTACCTGTAAAACAGAAAGCTGAGTGGGTCAGGCTTGGGAGCTTGGTGAGCATATAAGGTTTTCAACCCACAAATAATAATAAATTTATTAATTTCATCGATCAACAATAAATTTATTAATTTCATCAACCAACAATAACCCTGATTACCCATTCTCGTTATCCTCACTTTACGTCCCTAATCACCTATACAAGGGACCTAGTCTAAGGATTTTATCATCGGGATGGACACTACTGCTAAGGGGGTTCCTCAACAATAAATGTCCTAAAGCCAACCATGAGGGGGATGGAGTACATCGGTGAACACATCGTTCACAACACCTATAGGTTGCGAGCCTGCCAGCGTTCCACTGAACTGTCTAGAAGTGTCAGTGGTCGTCATCCATACTCCGCTAGATGACTGGAACAACAACAACATCGAGGCCTCTCATCATTTTAACACACATCAACTATTTCGTCTACCCATGTTTTACCCAACATATTTGTAGATAAAATACATATACAGTTTATAACTTGTATAAAACATTATATTCAAGAATCATCTCAAAGAAACAATCAATATAATTACACATAACACGTATTTTATAGAAAATACTTCATATTTATGCGTAAGATGAAAGTGACTATACACTCACTCGATTTGATGGTAATCGGATAACAATTCCTTCCTTAAAATGATCGTTTCTGATAAAACCGGGAGTTTTATTGAGAAACTGGGCTCTGCGAGAGTTGGAACTTCAAAACCGAAAAGATAAATTTTTCCGGGTTTTCGGGCACTTCGGGACGTATTCCGGGATTTAAAAATGATACCGGGGCTTCGGGGGAAATCAAAATATTCCAAATATAAGTTTAGAGGTGAAAAATGTCAAATTTCCAAAAGTACCCGGGAAGGCTCGCAACCCCCCTATTTATATGGTGCGAGGCCGAGGGATTCGTGGCTGAGAATGCTCCACGTAGCAGCTGCGAGGCTCGGTCACAAAGGGAGGACGTGGCAAAGGAGGGACGAGGCGCATGGCAGCTGCAAGGCAAGACACGAAGGCGGCTATGCGAAGGGTCGAGAAGCGAACACGTGTCGGACGCAGCGAAGGCAAGCGAGGCTCGGAAGGGCCACCGATGCGAGGCGCATCGCTCTTCTATTGGACCTCGGCTTCGGCCTATCAGAAGCTAACACCAAGAAGGCACGCGTTGGTCTCGGATTCGGCCACGACTCGGTGAAGCAACAGCTTTGTGCGAGGTGACGTGGCCGGCTACTGTTCATGCGAAATTTTTTCGAATTTTGAGCCCCGAACTTCTAAAATCCATAAATTTCGCATACGAGCTCCGTTTTTGATGTTCTTTATACGCATGCGTAGCTAAAATTATGCTCTACAACTTTCGTCTAGACTTTGTCGGCTAATTTTTACTTTAATTTAGATATTATTATTTTTAACAGACCGGGACAGGAAAATCCGTTAAAAATTCATAACTTCTTCATCCGACGTCCGTTTTTGTTAGTCTTTTACCGTTGTACTACTATTGACGAGACTTTGATTCTCGTTTAGGTTGTGTCGGCTAAATATCGCTCAATCTTAAATTCGAGTATTTAGCTGTCTACTGCTAAGCTAAAACTTAGAAAAATCATAACTTCCTCATACGAAGTCAGATTTGGACGTTCCTTTTATCAAAATTCTCGGTTTAACGAATACTATGACTTTCATTTCGATTGTTAAGGCTAAAAAGCACTCTATCACAATATTCACTTTTTACGCTTCCCAGTGCCGTGCCGGTTTCGTCGCAAAACTTCAACATGTCATAACTTCTTCGTTATAACGCGGATTTCGGCGTTCTTTATATCTCTAGAATCCTTGTTTCGACCACTACAGCTTTCTTAAAAGATATCAGCTTTTTATAATATTTATTTTAAAGGCTTATTTTCATTATTAATTAATTAAATCATAATAATTAAGCAAATAAGCATATAATTCACATAATATTCACATAATTCCTCTTTATTACTTCCAAAATGAGTTACAAAGGTTGACCTGGACTATTACAAAATTATTAATGCTTTTAGCCCAGAAACACGGGCGTTACACCCGAAAACCATTACCCTTCAACATCTCTTGAGTAGTAGTTATAAAAGCTTTCTCACTTGATGACATCTCTTGAGCTCCGTGGGCATAGTATGCTGAATCCTTGACCTTTGGTTTCTGAGTGGCTTCAACCAAATATTATTTGGCAAAATGATTACCATGTCCACACTTATGACAAATGATCTTGGGTTTGTCTGAATTTGGAACTTCATGAGATTCTGAGGGATGAATTGTTGATGAGATGATGGGCTTGTAAGCAGGTGGGTTCTCTGAAGGTTTAGGAAATGGTTGATTATTATCTTGGTAAGGGTCAAGGAATCGGTTTTGATATGTCACACCCCCGAACCGTCAGAAAAACAACGGCGGAAACATCCAGGCGTGGGTGACGTGATGCGTAGTATCACAACAATTGTATCATAGCAATCATAGTAAACACAACCATTACATTATAATATGTACATTTAAATCTATTTGGAAACATAGTTTATATACATTAGTTTAAATACAAGATAAAGATGAGACTCCAAAAATGCTCCGTCTTCTTCAAAAGCTGCCAAGGTACCTGTTTATCGTTGTCCTGAGAATACAAGCGGTTTTGAAAACGTATCAGCATAAAGCTGGTGACTTCATAAGCATGTTTTTGTATTGAAAACTAGTCACTGAATTTGTATAAATGGTTTCTTGTATTATAAGTAAAATATTGTTTGTATCGAAAACCATAGTTATCAATTTCTGAAATATGTATGCATGCTTACCAAGAAAATTCAATATTTTCTAACATGTTTGTTGGTTTCTGTTATGAAAAGTATGTTCTATTTGAAAACCCTGGATACCACCAGTATGTAATGTAAGTTCTGTTCGAAAACCCTGGCTACCACCAGTATGTAATGTAAGTTCTATTCGAAAACCCACGCTACCACCAGTATGTAATGTAAGTTCACTTCGAAAACCCTGGCTACCACCAGTATGTATAGTAGTTTTATTACTTAAAATAATACTAAAGGTTGTGTCACTAGAATACCCTCCAGTAAGTAGATATGTAGTTTTATTAATCAAAATAAAACTATAGAAGAAAGAAATCTCATAAAACAAGGTTAGTTTATACTTATTGTGAGTTGTATGACCATACTAATATGACCAATGACCTCCTTGATGTTTCTTCAGGCGTCGTATGATTACAAAAATTTTTCACCCTAGGCATGCTGCCTAACTGTAGCTAACAGTTCAGGTGTGGGATTGTCGGTCCCAAATAGATCTATTCACAAATTTCACGCTCTCCCTCCAGGAGACTCTGGTTATACTACCGGAGAGGATTATTGGTATCCCAAGGAGCATAACGAAGATAGGTCTTACAATCCTGTATTAACTAGTTTACGTGTGGTTTGATTGTTCTCGAGTTCGAAATAGTTCGTAACAGTGTAGAGTATAAATAATTATACACAAAATAATTATTTAGCAAGATACTCTAGTTTTGTATTCATAGTAATGGATAAACAAGATCTGACATACTTTATATGTTTGACTTTGCATGAAGTTTGAATCTGGAAGACTGGTAATGAAATCCCAAACTATACCCATTATAGTTTGAATGGTTTATTGCGTTCAGGTACTGTTTTGAAAATTGTGCAATTATGATTAGAACACGTCCCTTATGCTCTCCATATTACAAAAGGGACAATTGTATCTAAATGTTTGATAGAAAATTGTTGTAATTGCATCAAGTTTTTTAAGTTATGAAAACCTTTATGTTTAGCTTTACCCCCCCCCCCCCCACTGAAAACATGAAAAACTCGGAAAAGTGTAGGGGTATGAACTCATTGTTTCGCGTAGGATTCGAGTGTACGATCAATATGAGTGCTGAGTGTCAACTGATGTTTTGTATGCAAGTGGACCCTATTAACATAAGGTAACTGTTGGGATGAAAACCCTAATTCAGATTTGATGAACAAGATGCGGAAAATAAGAACAAACACAAATATGAAGATTAGGTCGAATGATCACTCGATTTATTCAAACAAGTAGAATAAATAACACTTTCAGCATAGACTAAAGAATCTAACACTACATAAGAAACCTCACGTGGCAGCTACATTTTTCCATAAGAGATTAGGTCGAATCTGATTCCATCATCTATCGCTTCAATTCAACAGACCATAAGCGAAATGTGAATGATCAAGCGAAACCAGGTCCGCTTTCGGTCCTCCCTTCTTTCGTTCCAAGCAAAATCACACGAACCCAAGTTCATTCCAGGTTCATTGAACCAAAACCATGTTCGGTCCGAGCACAGGTTCGCTTTCGGTTCATCCTCCGTTCACTCCAACCATTAACAAGCGAAACCAAGTCCGTTGTTCCAGGTTTAGTCCAAGTGCATCAGCTTTATCCCAAGGCAAATCTCCATTCTTTCGTTCCAACACTACCAACCGAACTCAAGTTCGTTCCAGGTAAATTCCAAAGCCGTTGATACAAAAGTGAACTCAAGTTCCAATAGCTTAATTTTGACTATCGTTTGACTTAAGTTCTTCCCAATTGAGTCCCAATTTCATTTACAGGTTGTTGACACGAATCCGAACACAAGTTCACTGCGAGTCGCGGACAACAAACGTTCACATGTAAGCTCATAATTTTGACCATGAAATCTGATCCAATTTTATCATCCATTCAAATTATGAGAGACTATAAATTCTGAAAACTTACGAATTCCATTGCATTTACATTTGAAATCTCACCATACATTCAGATTTGGCTAAATTATGCAATCACAGTCAGACCCAGAAATCTAGGAACACCAATTTTGACATTTCTGCTTTTACCACCAAGAATAATTGGTTAAATCATCCCGATTTCAATATTTCGGAGGAACTCATCATTCTTTCGGTCTTCATCACAATTCTTCTTGTGCCGATTGTATATTTGACAAGGAATTATACACCGATACCCACAACCATCCGATTGAGTTTCAATTGCGATTGCAAAACCCCTTATCTTTTCTTGACTTCTAACGAACGCCGGTACAAAAAACTTCCCTAAATCGTTGATTCTCCAAATCATCTTTAATATTCATCGGATGATATAATCACGAAGAAAAATTGATCTTTGATGATTGAATCTACTGACTTAGATCGAACACAAAATTAGATAAAATCCAAATCGATCTTGATAAAGGAATCATTTATGAACATTGACTCAAGAACGGAAGGATAATGATGAAGTGGAATAATCCAGCATCAAAGAAACGATCGATGCTCGAATTTAACACAGAAGACGCATTCGGAAAGCAGATATAATGTTAGGGCCAAAGAAAAACTGGATCTGGATTATCGCCAAACACTAGCTTTATGAACAGTGATGGACTGAACATTTGGGCCAAAGCTAAAGTAAATACGATCGAATTCAAAGGCTTAAAACAAAGGAGTTAATTGATTTGGGATTAAGCAAATAATTTAATCCCAAACGAACAGAAAAATGAATCAGATAAAAAAAATACCATATAAACAGTAGAAGAACAACAGAAATCCACATGAATAGTAAGTTGAACAGAATTCTTGATTCTAAAACGCTAAAACACCAATAATCTTCAATAACTTGTGCAAAAAATCACCAAATCAAGAACCGATACTTCAAAAATCAATACATCTTCAAAGACTCGCTCTGATACCACTTGTTGGGATGAAAACCCTGATTGAGATTTCATGAACAAGATGCGGAAAATAAGAAGGAACACAAATATGAAGATTAGGTCGAATGATCACTTGATTTATTTAAACAAGAGGAATAGATTACACTTTCAGCATAGACTAAAGAATCTAACACTATATAAGAAACCTCACGTAGTGGCTACATTTTGCCTCACTCTTAACCCTAATAATGAATAATACATGACTATTTATAGGGAAAATACAAGTCTTGGGCTTTTAACCTACAATTCATCAAAGGGACCCATTGCCATCATCCATGGAGTGCTTTGAAACCCTACAGTAACATATATACATATTAGATTAGGGCATTTCATGACTAAGCATGATAGGAAAACCACCCTAAGGTCTTGAAAATGCTTGTACTAAGTGTTCTAGGTCCCACACTTAGTGATTTTTGCAAGTTTAATGTTAAATATGAGCATTAAAGTGGTAGTAAGGCCATAAAGGTGGGTGTGCGGCCGTACGGAGTGGGTGTGCGGCCAGAGTGTAAGGCCAGGGTGTGTGTGCGGCTTCACACAGGAGTGTGCGGCCGTACAGGGTGGGTGTGCGGCCGTATATAGGGGTGTGTGGTCGTACAGTCTTCGTTTATGCTCCAAAAGTCGATTTTTAAGTGTTTTCAAGGCTTGAATCAAGTCCAACTAGTAGATAGGGGGCAAACTCTCACTTTGGAGGGTCTTTGAGGTGTGTATGGCCACATTATGAAGGTGTGCGGCCATACACCTTCAGGTGATGAAG
The DNA here is from genome assembly GCF_052625555.1 of Lactuca saligna. NCBI lineage: Eukaryota > Viridiplantae > Streptophyta > Magnoliopsida > Asterales > Asteraceae > Lactuca > Lactuca saligna. Next base: position 165,071,496 of record NC_136422.1, on the reverse strand, counting down.
AACATGAAGATTTTCATGTTTAGATTTAGGTGTTTTACCTGTATAACAAGCTAAATGATTGAGTTCTTCACGTTTTTTAGGCCTTTGGAGTGTTCTTGGATGAGATTTTTAGAGAGAGAAAGTAGAGTGCAGCCAAAAGAAAGGAATGAATGAAGGGGTCACCCTCTATATATATGGGTGAGTGTGCGGCTAGGGCATGAGTCTGCGGCCGCACACCCGTGTGTACGGCCGTACACACCTCTCAGGAGGGTGTATGGCCCGGTTTTGAATCTAAACGATGTGTTGACTCATTGGCGATCTCATTTCCGGCTGTACTTAAGCTTAGAACGCCTAAACGAACCCTTAAATGACATTAAAAGGTGACAAAATTGAAATTAACATTGATAAAAATTGACCAATCGTACAGAATGAAAGTTTCGGGTTGTCACATTATCCCCCTGTTAGAGGGAATTTCGTCCCGAAATTCAAGAATAAAGATACAAATCATGGATTTGGAAAAAAGATGGGGTACATCTATTTCGTTGAATCCTCGCGCTCCCAAGTGAATCCAGGTCCTCGCTTGTCATTCAAGTGAACCTTCACTATTGGGATGCGAGTTTCCTTTGTTCGTTTAACCTCCCGGTCCATGATTTCGATTGGTTCTTCCACGAAGTTCATGTTTTCATTGATTTCAATTTCGTCAAGAGGAACCACAAGGGTTTCTTCAGATAGGCATATCTTGAGATTCAAAACATGGAAGACAGGGTGAATGTTGCTAAGTTCCTACGGTAAACAAAGTTTGTAGGCTACGGGACCAATCCTAGCAAGGATTTCGAATGGTCCTATGTACCTCGGATTTAGTTTCCAATGCTTTCCAAAGCATATCATGCCTTTCTAAGGGGAGACTTTCAGCAGAACACGGTCTCCGACCTGGAATTCCAAGGGTTTTTGTCATTTATCAGCGTAGATCTTTTGTCGATCTCATGATGCTTTTAGTCATTCCCGGATTTGTATGGTCTTTTTCAGTGGTTTCACGGATGATTTCTAGACCAGTGAGAGCGCTATCAGGCACTTGCCCCTTGGCTATCTGCGTGTCACCCACCTCAGCCTAGCACATAGGAGATCTGCACTTGCGGCCATAGAGGGCTTCGAAAGGTGCATTCTTGATACTGGTATGATAAATATTGTTGTGGGAGAATTAAACCAAGGGCAAATGTGTGTCCCACGATTTACCGAATTCGATGACACATGCTCTCAACATGTCTTCCAAGGTTTGGATGGTTCTCTCACTCTGTCCGTATGTCTGAGGATGGTAAGTTGTACTCATATCCAACTTAGTTCTAAGAGCTTTCTATAGGGACTGCCAAAATCTCGAGGTGAACCTGCTATCTCGATCGAAGATAATAAATACAGGTACTCCATGCAGTCGAACTATTTCTTGGATGTAGATTCGTGTGAGTCTTTCCATCTTGAAAGTTTCTTTGATTGGCTGGAAGTGAGTGGATTTCATCAATCGATTAACTATTACCCAGATGGTGTTTTACCCACTCGGAGAATTGATTAATTTGGTAATGTAATCCATGGTAAGCCTCTCCCACTTCCACTCAGGTATCTCCGGCTGTTGAAGCAGACCTGAGGGCTTCTCATATTTGACTTTCACCTTGGCGCAAGTCAGACACTTGCCCATGAAGGTAGCGATCTCTGCTTTCATGTTTGGCCACCAATATAGTTTCTTGAGAGCAAGGTACATCTTATCTGATCTTGGGTTAACGGAGTATCTAGTCGTGTCAGCTTCGTTCATGACAACCTCTCTATATCCACCGAACTTTGGGGTCCAAATCTGGTTCATGAAATAGTAGAGTCCGTATTCCTTGATCTCTAAGTTTTTCACCATCCCTCTTAAGGCTTCGTCAGCCAGGTTCCCTGGTTTTAGGGTTTCCTACTGAGCCTCTATGATTTGTGCAGATAAGTAGGAATGGATGGTCATAGTAAGTGCTTTCACACTACGACCTGAGTACTCTTTTCTGCTGAGGGCATTAGCTGCCATATTGGCCTTGCCGGGATGGTAGCGTATATCATACTCATAATCACATAGTAGTTCTACTTGTCACCATTGTCTCATGTTTATGTCTTTCTGGTCGAAGATGTGTTGCACGCTTTTATGGTCAGTGAAGATCTTGCACTTGGTTCCGTACAAGTAATGTCTCCAAATCTTCAATGCGAAGACTACTGCTCCCAACTCCAGGACATAAGTTGTATAATTGACTCCATGTGTCTTCAGCTACCTAGAGGCATAAGCAATAACCTTTCCTTGCTGCATCAGCACACAACCTAAGCCATGGTTGGATGCATCGCAATAGACAATGAACTCCTCCGTCCCTTCGGGCAGAGACATGATAGGTGCGCCGAACAGGGCTCGTTCAATGTTTAGAATGCAGTGTCTTGCTTTTCACTCCAACAAAAAGGGTACACCTTTCTGAGTCAGAGTGGTTAGGGGTTTGGCAATTCTGGAGAAATTCTTGATTAATATACGATAATAGCCAACAAGACCCAAGAATTCAAAGATTTTTGTAGGCGTTTTTGGTGCTGACCAGTTCTCTATCGCTTTGATTTTGGACGGGTCCACGTGTATGCCTTCCTCACTTACTATGTGACCTAGGAAGGCTACTTTTCGAATCCATAATTCACACTTGGAGAATTTAATAGCCTCTCTATCCTTAGAGTTTCCAACACTAATCTCAAATGCTGTTTGTGATCTTCCCCGCTTCTATAATAAAGAAGTATATCGTTGATGAACACGATAATGAACTTGTCCAAGAAAGGACGGCACACTCGATTCATCAGGTCCATGAATATTGTCGGTGTGTTGGTTAGACCGAAGGGAATTACTACGAATTCGTAGTGACCATATTGAGTCCAGAATGTTGTTTTAGAGACATCACCCTCGTGGACTCGCAGCTGATGGTACCCTGATTTGAGGTCTATTTTGGAGAAATAGTTGGATCCTTGAAGCTGGTCAAAAAGTTCATCGATACGAGGAAGAGGGTAACCATTTTTTATGGTGATCTTGTTCAATTCACGGTAGTCAATGCACATCCGACAATATCCATCCTTCTTTTTCACAAATAAAACCGTGGCTCCCCAAGGTGAGGAACTCGATCTGATGATTCCTTTATTGAGTAGGTCGTTGAGCTGACTGGATAACTCTTGCATTTCTCCTAGCGCTAGGCAATATGGGGATTTAGCTATGAGGGTAGCTCCGGGGATTAAGTCGATGCGAAACTCGACTTGGCGCTTAGGAGGGATTCCCGGAAGCTCTTTAGGAAAGACATCAGGAAAATTGCAGACTTCGGGGATGCTCTCGAGGTCTTTAACTTCCTGCTTTTCGCTAACAACATGAGCTAGGAATACATGATATTCCTTTCACATAATTTTTTGGGCTTTGATGCACGAAATGATGTGAAAGTTTCAGCTGAGTTTATCACCATAGATCATAAGGGTTTCTCCAGAGGAATATTGAGGCGGATCGCTTTTTCGTAACAAAGGATATCAGCACGATTGGGGCTCAACCAATCCATGCCAATGATGACATCAAAGCTATTTATGGAAACCGGCATAAGATCGATTGGAAAGGAATGATCATTTAGGGTAAGGGTACAACCGCAAAATATATCGTTAGTGCTCTCTTTCTCACCATTAACTCTCGGCTCCAAAATCAACTGCCTATAACCATCATATGATTGATTCCATTAGAATCCCAATTTACAAAAATACCCCCAGAAGTCAATCGTGGTCAAATTCAAAGGCAACAGTCAAGATCAATATCCCTTGTTGACCCAACTCGTCGAGTTCCTTCAGAAGTCAGAAACTAAAAACTTGTGTCAACTCGCTGAGTTACCTGAGTAACTCATCGAGTTCTTCAGTTTCCATAAGACCGGTAAAATGCTAATTGTTGGGTCAAAAATATGGTTTATACTTTTCTTTTCTAGGAAAATATATTTTTATGTAATGTTGAATGTGGTTCTGGTTTGTGTGTACGGCCGTACACTTGTGTATGGATGCACACCCTGTGTACGGCCATACACAGGGTGTGCGGCTATACACATGTGTATGGTTGGAGGTCCATATAAATAGAGGAGTGCATGTGTGAGTGTACGGTGGGAAAAGAGAAAGCTAGAGAAGAGAGAGAAAGTTAGAGAGAAGAGTGTGTGTGTGTGTGTGTGCGCGCATGAATCTATTGTAAGCAGCATCACTTAATATCATCAATACATCATTAGATTCATCTTCTTCTTCTCCTTCTCTTCTATTTGATCTGACATCATCCAATTTATTGGGATTCCGCACCATCAATTGGATCTGATTGATATACAAGCAATTTTTGGGACTTACAATTGCTATCAGAGCTTGGTTGTATCAATCAATTTTCTTCAGATCTGAAGCTTATTTGATCTGATTTTGAAAAGCGAATATCGTTTTTGGATAGATCTCGCAAAAATAAGGGGGGTTACTTCTTTGCATTTTTCATAAAAACGAGTTTTTGATCAAGTTTTGGAGCAAAAAAGGGTGAAAAACGTCGTTTTTTTCACGAATCTATTGAAGGTGTGCGGCCCAGTTGAAGGAGTGCGGCTGGTTGAAGGTGTGCGGGTCAGCAGTCTCGGTGTGCGGCTCAGTAGTGTGCTGTTCGGTCTGTGCGGCCGGCTCGGTGTGCGGTCACGGTGTACGCCTCGGGGTGTGCTACTCGGTCTGCCCTCGGATTCTTGGCTCAGCTGCTTCGCTCTCGTATCAGCAGCGTCTTCGGCTCGCACTTGGCTCACCTTGCAAGCAGCAACCTCGCACAGCAGCCCTTTCATAAAAAAAAAGGGATCCGATTTGTAGCTGCCTGGATTCGAAACCGAGTCTTCCCTCTACGCAACCGGCGCCTCACCATTTCTACCAACTTGGTTGATGTCATTCTCCTCCGAAATTTAAAACATAAGTTCTCCTTCACGGTTATTATTTTCGAAAATTGGCATTTTTAACCCTATAAATCAATTTTTTTATTTCTAAATTCTATTTTCAACCCAAATTTTTTTGTTTTTAATTTTTGATTTTATTTTTATATTTGACCTTAAAATTTTGACTTTGACTTTTAAAAGTTGACCTTTGACTTTAAATTTTGACTTTCTCGTTTGATTTTTAATTTTTCAAATTTGGCTTTTTGGCTTGATTTTAAGTTTGACATCAAGTCTGACTTTTGAGTTTGACTTTTAAGCTTGACTTTCTCGGTTTTTAAGTCAAAGGGCAATTAAAAAATATAAAAAATAATAATAATAATAATAATAATAAAAATGAGTTCCACATCAATTCCGGTAAATGAAGTTTCATGTACTCCATCTTGTAAAGCTGCAATTAAATTTCTTCGTGAACAAATTGATATGCTAAAAAGGGAAAATGAGGACCTTAAATATGAAGGCTATACTCTAAGGAAAGGTCAGAAACCATTAAAATCTCAACTAGAAGCAAAAATCAAAGACTTTAGTACGCTTCAGGAAGACTACAGCAACAAGTGTGAAAATTATAATCACATCAAAAGAAAACTTGTTGCTGTAAATGAGGAACTTGACGTTTTGAAAATTAAGTGTGGAAAAACAAATGTTAGTTTCAAAAATTACACTGCGTCAAGTACGACAGTCGAGTCCTTATTTGAAAACCAATTAAAATTCAAAGATAATCAAAACAAGGGTCTAGGGTATGATAGTGTTCCTCCACCTTTCAATCATAACTATATATCCATACCTTTGACTCGCGAAGAGATTGACCGAGAACCATTTATGGTATACGGTAAACCAACTGTTGAACAGGCAACTGAGGGTGTTGAGTTGAATGATACTAATGATTCTACTTCTTGTGCAGGTAAAGTAGCAGAGGCTGAGAACAAGGAGAACACCATTGCACAAACCAATATCTCCTTAATGTAACAGCCCGGAATTTCAGGTATTGTTATAATATTGTTTTTGGGGTGTTTTAGGAGGGGACTCGGTGAGTTGGAGCCAGACTCGCCGAGTAGGACCACAGACTGGGTTGCGGGTTCGCGACTAGACTCGACGAGTCCATTATGGACTCGGCGAGTCTGCGCTGTTCAGCGGAAACCCTAGACGCTCGGTTTTGGAACGTATATAACGGACTTATAGGCCGTCATTGTCCGTCTTTAGCGACTGAGAAGAACCCTAAATCGGTTGTGGGCATCTAGAGCAAGGATTGAAGGCCATTGGTGATCTTGAAGAAGTTATTGTGCAAGGAAGAGAAGGGTTTGGCTAAAGGAACAGCAAGGGAATCAAGTTCTGAGGATTGGGGACACAGAGAGTGCATTATTCAGGTAATATTTCGGATTATATTCTGTTATGTTGATGTGTACATGGATTTAGGGTTTATGGAACCCTTTTGTGACTAGATTGATTATTACCCTTGTTCCCCAAACGATTATAACCCTGTATTAGGACCTTTAGAGGTCCAGAATGTCCCATGCCTGTGTATTTCGGGAATTAAGAGAGGTTTTGGATTGGAATCCTTATGCCTTAAGTCAAAAGGTAAATTACAAGTCTTGGGGTGTAGCATGAGCACCTAGATGAAGGTCTTACGTGTTGTACCAGCTTAGGAGGACCAGACCTATGAATGGTCGGGACAATACTGATCTCAGGAAGCAGTTTGATCGACTGCATGGCATGGACTCGCCGAGTCCGATGAACAGACTCGGCGAGTAGCTTGGAGATTAACTGGGACTCGTCGAGCTGTTCTTCAGACTCGGCGAGTGGAGTCGGGGTGGCCCCGCGATTCTTCCACGAGGAACTCGTCGAGTCAAGAGGGATACTCGACGAGTAGAAAGGGAACATCAGGATTTGGTGAGGACGTCTAGACTCGCCGAGTCCGGTCAAGTTGACCGTTGACCTACATGTGATTTCTTAGGGTCAGTGTCTTGAAAGATAAAAGTATTAATAAGGGATATATGATATTATAGGGAGTCTGTAGCTCGGCGGATCGAGTGCGAGTGATTTCAGGAGTCGCTAGCTTTCATTACCCGCGAGGTGAGTCTTCTCACTATACTGTACCCGGTAGGGTTTGACTGTGTGACCGGAAGGTCGGATATGATTTGTGTTATACGTGCTATAAATGGTAAGGTATTTGCTATGCGTGCTATGTATGTTTATACGGGACGGAAGGCAATATGTTATGTGACTGAAAGGTCGGATATGATATATGATATATGTGCTATATGTGTTAGGATAAATGTATTAATTGCGGTGTATGTTTATGGGCCGGAAGGCAATATGTTATGGGCCGGAAGGCAATTATCTCAAGGGCCGAAAGGCGATTGTGTTGTGGACCGGAAGGTCAGGGCCTGGAAAGGCGTATATGCGTAAGTAGTATACTGGGGAACTCACTAAGCATTTATGCTTACAGTTGTTATGTATGTGTTTCAGGTACTAGCGAGGACCGTGGGAAGGCGCCGACATGACACGTACACACTGTTGATGTTTTGAGATCTTGGGGATTTTATGATTGTATTTTGATATGAAATTTGGAATAATTATATTTGGTTGAAATAATTCATTTATTTTAAATGAAAAATTTGTTTGAAAATTTGCGTTGTTACAATTGGTATTAGAGCCTTGGTTTGAGGGATTCGGGTGTACCTTCGGGTGTAACTGAACTCAAACCGAGGATTTGAGGAAAATCTTTTAAAAATAATAAAGGCATAAACTTTTATAAATGGTAAAGTGGTAAACAAGAAAGAAGCAGTGTGTACGATCAGCCAGCGCCCGAACGGTAAAGATCCCCAGAATACCTTACAATGTTATGTTATGCAATGAATTATGAATTGTTATGCATGCTAGAAGACTAGGTATTCATGATAGGACTAGAGTGGACTGATTTGTGATGCCTTAGTCTAGGGAGTTTGCCGATATGAGATATTTGCTAGTGTGCAGGTAGATAGTGCATATCAAAGTAGAGTACTCACTATTCGGGGTTTGGGGAGGAAGATTTGGGACGAATGCTGATACGGTGTGGTCGGTAGTATTGGGCCCGTACTACCGAAGACACCGAGTCGGTGGGAGACCCAAGTAAGAATCCCTGGATATCGGAGACTGAGTAGGGTTGCGTATCAAGTGCAATTGTACTTGATGGAGTCTCTGATAATTTTATGTTGTATTTCAGAGACATCATGGTTACCACACACCACGGGGCGAGTTCGAGCGGTGTGAGCGACGAGGATATTCGTCAGATGATTCAGGAGGAGGTAGCTGCAGCGATCCGGGCTGAGATCCCAGAGATGTTTGGGTCTATTAAGACCACTCTGATGGAGACGTTCGAAGAGCGGTACGCCGCACTGACTGAGACTGCAGCCGCTGCCGCTACCGCAGCCGTGGCTGCTGCCAGGCCACAAGGGGGCGATTCGTTGCTATTCCGGGAATTCAGCAACACGAAACCCCCTGAGTTCGATGGGACGCAGGATCCGATTGCTGCAATGCGGTGGATCGCCGACATTGAAGGGTGCTTCTACACTTGCTCATGCTCGGAGAAACTGAGGGTGCGGTTCGCTTTGAATCAGCTCCGTCTGGGAGCGAAGGATTGGTGGAAGTTCGTGACGGCGAACTTCACTTTGGTGGAGATTACAGCAGTGACATGGGAGGGGTTTACTGACATGTTCAAGGACGAGTACGTTCCCCCAGTGGAGAGGGAACGATTGATTCAGGAGTTCTTGACCCTTAAGCAGGGTACTAATTCGGTTGCGGTGGTTACGCGGAAGTTTCATGAGAGGGCGATGTTATGCCCTGAGCTGGTGTCTACAGAGCAGTCGCGGATGAGCCGGTACTTAGGCGTTTGAGGAGGGATATCCGGGAGTTTGTGTCAAACTCAACCTATCGTACTTTTACTGAGCTTCAGGAAAATGCCAGGAAGCGCGAGATCGAGTTGGAGACCCAGGCCAGGGAGGAGGCCGAGTCTCGGCAGGTAGACCGGCGGCCGGCTCAGTCTCAACCGGCAGCCAAGCGGATCAAGTCCGCTGATTTGAGGAGGGGAGGTCAGAAGGGCCGCACTTGCGGGAAGTGCGGCAAGAGTCATGAGGGGGCGTGCCGAGCTGGTGGTTGCTACAAGTGTGGCAAGGAAGGACACATTGCCAGGGATTGTCCTAAGGGGTTTATGGTTTGTTTTCATTGCAACCAGACAGGCCATCGGAAGGCCGAGTGCCCGCAGCTTCGTCAAGGATCTACACCTACTACCAGGACTACTGAGACTCAACCGGCGAAGGTCGAGGCCCCGAGGGCTCGCGGGAGAGCCTTTCAGCTGACTGCGGAGGAGGTCCGCGCTGCGCCCGATGTTGTGGCAGGTATGCTGTAATTCACGTATTTATTTAGAGTCGAGATGTTATGCTTATGTTAATATATGTGAAGGTACTTTTCTTGTGAACTCTATGCCTGCTCTAGTGTTATTTGATTCGGGTGCGAGTAGGTCCTTTGTATCTGTAGCTTTTAGTCAGCATATCCGCATTAGTCGTGAGCCGTTAAGTCGGCCCTTGAGCGTTTCTATAGCGGCCGAGAGGGTGGTTTGTGCCACGGAGGTTCTTCGGGGATGCGTACTAGAGATTTTCGGGGTTGAGTTTCCGATTGACCTAATTCCTATTGCGATGGGTGATGTCTGTGTCATCGTGGGCATGCACTGGCTGAGCCGATTCAGCGCTGTCATCGACTGCGAGTGCCAGCTGGTGACTATACGAGACCCTAGTGGAGGAGTTCTTATGGTGTACGGCGAGGGTACCCGTTCAGGATTAGCTTTTTGTTCGGCAGCTAAAGCGAGGCAATGTCTACAGCAGGGATGTAAGGGTTTTGTGGCGTATGTGATGGATACGCGGGAGGCTTCCGAGAGACCAAGGTCAGTGGAGGAGGTCCCAGTGGTGAGTGAGTTTCCAGATGTTTTTCCCGAGGAACTGCCGGGAGTACCTCCTGCGAGGCAAGTAGAGTTTGGTATCAATCTGATTCCGGGGGCTGCGCCTATTGCGAAGGTGCCTTATCGTCTCGCACCTCCAGAGATGCAAGAGTTGTCCTCGCAACTCCAGGAGTTGCTGGGGAAGGGATTTATTCGGCCGAGCAGCTCGCCGTAGGGAGCACCGATTCTGTTCGTCAAGAAGAAGGATGGTTCACATCGGATGTTCATTGATTACCGGGAGTTGAACAAAGTGACGGTCAAGAACCGCTATCCGTTACCGAGGATCGATGATTTATTCGATCAGTTGCAAGGGGCATCTTGGTTTTCCAAGATCGATCTGAGATCAGGGTACCATCAGGTAAGAGTGCGGGATGAGGACGTCCAGAAGACAGCATTTAGGATGCGATATGGGCATTATGAGTTCGTGGTGATGCCTTTCGGGCTCACCAATGCCCCGGCAGTGTTCATGGACCTCATGAACAGGGTATGCAGGCCGATGCTGGATCGGTCTATGATTGTATTTATCGACGACATCCTGGCGTATTCGCGATCTAGAGAGCAGCATGAGGGACATTTAAGGGAGGTCCTTGGGGTACTGAGGTCGGAGAAGCTATATGCAAAATTCTCCAAGTGTGACTTCTGGTTGCAGGAGGTCCAATTTCTTGGACATGTTGTTAATCAGGCAGGGATATTGGTCGATCCGGCCAAGGTCGAGGCAGTGATGAGTTGGGAGGTACCGAAGTCACCTTCCGAGATCAGGAGTTTCCTTGGGTTGGCGGGGTACTATCGGAGGTTTATTAGAGACTTCTCCAAGATCGCAGTACCGCTCACCAGACTGACCCGGAAGGGTGTTGCATTCTCATGGGGACCCGAGCAACAGACTTCTTTCGAGACACTTCGCCAGAGATTGTGCGAAGCCCCGGTATTAGCTCTCCCGGAAGGGATGGAAGATTTTTTCGTATATTGCGACGCATCGATTTCAGGACTAGGTGCAGTGTTGATGCAGAGAGGTCATGTGATAGCTTATGCATCGAGGCAGCTAAAGCCTCACGAGGCGAGATATCCCACGCATGACTTAGAGTTGGGGGCAGTAGTGTTCGCTCTCAAGATTTGGCGTCACTACCTGTATGGGGTTCGATGTACGATATATACGGACCATAAGAGTTTGAAGTAATTGATGGATCAACCCAACCTAAATATGCGTCAGAGGAGATGGTTGGATGTGGTCAAGGATTATGACTGCGAAATCCTATACCACCCGGGCAAGGCTAATGTGGTAGCCGATGCATTGAGCCGCAGGGCAGAGAGCACTCCATTGCGAGATGTATGTCTAAGACTGACGGTGATGACTCCGGTATTGGATGCTATTCGTGGGGCACAGGCCGAGGCTGTGAGATCCGAGATGCAGAAGAAAGAACGGGTCGTTGGGTTAATTTCAGAGTTCGTTAAGGATGGACGAGGACTTCTGATATTTCAGGGTCGGATTTGGGTACCGTTCGTGGGCGGTACGCGTGTTCCTTTGATGGAGGAGGCTCACAGATCGAAATTCTCGATCCATCCCGGTGCTACGAAGATGTATTTGGACTTGAGGAAGGAATAATGGTGGCCCTGTATGAAGAGAGACGTCGCCTTGTTCGTTGAGAGGTGCTTGACCTGCCGTAGAGTTAAGGCCGAGCACCAGAGACCGCATGGCAAGTTGTAGCCTTTGGAGATTCCTGAGTGGAACTGGGAACAGATTACCATGGACTTCATCACTAAATTTCCGAAAACCGCCAGAGGAGTCGATGCAATTTGGGTGATTGTGGATAGATTGACGAAGAGTGCACACTTCCTTGCCATCAGCGAGAGTTCATCAGCGGAGAAGTTGGCGGAGTTATATGTGAGAGAGGTGGTATCTCAGCATGGAGTGTCGATCTCAATTGTTTCGGACCGTGATGTACGCTTCACTTCCAAGTTCTGGAAGAAATTCCACGAGGAGCTGGGTACTAAACTGCATTTTAGTACCGCATACCATCCCCAGACAGACGGCCAGAGCGAGCGGACGATTCAGACATTGGAGGGCATGCTTCGAGCGTGTGTGTTAGACTTCGGGGGTAGCTGGGATGCGCATTTACCCTTGGCAGAGTTTTCCTACAACAACAGCCATCATTCGAGCATTGGTATGCCACCTTTTGAGTTGTTGTATGGTAGGAGGTGTCGGACCCCCATTTGCTGGGGAGAGGTGGGACAGAGAGTGATGGGCAGTACGGAGATCGTACTTCAGACAACATAGCAGATTCAGCAGGTTAGACAGAGGTTATTGACCGCCCAGAGCCGACAGAAGAGTTATGCGGACAGACGCCGGTCCGAGCTTGAATTTCAGGTTGGCGACTTCGTTCTCCTGAAGGTTTCTCCTTGGAAAGGAGTGATCCGGTTCAGGAAGAGGGGTAAGTTGGGGCCCCGGTTTATAGGTCCATTTCGTGTGATTGCAAGGGTAGGCCGGGTAGCTTATCGGTTGGAGTTTCCAGCAGAGTTGGGAAAGATCCACAATACTTTTCACGTATCACAGTTGAGGAAGTGTATAGCCGATGAATCGGCAGTGGTTCCATTAGAGGATATTCAGGTGGATGCGAGCCTGAATTACGCCGAGAGACCAGTAAGCATCAGAGATCGGAAGATCAAGGTTCTGAGGAACAAGGAAGTACCTCTGGTGTTGGTTCAGTGGCAACACCGGAAAGGATCGGAGATGACTTGGGAGCCAGAGCGTGAGATGCGGGAGCAACATCCGGAGTTATTTGTAGAATGAGACTTCGAGGGCGAAGTCTAGTCCTAGTGGGGGAGAGTTGTAACAGCCCGGAGTTTCAGGTATTGTTATAATATTGTTTTTGGGGTGTTTTAGGAGGGGACTCGGCGAGTTGGAGCCAGACTCGCCGAGTATGACCACAGACTGGGTCGCGGGTTCGCGACTGGACTCGACGAGTCCATTATGGACTCGGCGAGTCTGCGCTGTTCAGCGGAAATCCTAGCCATTCGGTTTTGGAACGTATATAATGGACTTATAGGCCGTCATTGTCCGTCTTTAGCGACTGAGAAGAACCCTAAATCGGTTGTGGGCATCTAGAGCAAGTATTGAAGGCCATTGGTGATCTTGAAGAAGTTATTGTGCAAGGAAGAGAAGGGTTTGGCTAAAGGAACAGCAAGGGAATCAAGTTCTGAGGATTGGGGACACAGAGAGTGCATTATTCAGGTAATATTTCGGATTATATTCTGCTATGTTGATGTGTGCATGGATTTAGGGTTTATGGAACCCTTTTGTGACTAGATTGATTATTACCCTTGTTCCCCAAATGATTATAACCCTGTATTAGGACCTTTAGAGGTCCAGAATGTCCCATGCCTGTGTATTTCGGGAATTAAGAGAGGTTTTGGATTGGAATCCTTATGCCTTAAGTCAAAAGGTAAATTACAAGTCTTGGGGTGTAGCATGAGCACCTAAATGAAGGTCTTACGTGTTGTACCAGCTTAGGAGGACCAGACCTATGAATGGTCGGGACAATACTGATCTCAGGAAGCAGTTTGATCGACTGCATGGCATGGACTCGCCGAGTCCGATGAACAGACTCGGCGAGTAGCTTGGAGATTAACTGGGACTCGTCGAGCTGTTCTTCAGACTCGGCGAGTGGAGTCGGGGTGGCCCCGCGATTCTTCCACGAGGAACTTGTCGAGTCAAGAGGGATACTCGACGAGTAGAAAGGGAACATCAGGATTTGGTGAGGACGTCTAGACTCGCCGAGTCGCCTTCGCACTCGCCGAGTCCGGTCAAGTTGACCGTTGACCTTTGACCAGAGTTGACCTACATGTGATTTCTTAGGGTCAGTGTCTTGAAAGATAAAAGTATTAATAAGGGATATATGATATTATAGGGAGTCTGTAGCTCGGCGGATCGAGTGCGAGTGATTTCAGGAGTCGCTAGCTTTCATTACCCGCGAGGTGAGTCTTCTCACTATACTGTACCCGGAAGGGTTTGACTGTGTGACCGGAAGGTTGGATATGATTTGTGTTATACGTGCTATAAATGGTAAGGTATTTGCTATGCGTGCTATGTATGTTTATACGGGCCTGAAGGCAATATGTTATGTGACTGAAAGGTCGGATATGATATATGATATATGTGCTATATGTGTTAGGATAAATGTATTAATTGCGGTGTATGTTTATGGGCCGGAAGGCAATATGTTATGGGCCGGAAGGCGATTATCTCAAGAGCCGGAAGGCGATTGTGTTGTGGACCGGAAGGTCAGGGCCTGGAAAGGTGTATATGCGTAAGTAGTATACTGGGGAACTCACTAAGCATTTATGCTTACAGTTGTTATGTATGTGTTTCAGGTACTAGCGAGGACCGTGGGAAGGCGCCGGCATGACGCGTACACACTGTTGATGTTTTGAGATCTTGGGGATTTTATGATTGTATTTTGATATGAAATTTGGAATAATTATATTTGGTTGAAGTAATTCATTTATTTTAAATGAAAATTTTGTTTGAAAATTTGCGTTGTTACACTTGAACTATGAATCTGTTACTTCGAACTCAATTGCTTCTGATCAACCTACTGTTGGTAAATACTGGCCACCATTTCAAGCTAAACAGAGGGCCAGTTGCAACTGTGTGTGTGGGAAAAGCAAGATACAAGGCAAAGATACACCGCCAGGGGAAGGAATAAATAACTTCACAGTAAAGAAAAAGAGTTTCTTTCACTGTCGAACACCTGGACACATTACCAGAAATTGTCCTAATCGTGCATACATTCCCTACTACGCACAAGGGCGGCAGAACACGCCAAGAGGGAGATACTTCAAAAGAAACCCCTCAAGGTCATGTTCAGATAATGGCGATGGAATGCCACGAAGGGCAAAAGGTCAACTCCCAAGGGCAAGAAATCAAATCCCAAGGTCAAGAAGGGAATGTTGACCAAGAAGCGAAATCCAAGAGAAGCTCCCATGAAGTCAAAATCAAAATCATCTCAACGGCCGACATCAAGTTCAAAAGAAAGTACTGACCCACCCATCGGATCGAAAAAGAAATGGGTCAAACCCGACTACAGATGGGTACCAAAGGTTCAATCTCCCAAATCTCCTAATGCTTCAAACGTTTCTTCATCTTCTGTTTGTGATAAACAGGATATGTCTTGGGAGAGAGTTCCTTGCACTGATGACAAAGGTCAACCTAGTTTTAAAATAGATTGGGTTCCAAAGACCAACTGATCCCGCTCTGTGCTGGAGCAGCTATGGAGGCATATCATCAGACTTCGGTTTGTTGATAGTGGTTGCTCTAGGCACATGACAGGAGGCATCCCTCAACTGTACAAAACTCAGAACATTGTTTGAGAGTATGTGTCCTTGCAGGAAGGGAATAAAAGGAAGTGGTCACTGATGGGGTTTGTGCTTAACGAAATGAAGAATTTTCGGATCTGTTCTGATTTTACGCGTGCTGTTCTCAGACCTTCTGGATGCAAATTCAATCGGTGACTTACGGTTTGAGTTTTCTTCTCTATACTCCTGAGTTTTTTTTAAGCTGATTCGCTTTAAAGACAAAATTTTGTTTTAGGATAGTTTAAATTTGCGCATTTACTTTCGTTTCTCTCCTATGCACAAATTTAGGGGGAGAAATAAAAACAAAACAAAAATTAGAAAATTAAAATAATAATAATAATAATAATAAGAATAATAATAATAATAATAATAGTAATAATAATAATAATAATAATAATAATAATAATAATAATAATAATAATAATAATAATAATAATAATAATATGTTGGTTATGGAATGTGCTTGAGGGAGATGTTTTGGGAAGTGAGTGATAACGGGAAATCTGAGTCTGCGTAACGTACCCAAAGTTGAAGGGTCTATGCTTTGGTTTGATGCGTCGGTAGGCACGAAGAATTTAACGGACTTGACTAGGTGCAAATGAACTTAACGAATCTAGAGACTTGATAAATCTTGACCTAGATAGTTTCGTTTAGTCTGACAATATAACGCTCGGATAGGTTAAGCAGGGATATATATATATATATATATATATATATATATATATATATATATATATATATATATATATATATATATATATATATATGGGAATCCACTCGTCACATTAAATGAACCCGTATTTGGAATCGTGGTTTAACTTTTCCTCCATGTGCGGATTCTATCCTCAATTCCGGTATTGATGGGGCAACTGGTAAATTCCGATAAATTAGATCTGTAGAAAATCATTTTCTTTCTTTCTGTCTGTTAGTCATATGTTACCTCCTCTACGTGATTGGAAGAGATCCAACCTAGACTGTAACATATGCAACTATATTTCTCTGCATATATATATATATATATACACATATGAAATTCCTCTTATCTGTTAGCCATATGATGTCTCTTTTGCATGACTAACAATCCGACCTGGTACACAGCATATGCACTATAAGTGAAAATATTCTGAATCTATCTTCTCCCTTAATGATGTTTTGCTCATCCGATGTAAGGAGTACTCTGGAAGTCCTTGATTACCGGGACATATCTGGAAGCGGGAAACATGTTCCAGTATAATTAAAATTGAACACTCAAAGATTGTCTATAGATCTCGCTGCTTAATTTATGTGGACAACAATATCCCTGGTCGTCGTAAGCTGAATGGTCCTTAAGATATAGTATCTAGAAACTAAGGATCAGATATAATATCTAGGAACTTAGGATCACAATGACTTGTCACTTATAGTATTTCCTAATTTTGTCATAATTTTTCGTGCTTAAGTGGACAACAATATCGACGATCGACCAGACAAAGACGTGAAGATAGAAGGTACCGACAAGCGGATAAATGTTGTCTAAAAACTTTGATCCCAAATCATTCTTAAAGTTAGATATCATTTTATTTTTGTTAAATTTGTTCATAGTTTTCCACTATGCGTAAATTTTAGGGGGAGAATTAAAAATAATTCAAAAATAAAACAAAAATCAGAGAATTAAAAATCCAAAAATAGTGTTATTTCTTGTTCATAAAAATCAGAAAATCCAAAAATATTTTTGTTTCGATTTTTATTGTGTGTTAATTTTTCTTTTAGTTTTGTTTTGTCTTGAAAAGTAATTTCAGGCGTAGATGAGACTCGTGGAGACTGTATCGAAGATCTTCTGAGCCAAGGCTTCATTCGTGAGCATCGAAGAATTCGCATTCGAAGGAGCAAGAAATGAAGATTATTCTTTCAACATTTAATTTGTCAACCCCAGAAGAAAGGTGAAGCTGAAATTGAAGATTATGTGACGGATTGCATTGAAGCCTCCTCAATCAGTCTGCTGCTATCTTAAATCTGCTGCAGTGATCCAGTAGATTATTTCTCTTCGTTGTTCTCTCTGAAGATTCTCAAGCTGAAAGCGCTATCTTTCAAGAATCAGTACATCAAGCCTCCTCTCCCAATGTGCGTACAGAGTCAAATCTTGAAGAAATGCCTAACTACTCAAGATGAAGTCATTAATTGAAGATTCATCAAGTTGATCTTGAAGCTGTGAAGAATTTGAAGATTAATGATGAAGCCAAGTTCCCAATGAAGATTAACAAGAAAAGCCAGCTACTTTTTAGGGGGAGCTTGTTGGGTCATTTAGAAAAGAAATCTATAACCCAAGGGGGAGATTTTTGGGTCAAAAATATGGTTTATACTTTACTTTTCTAGGAAAAGATATTTTTATGTAATGTTGTATGTGTTTGCGGTTTGTGTGTACGGTCGTCCACATGTGTACGGCCGCACACCCTGTGTACGACCGTACACAGGGTGTGCGGCTGTACACATGTGTATTGATGGAGGTCCATATAAATAGAGGAGTGCATGTGTGAGTGTACGGTGGGAAAAGAGAAAGCTAGAGAAGAGAGAGAAAGTTAGAGAGAAGAGTGTGTTTGTGTGTGCATGAATCTATCGTAAGGAGCATCACTCAATATCATCAATACATCATTAGCTTCATCTTCTTCTTCTTCTCCTTCTCTTCTATTTGATCCGACATCATCCAATTGATTGGGATTCTGTAACACCCCGAGATTCAGGTATACTTCTTTCATCCTTGTTCTTTGTGATTGGTCATGTTTAGTCCTTGAGTGAGTTTTCTTTAGCAAGTGAGTACGATGGGCGCACCATAGGGGTACGCTGCGTACTCATGCGCTTAAAATGGATGCGGTGTCGCCAAGGTACGCTGGGTGTACCAATAGTTACGCCGGGCGTAGCCGGCCCAGGTACAAAACCCTAATTCCGTCTTGTGCATTATTTAAAGGGTGTTAAGGCTCATTTCTCAGCCTCCATATCAGTGAGTGAAACCCTAAAAGAGTGCCCCCATCGTCCTTAGTGTGTGAGAGTGTTGATTGGAGCTTTTTGTGCCTTGGTGACTTAGTGAAGAAGAAGGAAACGTGCCATTTTAGATCTGAGATCTATAGAGCAAGGGACTACACTTAGAGGTATAAAGTTCAAAACTTTCCTCTTCTTTTGATTTGTTGTTGCATGTGCTTTTGTTATGGCTAAAACCCCCAAAGGTGGAGACTTTATGAGTGTAAAGTGCTCCATGGTCCGAGATCTGTCCCCATTCAATGCTATTAGTGATTTAGAGCCATAAAGCTTCCATCTTTAGTGATTAGTTTGAGGTCATGCTTGAGTATAAGCCTTCTAGAGTTAAAGGATGGATCATTTTGAGAGTTGGTGACTTATCCAGCCATGCAAAGGCATAAAGTCGTCAACTTTATGGATTAAGAGGCTTAGAGGTGGTCGGATCTAAAATTTGGACGTGAGTCTTAACTGTTTAAGACCCAAAGAGTTAAAGGGCTGAAGCTGGGGAGTACGCCGAGCGTAATCCCAATACACGATGCGTACTGGCTGGCATTCCCCTATCCTGAGAGGCAGTCGGGTTTGCCCAACGTACACATCTAGTACGCGCAGCGTAACCCGAAAAGTTGACTTTTAGGGTATGGTCTATTGTGGGGCTTTTGGGATGTGAGAGGGGTAAAATGGTCTTTTACCCTTTTGAGAGTGTCATATGAGGACATAGTCTAGCCTTTGAGAGTTATAATAATTAGAGTATTTATTTTATATGATTAGGTGGAGGTTAAACCAGCGTTACCGAGTTAGAGATTACCGAGATACCCGAGGTGAGTCTTCTCACTACACTTTACCTAGTGTGGTAACAGAGTCATCTGATAGAGTATTTTAGAGTTATATGTCAGTGTAATTGCATGTTATTTATGTGCTATGATTTATTGTGATATGTATTATGCATGATTTATAGTTACAGAGTTAGGACCTTCGGGTCCACATAGTTAGGACTTTTGGGTCCACAGAGTTAGGGCCAGAGGGCCCATAGAGAGTTGGGGCTGGAGGGCCCCACTGAGACACATAGACCTGAGGGTCAACAGAGTTATAGCCTCGAGTGGCTATTAAGTGTTAGAGTGGTATTTTGGGGAACTCACTAAGCATTTATTCTTACAGTGTTATGTGTTATGTGTTTCAAGTACCAACGACGATCGCGGGAAGGCGCCGGCATGATTCATACACACGCACACCGGAGTTTATGTATTTTGATCCTGGGTTTTGTACTGATACAATGTTGACACAATGTTTTTATTTATGATTACAAATGATATTTTATGGTTTCCAAAAGTGAAAAATTGTTCAAATTTTTATGGTGTTACAGATTCCGCACCATCAATTGGATCTAATTGATACACAAGCAATTTTGGGGACTTACACTAATCTACTCGTCGAGTCAGCTCACCCACTCGTCGAGTTCACTTAGAATCCAAAAGGCGGGTAAACCCCATCTAACTCGACGAGAGGGTTATGCAACTCATCGAGTTCCTTCAACCTTTTTCTCATTCAGACAATTTTAAGTGAAATCAAGGCTCCAAATTGTAGATCTAGGCTCCTAAGGTGTAGTTATCACATAAAGTGTCTAGCTTTACGTGCATACAAGGCCTCAAAGGGATTAAAATACTAGAACCAAGTTTAATAAGAGGTTTAGGGAATGGAGAAAGGCCAAAGCTTACTAAAGTCGATAACTTTATGCCCATGAGGGCCTAGAGGTGTCCAGATCTGAACTCCTTACTTCAAAATGTGTTCAATATCAGGGATGCCTTGAGAATTAGCTAGAAATGACCCTAAATTCTTGAGTGGAGAGATGTAACAAGAAAATGATCAAGGTAATGACTTTTTACCTTCAAATGAAAGCCAAAATGAATTAGATGCTAGATCTACGAGCTACTTCTCATGCCAAGCTTCTCAATCTTCAAGTCTCTTCAAGAATGCACCAAGCACACAATCTTTAACCTCATACACACTAACAATAGGAGGTTAGCTCGATTTGGGTTTGTTTCTGGATGTGAATGTGGTAAGGGAGGCTGGAGAGAGGACTTAAGGTCCTTTAAATAGGGTGGAAACCCTAAAAATTAGGGTTTTCATACGCAAACTTAACTCGTCGATTTGGGTCCTCCAACTCATCGAGAAGGTCTTAAAGTTCACGTAGCCCAATCTGTTTCTACATGACAAGTTGGGGCAGCCAACTCGTCGACTATGTCCAAAAATATAAATTTAATATCTTTAAATTTATACATGGGGGTCGGAATGTTACAATTCTCCCCCACTTGAACTAGACTTCGTCCTTGAAGTATATTGCGGCAAACAAATTCTGGTAATGTACCCGTATCTCAAACTCCGGCTCCCAAGTCCACTCGGATCTGTTCCAATGTTGCCACTGTACCTTTACCGGAGGTATCTCCTAGTTGCGCAAAACCTTGATCTTCCTCTCCAATATAGCCATGGCTGATCAACATAATTCTGGTGTTCATCAACCTAAATATCATATAAGGAAACCACCGGATACTCGTCCAATATGCACTTCCGCAACCGCGAAACGTGGAAGGTGCTATGAATCTGACTGAGCTCCTCTGGAAGATCCAATCTATATGCCACCTTTCCAACCCTTCCAATAACCCAAAAAGTTCTAATGTATCGAGGACCCAACTTCCCCCTCTTTTTGAAGTGTATCACACCCTTCTAGGGTGAGACCTTTAGTAGTACCATGTCACCTACCAAAAACTCCAACTTAGATCGGCAGCGATCGACGTAACTCTTCTGCCGACTCTGAGCGGTTTGTAACCGCTGTCTGATCTACCGAATTTTCTCCATAGTCTGCAAAACTACCTCGGTCTAACCCATCACCCTATGACCGACCTCAACCCAACAGACTGGGGTACAACATCTCTGTCCATACAATAGCTCGAATGGTGGAGCACCAATACTAGATTGAAAGTTGTTATAGTAGGAGAACTCTGGAAGGGGTAGGTGGGATACCCAGCTCCCACCAAAGTCAATAATGCAGGCCCTCAGCATATCCTTGGGGTCTGAATGGTCCGCTCACTCTAGTGGTCTATCTGCGGATGGTAAGCGATGCTGAAATGCAGTCTCGTGCCTAGTTCCTCATGGAAATTCTGCCATAAATGGGAGGTGACTCGAACATCACGGTCTGACATAATAGAGACTGACACCCCATGGCAAGCAACGATCTCATGGAGGTACACATCCACTAACTTATCAGCTGAGGAGCTCTCTCGAATAGCCAAAAAAATGGGCGCTCTTGGTCAGTCGATCCACGATGACCCATGTCGCAACGTATCCCTTCGCCATCCTTGACATGGGAATTTTTACTTGGTAATAAAGTCCATTGTGAGTTTTTTCCATTTCCACATGGGAATTTCCAGAGGCTAAAGCTTGCCATGTAGCCTCTGATGCTCAGCCTTGACCATCTTGTAGGTCAAGCACCTTTCAACGTACCAAACGATCTCGCTTCATGCATGGCCACCAGTAACTCAACCTCAGATCCCGGTACATTTTGTTAGCCCCCGTGTGAATAGAGAAGCGAGACTTATGATCCTCCTCCAGTACAATCTATATGACCGCACCAGACTTCGGAACCCAGAACCGACAGCAACAGGTCAACAATCATCGACTATCCTGCAAAATCGAGTGATCTCACCCATGATCCTCTCGAGCTTCTAGTTCTCCTATCACACAACCTCAGCCTGAGCTTCCCTAATCAAACTCACGAGTGGAGAATCCATGGATATCCTCATACATGTCACCAGTACCGAAGATCCAACCGACTGTCAGCTCAGGGCATCCGCAACCACATTCGCTTTACCCGGATGGTAAAGGATCTCGCATTCATAATCCTTGACTATGTCCAGCCACCTACACTGCCTCATGTTCATGTTCAGCTAATCCATGATGTGTCTCAGACTCGTCTAGTCTATGTATATGGTACAACGGACCCCATAGAGATAGTGTCTTCAAATCTTGAGAGCAAATACCACCGCTCCCAACAACAGATCGTGCGTGGGATATCTCGTCTCTTGTGCCTTCAGCTTTTGCGATGCATAGGCTATCACCCGTCCTCTCTGCATAAGGACTGCTCCTAATCCAGTAATTGATACATCACAAAACACCAATAAATCCTTAACTCCCTCAAAGAGTGTCAAAACTGGCACCTCACAGAGTCGCTGTCGTAGAGTCTCGAATGCAGTTTAATGCTCAGAGCCGCACCGAAAAGCCATCCCTTTCCTTATCAAATGAGTTAGGGTTACCGTAATCTTGGAGAAATCCTGTTTGAATCTCCGATAGAACCATGCCAATCCCCAGATGCTCCTAATATCCGAGGGAGATTTCGGAACCTCCCACTGCATAACCCCCCTTGATCTTGGCTGGGTCAACCAAAATCCCCTCCTGGTTAATGAGATGTCCAAGGAACTGAACCTCTCGCAACCAAAACTCGCATTTCGAGAAGTTGGCATAAATCCGATCTCACCTCAAAACTCCTAACAGCTCGAGGAGATGCTCCTTATGTTGCTCCCTGGTCTTGGAATACACCAAAATTTCATCTAGAAACACAATGACCGAGGGATTGAGCATTGGTCTGACCACCCGATTCATCAGGTCCATTAATATTGCCAGCGCATTAGTGAGCCCAAACGACATCACCACGAATTTGTAATGTCCATAACGAGTCCAACATGCAGTCTTCTCCACGTCCTCCTCCCTAACTCTGACCTGATTCTATCCGGACCTCAGGTCTATCTTGGAGAACCAAGATGCTCCCTACAACTGCTCAAAAAGATCATCTATCCTCAGGAGAGGATAACGGTTCTTCATTGTTAACTTGTTCATCTCCCAGTAATCGATGCACATCCGATATGAACCATCCTTTTCTTGATGAAGAGGATCGACGCTCCCCACAGAGAAATATTCAGATGGATGAACTGCTTTCCCCACTGTTCCTATAACTGAGGTGACAACTCTTGCATATACGATGGTGCCAATCAATATGGCACCATGGCGATAAGGGCCGCACCTGGCACTAGGTAGATACTGAACTTAACCTGCCACTACGGAGGCACTCAGGGTAACTCCTCCAAAAACACGTCAACAAAATCTATAATCACTGGAATCTCAGAAACTGAAACCTGATCCATGACTCATGTATCCATCACATACGCCAAATATCTCGTACACCTATGTTGAATATACTGTCGAGCCCTAGAGACTGAGCAAAACCCCGAACCCAGTCTGGTACCCTCGTCCTTGATGACCAGTTCTCCCCCACTTAAGGTTCGAACTACCACCCTTGACCCTCACAGTCGACTATCATGGCAAAGAAACGAATCATCCAGTCCATACCCACGATCACACATGAACCCCCATGGGAATCAGAATCAAGTAAATCGGGAAGGATACCCCGAAGATTTCCAAAACACAACCCTGATAGACTGAAGAAGCGAAAATCTTGTGTTCATTAGCGATGGAGACTCACAACAGACACTCTAGCTCTCCGAAGGGTAAATCGAACTCTCGACTAAACGATTGAGAGACAAATTACCGACTCTCCCCGTAGTCAAATAATACAACAGCAGGCAGAGAGTTCACTAAAAACGTACGTAACATAGGTACAAACATATAAGCACAATATAAAAATACTCAATAGGATAAAGGATAGAAACATACCAACCACCACATCCAGTACTGTCTTGGCCTCTTCGGCTGTAAGATAAAAGGTGCGTCCCCAAGCCCTCAAGAGCTTTTCTCTACCCTAACTCCTGTGAATAATCCTCAGTGTTGCCGGTGTTGGAGCCTACTTTGGCCTGGCAACGAGCAATGGATAGTTGGTTTTTACGTGACCAACCTGATCATAGTGGTAACAGATCCTCAAATCCTGAACCGGGGCTAACTAGCGGCAATCCCTCACAAAGTGCTCCTCCGTGCCGCATTTAAGGCACACATTTCCAGATCTACAAACTCTAGAATGACCCTTCCCACACTTCCCACAACTACATCCGCATTGGCCCCAATAACTAGAAACAGTGGTCTAAGACCGCTTTGGCGTACGCTGCAACTAGGTAGAGGCCTGCATCTACTCCCGCAACTGTAACTCAATCTCAAGATCACGCCGCCTAGTGGCCTCCTGTAACTCCAGTAGTGTATCACAATGTTGGGTAGCAATAGACTGTCGGATGTCGGTCTTGAACACATGGGTGATATTCGTCACCTACTCCGTAACTTGTCTCAAATCCAAAAACTGATGTGGCAACCGCTCTTGCTCAACCCGTGGAATATAGCGAGCGTAGAATATCTCCTTGAACCAATCCCAAGTAACCGCAACTCTCTGATCATTAGTATAAGACCATGTCATCAATCTTCACTAGTCCTTTGCTCCGGACCTCAGCAAGTTCAGAGCACACCTAGCCTTCTGGTCAATAGGACATGAGCATGTGAAAAAGCATCCCTTAATGTTAGATAGCCATCTCATGGCTATCTCCGGGTCCTAAATCCCATCAAAAATTAGGGGCTTCATGTTCTTGAAGTCTCGATAATGAAAAGCCCAACTGGTCTCGCCACTAGCGGATGCTACAGCTTCAGAGGCAGCAGTGGCAGCCATCTCAGGAATGGCCGCATAGCACTCATCAAAGTACTCGACCATAACGGTCTTGATAGACCCAAACATCTTCGGAAACTATGCCCAAAATAGTATAGCAACCTCATCATGCAGGATCTCCTGAATCCTAGCATCCAACTCATCTGGTCTCGTTTGACCAATGGTCTCGGGCACTGCTGGTCCACCCTAACTATCAGCTCCTAATCCTGACCCGGATCCGGTCACAAATTGCCTGGTAACCACCATGCTGAAAATATACCAGAAAGATATCAGACATCCCATATAATAACGGGGAACCAACCCCTAACCAAAATCATAGGGGTTGTGACTTTCTCGCTATGCGTATGGCTCCTGTGCTTTTAGTAGTACGGGCCCATACTACCTTCCACACCTACCAATATTTCCATCAAGTATCATCACAACTTCATAACAATATACATAATCATAGGAAACCGCTCCATCCTCACTCCTAAAGAAAGGCTAAATATCTCATATCTGACTGAATGACCCCGCATAAATCATCCATGAAACTTCCACCAACCCTACAACACTAGTGTATGCTAGTCATACACAACTTTGGACCCTATATACATTTGAATATCTGATCCTACGCTAAACCCTTCATCAAACAAGAACAAGAAATAAACCCAAACCAAACATTCTCAGGCTATAAGATCTTAATTATGTACTACTATGATGCATACACTAAGCAGCTACAGTAATGATGTTAATTTCACATAAGGAAAACCCTAGGCTATGAGTCATCATACAATCAGGCAATTCTATCATGAAATTCTTGAAGATCCCTAACCTATCCCTAGCATGTTGTTCTAACGTATCACAATATCTAATACCTGTATGGTATTTTGGGATGAACTTACGGACTCCGGCTGATCGTACACTCTGCATCCTCCTTTAGTATTTTGAAAACCATTTGAAACCATTTTGAAAATCCTTTCCTTAGTTTGAGACTGGAATCACACGTGTGTTCCTCCAATTCACTCAAACTAAGGCTCTGATACCAACTTTTAACATACATAAAATTCATGAAAATTTAAAACATTTTCACGCATCCAATAACCATTATTTATTACAATATGTTTTCAAAATAGTTTCATATCAGAGTATCCCAGAACTCAAAATCATAAAATGTGAGGAGGTGCACAATCAAGCCTTCATCTTCCCGCGATCATCCGAAGTACCTGAAATAAAATACAAAAGTGTAAGCCTGAAGCTTAGTGAGTTCCCCTAAAATACCAATGCCATACAAACCATAACCATATCATAACAAACCATATGCATACAGAGTATAAATTATGATTGGACATCCCTCAACAGGCCTTCAGTCTATCTGGCCCACTCTCAGAACCTCCAGCGTGTTTGGTCAACCCTCCTGGGCCTTCAGTATGTCTAGACTGTTCTCTAGACCTTCGGCCTGACTGATACTAACCAATGGGTCTACTATCCAACCAGACTGCCCTGGGTATGTTGGCCTTCCGTATAAAGCAGGACTGCGTCAACCTAACCACACACATACAATCAACACATCTATATATATATCAAATGCTAGCTAGCATGTACAAAACTCAAAGTGATCTAACAGCTCACTAATCATATCATCATCCTATATACCAGGATACCTACCTAATAGGTGACTAACATATCATCATGCGATAACTAGGATACTGTTAGGTGTGTCAAACCCAACAAATAAAGGGGTACGATATACTCCAAAATAATCCCACTATATTGCACTAAAAGGTAGTACAAGTCAAGCAGGGTCGATCCACAGAGACACGGGACAATTAGTTTATACCTATTTGCACAAGGTATTATGGTCACCAATAGTAAAGAGAGGGGGGTTTAGAATGTAATGATTAAACAAATAATTAATAACATAAGCAATCAACTAAATGCGTGAATTAAATTTAGAATTTGTAAGGACTCCAACCCCATGTATGACAATTTAGCAATGTGACTCAAAGATGACACAATATTCATTCAATTCTATCTAAGTTGGTACTTGAAAGTGCTAATAAGCTCTAACACTTCCCATTCACCATATTAATTAATCAAAACAAGCTCTTTGATTAACCCTAACCTTATTAACCTAATCTAAACAAGCTCTTAGAATTAGATTATAAGATTGCATGAAGCTTTATGTGAATGTTCCCAACAACACCCAATACTCCTCATAAGCTCGGGAGTGTAAAAGTGTATGAATAAGATATACACTAAATTCATTCAATAGAGATCAATTTAATGCTTGTTACTTGTTCAATTTCACAAAACAGTTACTGATTTTGTGAAAGAGATAACTTGAATGACCTAACCCTAATTCAAATGGCCAATAAGAATCATAATTAGAATCAAACATTCGATTGAAGCAAAATCAAATTCATTAGATAGAAATTAAGAACAAATATCATGTCATATGATTGAAGTCACTACCAAGAAGTCAAAACATGAAATTGGTGAAATTAGGGTTCTAGCCACACATGGCTAGAACAAGATCACAAGTCTAAAAGATGAAATCAAGTGTATTTACAACTTACAAAAACAAGAATTAATGTTTCCAAATGATTAAAGGACAAACACTTGCAAAAACCTTCGAATTCTCCTCTCCAATGGTGCTCTGATATGTTGTGTGTCTATAAAAATGACCCTTAACCCGTAATATGAAAGATAGGAAAAACTGCCAAAAGTTGGTTTCTGGGTCGAACACGGCTCGTGTTAAAATAGGCTAAACTAACACGAGTCGTGTTCAGCAACACGCCCCGTGTTGATTTGCACTAAACTGACACGGGTCGTGTTCAGCAACACGCCCCGTGTTGATTTGCACTAAACTGACACGCCCCGTGTTCAGCATGGTCAACAGCTCCCATTTTGGTCAAACACGCCCCGTGCCCACTTTTCAGTGTAAATTCAACACGCCCCGTGTACCTCTCTGACTCTAATTCCAAACTTGATTTTTCCAACTTTTTCGTTCTTCGCCCGATCATCCCGAAATCTTCACCAATGCTTCCCGACACTTCTCAGAGGGCGTTCCAACCTCCGGTTTACCTAAAAAAGATATAAAAGTGTGCAAATAAGGTTGTTCTAGAGACTAACATGAATATGATAAAATGCAATGAGAAGGAAGAACAATTGTGCTAAATACATGCATAAAATGGGACTAAAAGGTGCGCAAAAAGGTGCACAAATAGCACCTAACAGATACCAATCCAAAAAGGGCCGACATTGATGCCTTCGAACCTATTAGTACAGTGAGGAAAACTCACGTCACAAGTAGTGCTGAATCAAGAAGGCCAAACCCCAACTCTCGGCTCCAAACTCAATTGTCTATAACCATCATATGATTGATTCCATTAGAATCCCAATTTACCAAAATACCCTCATAAGTCAAACTTGGTCAAAGTCAAAGTCAACGGTCAAGGTCAACAGTCCATGTTAACCCAACTCATCAAGTTCATCTACTGAGTCGTCGAGTTCCTTCAGAACTAAGAAATCGAAAACTCGAGTCAACTCACCGAGTTACCTATGTGACTTGTCATGTTCTTCAGTGTCAATTAGACCGAGAAAAATCAACTCACCGAGTCGTCTCACCCACTCGTCAAGTTCACTCAGAATCCAGAAGGTAGGTAAACCTTATCCAACTCGTCGAGTTCCTTCATCTCTTTTCTGATTCAAACGCTTTTATGGGAAACCAAGGCTCCAAACTGTCGGTCTAGCCTCCTAGAGTGTAGTTATCACGTAAAGTTGTCAACTTTACATGCATGCAAATCCTCAAAGGGATTAAAACACTAGAACCAAGTTTAATAAGCGGTTTAGGGTATGGAGAAAGTCCAAAGCTTGCTAAAGTCGAGAACTTTATGTCCATGAGCACCTAGAGGAGTCCAGATCTAAACTCCTCACTACAAAACATGTTCAATATCAGAGATGCCTTAAGAATAAGCTAGAAATGACCCTAAATTCTTAGGTGGAGAGATTTAACAAGAAAATGATCAAGGTAAGGACTTCTTACCTTCAAATGAATGCCAAAACAAAGTTGATATTGTATCTACAAGTTCCTTCTCGTTCGAAGCTTCTCAATCATCAAGTCTCTTCAAGAAATGCACTAAGCACAAACTCTTTAACCTCACACAGAATCAGAATATGAGCTTAGCTTCATTAGGGTTTTTTTGTGTATGTAAAGGTGGTAAGGGAGGCTAGAGAGAGGACTTCAGGTCCTTTAAATAGGGAGAAAACTCTAAAAATTACGGTTTTCATGCACAACCTCAACTCAACGAGTTGTTTCCTCCAAATCATCGAGTAGGTCCTAAACATCATGTGGCTTGATCCATTTCTACATAATAAGTTGGCACATCCTACTCATCGAGTAGGTCCAAAAATGTAAATATAAAAGCTTTAAATTTATACTTGGGAGTCAGGATGTTACACCCGGCATCGAGCCCCACCCGACATCAGATAGAATCTAGCATCGGGTCACGCTCGGCATCGAGCAAATCTCGGTATCCATATAAACATATCAACAAATAAAAATAAATAAAGACATAACATAATGTATAAACATTCTTCGGGCCCCAACCGATATCAGACCGAAATCCGGAAGCATACAAACATTACTTGGGAATTCCCCGGCATCGGACCATAATTCAGAAACATACAATAGAAACACATGCAAGAATCACGAAGACATTAAGCATAAAAACATTCCTCAGCCACCGCCCGACATAATATCAAAATACAGAACATATAAACCTACATTGGTCACTACCCTACATCAGATCGAAATCCAGAAACAGATAAACCTACATTGGTCATTGCTCGACATCGGACCTTAGTCCAAAACATACTGGTGTACATATATGCGGCATCATTGGTGATTTCGACCCGTTTATACAGGAGGAAAACTCACCTCGCAAAGCTGAATGCAAAATCTCATGGTAAGAAATCTCTAGCGGCTACTTTGAAGACTCCCTTAACTATCAGAACAAACTAACACTTTGTCAAAACCCAATAATCCTTCTTAGGCTAAAATAACCATTTGACCCCTGATCTAATCCAGACCATGACCTAGGCCCAAATTCATAATATGAAAGGCCCTATTCTATATGGCCTTTCCAATCCCACTAATGGCCTAATTTTCTAAATTAGGCCCAACTTCTCAAATGGGTCTTCCCTTAAGCCCAAACATAAATTTAGCCCAACAATCTTGTAACGACGTAAATTTTAAACCAATTTTTCATTTTTACAAACATCAAAAACATCAACTAATAATTAAAGTTCCAATGTAAACAATATTGTCACGACCGATTACATAACAAAGATCACAAAATAGTTTTCCTCGAGTGTGTGTACGATCACGTTGGCGCCTTCCCACGGTCCTCGCTAGTACCTGAAACACATAACACAACAATTGTAAGCATAAATGCTTAGTGAGTTCCCAAAATACAACCTACGCACATACGCCTTTCCAGGACCTGACCTTCCAGTCCATGTGTCTCAGGGGACTTCCGTCCCGACTGGGTGAACCTTCCGGTCCTACCCACATCAACCTTAAGGTCCATTTTACAACGCCTTCCGGCCCATAACATGTAACAACGTAAATTTTAAACCAATTTTTTTCATTTTTACAATCATCAAAAACATCGGGTAATAATTTAAGTTCCAATGTAAACAATATTGTCACGAACAATTAGATAACAAAGATCACAAAATAGTTTTCCCCGAGTGTGTGTACGATCACACAGACGCCTTCCCATGGTCCTCGCTAGTACCTGAAACACATAACACAACAACTGTAAGCATAAATGCTTAGTGAGTTCCCCAAAATACAACCTACGCACATACGCCTTTCCAGGCCCTAACCTTCCGGTCCATGTGTCTCAGGGGACTTCCGTCCTGACTGGGTGAACCTTCCGGTCCTACCCACGTCAACCTTACGGTCCATTCTACAACGCCTTCCAGCCCATAATATAATGCCTTCCGGCCATATCAAGCATATCATACATGGCACATATAACGATTAACTTATCACACATAATGCATATATCTCATATCATATTCGACCTTCCGGTCACACATTCAAACCCTTCCGGGTACAGTATAGTGACAAGACTCACCTCGTATCTCGATAACTCGTGAACCCTGGAAATCACTCGTGCTCGAACCCCCAAGCTATAGTCCTCCTATAACATCATATATCTATAATGAATACTTGTACCACTAAGGTTGACCATCCTTAGCAAGTCCACACTGGTCAACTCTAGTCAACAGTCAATGGCAAATTTGACCGGACTCGACGAGTGCACTAGAGCGACTTGGCGAGTCTACGCGTTTTCACCAACTCGCAAGGATTTCCCCTTGACACGTCGAGTACTCCCCTGACTCGACGAGTTCCACCTGGTCATGAATCACGGGGCCAGCGCGACTCAACTCGCTGAGTCGCAAGGGCAACTCGGCGAATCCCAACTCGACTCGGTCCACCTGTCAATCCCTCTCTAACTCTCTGTGACTCACTGAGTCACCCATAACTCGGCAGGACTACTCACTGGGTGGTTTTAAGGACAATCTTCAAGCTACTCGTCGAGTCTATTCATCAGACTCGGCGAGTCCATGCCATGCATCAGCTAAAACTTGCTTCTGCGGTCAGATCCGTTCCATACACACATAGATCTGGCCTTCCCAAGCTCATTTATCACGTAAAGTCTCAGTCTTGGCCGCCATGCAACACTTACAAGGCTCTTTTTAGGGAAATAACCTCTAATATGGCAACCCTAGTTTCCGACTCAAAAGAATGGACATAAAGCATGTCATTTGGGGCCTTCTGGACCTGCTAAGGTCCAAATCTAGGTTCAATATCTCCATGGGACCTTTCACACTTCAAATCCAAGTCAAATAAGGCAAGAAGAAACCCTAGATTTGACATATCAACCAAAACACGAAGATTAGCTCTGAAAGTTACCTCAAGAAGTTTCCCTTGATGAAATAGAAGCAGATCCAAGCTCCGCAACTCTTCTAACTTGATCTTCTCCGTCCTTTCTTGCAACAACACACAAATTGGTGAACAAATAGCCTCTTATCTCACTCACAAGGACTCTCAGCTGATTTGGTGCACTCAAGGCTCAAGGTGGCCGCAATGAAGGGCCATAAGTTCCTTTAAATAGGGCTTAGGACTGGAAAATTAAGGTTTCATTAAACAGCACGGACTCGCCGAGTCCATCCCTTGGACTCGCCGAGTCCAGACGCGAACCTTCGTCCAAAACCGCGACCCGACTCGGCGAGTTCCACCTCCAACTCACCGAGTCCTCTCACAAAATACCAAAAAAATGTGAAATTAAAGATACCTGGAAATCCGGGCTGTTAAAATTCTCCCCCACTAGAACAAGACTTCGCCCTCGAAGTCTCGCTCTGCAAATAGCTCCGGATGCTACCCACGCATCTCACGCTCCGGCTCCCAGGTCATCTCTGATCCCTTCCGATGTTGCCACTGAACCAACACCAGGGGTACCTCCTTGTTCCTCAAAACCTTGATCTTCCGATCTCGGATGGCTACTGGTCTCTCAGCATAATTCAGGTTCACATCTACCTGAATATCCCCTAATGGAACCACTTCCGATTCGTCGGCTATACACTTCCTCAACTGCTACACATGGAAAGTGTCGTGAATCTGCCCCAACTCTGTTGGCAAGTCTAAACAGTAGGCTACCCAGCCCACCCTCGCGATCACACGTAAAAGACCAATATATCGGGGCCCCAACTTGCCCCTCTTCCTGAATCGAATCACTCCTTTCCAAGGAGAGACCTTCAGGAGTACAAGATCACCGACCTGAAACTCAAGCTCGGACCGGCGTCTGTCTGCATAACTCTTCTGTCGGCTCTGAGGGGTCAACAACCTCTGCCCGACCAGCTGGATCTGCTCAGTCGTCTGGAGTACGATCTCCGTGCTACCCATAACCCGCTGCCCTACCTCACCCCAACAGATGGGGGTGCAACACCTCCGCCCATACAACAGCTCAAAGGGTGGCATACCAATGCTCGAATGATGGCTATTGTTGTAGGAAAACTCTGCCAAGGGTAAATATGCATCCCAGCTACCCCCGAAATCCAACACACATGCCCGGAGCATGTCCTCGAGCATCTGAATCGTCCGCTCACTCTGACCGTCTGTCTGGGGATGATATGCGGTACTAAAATGCATCCTAGTACCCAACTCCTCATGAAACTTCTTCCAGAACCTGGAAGTGAAACGCACATCATGGTCTGAAATAATCGAGATCGGCACTCCATGCCGTGATACTACTTCCCTCACATATAACTCCGCCAACTTCTCCGCAGACGAGCTCTCACTGATGGCTAGAAAATGAGCGCTCTTCGTCAATCTATCCACGATCACCCAAATCGCATCAACTCCCCTCGCAGTCCGCGGTAACTTGGTGATGAAATCCATAGTAATTTGTCCCCACTTCCATTCGGGAATAACTAGCGGTTGCAGCTTACCGTGCAGTCGCTGGTGCTCGGCCTTGACCTGCCGACAAGTCAAGCACCTCTCGACAAACCACGTGACATCCCTTTTCATACAGGGCCACCAGTACTCCTTCCTTAGATCCAAATACATTTTTGTAGCACCGGGATGAATCGAGAATTTCGATCGATGTGCTTCCTCCATCAAAATAGTACGCGCACCGCCCACAAACGGTACCCAAATCCGACCCTGAAAAGTCATAAGCCCTCGACCATCCGTGACGAATCCTGATACCTGACCTACAACCCGCTCCTTCTTCTGATGTTCTGGCTTCACAGCCTCTTCCTGAGCTCCTCAAATAATATCCAAAATCGGGGTCAATACCGTCAATCTCATACAAATATCTCGGATCGGGGCGCTTTCCGCCCTATAGCTCAATGCGTCGGCTACCACATTAGCCTTGCCCGGGTGGTACAGGATCTCACAATCGTACTCCTTCACCACATCCAACCACCTCCTCTGTCGCATATTCAGATTTGACTGATCCATCAAGTACTTCAAGCTCTTATGGTCCGTGTATATCGTACACTGAACCCGATACAAATAGTGTCGCCAAATCTTGAGGGCAAACACCACAGCCCCCAGGTCTAGGTCGTGGCTGGGATATCTCGACTCATGAGGCTTCAACTGCCTCGAGGCATACGCTATCACATGACCCCTCTGCATTAAGCACCGCCCCCAAACCCGATATAGAGGCATCATAATACACCACAAAATCCTCCATCCCTTCCGGGAGTGCAAGCACCGGAGCCTCGCATAAATTCTGACGAAGTGTCTCGAATGAGGACTGCGATAATATCCAGCCAAACCCAGAAAACTCCTGATCTCGGTGGGTGATCTCGGCACCTCCCACCTCAACACCGCCTCAATCTTGGCCGGGTCGACCAATATCCCTTTCTGGTTAACAAGATGCTCGAGGAACTGGACCTCTCGTAACCAGAAATCACACTTGGAGAACTTGGCATACAGTCTCTCCGATCTCAAAACCCCAAGAATCTCCCTCAAATGTTCCTCATGCTGATCCCTAGACCTCGAATACACCAAAATATCGTCGATGAATACGATCACCAACCGATCCAGCATCGGCCGACACACCCGGTTCATAAGATCCATGAACGCAGCTGGGGCATTGGTGTGCCCAAAAGGCATCACCACAAACTCATAATGTCCATAAGGAGTTCTGAAAGCAGTCATCTGGATATCCTCCTCTCGAACCCTCATCTGATGATACCCCGCCCTCAAGTCAATCTTGGAGAACCAAGATGCCCCCTGCAACTGATCGAACAGATCGTCGATCCTAGGTAACGGATACCGGTTCTTAACCGTCAACTTGTTCAACTCCCGGTAATCGATCCACATCCGGTGTGAACCATCCTTTTTCTTGACGAACAAAATCGGCTCTCCCCAAGGTGAGCTACTCGGTCGAATGAATCCCTTTCCTAACAGCTCCTGAAGCTTCGAGGATAACTCCTACATTTCCGGTGGAGTGGGACGATAAGGCGCCTTGGCGATGGGCGCCGCTCCCGGAACCAAATCGATACGAAACTCCACTTGCCTCTCCGTAGGCACACCCGGTAACTCTTCGGGGAACACATCCGAAAACTCGCATACAACAGGAACGTCATCAATCGAATTGGGTGTCCCCGCGGCCACTCGAGTATCCATCACGTAGGCTATGAATCCATTACAGCCCTGCTGCAAACTCTGCCTTGCCCTGGCAGCCGAACAAAACGCCGACCCACACCGGGTCCCTTCGCCATAAACCGTAAGCACTCCCCCACTAGGGTCTCGAATCGTCACCAGCTGTCTCTCGCAGTCAATGACTGCTCCAAACATACTCAACTAGTCCATGCCCACGATAACGCAGACATCCCCAATAGCTATAGGAACCAAGTCTATAGAGAACTCGACCCCAAAAATCTCGAGCACACATCCTCGAATCACTTCAGTGGCGTATAACACTTTCTCATTTGCTATAGAAACTCGCAGGGGTCGACTCATCACCTCTCGATCAATACTGATGTGCTGGCTAAAAGCCAACGATACAAAAGACCGACTCGCACCCGAGTCAAATAACACCAAAGCAGGCATAGAGTTTACAAGAAAAGTACCTACGTGTATCATAATATAAGCACAATTTCTCAGTATAAAGGTAAATAAAAGAATACATACCGGCAACGACATCAGGCACCGTGCGGACCTCCTCCGCTGTCAACTGGAAAGCTCTCCCACGAGCCTTCGGAGCCTCGGCGTTCACTGGCCGAATCTCGGTAACCCTGGCAGCAGGCGTAGATCCCTGGCGAAGCTGGGGGCACTCGGCCTTCCAATGGCCGTTCTGGTTGCAATGAAAGCAAACCATGAATCCCTTGGGGCAATCCCTAGCAATGTGCCCCTCCTTGCCACACTTGTAGCAAGCAACCGATCGACATGCCCCCTCGTGACCCTTGCCGCACTTTCTGCAAGTCCGTCCCTTCTGACCTCCGGATCTCGAATCGGCGGACTTGGTCTGCTTGGTTGCCAGCTGAGACTGAGTCGGCTGCCGATCCAACCGTTGAGACTCGGCCTCCTCCTTGGCCTGGGTCTCCAACTCGATATCACGCTTCCTGGCATTCGCCTGAAGCTCAGTAAAAGTCTGATATGACGAGTTCGATACGAACTCCCGGATATCCCTCCTCAGCACTCCCAAATACCGACTCATCCGAGCCTGCTCCGTGGACACCTGCTCGGGGCAGAACATCGCCCTCTCATGAAACTTCCGCGTGATCACCGTGACAGAATCATTACCCTGCTTGAGGGTCAAGAACTCCTTAACCAACCGTTCCCTCTCCACCTGGGGAACATACTCGTCTCTGAACATAGCAGTAAACCTCTCCCAAGTCACAGCTGAGACCTCTGCCAGAGTGATGTTCGCCGTCACGAACTTACACTAATCCTTTGCTCCCAGGCGGAGCTGGTTCAAGGCGAACCGTACCCTCAGATGCTCCGGACATGAACAAGTGTAGAAGCATCCCTCGATATCAGCAATCCATCTCATCGAAGCGATCGGATCCTACGTCCCATCAAACTCAGGTGGCTTCGTGTTGCTAAACTCCCGGAACAGCAACGAGTCACCCCCCTGTGGTCTAGCAGTGGCCACATCTGCGGTAGCTGCAGCAGTGGCGGCCTCAGTCAACGCGGCGTACCGCTCATCAAATGTCTCCATCAACGTGGTCTTAATAGACCCAAACATCTCCGGAATCTCAGCCCGGATCGCTGCAGCTACCTCCTCATGAATCATCTAACGAAGCTCCTCGTCAGTCACACTACTCGTACTAGGTCTGTGGCGTGGTCCAACCATGATGTCTCTGAAATACAACATAAAAATATCAGAGACTCTATTAGCATAATCGCAATCGATAATGCAGTCCTACTCAGTGTCCGATACCCAGGGATTCTTACTTGAGTTGCCCACTGACCCAGTGTCTTTAGTAGTACGAGCCCAATACTACCACCTACACCGCGTCAGTATTCACCTCAAGTCCTCCTCCCCATGCCCCGAATCCTGAGTACTCTATTCTTGCCATGCACTAGATACCCTCTCACTCTCAAAGCACCTCATAGAAGCAGGTTTCCCTTGACTAAGGCATCACAAAATCAGGCCATTCTAGTCCTAATATGTATACCTAGTCTACTAGCATGCATATCATATCATATCATATCTCATAACACATATTGTAAGAGTAATTTGGGGATTTTACCGTTCGGGCGCTGGTTAACCGTACACACTCCTTCTTCTTTGGTTGTTTCAAAATCACTTATCAAATTTTGTTGATTTATTAATTAAAATTTTCTCAAATCCCCGGTTTGAGTTCAGTTACGCCCGAAGGTGTACCCGAATCCCTCAAACCAAGGCTCTGATACCAACTTGTAACGACGTAAATTTTAAACCAATTTTTCATTTTTACAAACATCAAAAACATCGAGTAATAATTTAAGTTCCAATGTAAACAATATTGTCACGACCGATTACATAACAAAGATCACAAAATAGTTTTCCCCGAGTGTGTGTACGATCACGCCGGCGCCTTCCCACGGTCCTCGCTAGTACCTGAAACACATAACACAACAACTGTAAGCATAAATGCTTAGTAAGTTCCCCAAAATACAACCTACGCACCTACGCCTTTCCAGGCCCTGAACTCCCGGTCCATGTGTCTCAGGGGACTTCCGTCCCGACTGGGTGAACCTTCCTGTCCTACCCACGTCAACCTTGCGGTCCATTTTACAACACCTTCCAGCCCATAACGTATTCGCCTTCCGGCCCATAATATAATACCTTCCAGCCCATATCAAGCATATCATACATGGCACATATAACGAAAAACTTAGCACACATAACACATATATCTCATAGCATATCCGACCTTCCGGTCACACAGTCAAACCCTTCCGGGTACAATATAGTGAGAAGACTCACCTCGTATATCTCGATAACTCGCGAACCCTGGAAATCACTCGTGCTCGAACCCCCGAGCTATAATCCTCCTATAACATCATATATCTATAATTAATACTTGTACCACTAAGGTGGACCATCCCTATCAAGTCAACATTGTTCAACTCTGGTCAACAGTCAATGGTCAATTTGACCGGACTCGGCGAGTGCACTAGAGCGACTCGGCAAGTCTACGCGTTCTCACCAACTCGCAAGGATTTCCCCTTGACACATCGAGTACTCCCCTGACTCGATGAGTTCCACCTGGTCACGAATCACGGGGCCACCGCGACTCAACTCGCCGAGTCACCAGGACAACTTGCCGAGTCCCAACTAAACTCGGTCCACCTGTCAATCCCTCTCTTACTCTCTGTGACTTACTGCGTCACCCATCACTCGATAGGACTACTCACTGAGTGGTTTTAAGGACAATCTTCAAGCTACTCGTCGAGTCTATTCTTCAGACTCGGCGAGTCCATGCCATGCATCAGCTAAAACTTGCTTCTGCGGTCAGATCTGTTCCATACACACATAGATCTGGCCTTCCCAAGCTCATTTATCACGTAAAGTCTCAGTCTTGGTCGCCATGCAACACTTACAAGGCTCTTTTTAGGGAAATAACCTCTAATATGGCAACCCTAGTTTCCGACTCAAAAGAATGGACATAAAGCATGTCATTTGGGGCCTTTTGGACCTACTAAGGTCCAGATCTAGGTTCAATATCTCCATGGGACCTTTCACACTTCAAATCCAAGTCAAATAAGGCAAGAAGAAACCCTAGATTTGACATATCAACCAAAACATGAAGATTAGCTCTGAAAGTTACCTCAAGAAGTTTCCCTTGATGAAATAGAAGCAGATCCAAGGTCCCCAACTTTTCTAACTTGATCTTCTCCTTCCTTTCTTGCAACAACACACAAATTGGTGAACAAATAGCCTCTTATCTCACTCACAAGGACTCTCAGCTGATTTGGTGCACTCAAGGCTCAAGGTGGCCGCAATGAAGGGCCATAAGTTCCTTTAAATAGGGCTTAGGACTGGAAAATTAAGGTTTCATTAAACAGCACAGACTCGCCGAGTCCATCCCTTGGACTCGCCGAGTCCAGACGCGAACCTTCGTCCAAAACCGCGACCCGACTCGGCGAGTTCGACCTCCAACTCACTGAGTCCTCTCACAAAATACCAAAAAAATGTGAAATTAAAGATACCTGGAAATCCGGGCTGTTAAAATTCTCCCCCACTAGAACAAGACTTCGCCCTCGAATTCTCGCTCTGCAAATAGCTCCGGATGCTACCCACGCATCTCACGCTCCGGCTCCCAGGTCATCTCTTATCCCTTCCGATGTTGCCACTGAACCATCACCAGGGGTACCTCCTTGTTCCTCAAAACCTTGATCTTCCGATCTCGGATGGCTACTTGTCTCTCAGCATAATTCAGGCTCACATCTACCTGAATATCCCCTAGTGGAACCACTTCCGATTCGTCGGCTATACACTTCCTCAACTGCTACACATGGAAAGTGTCGTGAATCTGCCCCAACTCTGTTGGCAAGTCTAAACGGTAGGCTACCCGGCCCACCCTCGCGATTACACGTAAAAGACCAATATATCGGGGCCCCAACTTGCCCCTCTTCCTGAATCGAATCACTCCTTTCCAAGGAGAGACCTTCAGGAGTACAAGATCACCGACCTGAAACTCAAGCTCGGACATCTGTCTGCATAACTCTTGTGTCGGCTCTGAGCGGTCAACAACCTCTGCCCGACCAGCTGGATCTGCTCAGTCGTCTGGAGTACGATCTCCGTGCTACCCATAACCCGCTGCCCTACCTCACCCCAACAGATGGGGGTGCGACACCTCCGCCCATACAACAGCTCAAAGGGTGGCATACCAATGCTCGAATGATGGCTATTGTTGTAGGAAAACTCTGCCAAGGGTAAATATGCATCCCAGCTACCCCCGAAATCCAACACACATGCCCGGAGCATGTCCTCGAGCGTCTGAATCGTCCGCTCACTCTGACCGTCTGTCTGGGGATGATATGCGGTACTAAAATGCAGCCTAGTACCCAAATCCTCATGAAACTTCTTCCAGAACCTGGAAGTGAAACGCACATCATGGTCTGAAATAATCGAGATCGGCACTCCATGCCGCAACACTACCTCCCTCACATATAACTCCGCCAACTTCTCCGCAGAAGAGCTCTCACTGATGGCTAGAAAATGAGCGCTCTTCGTCAATCTATCCACGATCACCCAAATCGCATCAACTCCCCTCGCAGTCCGCGGTAACTTGGTGATGAAATCCATAGTCAAATAAGGCTAGAAGAAACCCTAGATTTGACATATCAACCAAAACACGAAGATTAGCTCTGAAAGTTACCTCAAGAAGCTTCCCTTGATGAAATAGAAGCAGATCCAAGCTCCCCAACTCTTCTAGCTTGATCTGCTCCTTCCTTTCTTGCAATAACACACAAATTGGTGAACAAATAGCCTCTTATCTCACTCACAAGGACTCTCAGCTGCTTTGGTGCACTCGAGGCTCAAGGTGGCTGCAATGAAGGGCCATAAGGTCCTTTAAATAGGGCTTAGGACCCAAAAATTAGGGTTTCATTAAACAGCACGGACTCGCTGAGTCCAGATGCGAACCTTCATCCAAAATCATGACTCAACTCGGCGAGTTCGACCTCCAACTCGCCGAGTCCCCTCACAAAATACCAAAAATATGAAATTAAAGATACCTGGAAATCGAAATCCAGAAACAGATAAACCTACATTGGTCATTGCCCGACATCGGACCTTAGTCCAAAACATACTGGTGTACATATATGCGGCGTCATTGGTGCTTTCGACCCGTTTATACAGGATGAAAACTCACCTCGCAAAGCTGAATGCAGAATCTCATGGTAAGAAATCTCTAGCGGCTGCTTTGAAGACACCCTGAGCCATCAGAACAAACTAACACTTTGTCAAAACCCAATAATCCTTCTTAGGGTAAAATAACCATTTGACCCCTGATCTAGTCCAGACCATGACCTAGGCCCAAATTCATAACATGAAAGGCCCTATTCTATATGGCCTTTCCAATCCCACTATTGGCCTAATTTTCTAAATTAGGCCCAACTTCTCAAATGGGTCTTCCCTTAAGCCCAAACATAAATTTGGCCCAACAATCTAATTTTTTATGGCCCATTATGGCCCAAACTAGTAAAGTCAATGGAATGGCCTAAACCAAGGCCCAAATGATGAAAAACACATATCCAGTGAGTACGTGGGGCGTACTCCTCTGTACGCTAAGTGTACACCTTGCATGGCTTGTTGGTTGCGTGTACAGGATTGTACGCCTATCGTACTAACCTGTTAAGCCATAATCTCCAAAAGGGACTCAAATAACACTAAGGGTGGCAAACCTAAGCCTAGAAACGGATTTGTAACCATAAAAATGAATTCTTGGAACCAAAAGGGTCCAAAAACCCATTACAAGAGATATAAGCATACATGAGAAAAGTTTTGAGCTTTTTACCTCAAATTAGTGCTAAATGAGGATGATGTCTCAGATGCTTAAGTTCAAGCTACAGAAGTTCTTTTTCAATAACTTCCTCTTTCTCCTTACAACCTCCAAGCTACTAAAATGGACTTTACAAGATCAAGATCACACAAAGATAAAGAAGGTTAGGTTTCTAGGGTTTTTATGTTTGAGAGGTTGGTAAGGAGGCTTGGGTTTGGGACATAATGATGTATATATATTTCCTAAACCCTAAAAATTAGGGTTTTAAGTCAGCTCGCGTACACTGTGCGTATTAGCATCAACCCCCCCCCCCCCACACACACACATACATCCAATGCACTCACTACGCTTCACGTACGCCAACATTATACTTAGTGTACGTCTTCAGTCAGCCCACTCAATATCAGCCCAACTCAATAAAGGCACAATTTAGCATTACCTCAAGTCATGGGTGTTAGAAGCTCCCAAGTCATAATCACTAGTGATGAGAATATTGTGCTATTAGATCGATAGATTCTAAACAGATTAACAAGAATAAAAAAAGTAAAGAACACGATAATGGATGAAAAGATGTCGGATGATTAATATCTCACACCTTAGAAGTGCTCGTTGAAGAAGTTCGACTATAGAGGTGTGGTTAAGGTTACAATGCTACCGCTATTAATGAGAACATTAACCTTAAAACTATACATGCATGCATATTATGTATGCTAACCCTAATGCTTAAACCACGGTTGGACAGGCCCAAACTGGGTAATCAAAATGTTAACAAATAAGCCCATATGACTCAACAATCTAATCCTAACAATCTCCCCCCTTTGCGTCAATAGAGGCGAGACCTTAGTTCGGTTGAGAAAGAGCGGACTTCTTCACCGTCCTGAACACCTTCGGTATAATGGCCAAAAGAGTATGAAGAAAATGTATATACCACCGAAGCATGTCAGAAAACTTCTTCTTGCCCGAATTACTATTGTATTTGCTTCGATGAGTGATATCAAGAATGTGCTCTAAGCAAGAAGTGGAGAACAGATGTTTGTCAGCAAGAGCAAAAAGAAATTTTTCACCTTCGCCTCTTGTGAACATGATAGTGAGATGTTTTGGATCAATCTTACCCATTTTCATCTTGTTAAGATCACTTGGCTTTCCAATGGGCTTTACTGTTGGCTTCTTTCTCAAAACACTTGCCACTTCCTGATCCATCTTAGCAACTTCATGGATATAGGAAGCCAACATTCTCTTTATGTGATCAATGATCGGCTCATACTGTTGTTGACTAGTGAGCAGAATGTTGAACAGTAGAATCCAGTCATGTTGATTTAAATTTGGAAGATCAGCCAATGAGATCATATGCACCGAGTCATCAGAACCCTAGGTCACCCTGAACATCACATTAATGAATTTCCCAGCAACAGTTGGTTTAAAAACCTTGACAGATGTTATCTTCTGAGCACTCCATGTCAAGTACTAAGGCTGAGCAAATTCTAGATAATAATCAACCAAATCTTTATAAACCTTCAGGTGAGGAGAAGGGACTTCAACTATAGGATCAAAACAATGCAACACAAATGCCCTACAAGTGATGGGCATGTCAAACTGCGAGTCCGTCGTATTATCATAATCAAACGAGGCAATCGGATCCAACCAATGGACACTAGGAGACTCAATCACTTCTTTTATTAGTCTTTCCCTAGTCTAAATGGGAAAAAGAGCCTGTTTGCAAACCATAGCGTCATGAGCCTTTTCTGTTTTCGCTCTTTCTCTTCTTCCACTCTAGCTATCCTCAAATTTTCATCAATTTCACTATCCTTGTTCTTCCTCTTTAACGCCTCATCAATTGTTTCTTCCTCGTCATCATCATCATCATCATCATCATTCATAATACCTTTCATCTTTTCATGACCAGAACCTGAAGCTACAATAACCTTCGGTTTGGTTTGGATAATGATTTTCGATAGAGTCGGAGGATTTTGAGCCTCTACCCCTTGGCAGTCAAGTGATTCCGGATAGTGAGGGTGAGCATAGGATCATTAGCATTCACAAGAATGCTCAGAATTGAAAGAACATCCGCAACACATCTTTTAAGAACTGTCAGCTCAGTCTTAAGTGATACAATCTCCTGTTGAGCATGAGCAAGCTGAGCAGATTGGAAGTCTAGTTGGGCAGTCTTTTGAGCAAGGTCATCCTTAATCTTGTTGTCTATGGCTAGGTCAGCCTGAAGCTTTTCAAGCCGAGAATTGACTGAAGAGAGAAGAGAATTGTGATTGTCTTTGAGCTCAGAACGCACTGTATCAAATTTGATTTTCTCTTCCTGAAGTGACTTGGAGAGGTTATCAATAGAGGCATTAACTTTTTCTGCATTTGAATCAGCATGGCCTTCAAACGAATCTAGAAAGATTTTCGATTCTTGAACAGCTTTGGTCACTTCTGATGTTGCTTTCTTGCAAGACAGTGTTGAGGCTTTTACTGCATCAGTTGATTTATTAATAGAGGATGTATATTGTTGCAGAGCAGTATCAAGGAAAGCCTTCAACACAACATCAGAGTAAGTGGATGGGGAAGCAAGCAATTTATCAAGTTTGTCATGAAGACTCTGCAAATGTTGCTTTGTCACTGGAGCTTCATCATCATCTTCACTAGGAAGGCGATAGGGACTATAATAAGTGGAGTCAAACTCAAATTTTGCACCTCCCAGAATAGGCTCACATTATGTCGAAGAAGATGGTGAGGTAGATTTGGTGGTAACAAGGGGTTGAAACACCAACGATATGTGCCCTCGTATCAGATACATTGACATTCACCGAAGGTCCAGTTGTTGTGGCTGTTGTTGTTGTTGATTGAGAGAAGACTGGAGGTGGTAGTGGAGTAGTAGATATTGGTTAAGAAGTGACATGTGCTGGAATTGGAGCAACGGATATTGGAACCGTGGTTTCTTTTGGAGAAGGAGGAGGAGTATGAACATCATCTTGTACCTGAGGAGTTGGAGAACAAGGAGGAGTGTTTC
Organism: Lactuca saligna; assembly: GCF_052625555.1. NCBI lineage: Eukaryota > Viridiplantae > Streptophyta > Magnoliopsida > Asterales > Asteraceae > Lactuca > Lactuca saligna. Next base: position 165,027,067 of record NC_136422.1, on the reverse strand, counting down.
CCCTTAGTGAGCCTTCATGTTGAACCTCCTCTTCTTCCTCAGTGGATTGCTCCACTTCATTGGACTCAATAGGTGAAGGTACCTTCAGTCGTTTGGCCATCTTCTTCACCTTTTTCTTTTTGGGAGCCGAAGGTGTAGCTTTATCAGCTTTATGCTTTTTCGGAGATGAGGGACCTTGGGTCTCGGTTTTCTTAGAGCCTGGCTTCTTCCCCCTCTTGGCTGGTTTATCAGCAGTATCCAAGGCACTCTGCATCTCCGAAGTGAGTTGGCGAGGACCTAAAGGTGTCAACTTCTTGTAATCTCCCATGACTTTGCTTTCGTTGGAGACACAATGACTCATCGAATCCGGAATAGAACCGACATATAGAAACTTCGTGCGATCAGAAAAAATGATTTTCGTTGTGTGAAATGTAGCAACCGAAGACAAAAGAGCATCTGCCAAAACTGGGATTTGAAAAGTCTCAATAGCCCTGCGTGTGACTATTTTCCAGAAACGACCACAAGATCTCTCTTAATGTTTTGATGAAGAGTTGAGGCTCTGCACTAGCTGCGACCAAATCAAAGATCCATAATCCAAATGGATTCCATTGTAGAGACCATAAAGGATGGTCATGAAACCCTTACTTGCCCCATCTGATCCAGCAACCTGTTTTGCCAACCCCTTGTACATTAGTGTGAACAGACCGTTCCATTGTGGAGGTAAGCACGACTTCTTGAATTTCACGACTATCGTAAGAACATCTGTGTAATCCATCTCATAAGACATCAAAAGTAGTTCAAATGTTGTAATAAAATCTGGTGAGATTACAGAGGCATCAGTAGAAAGTCCTAGAAGGGAACAAAATTTTGTCTTGGATATAGAGGTTTTATGACTGAAGATATCAAACAAAATCCGTTGTTTGTTTTTGTCATATGAGGCTATTGAATAGACCTGTGAAAGAAGAGACATAGGCACTAACTCGACCTGTGTGAGAGCGATCACTAATGGAGAATACTTGAGATATTCTACCATATGAAGCATATATGAATCATCAACGAAAGGATTCAGATGTATAATCAGATTCTGATTGGGTTTAATCAAAAGAAAAGTGGAAGAAGCGGTTTGTTTTTGAAGAGAGGATGATTCCGCCATTGTTGTGGTGAAAAAGAATATAAACACTTGTATTCATGAGAGAGGTTGAAAAGAGTGAGAAGGTACAGTACGTGTGAGACCCCATTTTATACCATTTCCTGGAGAGAGAAAGAACCCTCTGTAATGATGATACGATCTCTAAAACGATGCCTGAAAAAGTGCGATTTGATAGCTTGGAATTCCTAGATTTACGTCAGCAAGCGTGGGTATAGGAAATGTTTCAAATTCACGCACCCAAATCTTATCCCATGTGGAATTCTTATCCGATTACCGTCTCCTTAATTCCTCAAAGTCAAGTACAACCAGCTGTAAATGAGACTTCGTCATTCTCTTCATATTAAAGAACCTTAACTCCTTTATAAGAAAGTAAACCCCTTTAGCTTTTAGAACCCAAAGCACAAAACTGAAAAATGTCATTAGTACCACAAACAAGATATTGGAAAATCATAAAGAACTTCATGCAAGAGTGCCAAAGAACACGAAATAAAGCAAGACGTGTGTGGGATAAATGTAATGTCTTAAAGACATACACTGAATGATCCTGAGCACGAATCTCTTCCTTCAAAGTCCAGAGAGACCGAGAAGTGTCTGTGTGGTTTCCCGTAAAATACGATCAAATATTTGTAAAGAAACATTGAAAGGCATCTTTTCAAGTATAGGCCTTAGTTGGTGCTTTATCTTCAATCGAACTTTGATACTTAAAATAAGACCAAAAGTTGGATGAAGTACTTGTGAGACCGAGGTGGCCTGTTGAACAAGTAGGTTTGATAAAATTTAAAGTGACTAGGCGATTATGAGAAATCTCAAACATAAAAATAAAATTGGATCTTATGGGAAGAAACGTCTTAGTTTTAGAGAATTTCATAAATACCACTCAAAAATAAAAAGAGATTTCATCAAGGTAACAAGTAATAGCTTGAACTTTTTAGCGTTCACCATCAATTCATTCAAGGTGTTAGATGTTGGGTTTCACTCAGCACGTGGCGAACGTATCTAAGATCATCAACACTGATGTCGTGTAACCATAAACCACTGTGCTAAATGAGAATGACCAAGCAGAAAACTCTTAACACAATGTGAGAAGAGTAAGGTAGCTCGTGACTTGAGTGAATTTAATAGCCTATTGGGGAAGAAACGATAGGTATAGATCGAATCATTAATGTAACAGCCCGGAATTTCAGGTATTGCTTAAAAACTATTTTTGGGGGCATTTTTGGAAGGGACTCGGCGAGTTGGAGCCAGACTCGCCGAGTAGGACCACAGACTGGGTCGCGGGTTCACGACTGGACTCGACGAGTCCATTATGGACTCGGCGAGTCTACGCTGTTCAGCAGAAACCCTAGCCGTTTGGTTTTGGATCGTATATAAAGCCCCATATGCCGTCATTGTCCGTCTTTTAGCCGATTGAGAAGAACCCTAAGCGTCTGTGGACATCTAGAGCAAGATTAGAGGCTATTGGAACCTTGAAGAATTTGTTAGGCAAGAAGAGGAAGGGTTTTGGCCAAAGGAAGATCAAGGGGATCGAGTTCTGAGGTTTGGGGACACAGAGAGTACGTTTTTCAGGTAATACTTCGGATCATTCCTGTTATTTTGATGTGTACACGGATTTAGGGTTTATGAAACCCATTTGGTGAGTAGATGGATTATTATGTTGTTACCCAAACGTTTATACCCCAGTAATAGGATGTTTAGAGGTCCAAAAAGTCCCATGATTGTGTATTTCGGGACCATACGTATTTCAGGAAGCAGTTGGTCGACTGCATGGCATGGACTCGCCGAGTCTAATGAACAGACTCGGCGAGTAGCTTGGAGATTCACTGGGACTCGCCGAGTTGTTCTTCAAACTCGGCGAGTGGAGTCGGGGTGGCCCCGCGATTCTTCCACGAGGATCTCGTCGAGTCAAGGGGGATACTCGACGAGTAGAAAGGGAACATCAGGGAAAGTTGGAGAGGACGTCTCGACTCGTCGAGTCACCTTTGCACTCGACGAGTCCGGTCCAGTTGACCGTTGACCGGAGTTGACCTGCATATAATTTCTTAGGGTCAGTTGTCTTGAATGATAAGAGTATTAATAAGGGTATATGGTATTATAAGGAGTCTGCAGATCGGCGGATCGAGTGCGAGTGATTTCAAGAGTTGATAGTTTTCATTACCACGAGGTGAGTCTTCTCACTATACTATACCCGGAAGGGTTTGACTGTGTGACCGGAAGGTCGAACATGATGTATGTTATATATTCTATAAATAGAAAGGTAGTTGCTATGCATGATATGTATGTTTATACGGGCCGGAAGGCGATATGTTATGTGACAGAAAGGTCAGGTATGATATATGATATATGTGCTATGTGCGTTAGATCAATTGTATTATGTGTTGTAAATGTTATGGGCCGGAAGGCAATATGTTATGGGCCGGAAGGCAATATGTTATGGGCCGGAAGGCAATATGTTACGGGCCGGAAGGCAATATGTTATGGGCCGGAAGGCGATTATGTTACGGGACGGAAGGTGATGTGTTGTGGACCGGAAGGTCGGGGCCTGGAAAGGCGTATATGTGTAAGTCGTATACTGGGGAACTCACTAAGCATTTATGCTTACAAGTTGTTATGTATGTGTTTCAGGTACTAGCGAGGACCGTGGGAAGGCGTCGGCATGATGCATACACACTGCTGTTATTTGAGATCTTGGGGATTTTATATATGTATTTGATATGAATCATGGAATAAATACTATTGGTTGAATGAAATCACTTTATTTTAAATGAAAATTTTATTTGAAAATTTGCGTTGTTACAATTGGTATCAGAGCCTTGGTTTGAGGGATTCGGGTGTACCTTCGGGTGTAACTGAACTCAAACCGAGGATTTGAGGAAAAATCTTTTAAAAATAATAAAGACATAAAATTTTATAAATGGTAAAGTGGTAAACAAGAACGGAGCAGTGTGTACGATCAGCCAGCGCCCGAATGGTAAAGATCCCTAGAATACCTTACAATGTTATGTTTTGCATTGAATTATGAATTGTTATGCATGCTAGAAGACTAGGTATTCATGATAGGACTAGAATGGCCTGTTTTGTGATGCCTTAGTCTAGGGAGTTTGTTTATATGAGATATTCGACAGCGTGCAGGTAGATAGTGCATACTAGAGGTAGAGTACTCACTATTCGGGGTTTGGGGAGGAAGACTTGGGACGAATACTGACACGGTGTGGTCGGTAGTATTGGGCCCGTACTACCGAAGACACCGAGTCGGTGGAAGACCCAAGTAAGAATCCCTGGATATCGGAGACTGAGTAGGGTTGCGTTATCGAGTACAATTGTACTTGATGGAGTCTCTGATAATTTTATGTTGTATTTCAGAGACATCATGGTTACCACACGTCATGGGGCGAGTTCGAGCAGTGTGAGCGACGAGGATATTCGTTAGATGATTCAGGAGGAGGTAGCTGCAGCGATCCGGGCTGAGATCCCGGAGATGTTTGGGTCTATTAAGACCACACTGATGGAGACGTTTGAGGAGCGGTACGCCGCACTGACTGAGGCTGCAGCCGCTGCCGCTACCGCAGCTGTGGCTGCTGCCAGGCCGCAAGGGGGCGATTCGTTGCTGTTCCGGGAATTCAGCAACACGAAACCCCCTGAGTTCGATGGGACGCAGGATCTGATTTCTGCGATGAGGTGGATCGCCGACATTGAGGGGTGCTTCTACACTTGCTCATGCCCGGAGCACCTGAGGGTACGGTTCGCCCTGAACCAGCTCTGTCTGGGAGCGAAGGATTGGTGGAAGTTCGTGACGGTGAACTTCACTCTGGCGGAGATTACGACGGTGACATGGGAGAGGTTTACTGAGATGTTCAGGGATGAGTACGTTCCCCCAGTGGAGAGGGAACGATTGATTCAGGAGTTCTTGACCCTTAAGTAGGGTACTGATTCCGTTGCGGTGGTCACACGGAAGTTTCACGAGAGGGCGATGTTCTGCCCAGAACTGGTGTCTACAGAACAGTCACGGATGAGCCGGTATTTAGGCGTTTTGAGGAGGGATATCCGGGAGTTTGTGTCAAACTCCACCTATCGTACTTTCACTGAGCTTCAGGCGAACGTCAGGAAGCGCGAGATCGAGTTGGAGACTCAGGCCAGGGAGGAGGCCGAGTCTCGGCAGGTGGACCGACGACCGGCTCAGTCTCAGCCAACAACCAAGCGGATCAAGTCCGCTGATTCGAGGATGGGAGGTCAGAAGGGCCGCACTTGCGGGAAGTGCGGCAAAAGTCATGAGGGGGTGTGTCGAGCTGGTGGTTGCTACAGGTGTGGCAAGGAAGGACACATTGCCAGGGATTGTCCTAAGGGGTTCATGGTTTGCTTTCACTGCAACCAGACAGGCCATCGGAAGGCCGAGTGCCCGCAGCTTCGTCAGGGATCTACACCTACTACCAGGACTACTGAAACCCGACCGGCGAAGGTCGAGGCCCCAAGGGCTCGCGGGAGAGCCTTTCAGCTGACTGCGGAGGAGGTCCGCACTGCGCCCGATGTTGTAGCAGGTATGCTGTAATTCGCGTATTTACCTTAAAGTCGAAATGTTATGCTTATGTTAATGTATGTGTAGGTACTTTTCTTGTGAACTCTATGCCTGCTCTAGTGTTATTTGATTCGGGTGCGAGTAGATCCTTTGTATCTTTAGCTTTTAGTCAGCATATCAGCATTAGTCGTGAGCCGTTCAGTCGGCCTCTGAGCATTTCTATAGCGGCCGAGAGGGTGGTTTGTGCCACGGAGGTTCTTCGGGGATGCGTACTAGAGATTTTCGGGGTAGCGTTTCCGATTGACTTAATTCCTATTGCGATGGGGGATGTCTGTGTCATCGTGGGCATGGAATGGTTGAGCCGATTTAGCGCTGTCATCGACTGTGAGCGCCAGCTGGTGACTATACGAGACCCTAGTGGGGGAGTTCTTACGGTATACGGCGAGGGTACCCGTTCGGGATCAGCTTTTTGTTCGGCCGCTAGGGCGAGGCAATGCCTACAGCAGGGATGTAGAGGTTTTGTGGCGTATGTGATGGATACGCGGGAGGCTTCCGAGAGACCGAGGACAGTGGAGGAGGTTCCAGTGGTGCGCGAGTTTCCAGATGTTTTTCCTGAGGAGTTGCCGGGAGTACCTCCTGCGAGGCAAGTAGAGTTTGGTATCGATCTGATTCCGGGGGCTGCGCCTATTGCGAAGGTGCCTTATCGTCTTGCACCTCCAGAGATGCAAGAGTTGTCCTCGCAACTCCAGGAGTTGCTGGGGAAGGGATTTATTCGGCCGAGTAGCTCGCCGTGGGGGGCACCGATTCTATTCGTCAAGAAGAAGGATGGTTCACACCGGATGTGCATTGATTACTGGGAGTTGAACAAGGTGACGGTCAAGAACCGCTATCCGTTACCTAGGATCGATGATCTATTCGATCAGTTGCAAGGGCCATCTTGGTTTTCCAAGATCGATTTGAGATCAGGGTACCATCAGGTAAGAGTGCGGGATGAGGACGTCCAGAAGAAAGCATTCAGGATGCAGTATGGGCATTACGAGTTCGTGGTGATGCCTTTCGGGCTCACCAATGCCCCGGCAGTATTCATGGACCTCATGAACAGGGTATGCAGACCGATGCTGGATCGGTCTGTGATTGTATTTATCGACGACTTCCTAGTGTATTCGCAAACTAGAGAGCAGCATGAGGGACATTTGAGGGAGGTCCTTGAGGTATTGAGGTCGGAGAAGCTATATGCAAAATTCTCCAAATGTGACTTTTGGTTGCGGGAGGTCCAATTTCTTGGACATGTTGTTAATCAGGCAGGGATATTGGTCGATCCGGCCAAGGTGGAAGCAGTGATGAGTTGGGAGGCACCGAAATCACCTTCCGAGATCAGGAGTTTCCTTAGGTTGGCGGGGTACTATCGGAGGTTTATTAGGGACTTCTCCATGATCGCGGTACTGCTCACCAGATTGACCCGGAAGGGTGTTTCATTCTCATGGGGACCCAAGCAACAGACTTCCTTCGAGACACTACGTCAGAGACTGTGCGAAGCCCCGGTATTAGCCCTCCCGGAGGGGATGGAGGATTTTGTCGTATATTGCGACGCGTCGATTTCGGGACTGGGTGTAGTGTTGATGCAGAGAGGCCATGTGATAGCTTATGCATCGAGGCAATTAAAGCCTCACGAGGCGAGATATCCCACGCATGACTTAGAGTTGGTGGCAGTAGTGTTCGCTCTCAAGATTTGGAGTCACTACCTGTACGGGGTTCGTTGTACTATATACACGGACCATAAGAGTTTGAAGTATTTGATGGATCAACCCAACCTAAATATGCGCCAGAGGAGATGGTTGGACGTGGTTAAGGATTATGACTATGAGATCCTATACCACCCAGGAAAGGCTAACGTGGTAGCCGATGCATTGAGTCGTAGGGCGGAGAGAACTCCATTACGAGACGTATATCTGAGACTGACGGTGATGTCTCCAGTCTTAGATGCTATTCGTGGGGCACAGGCCGAGGTTGTGAGATCCGAGATACAGAAGAAAGAGCGGGTCGTTGGGTTAATTTCAGAGTTCGTTAAGGATGGACGAGGACTTTTGACGTTTCAGGGTCGGATTTGGGTACCATTCGTGGGCGGTACGCGTGTTACTTTGATGGAGGAGGCTCATAGATCGAAATTCTCGATCCATCCCGGTGCTACGAAGATGTATTTGGACTTGAGGAAGGAATATTGGTGGCCTTGTATGAAGAGAGACGTCTCATGGTTCGTTGAGAGGTGTTTGACCTGCCGTAGGGTTAAGGCCGAGCACCAGAGACCGCATGGCAAGTTGCAGCCCTTGGAGATTCCTGAGTGGAAGTGGGAACAGATTACTATGGATTTCATCACCAAATTGCCGAGAACCACCAGGGGAGTCGATGCAATTTGGGTGATTGTGGATAGATTGACGAAGAGTGCACACTTCCTTGCCATTAGCGAGAGTTCATCAGCGGAGAAGTTGGCGGAGTTATACGTGAGAGAGGTAGTATCTCGGCATGGAGTGCCGATCTCGATTGTTTCAGACCGTGATGTACGCTTCACTTCCAGGTTCTGGAAGAAATTCCATGAGGAGCTGGGTACTAAACTACATTTTAGTACCGCATACCATCCCCAGACAGACGGTCAGAGCGAGCGGACGATTCAGACATTGGAAGACATGCTTAGAGCGTGTGTGTTAGACTTCGGGGGTAGTTGGGATGCGCATTTGCCTTTGGCTGAGTTTTCCTACAACAACAGCCATCATTCGAGTATTGGTATGCCACCTTTTGAGTTGTTGTATGGTAGGAGGTGCCGGACTCCCATTTGCTGGGGAGAGGTGGGACAGAGAGTGATGGGCAGTACAGAGATCGTACTCCAGATGACCGAGCAGATTCAGCAGGTTAGGCAGAGGTTATTGACCGCCTAGAGCCGACAGAAGAGTTATGCGGACAGACGCCGGTCCGAGCTGGAATTCCAGGTTGGAGACTTCGTTCTCCTGAAGGTTTCTCCTTGGAAGGGAGTGATTCGGTTCAGAAAGAGGGGCAAGTTGGGGCCCCGGTTCATAGGTCCATTTCATGTAATTGCAAGGGTAGGTCGGGTAGCTTATCGGTTGGGGTTGCCAGCAGAGTTGGGACAGATTCACAATACCTTTCACATATCACAGTTGAGGAAGTGTATAGCCGATGAATTGGCAGTGGTTCCGTTAGAGGATATTCAGGTGGATGCAAGCCTGAATTACGCCGAGAGACCGGTAGCTATCAGGGATCAGAAGATCAAGGTTCTGCGGAACAAGGAAGTACCTCTGGTGTTGGTTCAGTGGCAACATCGGAAAGGATCGGAGATGACTTGGGAGCCGGAGCGTGAGATGCGGGAGCAACATCCGGAGTTATTCGCAGAGTGAGACTTCGAGGGCGAAGTCTAGTTCTAGTGGGGGAGAGTTGTAACAGCCCGGAATTTCAGGTATTGCTTTAAAACTATTTTTGGGGGCATTTTTGGAAGGGACTCGGCGAGTTGGAGCCAGACTCGCCGAGTAGGACCACAGACTGGGTCGCGGGTTCACGACTGGACTCGACGAGTCCATTATGGACTCGGAGAGTCTACGCTGTTCAGCAGAAACCCTAGCCGTTTGGTTTTGGATCGTATATAAAGCCCCATATGTCGTCATTGTCCGTCTTTTAGCCGATTGAGAAGAACCCTAAGCGTCTGTGGACATCTAGAGCAAGATTAGAGGCTATTGGAACCTTGAAGAATTTGTTAGGCAAGAAGAGGAAGGGTTTTGGCCAAAGGAAGATCAAGGGGATCGAGTTCTGAGGTTTGGGGACATAGAGAGTACGTTTTTCAGGTAATACTTCGGATCATTCCTGTTATTTTGATGTGTACACGGATTTAGGGTTTATGAAACCCATTTGGTGAGTAGATGGATTATTATGTTGTTACCCAAACGTTTATACCCCAGTAATAGGATGTTTAGAGGTCCAGAAAGTCCCATGATTGTGTATTTCGGGACCATACGTATTTCAGGAAGCAGTTGGTCGACTGCATGGCATGGACTCGCCGAGTCTAATGAACAGACTCGGCGAGTAGCTTGGAGATTCACTGGGACTCGCCGAGTTGTTCTTCAAACTCGGCGAGTGGAGTCGGGGTGGCCCCGCGATTCTTCCACGAGGATCTCGTCGAGTCAAGGGGGATACTCGACGAGTAGAAAGGGAACATCAGGGAAAGTTGGAGAGGACGTCTCGACTCGTCGAGTCACCTTTGCACTCGACGAGTCCGGTCCAGTTGACCGTTGACCGGAGTTGACCTGCATATAATTTCTTAGGGTCAGTTGTCTTGAATGATAAGAGTATTAATAAGGGTATATGGTATTATAGGGAGTCTGCAGATCGGCGGATCGAGTGCGAGTGATTTCAAGAGTTGATAGTTTTCATTACCACGAGGTGAATCTTCTCACTATACTATACCCGGAAGGGTTTGACTGTGTGATCGGAAGGTCGAACATGATGTATGTTATATATGCTATAAATAGAAAGGTAGTTGCTATGCATGATATGTATGTTTATACGGGCCGGAAGGCGATATGTTATGTGACAGAAAGGCAGGTATGATATATGATATATGTGCTATGTGCGTTAGATTAATTGTATTATGTGTTGTAAATGTTATGGGCCGGAAGGCAATATGTTATGGGCCGGAAGGCAATATGTTACGGGCCGGAAGGCGATTATGTTACGGGCCGGAAGGCGATGTGTTGTGGACCGGAAGGTCGGGGCCTGGAAAGGCGTATATGTGTAAGTCGTATACTGGGGAACTCACTAAGCATTTATGCTTACAAGTTGTTATGTATGTGTTTCAGGTACTAGCGAGGACCGTGGGAAGGCACCGGCATGATGCATACACACTGCTGTTATTTGAGATCTTGGGGATTTTACATATGTATTTGATATGAATCATGGAATAAATACTATTGGTTGAATGAAATCACTTTATTTTAAATGAAAATTTTATTTGAAAATTTGCGTTGTTACAATTAAGGCTTCACTCATAGTCAAGGAGGCTTCGGTCTAGATACAACAACATGCTTCTAAGGACTCTTAACTAGTACATAGATGAAAAGAGATATACCTGCCCTAGATCCACATGATGTAACAGTCGTGATCATCCAGCCTAAGAAAGAAAAGAAACAAACATGAAACAAAACACAAAAAGAAAATGTTTTTGAAGTTTTGGAATTTTTCTAAGAAAAATAGAAAATAAAATATTTTTTGGAGTTTTGTAATGAATATAAAAGGAAAATAATAAGTAAGCGAAAAGATAGACAAGATATAAAAAAGATACAAGCAAAATAGAACTTCATAAAGATGAAGCGAAATGGGCCAAGCATTCGGTTGATTTCGGTCCCCGAAAATTCCGGAACCGAAATAGACTGAGCGTTCGCTCTATTTCACTTCTCCAATTTTTAGTGAAACGGAAGAGGTTTTGGTACTGACTCAACTTCCATCATTTCCAAACCGTGTAGAATTTTACTAAAGCTCGCTTCCGATAAGGCCTTAGTGAAGATGTCATCCAGTTGATCTGAGGATCAAACAAAGTGAATTTCAACATTTCCATCTTCAACTTAGTCCTTAATGAAGTGGTATATTAGTGCAATATCTTTAGTCTTTGAGTGTTGCACTGGATTGTGGCATATTCGAATTGCAGTTTCGGAGTCACAGTAGAGGGGAATCTTTTTCATACTTTAGCCATAATCTCTGAGTTGGCTTTGTAATCAAATAAGGTGTGAGGTACATGATGTTGCGGCTATATACTTAGCTTCGGTTATGGAAAGAGGCACACATGTTTGTTTCTTTGATTGCCAGCTGACAAGTTTGCCATCAAGGAACTAACACCCACCAGTTGTGCTCTTTCGGTCTAATCGACATCCACCTAGATCAGCATCAAAAAAGGCTTGAACAAAGAAACTAAATTTAGCAGGATACCAGAGACCGAGAGACAAGGTTCGCTTCAAATATCGGAAGATGTTTTTCACTTCGACCATATGAGGTTCTCTTGGATTTGCTTGAAACATGGCATAATAACATACATAAAACATTATGTCTGGTCTACTAGCCATTAGATACATTAATGACCCTATCATTTGTCGATAGAGAGTCATATCCACAGCCGGTTTCTCAAGAGATGGAGTCAGCTTCGTGCCAAATGCCTTTGGAACCTTTACTTTGGAATCTCCTGTCATGCTGAACTTTGCCAACAGAGTCTTCATGTAAGCTTCCTAATTAATGAAGATGCCTTTTGGTCCCTGTCTAATATTCAGTCCAAGAAAAAAGTTAATTGGATCTATTGCTCTCATTTCAAATTTAGTCTCTATCAACTTCCTAAATTCAGCCGTTAAGCTAGGATTCGTGGAGCCGAAGATGATGTCATCAACATAAATCTGAACTATCATTAACCATTCTCCCTCTTTCTTGTGAAAGAAGGTTGGGTCAACCGAACCTTGTTTGAATTTTGCCATTTTGAGAAAACGCGTTAGAGTTTCGTACTAGGCCCTTGGAGCTTGAATCAAGTTGTAGACTTCTTTATCCAGAATGTAGCAATGATCAGGATACTTCTCGTTCACAAATTTAGGTGGTTGTTCAACATAAATCATTTCTTCTAGTTCTCCGTTCAAGAAACCACATTTAACATCCATTTGGAAAACTTCGAAATTTTTATGTGCAACATATGCCAGAAAGATTCTTACTGATTCCAAGCTTGCTACAGGAGCGAAGGTTTTCTCATAATCTTTTCCTTATTCCTGACAATATCCTTTTACCATAAGCCTTGCTTTGTTGTGAATCACATTACCCTCTTTATCTAACTTGTTCCTGAAAACCCATTTTAAAACGACTACAGATGTATCCTTTGGAGAGGGAATCAGCCTCCAAACAAGATTTTCGTTCAAATTCATGAAGTTTGTCTTACATAGCTTGCACCCAGTAAGAATGATCAAGAACAACATTTACCGTTTTCAGTTCAATTTTGGAGACAAACGAATTAAACATGCAGAATTCTACTTGAGAGAATAGAGCAGCTTGGTTCGCCTTCTGTTGAGAGCGTGTCAGAACACACTCAGATGATTCACTAATGATTTGCGTTTTAGGATGATCCTTTGTCCATTTTATGAGAGGAGGGTAATTTGGATCGTAGGCAGGATCCAATTCAGCGTTGATTTCTTCTTCAGGTTCTGATTGATCTCCTTCTTCATTTGTATTTTCATTCTCCCCCTCAAATAGCAAAGTGTATCCCATATTTTGATCAGAATCCTCCCCCTTGGTTGGAATTTCTTGAGTTGAAGTTTGTGATACCAGTTTCTTCCCCTGGAAAGGCAATTCGGTTGGTTCTGGTGCAGAGAACCCCTCCCCTTGGAATGTAGAGCTTCCTGTTGGAGGGACAGTTGAAGTTAGACTTTTGCCTGTTTCAATAGGTTCGCTTGGTGTCTACTTGTTGACTTGAGGTTCGCTTTCCATGTATTTTACTGATTCGTCGATGATCTTCTTCAAGTGATCAATTTTGTTATCTGCTGCTTTTGCATCCGAGTGGACTGCCTTCTCTGGTTCATTAAAGAGTAGCATATATTCATCAAATAAATTTGAAATAGGAACCGAGACTTGACCTGATTCTTGAAAGAGGTCCTTTGTTGGACTTTCTCCTGTTTGAATCTTCTTCATGTAGTTATCATCAAAATTTACATAGTAGGTTTCGTCAATCTTCTTTGAGCGTTTATTGAGAACCCTATATGCCTTTGAAGTAAACGAGTAACCAAGAAAGATCCCTTCATCAGCTTTTACGTCGAACTTGTTTCGGTTCACTTTTGAGTTGAAAATAAAGCATCTTGAATTGAACACGTGGAAAAACTTCACATTAGGCTTGTGATTATTTAAGATCTCCTATGGTGTGATGGAAAACCGCTTGTTGAGGAAGGATCAGTTCTGAGTGTAGCGAGAAACAACTATTGCGTCCGCTTAGAAGTACACTGGAAGAGAAGCGGAGGTCAACATGGTTCTGGCTGCTTCACATAATGAACAATTTATCCTTTCAATAATTCCATTCTGTTGTGGAGTGTAGGGAGTAGAGAATTTATGAGTTACTCCCTTTTCAGCTAGAAATTCTTCAAAATCTTTATTTTTGAACTCCAGACCATTATCGCTCCTTATGTTTCTTACCACCTTTCACTGATGTACTTCAATTTGCTTGATAAAAATCTTCAGCTTGGGAGTTGCATCTGATTTATGTTTAAGAAAGAAAACCAAGGTGAAGCATGAAAAACCATCTGCAATTACAACTATAAACTTACTACCACCGATGCTTTCGATAGCTAAAGGGCCACATAGGTCGATGTGGAGTAGTTCAAGAGGTTCGATGTTTTTTGTATTGATCCGAGAAGGGTTACTCTTTCGGCTTTGTTTTCCTGTCTCGCATGCTGCGCATAGATGTTCCTTGTCAAATTTGAGAATTGAGATTCCACACACGTGATCCCCAAGCACCAGTTTATTAATATCTTTGAAGTTCAGGTGCGAGAGTCTTTGGTGCCACATCCAACTTTCATTTCAGTTCGCCTTTGTCAGTAGGCATGCAGTTGGCTTTCCTGTTATTGGGTTGAGATTCAGAGGATACATCTTGCCTTTGTGCATAGATTTCAACACGACTTTCTTGGTTTTCTTCTCAATGATTTCTGAACCCTCGTCATCGAACGAAACCTTTAATCTAGGTCCTACTACTAGTTGAGAGACACTGATTAGATTATGGTACAATCCTTCCATATAAGCTACTTTACGAATCGAGAACTTGTTGTTTGTTATCATCCCATATCCTTTGATCGTTCCATATGAGTTGTTTCCATATTTTACACAACCACCATCCTTAAGGGACCAAAACTCCCTTAACTTTTCCCTCCTTCCTATCATGTGACGAGAACAGCCACTGTCAATATACCATTTGTCATCGAACTGCTCGTCACTGATAACCTGCAAAAAAAATAAGCAGATTTAGGAACCCAAAGTCTCTTAGGCCCTAGTGAGTCTTTTACAGAATAGGGAATTGCAACAGAAAGATCAACCAAATATTTTCTTTTTATTAATGTGGTTTCATCTTTTCGTTTGATGGTGAAAACTTTGATTTTATTTTTATCTTGCTTCCAATGAGGTGTATTATTGTTAGTTTGTTTTCAGTTGAGTTTTTCTTTGGATTGCTAATGTTACCTGCCTTTTCCTCAACTTGAGCATTACGATTAGAAACGAGCTTTTCCTTTCCCTTGATATCCTTCGCTGGGTTTGGTTTCGGTTGCGAGTGAGGATAATGAGGTTCGGGACCGAAACTAGACTGCCGGTTCTTCGCATAGTAAGAGTTGGGATCGAAACTTCCTTTTCAGTTTGTCTGACTACATGTGTGGCAATGCTTGCATGAAGGAGATTTGTCCTTTGATTTTTTGTTTGCATTAAGATTGGACACCTTTTTTGAGTGAACATAATTAGGGTTTTGGGACTGCCAAAACTATTTTCTCTCATTGAGATTCTTCATGTATCTCTTGTTCTTCTGGCGTTTCTGTTCATCATGTTGCTCTTGAGATTTATGGATGTTCTCTCATGGTTTTGGTTTCTCTTCTCTGGCTTCAGTTGTGGTTGAAGATGCACCAGATGCTTTCATTGGTTCGTTTGGTATTTCTTTCGTTCCACTTGTACTTGGCTTATCAAAACTTGAAGGTTTGTTGATGGGTTCAGCCACGTATCCGATCTTGACTCTCCATGAGATTCGTTCTGACAGGCCAACCGTTTCATCTACGTTGTCGATGTCTGCAGACTAGAAGTAGTTGTCACAACCTTCAGCGTTATCTTCATCAACCAAGGAGTTCATTTCTGATGTTTGTTTCTTAGTTACACCTGTAACAGTATACAATTGGTTCGACACTATCTTCACCTTTTGATAGACAACCGCCTTCTCTTTGAAAACATTGGACTTGTCTTTGGATGTTCGAGCGAACTCAACAGAGTTTTCAGAAACGAGTGGTTTCGCTGAATCGGGTTCGTTCTTAAGAAATTATGAACAATCGAATGTAATGTGTCAAACTTTTGTATGGTCTCAGTCTTGATTTTTAATTTATCATTTTCGTCCAGCAAATTCTTTAACATACATTTATGCTCTTTGGACTCGCTAAAAGACTCAATTTTGTCCAGACCATATTTGTAGGATAATAAAATCTCATCTAAGGACGTTATAGATTCACATTCAGCAATGACTTCGTCCTCCTTAAATTCAAGGAAAGGCAAAATCATTTTGTGAATCTTTTTACCTATCTCACAATCTAGATGGAACTAGGTGATATTAGTGTACAAACGTTTTGCAATCAAACAAAAACATTTCTTTGTTTTAAAATTTTGAAATTGTCTTGTTGCACATAAATAATTTCATCCATAGCCCTAACTAACTTTAACTCCTTCTGTTGTATCCACATCCGTCTCTCCTCACTCTTGGAAGACTCCCTGCTAAGTTGGTCAGTTAGGTTAGAATTTGTTAAGCGAGTTTGCATAAGACTACCACTTAAGTTAGAAAACTTGAATTTTAATTCATTTAATTATGTTTCATAGTTTGATATAGGTATCTTATGTAATTCAAGGATGGATTGTAACTTTTTGATCAAATGATCGCAATCGCTGATCTTTTCACTCACAGGCTTAGTAGTGAAACATTTTTCTTGCTTAAGCTTCGCTTCCTCATGCTTACCTTTGGTTGTATATCCTGACACTCCTGTTTTCACCATTAAGCATCTTCCAGTCGACTCAGGAACTCCTTCTCTTGCCACCTAAGCTCTTCCATGCGAGGGTCTACGTACCTCTTCATCCTTAGAGTTTGTAGACCAAACTTCTACTCCGCCAAACTCATCATCAATAACATGTTCCTGCATAATTAAAGCATTCATAGAAACGTTAGTTGGATTCTTCTTCTTTATCTCCTCCAACTTTTGCATGTGGTATGCTTCGTCATCTTCACCCTCATTTTTCTCAGATATCTTTCTCAGCATGCAATCCTTAGCAAAGTGGTTCTTGCCATGACAGAAGTTGCAGTCATATCCTAAATCTCCCACAAGCTTTCTCTCCTTCATCTCATCACCTTCTGAGTAGTGTTCTTTCTCTCCTCCTTCGTCTTTTCAGAGCCATACCTTCCCTGCCAATTTAAGTTCTTGTTGACAAGGAACTTCTTACAAGCAAACTTCTTTGGCTTTGTAACCATCATTGCATATTCATCATTAGTCAGATCACACTCTTACATTTCAGATTCTTCTTCTTCGTCTACCACATTCTTGCTCTTAGAGACAAGGTCTAAAGAACCCACACCCGAAACTACCTTTGCTTGCTTAGTCACCACACTTTCATCATATTTACGTATACCCATTAGTTTCACCAGTGAGTAGGACTTAAATTGCTCATGTTCCTTTACAGTCGAGACCATAGCCATCCATTCAGGTCTTAACCCATTCATAAAGGTAACCTTTTGTTCGATCACTTCCCTTCCAATTCTATGCTTCCTCATTTTGCTACGTAGATGGTTGAAACGATCGAATGTTTGAATGAGTTTCTCTTTAGGTTTTTGTTCGAAAGCACCGAACTCAGAGAGTAATAGGGTTTGGATCGAGTGCTCTAGATCCTCATCACTAAAATATAATTCTTTCAACCAATCCCATATTTCTTTAGCTATAGTGCATGAGCTCACCAAACAGAAAGTATTGGCTTGCAAAGTAAATCTGATCATCCTCATGGCTTTAATGTTACACATTACCGTATGTTTTTCATCCTAAGGGATCTTTTCTACGTCAATCAAGATTTGATTGTACTCCTTTTGAGTCTTGATAGTTCTATTCGTTCCAGAGCGAACAAACGGACCAATCGTTATTGCTTCCCAGATAAGATAGCCGTTATCTTCAGATCCAACGACGTAGTCCTCAAAGTGGTGCGCCCACACTTCATAGTCTTGAGTGTAGAGAATGGGAATCCTCGTAGTGGATCCAATACTGTTGGAGATGTTGATGGGATTGGATTAAGATTCATCGTGAGACATGATGAGCTTTTTCTTATCTCTGCAAGAATCGGACTTGTAAACATGAACTTAGGATTTTATCAAACACACGATACACCGTCGATTAGAAGAAGACAACTTCTCTATATTCGATAAAAGCGGAAACCCTAAAAGATTCTTCAAACAGAAGATATGTGTATGAAGTACACAGTCTCCTGCTCTGATACCAATTGATGAGAATATTGTGCTATTATATCGATAGATTCTAAATATATTAACAAGAATAGCAAAGTAAAGAACATGAGAATGGATCAAAAGATGTCGAATGAGTAAAATATCACACCTCAGAAGAGCTCGATGAAGAACTTCGACTGTAGAGGTTTGGTTGGGTTACAATGATATAGCTATTAATGAAAACGTTAACCTCAAAACTATATATGCATGCATATTATATACACTAACCCTAATGCTTAAACCATAGTTGGACAGGCCCAAACCGGGTAATCAAAATGTTAACAAACAAGTTTATATGACGCAACACTCTAATCCCAACAACTAGAATCATATGTGAGCTCGAAAAGTAGGTTTCAATTTGCAACAACCATGATTGGGGCATTGGTCAATTTACAGTTTCATAACCTTTGAAACAATCATATGGAAAATTGAAACTTGCACCTTTTATAAGCAACTAAGTTAAAGGTCTTGTTATTTTTGAAAATTCGTTAGTCAATTGGTGGTAAAATCCCGCATGACCCAAAAAAAAACTTTGCACCCTTACATGTTTGTTGGAGGTGGAAATTTAGAAATAGTGTCGATCTTTACTCGATCCACCTCTATCCCCACTTTGGAAACTTTGTGACCTTAGTATATCCCCTCCTTTACCATAAAGTGGCACTTTTCCCAATTGTGGACCATGTTGGTCTTTTCGCACCAAGCAAACATCATGTCCTGGTTAGTATAACGATAACTAAAATATGAATAAAACCTGAAAAATCGTCCATGAACTTTTCCACAATATCATGAAAAGTAGTTGTTATGCATCTTCTGAAAGTCGAAGGGACGTTGCATACTCCAAAAAGCATCCAATGATAGGCAAATGTCGCAATCGGACATATGAAAGTAGTCTTTTCTTGGTCTCTTAGATCTATCTGGATCTGAAAGTTACCTGAAAATTTATCTAAAAAATAATAGAAAAATGAGCGGGAAGATGTTGGAGCATTTTATCTATAAATGGTAATAGATGTGTTAGAAAAAAGTTCTATCAGGATCAATTAGTTCTAAGTACGCAAACAAGAATGAACATAAAGTGAAAGAGAATATGGCTTGAATATATCGTATGATTAAAGCTTCAACACCTCAGAAGAGCTCGATTAAGAACTTCGACTGCAGAGGTGTTCAGGGTTACAAGCTCAATCGTAAAATAATAATACGTGTAAAATATAATGCATACATGCATGCATATATATAGACTAACCCTAAAGAGATAATCACGGATGGACAGGCCTAATCCGGATATATACAAAAAGTCCTAAGACGCAACATAATAAGCCCAATAATCTCCCCCTTTGCGTCTTCGGAGCCGAAACTTCAACTTTTAGACACCGAGGGCTTTTTTACCATCTTGAACACTCTCGGTATGATAGCTAACACATGGTACCGAAAGGTGATGTACCACCGAAGCATATCAGTAAAATTCTTTTTATCAGCATCTGAGTTCTGCTTGCACCGATGTATTAGTTTGATGATGTGCTCCAAGCAGTCAGTAGAAAACAGATGTTTATCTACCAAAGCGAAAAAGAACCTGTAAGCTTCACCCTTTGTAAACATGAACGTCAAATCAGTTGAGTCAATCTACCCAATCTTCATCTTATTCACATCACCGGGCTTTTGGGTTGCCTTGACTGTCGGCTTTTTATTCATAACTCTTGCAATCTCCTGATCCATTATAGCAATTTCGTGTATATAGGATCCCAACATTCTCTTTAGATGTTCTATAGTCGGTTCATACTCCTTGGTAGGGGTGTAAATGAGCCGAGCCGAGCCCGAACACTCCTAAGCTCGGCTCGAATTCGTATAAATGTATGTTGTCTCGAGCTCGAGCTCAGAGCCCAATTTCAAAGCTCGTGCTCGGCTCGTAGGAAAAAGAAGAAGCTCGAGCTCGGCTCGGGCTCGGCTCGTTTTGTTTGTCACACGAGCCTAAATGAGCTTAGGCTCGACTCGAGCTCGTTTATGGTTTTTGGGCTCGTTTAATTTTTTATCATATATTCAAGGGAATAATCCAAATTCTAACTTCAAAACATACATTCATAGATTCTCCATTTGCATTGATTTAATGTCTAAAATATAACCATTTATAAAAACATAAAGAGTAAAAACTCAAATTACAAAAATAGTAGTTAAACTCCTAATTACTGAACGACTAGAAATAGACAAATCTTCCTTTATGCAGCTTCACTCCTCCGATACACAAAACCTGCAAAATGTACAAAGGAATCATTTTTTGAAATATTTTTCAAATTAGCAATTTGTTGTTTAACACATCTAATTACCTTCAATTACTTTGTGTTCACCTCAGGCAGTAAAACCTCAATAGGAAACTCCTCTTTCTACAAAATAAAAAGGTTGAAAATCAATAATTTAAACTATTAAAATAACAATTATAATGTGGTTTTGATTATTTCAGATATACCTTTAATTTTTTCTTAACTCCATGAACTTGCCTAATCCAATCTCCTCCGCAAATCAACATTTGTACAGTGTCGGACCCCAATGAAGCTCGATATGGATCAATAACTCTACCCCCGGCACTAAAAGTTGCTTCAGATGCAACAGTAGAAATCGGGATTGCAAGTACATCTCTAGCCATCAATGACAAAACACGATACTTTAACTTGTGCACATTCCACCACTCTAAAGCATTAAATGATTCCATTCATGTTTGTCCTTTCTCCCTATAAACACCTTCTTCTAAATACATATCAAGCTCTGACTTTTCTGGTCTCTCCAAATCTACAGTCTTTATGAACTCTCCAAACGCCTCCCATCCAGATCCAAGTGATGTACCTTCATTCAACCCTAAAACATTTCTTTCATGTTCACTTCCATGTGCTGCAGATTCCCTAACTAATGTATCATGCATCTCTAAATACTCTGAATACATTTCATAAAGTGCATTCTTCACTTCTTTAATGTTCTCGTCTGAATTTTGATAAAGTGTTGGAAAACAAAATTCAACCAACTTCATCTTGAACCGTGGATCTAACACAGAAGCTATTGCCATTATAAGGTGGCACTCACCCCAATACTTGTCAAACTTTTCCTTCATTTTCTTCACCATATCACGAATAAACTCATTTGCAGATAATGAACCTTTATCAAGAGTTTGCTTCACTCTAAACACTTCAATTAGATATAAATTAGCAGTAGGATAATCACTGCCTGAGATGATATTCGTGCACACCTAAACATAATCGTTGGATTTAGTCAACAAAAAAATCATTTATTTATAAAATATTATGCATATTAAACACAAACCTTAAAAACCTTCAAAATTTCACATACACTTTGAACATTTTCCCAATCTTCGTCAGTTGGCAAGTGATGAAAATGTGGTTCATACTCTGCATACCTGAGAAAACCACAATTAAGGTGTTAGTGAATATGAACATGTGTTAAAAACTTTAAGGTATATTTTATTATACCTTGGGAAAGCATCTTTGAACTTTATAGCCATGCACAACATATCATAGGTTGAGTTCCATCGTGTTGGAACATCAAGCATTAACTTCCGATCACGTATTTGCATTTGATGTGCAGCCTTTGAAAAATTTAGACGTCTACCCTCCGAATTGTTTATATACTTTATACCCTCACGAACATCACCGATGATATGATCAATTATTGCAAGACCATCTTTCACTAGAAGATTCAATATATGTGCACAACACCGTATATGAAATAATCTACCACCACATGAAAGTTTTCTTACACGCGAAAAAGTTTCTTTCAATCTTCTTAAAGCTTTGTCATTATAAGCTGCATTGTCAACTGAGATGGTGAAAATATTATCTTTAATTTCCCACTCTTGCAAACACTTGTAAATACCATCAGCAATATCAACCGCAGTACGAGGAGGAGGAACATGTACAAAACTTAATACACGTTTCTGTAATCTGTAGAAAAACATTGAGATATAAATTAAAATATGATAGAAAGAAAAAGATAAATAATTAAATATTAAAATTGAGCAAGTTGTTAAACCTCCAATTATGATCTACAAAGTGTGCAGTAATAACCATATACTCAATTTTCTGATGCGAAGACTTCCAACAATCAGTTGTTAAACTGATTTTAGAGGCAGCTTTTGTAAGGGCTTTCAACCTTTTCTTCTCATGCTCGTATACCTTAAAACAGTCTGATGTAATTGTAACTCTGCTTACTTTCTCAAACAATGGAGTAGCTGTCTTCATCATTTTCACAAACATGACATCTTCCACAGTAGCAAACGGTTGCTCAGTACTTATTATCCAATTAGCTATGGCCTCCCTCATCTTGTTTTCATCATATTTTGTATCCGGTCCGATCAATGGTGGCACATAATCCACATCAGACCCACTAGGTTGAAAATTCAGTTTTTGTTGGTTTTTTTGCGATTGTTTATGGGGGATACAGGTGTTTAGGTGTCTTCTATATGATGATGTAGGACCTGAACCAGTAACAGCCAACCTCGACTTACAGTGAGTGCACTCGGCTTTTTTCGTACCATCTCGGAGTGTAACTACAACAAAGTCATCCCATACTTTTGATGTTTTTTTTTCGTTTTCTCGTTAATTGTACTTCATCTTCACCAGCTTCATTATTTTTTTCTGTCACACTTTCATTTTCATTAGGAATTTGACTTGTCGTATCTTCATTTGGAGTAGTTGTGTGATTCATACCATGTACTAATTGTGATGACAGATTATCAATCCCAACACCTGTTTCGACCCCCATATCATTTATTGGACTTAACAGGTTTGTTGTAGACCCACCATCATCCATTGAATCTTCATAAGAAAACAATACAAATTTTAGATATATCAATTTGAAATAATATTTATGCAAAACTAAACAACTCACTATAACACCATGAACACCAACAAATACACATAATATTTATGCAAAAGTAAATTGAAAACAACAAATAGGTGATAAGGTTGCAATTTGTAAAAAAGGTGAATTAATATGTAAGAAAAGAAAAGAAAAGCAAAGCAAACAGGTTATCACATTGCTATATACTTGAGTTTCATTCCTTTAATTTGGTAGATTTTTAAAACTACAACACTAATACAAAACAACGAAAGTATATATGATACTATAATAAACACATCAACAAAAGTAACTTATCATGCATTTAACCCTTCATATATATATATATATATATATATATATATATATATATATATATATATATATATATATATATATATATATATATATATATATATATATATATATATATATATAAAACTATCAAGAATACCAACCGAATGGATCCATCATCCATGGAATGCACCACTTGCTGTTCTTCAAGCTTCAGGAGTCGAATTAGGATTAAACTATCCAGAACCCATAATAGACATTGAAGTTGCACGCAATAATTTAACAACAGCTATATTACTTATGAACGAAAAAGAATCCGCTGTTATCACTATATCAATCAATTCATTCTATCACAGGATCGCAAATCGCAATTAATAATAATCATACTTGTTGTCTGTTGAGAACGAGATGGATTCGGGACGGCAACGTCGACTGTCGACTGGATTCGGAAATAAAACTTACGTCGATCGTCAATTGAAATTTGGAAATAAAGGATTAATTATCGTTGTGACTCGCGACGTCGTCCTAGATGGTAAACAAGTAATGGTATGTCGACCGCCGTATTCTCGTAGGGTATATGCCGTATGTGTGTACGAAATAAGGGGAAAGTCGGCAAAGGCAGGCAGGCGCGTTGTTTGATTTCAATTCATAGAAATTATGGAAACAAATTATTAAATTAAAGAAATTAAGGAAACAAATTATTAAATTAATAATATTAATAATATAAATATATAATATAAGGAGTGAAAAAAAAATATTTATATTATAATGTATATAGGCTCGTTTAAGCTCGCGAGCCCTAGTCGAGCTCGGTTTAAAAGCTCGGGCTCGAGCTCGTTTAATAAATGAGCCCCGAGTAAAGCTCAGGCTCGGCTCGGCTCGGGCTCGTTTAAATCGAGTTCGAGTCGAGTTTTTAACGAGTCGATTCCGAATAGCTCACGAGTAGCTCGGCTCACTTACACCCCTACTCCTTGGAATGATCAAGTAGAATGTTGATAAGTAAAATCCAATCGTGTGGATTAAGATTGGGAAGATCAGCAAGCGATATCAATGAGACAGAGTTTGCAGTCCCTCGTGTTATTTTTAAATGGACATTAATAAACTTGCCAGCTGGAGTCGGCTTCAAAACATTGACAGTTGTAATCTTTTGAGCACTCCATGTTCGGTACTGAGGTTGACCATATTTCAAATACCAATCAATAAGCTCTCAGGCAACCTTTGGACTTGGAAACGGAACCTCAACAGTTGAATCGAAACAATGAAAAGTAAATGCCTTTCGTGTAATCGGCATGTCAAATTATGAGTCCTTGGAATTGTCACAGTCAAATGAAGCAATCGGCTCTAACCAGTAAAAGCTTGGTGACTCAATAGCCTGACTGATCAACACTTCCATACTCCATTCAGGAAAAAGAGCTTTCTAACATCGTACGATGTCTTCTGTTTCTTTGTTTCTTCGCTCAGTTTCCTCAACCTATTTAGAGATCTTCAAGTTTTCATCTAACTCTTTATCTCTTTTCTTTCTTTGCAGATCCTCGGATATAGTCTCATCAGTATCACTATCGCTATCAAGACCAATCTGTTTCATCTTTTCTTTGGTCCAGAACCTGAAGCTACATTACCCTTCAGTTCTTTTGTGATATTGTCCTTCTGCGATTCCTCTCCCCCTTGTTTTGGAGTGACGAAAGGATCCGAAACACCTTTCATTTCGTATAGAATAGCAAGGGCGGGAAGCAGCTTTGTTGTAAGATGATTGCGAATAGAAAGAGTGAGAATTGGATCATGAGCACCAAGAATATTGGTCAACATGTCCTTCACATCATTTGCACAGCTTCGAAAGACTACTCTTTCGGTTTTTAACAAAGAAATCTCCTTCTTTGCCTGTGTAAGCTGGACTTTCTGGATGGCAATAGTAGAAGCTTGGTTGGCAATTTCTTCTTTCAGTGCACTCTCCTTGGCTATCTCAGCAAGCATAGAGTCCAGTTTGGAAGAAACTGAACTTATGAGAGTTTTATTATCAGCTTTCAGAGAAGAACGAACATCATCAAATTTCGTGTGTTCTTCCTGTAAAGTTAGAGAAAGAGAATCAACCGAAGCACGAACTTTAGCTGCATTTGTATCCGCATGCCCTTTCAATGAATCAAGAAAGATCTGAGTTGTGCGAACAACTTCAGCAATATCAGTAGTAGCTTTCTTGCAAAGAGAAGTTGATCCTTTAACAGCGTCAGTTGATTTATCCATGGCTTTTGTATATTGCTCTATGGCGGTTTCCACAAAGGATTTTAGAACAACCCCGCCATAAGCTTTCGTATCAGCAAGCAACTTGTCCAGCTTCTCATGAATACTATCCAAGTGTTGTCGGTTGATTGGAGCTTCAGTATCCTCATCTGATTGCAAACGATATGGACTAAAGTATGTGGAATCATACTCATCATTATCACCACCGAGTGTAGCACCGGAATCGTTTGATTTGGGTGGTGAGGGAGGTAGAGTAAGGACGGGAGTTTCAGATACAGTAGGTGGCCCCGTATGAGATATGTTGACCCTTTCTGTTTCATCAGGGGTGATAGTAGTAATGGTGATTGGGGTAATGATTGGAGTAGTGAAAGGTGTGGTGGAAATAGAAACCGAAGATACGGGTGGTGGTGGTAGAGAGGTTTCGGTTATGGAAGTTGAAACAACCAAAACTGGTACTTTCGGTGTTGGTGTGGGAGTTGGTTGTATTGGTGGTGTTTGTTTTGGTGAAGGGGGTGAAGTAGGAATTTTAACTTCATCTGGTTTAGGAGGGGATTGTTTTGGTGATTGATGTGGAGTCGGAATCTTGTCTTCTGGAATTGGATAAAGAGAGCGAGGTGGAGTATTACCTCTTGGAGACTCATGTGGAGTTGGAATCTTGTCTTCTTGATCATCCTTGTTGTTAGATGGTAAAGGAGATGGACCCTTAGGTTTTCGGGCCATGCGTTTGATCTTCTTTGGCTTTGAAGAACTTTCGGTTTCAGTCTTTTGTTTCTTGCTTTTTGAAGGCTTAGAAATTTTAGCCTCGGTTGTCTCCCTCTTGACAGTTACTCGTTTGCCTCTACCACTCAGTTTATCAAGAGCATCGAGAGCAGCTTGTTGTTCTGGTGGAAGAACTCTCGGCTCTGTGGAATGCAGCTTGTTGTAGTCTACCATTACGTTGCTATGCTGAGTAACACTTCTATACATCGTCTCCGGTATTAAACCATAATGACGAAATTTGACCAGGTCTGAGATGATGATCTTCTTATTATAGAAGGTGGAAATTGTTGCAATGAGAGCATCCTTCACCAACGGAATCTCCAAAGTATCAATAGCCCTTTGAGTGATGATGGTCCAGAACCTCCCACAAGAAATCTCAGATTGACGTGTAGATGTGTTCAGACTCTGCACGACCTGAGACCAGATGATTGATCCATAATCCAGATTCAAACCATGCTACAATCTGTAAAGAATAATAAAAAACCCCTTGCTTGTGCCATTAGATCCAGCACTCCTTTCCGCCAAGCCCTTAATCAACAAAGTAAAAAGACCATTGCACAGAGAGGGTAAGCATGACTTCCTAACTTTGGCAATGGTGGTCAAGACATCAGTGTAGCCCATCTCATACATCATTGAAAATAGTTGGGTAGTGGTGATGAAATTAGGAGAAACCACCGAGGAATCCACTGCAACACTCAATAAATAACAAAACCTCCCTTTTGGTATGGAAGCCTTCTTACTGTGGATTTAGAAATAGATACGTTCCTTTTTCTTGTTGTAGGATGCAGATGAACAGACTTGCGACAATAAGGACATTGGAACCGCCTCGTACCGGGTTAGGGCAACCACCAGTGGAGAATACTTCAAACACTCCACAACATGCAACATATAAGAATCGTATGTGAAGGGAGTAAGTTCGATGATCATGTCCTGATTTGGTTTGATGGTGAGAAAAGCAGATGAAGCGGTTTGATCTTGTGTAGAAGAAGAAGTTGCCATTGTTGATGAGAGGAAGAAGATGAACAGTTTAAATCGCCATTACAGATTAAAATTCTTTGAAGCAGTAGAAGATAATGAAGTGTGTAATCCCTTTATATACCGTTGGTATGAGAGAGAAAATCGTGACGATTGTGATGTTATCTTCTAAAAAGTAGCCTGAAAAAGCGGGATTGGACAGGTTGGATGTTCCTAGGTAGGCGTCAGCACGCGTACGTATGGTGACCGTTCAAATTCACGCGCCCAAAAGATTTCATCAATCTTTATTTGAATTAGAATATACCACCAAAACTTGAATTGCCCTTGATTCACTAAATGACAAAAGATATCAAATAGAGCATCAATAGAATGGGAAAAATAAAAAAAATTCGTGCATTAGAGTGACAAACGATAAATAAATAAAGCAAATGTGTTTGGGTTGTGAGTGATATCTGACAATCAAACGAAAACTAGAGGATTCCGGGCAAGAATCGCTTCCTTTGAAATCAAGAGAAATTCAAAGTGCTTGTGTGGATTTCCAAAAAATACGATCAACTGTTTGTTAATAAACATTGAAAGGCTTCTTTTAATCATAGGCTTAGGGTAGCTCATCTTCAACCAAACTTCGAGTCTTAACATAAAACCGAACGTTGGAAGAAGTACCTATGAGACCGACATGATCTGTTGAACGGGTAGGTTGGATATATTATGTAGTGACAAAAGAGAAAGTAGAAATCTCAAAAAAAAAATGGATCTCTTTGGCAAGAAATGCCTAGGTAGTAGACAATTTCATAAAAGACCACTCAAAAATAAAAAGAGATTTCAATAGGTACGTAGTAAGTGCTTGAATAATTGATTTACCGTCAATTCCTTATTGGTGTTGAATTATGGGTTTCATTCAGCACGTGGTATACGTATCTAAGATCATAAACACAGATGTTGTGTAACCATAAACCTCAGTGGTAATAACTGAGAGTCTCAAGGGTTACATTGATGAACCGAGAGTAAATGGAGAATATAAGGTAGGTGGGTAAAGAACATAAAGTACCTTCTGCTAGATAGATATGACAAAGCAGAAAAACTCTTAACTGATATGAGAAGAGTAAGGAAACTCTAGACGGAGTAGTGATAATCAGCCTAATTGGGAAGAAACGATAGGTATAAATCAAATCATTAAGGGTTGCTCAAGGTCGTAGAGGCTAAGGTCAACATGCAGCAACATGCTTCTATGGACCCTTAACTAGTTCTTATGGAAATTAAATATACATGCCTTAGATCCATATTCTGTTATTCTTATACTCAAATCACCTAAAAAGAACAAGAAACACACCATACAGACCAAACAGACAAATAACGAGACAAAAATATTTATGAATTTTTGAATTTTTCTGAAAAAGAATAAAAACTGAAAGATAAAATATTTTTGGATTTTTAAAATTTTCTGAAAAAGAATAAAAACAGAAAGATAAAATATTTTTAGATTTTTGAAATTTTCTGAAAAAGAATAAAAACAGAAAGATAAAATATTTTTGGATTTTTGAAATTTTCTGAAAAAGAATAAAAACATAAAGATAAAATATTTTTGGATTTTGAAATTTTCTGAAAAGGAATAAAAACATAAAGATAAAATATTTTTGATTTTTGAAATTTTCTAAAAAAGAATAAAAACAGAAAGGTAAAATAGTAAAAACCATGAGAAAAGAATGTACAAGATATACAACCGAAACCTTATCTTAAATGAGTGAAGCGAGATGCACCGAGCGGTTGGTTTATTTCGGTTCTCAAAAATTTGAAGAGTCGAAATAGACCGAGCAGTCGGTGCATTTCGGTTCCCGAAATTTAAGGAGCCGAAATAGACCGAGCGATAGCTCCATTTCGCTTGCCTAATTTTTA
This sequence comes from Lactuca saligna, assembly GCF_052625555.1. NCBI lineage: Eukaryota > Viridiplantae > Streptophyta > Magnoliopsida > Asterales > Asteraceae > Lactuca > Lactuca saligna. The sequence goes on along the minus strand of NC_136422.1, from coordinate 164,998,159 downwards.
GTAAGAGGATTTAGGATTCGGTACCGACTCTACCTCCATCATACCAAGGCCTTGTAAGATTTTGTTAAAAAGTGTTTCAGGTAATGCCTTAGTGAATATGTCGGCCAGTTGATCATTAGATCGAACAAAGTGTACTTCTATGTTCCCATCTTCAACATGATCTTTAATGAAGTGGTATCGAAGTGCAATATGCTTAGTCTTTGAATGTTTCACGGGATTGTGACAAATCCTTATCGCACTTTCTGAGTCACAATAAAGAGGTATCTTATTCATGCTTAGTCCATAGTCTCTCAGTTGACTTTGAATCCAGATGACTTGAGAAGTACAAGAGGCGACAGCAATATACTCAGCTTCGGCTGTGGATAACGACACACAAGTTCGCTTTTTGGACTACCAACTAACAAGTTTTCCATCGAGAAAATGGCATCCACCTGTGGTACTCTTTCTGTCCAGTCCACATCCTCCAAGATCAGCATCAGAATAAGATTGAATGAAGAATCCAGATCTTGCAGGGTACCAGAGACCGAGAGAAAAAGTTCGCTTTAAATAACGAAATATATTCTTTACTGCAACCATGTGAGGTTCTCTTGGATTTGCTTGAAACCTAGCACAATAACACACAAAAAACATAATGTCTGGTCTACTAGCCGTTAAATACATAAGTGAACCTATCATTTGACGATATTTTGTTACGTCAACAGCCGGTTTTTCCAGAGATGGTGTTAGTTTAGTGCCAAATGCCATTGGAAGTTTTACTTCTGAATCACCCATCATACCGAATTTTGTCAGTAAGGTTTTCGTACAAGCCTCCTGGTCGATGAATATACCTTCTGTTCCCTGTCTAATGTTTAAACCGTTAAAGAAATTAATTGGACCCATTACGCTCATTTAAAATTTAGTTTCCATCAATTTTCTGAATTCAGCTGTTAAGCTAGGATTCGTAGAGCCGAAGATGATATCATCAACGTAAATTTGAACGATCATTAAATGTTCGCCTTCATTCTTTCGAAAAAAGGTTGGGTCAACCGAACCTTGCTTAAATTTTGACATTTTCAGAAAACGAGTTAAGGTTTCATTCCAGGCTCTCGGTGCTTGCTTTAATCCATACACAGCTTTATCTAGCATGTAGCAATGATCAGGGAATTTCTCGTTTACAAACCCAGGTGGTTGTTCCACGTAGACTGTTTCTTCTAATTCTCCATTCAGGAAGGCAAATTTGACATCCATTTGGAAAACTTCGAAGTTTTTATGAGCTGCATATGCCAAGAAGATCATTACCGATTCCAGCCTAGCGACCTGAGCGAATGTTTCTTCATAATCTATCCCTTCTTCTTGACAGTATCCTTTCACAACCAACCGAGCCTTGTTGCGAATGAAATTCCCTTCTTTATCCAACTTATTTCTAAAAACCCACTTCAGTCCAACTACAGAGTCATCCTTTGGTGTAGGTATCAACCTCCAAACTCGGTTTCGTTCAAATTCATTAAGTTCATCTTGCATTGCATGGACCCAATCTGAATGATCAAGAGCAGCATTTACCATTTTTGGTTCTATCTTTGAAACAAATGAATTAAACATACTGAATTCCAATTTGGAGGATAATGCAGTTTGTTTCGCCTTTATCTGAGACCGAGTGAGAACGTTTTCAGATGTTTCACCAATTATTTGTTCTTTGGGATGGTCTCTGGTCCATTTCACCAATGGAGGATAATTTGGGTCATATTCTGGATCCAATTCGGCATTCACTTCTTCTTCAGCTTCTGATGTATTACCCTTGCATTCATCAATTGTGCTTTTGGTCTCTTTCTCCCCCTCAACCGGTGAAGTATAACCTGTGTCTTGCTCAAGTTTGCATCTGATGTGGGACTAGAGTTCTCCTCCTCGGTTGTACTACCAATAGGTGGAATTTGAGTAGAACTTTCCTCCTTTTCTAAGCCGTTAAGAGATGGAGACGAAGCTGAATTCTCCCCCTCGAAAGATGCTTTACTTGTTTCTGTTGGAGTAGAACTTTCCCCTTGTAATGACGGATCACTTTTAGCAGTTGGAGGTTCGTTTTCCATCTCCTTAGTAGCTTCATTGATTGTTTTCTGAAGATTTTCAACTTTGTTATCTTTCGCTTTCACTTCTGAGGATGCTGCTTTTTCGGTTCATCAAACAGTCGTATGTATTCTTCAAACAAGTTGGATATAGGAACCGAGACTTGTCCTGATTCTGGAAAAATGTCTGCCAAATCACTTTCTTTTCTTTGGACATTCTTCATATAGCTGTCGTCGAAGGTGACATAGTAAGTTTCTTCAATTCGTTTTGAACGTTTGTTCAATACTCTGTATGCTTTCGACATTAGTGAGTATCCCAGAAAGATTCCTTCATCAGCTTTAACATCAAACTTGTTACGGTTTTCTTTCGAGTTGAAAATGAAACACCTTGAACCGAAAATGTGAAAGAATTTGACATTCGGCTTTCTGTTGTTCAGAATCTCATATGGAGTTAATGAGAATCTTTTGATCAGTAGAGACTGATTTTGAGTGTAGCACGCGGTTGCCACAGCATCAGCCCAGAAGTATAATGGAAGTGAAGCAAAACTTAACATAGTTCTGGCTGCTTCACACAGTGAATGGTTTCGTCTTTCAACAATGCCATTCTGTTGTGGTGTATAAGGAGCCGAGAAGTTATGAGTCATTCCCTTATCAGCCATAAATCCATCAAAGTCATTATTCTTGAATTCTAGACCATTGTCGCTTCTTATATACCTCACTGTTTTCCTCAGCTGCACTTCGATTTGCTTCATGAATGTTTTCAGCTTGGGAGTAGCATCTGATTTCTATTTAAGAAAGAAAACACAGGTGAAGCGAGAAAAGTCATCAACAATTACAAGAATATACTTACTTCCATCGAAGCTTTCAATAGCCGAAGGTCCACATGTAACAACCCGCTATTTCAAGTCAGTAAAAATCGAGTCCTGTAACCTCTTTGAGAAAGGAATTAGAATATCATCGAAAAATGAAGTATTCAAAAACTCTATTTGGATTACACTATGTGGTAGTTATCGTCTTAAGGTTTCCAAACATATAAATAACACAAAAATCCGAGTTATAACGAAGAAGTTATGATCATTCTAAGTTTTACGACAAAAACCGGCAATACGAAATTGCGTAAAAACGCAAAGTTTCAATAAAACACTTTCCTACCTTAGGTATCTAAATGAAAGTCGTAGATATCATTAAACTACAAACATGCATAAAAAGAACGCTCAAATCGGACATCGTATGAATAAGTTATGAATTTTTAAAGAAATTCCTTAATCACGTCATTTTAATAAATAAAGAATAAAAATAATTCCGGAATTTTCCAACGGAATCTAAATGAAAGTTGTAGATCGTAGTCTCACCTTCTCGGGGATATAAAGAACGTCAAAAACGGAGTTCGTATGAAGGAGATATGAATTTTCGAAGTTTGATAAATAATTTATATATATTTTTTATTAAAACTTCGGTATTATCCGAAAGGGAGTCAGCGTCCTCATCCGAGGTACGCGCTGCGTAATCCTGTACGCCCCGCGTACCCGAGGAACTTGGCCTCAAACCGTCCACGTCGCCCTATGCGAGGCATCCGACCCGCCCGTCCGACCCGCTGTCCCATCCGACCCGACTGCCTGAGCCGTCCCATCCGAGGCCGAGGCAGTCGAGGCTTCGGTCACGCATGACGTACGCGTACGCGCTGCGTACGAGCGTACGCCCCGCGTACGAGGCCTCTCACGCCCCCCTATAAATAGCATGCGAGGGTTCCCGGGAAAATGGCCAATTCTCTCTCCTTTTTCTTGCGTTTTACCTCGTTTTCCGTGCTCGCACTACCCCGAAGCCCTGGTCATTTTGTGCAAGTCCCGAAGGTCGATTTTTCTCTCGAGATTTCCGAGGAAAATCCATTTTCCGAGACGAAACTCTGCCCGGTTTTCCATCTTGCTATCTTCAAACTTTCAAGTGAGTTCATACCCCTTTCAAACACACTTTAAATACATTTTAAATGCTTTTATACTCTTTTAGGGGGGGAATATAAGTAAACATACGGTTATTATCGTGTATTTTATAAAGTTTCACTTCACTTGTTTTATCGAATAAATCACTTGGAACTCATTACTATTATGGAAAACTCTTGTCATACTTTGCGTGCATTAGACATTATACAAAGTATATAATGATTTCAAAGTAACTTTCATTGTTAAGTCGTTTTATACATTCTAAAAACTTATGATTTTGCTTTGTCAAACATTGTGAAAAAGGATAAACTTTGCATAGAAAACTATCACTTTAATACGGGCTTAGTTGAGAATCCATGAGACGTGTATATCTTCAAATGTTACTTTTCTTTATTAGAAAGTAATGCTGCAAGTCCTATCTATAACCAGAGTCTCCCGTTCGGAGAACGTGTCAAATGTGTATAGATCTATACGGGAAGTCATGATCCCGCGCCCTGACTGTTAGCTACAGTCCGTCTTTTGGGGTGACAGTTGTCATAACGCTGCGACGCCTGAAGAACGTCGTTACAGGCATATTATGTTTAGTATGGTTATAAAACTCATCGGATATACAATTATTATGGTATTATGCTTTTATGAACGAGTAGCTATTAAAACTATTCTTCATCTAATAAATGCGATCTTAGTATAGTTTTACTATATAAAACTATGACACAACTTTTGAGAACGTCGGTTTCTTGCGATTTTCGGTCTTAGAGACTGCCATTTATGTTAGGAAAATAAGGGTTTCTCCTGCATACAAACCAAACAACTAATAGGAAAATAAGGGATTTTCCTGGTGCAATTATTTACAACTTATAACACAAACATTTATATGCATTTCATACTTTTATAAGAAAATAAGGGTTTTTCTTGGAAAACACAACAACTCGTATCTCAACCATTAGGGAAAATATGGGATTTTCTGGATCTAATACATTCACTTTCAACACAACAAATCACAACTCTTTACATTTGAAATGCTGCGTTTTCTGGAAAATATACACCCATTTTGGAATGGCATCCAATTTTTCTAAACTACTTATGAACTCACCAACTTAATTGTTGACACTTTTTCTTTGAAATAACTTGTATTCTCAGGCAACCGCTAAGCAGGTTTGGGAATCAACTTTTGGGATTAACGCGCTGGCGTTAATTACTTCTTTTGGATGATGTTTATGTATTTATCTTTTGAACATGTAATGAATAAAATTATGTAAACATCTTGGAAACTTTAATATATGGTGGTGCGTACTTTCCTTTCTATGAACTGTTATGATACTTAATATGACGTCCTCCGCCCCCGAACGTTTCCGCCGTTCTGGTTTGGGGGTGTGACACCACATAAGTCGATGTGCAAGAGTTCCAATGCTTCAGCTATCTTTGTGTTGATCCGTGTAGGATGGCTCTTTCTGCTTTATTTCCCCATCTCACATGTTGCGCACAGATGATCATTGTCAAATTTGAGAAGAGGGATTCCTCGTAGGGGATTGAGATTTAATGGGTACATCTCTCCCTTACGTTCAGATTTCAGCAGAACCTTCTTGGATTGTTTCTCAATTATCTCTGAACCTTAATCATCGAATGATACTTTTAAACCTATGCCCACAACCAATTGTGACACACTGATGAGATTGTGTTGTAATCCTTCTACGTAAGCCACTTTTCGAAGCATGAAGTCGCCGTTTATTATCATGTCATATCCCTTGATTGTTCCGAAAGAGTTATTTCCATATTTCACATAGCCACCACTTTTTAACGACCGAAATTCTCTAATTTCTTCCTTCCTCCTTGTCATGTGACGTGAGCAGCCATTGTCTATGTACCATTCTTCTTCAAACTGATCGTCACTCATTACCTATGAAATTAAGCAGATTTAGGAACCCAAAGTTGCTTGGGTCCTTGTGAGTTTTTCACAAAGATAGGAATAGCAGTAGAAATATCAACCAAGTATGTTCTTTTTACTAATGTGGTTTGATCTTTTCTTTTAATTGTATATACTTTAATTTTTGTTTTATCTTGTTTGAATTTAAGTTCATTAGTTAGTTTGCGTAATGGTCTTTGACTCCTAGGAGGATTAGCTGATGATTGCTTATTTTTGCTCCTAGTCTCAGCAGTCAGTGTCTCTTTTCCTTTGAAAGATGCTTTGATTTGAGCTTTGTTGAAGCCGAAACTGAATTAATGACCGAAACTAGGTTGATGACCGAAACTGGGTTTGTCTTTGTTAGGGGGACCGAAACTGGGTCGAGGACCAAAAGTGTGTTTGCCTTTGTTAGGGGGACCGAAACTGGGTCGAGTACCGAAAGTGGATTTTCGGTTCTCAGACTTGGAATTGTAAGAACTTTGGCTGAATTCGTCTGTTACTTTTTCCTTTCCTTTGCCCTCTGAGATCTTCTTTGGAGGAACACAGTTGGAATTTTGTGAATTCCAGTAACTTTTTCGCTCATTTAAGTTCTTTTCATACCTTTGATTTCTTAAGCGTTTTTGCTCAGCCAATTCCTTCTGCGATTTGTGCATGTTGAAGCTTGCATTCTGCTTCTCACTTTGAGTTTCGGTTGTTTTGACCGGAGCTTTCGGTTCTTCGCTTTGTTCTATTGGAATGTCCTTGGTTCCAGTCATTCTTGGTTTATCGGAACCTATGGGTTTATTCAAAGGTTCAGCCACATATCTTCCTTTAACTTTCCAAGAGGTCTACTCAGATAAGCCTACAGTTTCGTCTGCATTGTCTATGGGAGCCGACCAGAAGAACTCTTCGCATACTTCTGCATTATCTGCTTCTACCAAGACTCTTAGTTCTTCTGTTTGTCTATGAGTAACTCCTTCAGTTGCATACACTTGATTTGGCACGGGTTGAACCTTTTGATAAACCATAGCTTCTTCTTTAAGCATCTTTTCCTTATCCTTTGCTAGACGAGCAAATTCAACCGAATCTTCTGAGATTAATGGTTTCTCATTCTTAGTTTCGCTCTTTGTGAACTCAGAGTAATCAACTACATCTTCTATGGATATTTCACTCATTTCATCAAATTTAAATGCATTGTCTAAGTCTATTTTATTTTCAGAAGTTAGTTTTGCATTGGATTGATCAAACGAATGAATAGTGTCCGATTTGATTTTTAATTTATCATTTTCATCTAAAATGTCTTTTAGTATACATTTATGTTCCTTTGAGTCTATGAAAGTTTCTATTTTGTCTAGACCGATTTTGTATGACATGGATATCTCTTCTGATGAAACTACTGATTCGCATTTTGCAATCACCTCATCTTCCTTAAATTCTAGAAATGGCAAAATCATCTTATGAATTTTCTTACCTATCTCACAGTTTAAATGCAATTGAGCTATGTTAGTGTATAAACTCTTAGCAATTAAACAAAAAACATTTCTTTGTTTCAAAATTTTCAAATTGTTTTTTTGTAAATAAAAACTTTCGTCCCTAGCTCTCACTAATTCTGCCTCCTTCAGCTCAATCCACATCCTTCTTTCGTCACTCTTGGAAGACACCCTGCTAAGTTGGTTGGTTAGGTTAGAATTCGCTAAGCGAGTTTGCATGAGACTACCACTTAAATTACAGAATTTAAATTTTAATTCATTTAATTCTTCTTCATAATTTTTTAATGGAATTTTAAGTGATTCAAGGATGGTTTGCACCTTTTTGATCAACTGATCACAGTCGTTGATCTGCTCACTGACAGGCTTTGCCGCGAAGCATTTATCTTCATTCAGGTTCGGTTCTTTATTTGCACTTTCGGTTGATGATCCAGCGGTGACCATCAAGGACTTCCCGGCCGAACTTGCTTCCTTTTCCACAAAAGCCCTTCCATGGGTGGGCTTTCATATTTCTTCATCCTCAGAGTTGGTTAACCACACTTCCACGCCACCGAACTCATCTTCATCACTCTTTTCCTGCACAATTAAAGCATTCATTGTACCTTTTGTGCCACTATTTGTCTTTTTATTCTTGATCTCTTCCAGCTTTCGCATATAATATGCCTCATCATCTTCCCCATCTCTCTTCTCAGCTAATTTTCTCAACATACAATCCTTGGCAAAGTGGTTCTTGCCATGGCAGTGGTTGTAGTCGTATCCCGAGTCTCCTGCAAGTTTGCTCTCACTCTTGTCTTCAGTCTTTTGAGAGGCGACCTTTGCTTCATCCTTCACCATCTTGGAACTATAACTTCCTTGCCAGTTTCGGTTCTTCTTGACAGGAAATTTTTTTCTAACAAACTTCTTCAGATTTGTGACCATCATAGCATATTCTTCATTTGTTAGGTCATAATCCGACACATCTGACTCCTCTTCTTTTTCTGCAACATCCTTTCCTTTTTTGATAAGAGCCAGTGATCCCATACCAGAGACCACTTTCGCTTCTTTGGTTACTTCACTTTCATGGGACTTAAGGATTCCCACGAGTTTTGCAAGCGAGTAAGACTTGAACTGCTCATGCGCTTTTACGGTAGACACCACAGCCATCCATTCGGTTCTCAGTCCGTTCATGAAAGTCACCTTTTGCTCAATTATCTTTCTTTCTATTCCATGCTTGACCATTCTGCTGAGAAGATGATTGAACCGATCAAACGTCTGTACAAGTTTTTCCTTTGGTTTCTATTTGAAAGCTCCAAATTCTGACAGCAACAAGGTTTGTGTTGAGTGTTCCATATCTTCATCAGTTTAATAGAGTTCTTTCAATCTGTCCCAGATTTGTTTGGCAGTCGAACATGAACTAACCAACCGAAACTTGTCAGATTGCAAGGCGAACTTCTCATTCGCATAGCTTTCACATTACATAGTAATTTGTCTTTCTCATCCTGTGGCATCTTCTGCTCATCTGCCACCATCTTGTTGTACTCCTGCTGAGTCTTGACCATGGTGTTCGTTCTCGAATGAACAAACGGTCCGAGAGTAATGGCTTCCCAGATGAGATAGCCATGATCTTCAGAACCGATCACGTAGTCTTCAAAGTGAAGTGTCCATACTTCATATTCTTGAGTATAGAGTATGGGTATCCTTGTTGTAGATCCAATGTTGTTCGAGATGTTAATGGGATTTGTTTGCGAATCGTCGTGAGACATGTTGAGTTTTTAGAATCAGAATTTTAAACTCGAGATTAGGGTTTTATCTAAAACACAGTTGCCTTCGAAACGAAGAAGACGATTTGGTATTTATGCGATAAAAGCGGAAACCCTAAGGAATTCTGAATACAGAAGAATACTGTATTGATCACACAGACTCCTGCTCTGATGCCAATTGTTAGAACAAAGTTCTATCAGGATTGATTAGTTCTAAGTACGCAAACAAGAATGAACGTAAAGTGAAAGAGAATATGGCTTGAATATGTCGTATGATTAAAGCTTCAACACCTCAAAAGAGCTCGATTAAGAACTTCGACTGTAGAGGTGTTTAGGGTTACAAGCTCAATCGTAAAATAATAAGACGTGTAAAATATAATGCATACATGCATGCATATATATAGACTAACCCTAAAAAGATAATCACAGATGGACAGGCCCAATCCGGATATATACAAAAATTCCTACGACGCAACATAATAAGCCCAACAAGATGCATGCCTACCGACCAATTACCGATGCACACCTGCCAAATGGGTACCTAGCATTTGATCTCTTGGATCTATTGGCATTTGATCTACAAGTGGCATCGTTTAGCTTTTGATATATGATGCATACCTATCAATTAGTTACCATTCATGTTGGAATGAGCTCGTCCTTTATCGTTCGTTACCATGGTCATTCCACCCTTCTTTGCTACCACGTGTATTGGGCTCACCCATAGACTATCTGAAATGGAATACATGGTTTCGACGTCCATTCAGTACTGCTTTCTTGAACACCTCTTGCATGTTTGGGTTCAATCTTCTTTGGAAATGTACTACAGGTTTGGCACCTTCTTCCTAATTAATCTTGTGCAAATAATACTAGGAGTGAATTCCTTTTATGACGGTAATCTTCCAAGCAATGACATTTTTTTGTTTATTCAACACTTTGACCAAACTCTTCTTCTCCATAGGCTCTGGATCAGCTGCAATTATGATTGGATTATGTTTAATTTCCTCCAAGAAAGCATATTCCAAATTCTCAAGAAAAGGTTTTTTGGATTAAAAATTCACACTCGAAAGTAATGAGGAGCTAAGATTAGATTTTATATAAACTAAGAGGGCTGAAGTGGAATTTAACCAAACAAGAGTGAAGCGTAAATTTAGGGCAATCTCCACGTCACATACGTGCTAGAGGAGACGTACCAATAAATCGAATATAATTGTTACAGTTGAAAAAATATCTTAGGCATAATCGCATTTAGATGAATAATATAAATGCTTTAAATATATATATAAATATTAAGATTCAAGGATATTTTCTTCATTTTCACATGTCATATTTATTTTAAATGCCCACCAACTTTTTTTTAGTATTAAAATAGAAAAAAATAATTAGTTTGTTAACAAGAACACAAAAAACATTGCTTCGAGTGTGAATTTTTAATCCAAGAAACTTTGAATTTGCTATATTTAGAGACTATCCACGAATAGATCGTTATAGAAAATTGAAGTCCTATCTCATACGAATCTTCTTGAGAATTGTATTATTTCAAATATCCATAACAATCGAATAATAGTTCGGATTACTACGTCTAATTATTATTTTTTTTCATGTTTTCAAATTAAATCTAATCTTCTGTAATAAATTAAAATAATTTTGCTAAATATCCTTTTTTATTTCATTTGGACACATGGTATTTTCTAAAAAATTTAAAATTTTTATTTTCCACTTGTTATTTTATTGTATTTTTTATTTTATTAAATATATTAAAATTTCATTAATTTTAATAATCCAAATTTTTCTTATTTTTCTTATAAATTCAAACTTCTAAAATTGTTAAATTTTCATATTTAATTTTTTTTAGATAAAAATCATATAATAAATGAATCTCTCTAGTTCAAAACAAAACAAATAACAAATAAGAGAAAAGTCATAATTAAAAGATCCCACTGTAACTCAATTTTTGACCAAATATTTTTTGTTATTGATTAATTTAGAAGTACTTTATGAAACAGTACTCTGTTCCTATTTGATCACTTCTAATTTTGTTTTTAAAAATCATTTGTGGTGATGGATTTTTTTTTTCCTTTTTTAAATTGTTTTTGCTTCAATGGTAACCACGGAAGTGCCTAGCACCCAGAGGAGCAAAGCTTCTTTGGGAAAACAGCGCATAAAAAAGGGTTGGCCCGTCAAAAGTCTGGCGCCTTCACGAACGAAGTTCAGAATCAACATGGGTTCGTAGAACGAAGGGAGTGTACAACTAGGTCATAGCCCCAATTTTTTGTTCGTAACTAGGGAGAGATAGAATGGAGTTCTTCACAAAGTTTGAGACAAAGGAATAAAAAAGACTTTCTCTATGGCCTCCTCGATTTGAGACATTATGGCTTTGGGGTCGACCCCGGTAACAAAGAAGGAATCCATAAAAACTTAGGATCCGACACCATGATAAAATACTACCCTCATGATTAGACCATGTCCCTGAGATTTGATAAAAGAAAGGTGCATTTGCGGTTAATTCGTTGTCATTGGATAAGTTATTAGGAATATGACGGAACGGTCTTTGATTTTTTTCTTTGTTCTCCTTGGTTAGGGTCTTATCCTGTGTGGAGTTCGACCATACTCCTTTTGCTAGGCCCCCACATTATTTTAGAGTGAGTGCTCTGCAATGGCTACACCACTTCGGCTATGTTTTTGTGGCCCATCTTCGGCAAGTGCCTCCTGATGGTTTGGAATTCCCACCTGTCTTCGCCAGTAGTGCCCAGCATGAGCGAGATTAACTTTGTTGTTCATACTCTGGAGGTGTCTGAACTTTCATTTCTTCTTGACACAGTGTGGGATGCAGTTATGGAAGGTGCCTTCCTGCTGCCTGGTGAGAGTGTCATCCGTATTGTTTGGCGCGTCTATCAACTTTGCATCTCACGCCATTGCTTGGTGTGTTGTTTAGTGTGTCAGGGGTGCCTTGAAGTTTTCTCCCATAGGAAAGATTGCGTGGTGGGAGGATTGACACTCTGTCCCTAGCTTCAATGCTTATCTTGTCACACCCCAAAACCAAGAACGGCGGAAACGTTCAAGGGTGGAGGACGTCATCTACAGTATCACAACAATGCAAAGTAGTAAACAAGCAATAACATCATCCATTGCATTAAAAGTAAAGTTTTAATACATGTGTGTTCTTTAATAGTAATAAGACACCAAAATATGTAATCAAAATAAAAGACGAGTCTTGTCTGTGGTTCGTCTTCTCAAAACCTGGTCATCGTACCTGTCTACTGGTGACCTGAGAATACAAGTTATTTTGAAAGAGTAGATTAGCATAAAGGTGGTGAATTCATAAGTATTTAAGTGTCATTACTCTATTTTGGAAAGCTGTTATGAATGCTATGTAAATCTTTGAATGAACATTTGATATAAGTATGAAAACCCTAGAAAATCCCATATTTCATACTAGTATAAAAGTAGTCTTCTACCAAGACCCGAATGTTTTGAAAATAATAAAGATGGTTTTTTTTCCCTTTTTATGACTACTATTAACAATATATAGTCTACCTCATCATTTATGTGAATGTAATACAAAATAAAGGTAATAGGGAAAATATAGCCATATAAGTATTATCCTTTTGTATTAGGATAAACACGACATCACGACTGCCGAAAAGTATTAACCTTGAACGTCCATAGATATTCATTATCCTCTGTACCTAACAGCAGGGTGTAGGAATGGTTAGTCCCGTAAAGGTACCCCTACTATAAGTATTAACCATAGGCATCCGTAGATGTTCATTACCTCTGTTGCTAACAGGTGGGTACCGGAATGGTTAGTCCCATATGATATCCTTTTGTACTAGGATAGACAGAACTAAACTACACGTATGATGTATAATAGTATCTCATCATATAGTATCAAGGTACAAGTATCCATGTAAATGTGTCCATGTAAGTGTATCTCTTCATATAGCATTTAGTATAGACTCATGAATGAACTGACTCTGGTATAATTCCTTGTAATAGGAATAATATTTTGTATCCCCTAACTATCCCTATAATAGTTTACTGGAAGGTAATTGATGTCCAAGAAGGTTTATACACCCTTGCTACCCAAGAGTGTGAGAACTGAATGAAGGATGAAAGTTATCATATCAATATATATATATATATATATATATATATATATATATATATATATATATATATATATATATATATATAAGAACATAAGTGTATAGATATAATTTTGATCAAGAATACGAAAATGGTTTTGTAAGACATTTAAGAGTTTTGAACAATAAATAACAGTGACTTGATGTCATTTTTCTAATCATTTCAAAAGTAATACATTTGATAACAAAGTATTTTTAAGATAGAAAACCATTTCATACATCACATTTTGAAGCATGTGAAATTAGTTGGATGAAAACACGGTTATGAATCACATATGATTGATTCTATAGCATGTTGTTTTCTACTTGTATTCCCCCCCCCCCCATTAAAGCATTTAAAATCATTTAAAACATTGATTAAGGGGTATAAACTCACCTGTAGATGGTGGTTTGAATGAACTGAACGATGTAGGATTGCTAAGTGTTAAGTAAATACTTGTACGCACTCAAGATCCTAGTTATCAGATAATCACACATATATGTATCCAGTTAGTCTTTAAATAACTAATTGCCAATGTTAAGACATCCTAGAATATGCTAAACACCTTATATAAGTGTTATAAGTCCTAAGGATTGCATCTAAGTTGTTGTAGGACAAGCCTATTAGGTCTAGGGTTCTAAAGAACCCCTTTCTTGAGTTTACTCCCCAAGGACCATAACATAATGAGTTTACAGTCGTAAACACTTGAGTTTACGACCGTAATCTCCTAAGCCTTTGATCATTTGATGTTTTGAAGCCTTACATGTCCCTTAGAAGTATTCCTACTTGATTGTTTAGTCCTAGGAAGAGATTAGGGCACCTTTACCTCCTTTGAGGAGTTCACGGCACTAAGACCAATTCCCGTGGGTTTGCGGTCGTAATCTCTCATGGACATGGTATTTTTGTGCTTTCAAGTCGTACACACATTAGGTTACGATTCTAGGCTAGTTTCACAAGGAAAGAAAGGGATAGGACACACTTTTGGCCCTTAAAGAAGGGTTTATGGTCCAAGGTGTTCTTGGGCCGTAAACTCTTTGATCTTGTTGTTTTCTTGGTTATTAGACATATGACAAGCCCTATTATACTCTTAGATAGAAGCACTCACGATTTGGGATGAAAGGCCAAAGATCCTTGAGAGAGAATCGGGTTTTTCACTAGTTGCAAATGGAACAAATGAATAAATATGGCTAAGGACCATATATATACCCCTTGGGGTTTAGGACCACAAACTCCATGTTTGGGTCATAAATTTCCAATTTCTTGCAGTATGAAATGTTATTGTTTCACAATAAACCCTAGAGCATCCCCTCTCCTGGCATCTCCTAAAGTGTTAATCATAAAATGCTCAAACTTATCCCAAATAGTCTGAAAATTAACAGTAACTGTTCTGACTTCTATTGACTTGATACGTTGTACTGAATGGGAATTTCTTCATTCCACGGGATTCTTTTTCATATTCTGCATTGGCCAAAATGGTCTTTGAGTTTTGGATCGCTCTCTGGTTGGGTACGACTCGCCTATCGGTTGTGGACCTGGTTGGTGCCTTCACCCGTGTGTAGGAGCTTTTTTGCTTTGCTATCTTCGCTTCATACTTTAGTTGATGCATAGTTAGGTCAGTATGTCCCTTCCCTTAGGGGTGAGACATTGTGAGCTAGCTGAATACACCTTGTTGTCTTTTCCTGGAATAGGTTAGTGCTTGTGCTGCTGCCGCATTCCGCTATGGATCTTTCATCTGCTAGAAACCGTCACTCCGAGGTAATCGATTTTCTCGTTTGATTCCTCGTTCAGCATCACATCCATTACCCATACTGGCTGCCACTACCGTTACCGATCTGTCACTTGTGTTGAACTTGAGAACACTATGAAAAGTAGACGGGATTGCTTGTAATTGGAACAGTACGGTCCAGCCTAGTAGGATATAGTGATCAGTCGGGCGGTCAATAATCGAGAATTCGAGCACCCTTTTTATTCTTTTGGTTCCACCATTATTGATAAATGTAAATGGGACGTGACTATTCCCATTAGCCAAATGCCATGACCGATGAACCCAACTAATGGGCCCTGGCATGGCAACTGGATGTGCTTTTTCCATTCAATTGGTAACAGCCGAATGCAGTGCTCATAAATCACATTGACCTTGCTTCCGGTGTCTATGTATACTTATTCACCATGGTTTTGGATAATGAAATTGGTGATATGCAAAGGTTTGTTTGAATCCCAGTGCTCTGGTTGGGGATCGTGCGTTGAAAATATTATATTAAGGGTTTTTTTGGTGTACCTACGCGCCTACGTACTGGCTTTGGCGATTGCTACATGGGCGGGGCCCTGTGATGGTGAGTATCTCGGCCCTTCTATCGTTATCCTTGCTCCCAGCTTTCTTATTTTTGGCCTGATGCTTCTCCCCATCAAATCTCGTCTTGAGGTCCTTTTCTATGTCGACTATATTCCCCACTATTTTCTTCTCCTCAATCTCCCGCTTTAATATTGTACACTTGGTGTCGTGCGTTTTTCTTTGATGGTACTCGTAGAACTTGGTTTTTTTGTTTGTTATCCTTGGCCGGATTCTTATTGATTGTGTGGACATCGTTATCACTACTTCTATTATTGTCCATGTTGAATGGTCTATACCGACGTGACATGTGCCTAGAATGGCGGTTGTGTCTCTGTTGGTTGTTGCCTTGCATTTCTTGTTGGACCGGGCTCGACCAGGGTGCCATTTCCTCCGGTTTGAGATAAGCATTGGCTACGGATTTGAGATTGGCCTCTTTATGTTCTTCCCCTCCAATTTGACGTAGGAACTTTTCCATACGGAACTTAAGTTCGTCCCTGGATCGATGAACTGTTCCTTGCATCTTTGTTGATAGGGGTCCATGAAGCAGACCTTGGGCAAAGGCGCCTATCACCAGGAACTCTTCATGTCCTGGGACGTTCTAGATAGCCAACATGAACCGGTTGTAGTAGTCACAAATCGATTCTCCTTCTTTTTGTTTTCAAACCATCATGCAGTTGACGTCTCCTTTTCCTTTTCTCAGTTGCATGAAGTTATTAAGGAAAAGTTATTTCAGCTGCTCAAAGCTTGAGATACTGCCTGGCACTAGAGACTTGAACAACCTGCATGCGTTTCCTGTTAAGGTACAAGGAAAATACATGCAGGTGAAGCGGCGATCCATCCTAAGAGATTCCATCGTCCGCTCGTAGTTGTCGATGTGATCATTTGGGTCTATAGTGTCGTCATACTTTTGCATGTTTGGAATCATCGCAGTGTGTGGGATCTCGTACTGCAGGATTTCATGGATAAAGTTGGAACTTGCGCTTCGTATGGGGTTGTCTGTGTATGAGTATGGCATACCACCATAAGCCATGTGTTACTCTATCTGGTAGGAGATCGCATACATCTGGATATGTATGGCCACCTGCAAGATGGAACATTGATACTGTTATAGGTTTGGCTGCAATCGAAAGACCTAGATTGCAAATTGCCCTGCTGGGGGAACCAGATACAGGCTTCCTCCTGTGTACTGTTGTGTATATGGGTTGAACGTTTGACGGGATGTCATGAAATGGTTGAATTCGAATGCTACCGAGAGCTGGACGTCGCATCTATAAGGGCAGGTACCAGGCTAGACCAAGTATGCATGCATATTACTTGCGGCTGAGATAGTTCAGGGGTTGCACTTGGTGTCTGCTGTGTAAGTTGGTTGAAGATTGGCAGTTGTTGTGAAAATATTAGCACATAAGACAATCATGAAATAAAGGCATGTGCATGGACCATCAAGGGATATTTTCACATTGATTGGATGGTGTGATGGATCCAGGTTGCGATGCTAGAAACGTGTAGGAAGGATTGTGGTTGTGATGCATGGATCTATGTTTGTTGCGTTGCGATGATTTGAGGAGTTGTGGTTATGATTGCTATTTGCGGGGTTGTGTTGGTTGTTGGGTGTCATAGATTAGCAATGTAGGCTGCTGCCATTTCGGCCACCGAACTAGACAATGTCTGTAAGGTTGGTGTGCGGTTTGAAGCGTGCTCCTCCTGAACGGAAGTTTGGCCACCGTCGAGTAACTAAATTAAGTGTAGCGGGCTTTTCTCCGTTTCCCTTGATGTTACTGGGATATCGCTTGCCATTCTTGCTTTTTGGGTTTGATTCGTGGATGTATCATTCTAAAGATACGCCCAAATGATGCCAAATGTTGTGATATATCGGAGAGGATAGGTGTAGAACTGCATGAAAGATCCTTGTGAATATATTCTCTTGTTATCACAGTGTGATAAAGAGAAGTGACCGTTAGTCAACATCCGGGAGGAGTTTTCGGGACGAAGCTCCGACGATCAAATTAGTATGAGATCTAAGAAAGATGGTAGAAGATTGCAAGAAAGATAGAATTTCACCTCTTCCTAGTGAGGAAGAAGGACCCTTTTATACCTGTTTTAGGGACATATCTGATGGGTTTCGAGCAATACATCATTCCTATGGTGTACATGTAAACCCTAATAGCTTTTGGATCTAGTTTGTCTAATGAACATGCAATTGAATATCCAAAGCTATAAACCCAAGATCTAGCATAAAATGAATCATATTTACATAAAATAAGGTTTACATCTAACCTTTGATTGTTATATAGCAATGACAATCAATCCTTGGCTTCAGAAAGCTTAGTGCCTCAAGTGTTGCACCTTTAATGGAGTCACAAACACCACTAAGCACCTTGGATGAAGGAGGAGGAGGCAGGAGGCACCAAAACTGGCTGGAAACCCTAAAGGAACTCTTAGCCACGTTTTTGGGGTATAGGGGCCCTTTGTATACATGTAGGCTATTAGGGTTTACAGCTAGGAAACCCTAATCTGACTACTTAAGCCTTAAGCAGCCCATGGACTCCTTTAACATATCCCTTGGACTAATTCCTTATGGGCTTACCATAGAATTCGTCCAACCTATATATTATTTGGTAATCCATATCCCAATTGTAATTATCTTATAATTACAACTCCAGTCCCCTAAGTTTAGTTAATCTCTTTTAACTACAAAATTAATTCTTAATTAATTCTAGACTAATATTAATTAAACATTATGATTTCTCCTTTAATATATTATTCTTATAATATATTAATAAATCATAATTAAACCTTTCTCTCCTTAATTCATCCTACATATAGCTATGGTGAAGGCAACCGAAAAGGACCATGCTCATAATCGGGTCAAGTACATACCAAAATAGTTATGGACTTAGACACTAATCCAAAAGTCTCCCACTTGGATAGATCTAATAACTATTTTCCGTATGACTTCAGAACCTGATTAGCAATTGTAGCTTTCATAGGCCGCTGTCAACTCTGATCTTATCAGATACGCGTGTCCTTTAGATAAGGGATCATATATTCCTCCATTCTCAAGATATCGTATAGACACAAGACATGAATTTCAATCATTCTAGTATACTATTTCCCGACTTCCGATTTATGACGACTGACAATATACTATAATTGAACACATCAACTTAGTCCCGGCTTGGCCAAACGCTTAGGTGTCATCAATAAATCATCGAGGGGCCCACAGATATCGCTTTTATCCTACTTTGGGTAAAAGGAATGGATAAACTTTGACTCAAATGCTCGCTTGTACTTACTCATCAAATCACACACAATAATAAGTTTTATAACACCAAGTTACTAGTGTGTTTACTTATCATCAATGTGCAACCGACTAGCAAATAACAACTCACACATCTCGTTTTCAAGAATATACAATATTATCGACTCACAATCACTCGTGATGAAATCCATGAAGTGATTCTTGTGAGCGTAGGTTTAATCCAATACTCTAATCGTATTAAAGCACTCATGAACTCTGTAGCAAACTTGTGTTATGTCTAAACTCTTTAGACAATCTACAGACTCTTCATGACAGTTTTCCTTCATACCTACTTCCAACGTATGACCAACTGTGGAGGTTCGAATAACCTAGTTATTTGGAAGTCAAAACATGCAAACTGAAACACAACAATAATACTTAATCCTATATGGCCCCAAACTTATGGGAGTAAATAAAACACTTTTGTTTAAACACCATATTGATTACTCATTATTCATCGTTTACTGTTTCAGAAAATCAACTTATTACTCAAATTACAACAATAGTTGTCCCATGCACAAAGCATGCACACTATGTTTCCTATGGTCCTTACTTTGTGAAATAGATCAATTGAAAATTTTCCAATGATGCTCATTTCACAATTCCCAATCCTTATCATTGGTGCTAGAACACAAGGTTCTTGCCATTAAAAGAATATGCTAGATTCTAACATTTTATGCAACGATCCTTTTGCAAAATCATAGCACAAAAAGTCACCAAGACTTGGCCAATGAAATTACAAAGTACTCTATCAGAAATTGTTACAAGACAATTCCATAGATGTGAAGTCTCACATTCAAAGTACATTCCTTTGAACATCCTTCTTGCATAAAAATTTCTAATCAGACTAATCTAGACATAGACTTTCAATATCTAACTCCCAATATGGAAATATTTCCATATTTTACATATGACAACTCATTCTTAATAGAATCTTATCTATTCATAATAATGTTGATATAGTCCATCCAATACCATACTTCCAACTACTCACAAGCGACCAATCCTCAACGAACTTTGGATCTTCCTTTGATAGTAGTTTAATTATTTTAGTCAAAACCAATTCTAATCCTTTTTCCCTCTTAATGCGCTAGACATTTTGAAAATTTTAGAATGGTCAAATATTATAGCATTTGCAATCGATCCTATACCCGAAGTGTATGGGACACGATGCATAATGTCTTACATAAAGATATGATACTTTATCAATCTTCTGCCATAATACTTTATGTGTCACGTAATCACTAAAACATGATTGCCTAAACATTATGTCACACCCCCAAACCAGAAGGATGGAAACGTCTGGGGGTGGATGGAGTGACTTCATGTACAATATCACAACACTTGACTATTAATGAGACATAGTAACCAAAACATTCATACATTGATAATACAAGTTTACATCGTTTACAACACTTTACTTGTTTAAAAGTTAAATACAAATAACTGGAAAGTAGAAATCATGAAATTACGACTCCGACCCTCATGAAGGGTTGAATAATTGTCTACTGGTTTCCTAAGAATACAACTGATTTTGAAAAGTGTCAACGATTACGTTGTGAGCTCATTAGAATTTTGTATGAAAAGGATTTGTAACATTTTCGAGAAACTGATTTTTGTATACTTCTAGAAAATCCAAAATTTTCATTTAAAAACAAGTTGTAAGTCTTATACCCAAGACCAAAAATGTATGTATTTTCTTTGTATCCCTTCCTTGTAAAATGATAAAGTATGTTTCCAGACAATCCAATATTTTTTTTATGTATCAACTACAGATTTATGTATTTCCTTTGTATACTTTCCTTATAATTGTAAAATGCATGTTCCTAGAAAATCCAATATTTTTTGATGTATGAAAACTGTAGTCTTAAACCCTAAGACCAAAAATGTATGGTAGTTGTTGTACTGAACAATAGTATGTAGTTATTTATTTTTATAAAAACTAATGAAGTTTAAACTTCTCGTAAACCAAAATAGTATGTTAATCCCTATGTGTTTTCTTATAACCATGCTTGATATGATTGATATGCTTGAGCGACGTTCTTCTGGCGTCAGGATTGGTAGACTTTTGCCACCCTAGACTTGTCGGTCCAACTATAGCGAACAAATGAGGTGTAGGGTTTTCAATCCCATATATATCTATACATAACGCTGTCGCCCTCCCTCCAGGAGACTCTGGTTATAATGTAGGACTTAAGGTGTACACTAGGTAGGTACGGTGAAGAGAATGTCTCACAATAGCATTAACTGATTTACGTGAACTACGACTCCTTTTTCTTGTAAAACGGAGTAATTATATCTTTGAAAGTGTATATAAATATGAAAGTGTATTTTTGCCTAGTAGAAAAATATGAAATTAGATCATAATATTTTTGGGTTAAAACCCACTAAATTAGCAAGTCACTATAATGTAACCACTTTTGCTAGAAAAGCTATCTTTTAGTAAAAGTTCCTAAAAACCATGTAGTTTTATAATCATAAATTTTCTTATTGTTTTGTATCATAGATTATGTTTATTTCTAACAACATGTATGTCACAAATATTTATGCCAAAAACTAGTATAAACCATGACTTATGCAAATAATATTTTACCTTTAACATAAAGATGTAAACATGATATTATATACGGGATAAACAAAGTTTTACTTGTATCCCCCCCCCCCCCCCCCCCCCACAAAAAAAAACATGAATAAGCTTGAAAATGTGGGGGTATGAAATCCCCTTGGTTTGATTTGGTGGATGATTTGAAGTGTTGTGAAGACATTTCGAGCCTAAAACACTAGTATGTGTTTGATGAACTTCTTGGAGATTATGATACCCTAATAATGAAAGCAGGTGGGGAATGGATGGAAAAATGTTCTCTATGGACGTGGTTATATGGAAAGAATGGGTATTGATATTTGATGGTTATTGGAATGTTCTGCATAGTTGTTTGCTGGCTAAATTTGTGTAAAGTTGAATCCCTTTTCCTAATTAAATCTTTGACGTACAACAAATCTAACAGAAAACTCCTTCCTGGAACTACTTTTTAGTGAATTACTTTACGGGTTTATTACCATAGAAAGGGGTTTGCGATTATAAAGAAGGTGTTTGCTGTCCAACATGACCGAAATCATCCTAAATCACTACAAAAGAATGATTTCGGTCCTAATGGACCTTAAAGAAGGGATTCCGGTCCCAAAAGGTAGGGTTTTCGGCCCTAATGGGCTTTAGACATTGGGTTTTCAGTCTTAGCCAATTCCTTGAAGGGGATTTCAATTCTAGCTTCTTAAAAGTAATTGATTTCTGTCCTATAGTGTTCCTAAGAAGTTGATTTCGGTTCTATAGTGTTCCAACATTCTAAAAATCGAAATCTTTAAGTAATATACAATAACATGCATATAGATTTATTACTTAGGCTTGTGTTGACTCCTTTGAGTCCTTGATCGCTTATTGACTGCATTTGCCTTTCAAAGGTTCATTACAACTTCGTTATTGTAAGTGTATATACATATGAACTTGTATAATCACGGCCTCTAGGTTTTCAAAGTTCCATTTTATCAAGTTATATTGTGAATTCACTTATGCTTGGTTATATTTTAGGCCTTGCTGGTTCTAAAATTTCCAAGTTGTGACATCATCCCCCTGTTTGAGGGAATTTCATCCTGAAATTAGTATCTCTGAGTGGGACCTCAATGGTTTAGGAAAGGTGTGGGTACTTTAGTTCCATTTGATTCCTGTGTTCCTAGTTAGATTGGGTTCTCGCTTGGTGTTTCCAGCAGACCTTCGCTATTGGTTTCTTACTTTGTTTCGTTCTTTTGTTTTCCCTATCCATGGTTCTCACATGTTTCCCTTCTAGGTGTAGGTTTTTGTTTACCTTAATCTCGTCGAGTGGGACTACAAAACCTTCGGCGAGCAAACACTTCTTAAGGTTGGATATGTGGAATGGGGAATGTATGACGTTGAGTTCCAATGGCAACTAAAGTTTGTGAACCAACGGGCCGATCCTGGCAAGGATCTCAAATGGTCTAATGAAGTTTGTGTGCTTGTCTTCCCTAGGGGTAGTGTCTATAAACCATGACTTATGAAAATAGTATTTTACTTTAACATACAGATGTAAACATGAAATTATATATGGGATAAACAAAGTTTTACTTGTATTCCACCCCTACCCACCCCCCCCCCCCACCACCACCACCACCAAAAAAAACATGAAAAAGTTTGAAAATGTGGGGGTATGAACTCACCTTGGTTTGATTTGGTAGATGATTTGAAGTGTTGTGAAGCGATTTCGAGCCTAAAATACTAGTATGTGTTTGATGAACTTCTTGGATATTATGATACCCTAAGGATATCAACACACAATTATGTGTGTAAATAGGATGAAATTAGCATAATATTGTGTAAAATAACTAGGGGTTGAAAAAATTGCTTACCAAAATACCTAGGACCACATAGATGATGATGATCCTTGGAAAGCATCTAATTTGTTCTTGAGAGAAATTTTAAAATATGAGGGTGGAAGGAAATAAGATAATGAAATAAGGTGGTGAATGGATGGAAAAATGTGTTCTCTTGACGTGATTATATGGAAAGAATAGGTATTGATAATTGATGGTCATTGGAATGTTCTGTATAGTTGTTTGTTGGGTAAAGTTGTGTAAAGTTGAATCCTTTTTCCTAAGTAAATCTTTGATGTACAACAAATCTAATAGAAAACTTCTTCCTGTAACTACTTTTTAGTGAATTACATTATGGGTTTACTACCATAGGAAGGGAAAGAAGGTGTTTGCTGTACAACATGACCGGAATCATCCTAAATCACTCACAAAAGAGTGATTTCGGTCCTAATGGACCTCAAAGAAGGGATTTTGGTCCCAAAAGGTTGATGTGTATATTTAATGCACTAGTTTTTTTATTTATAATTCCTAATTCATCGCATATAAACCACACCTTACTGCCAGTGAACCCGATCGAGTATAGTATAACTTTGATAAGCAAGGGTGTCGAACTCAAGGGGAACGGTAGTGAATTAATTTAAAATGTTTGATTATAGGTTACAAAACACACAAAAGGAATAAAGGAATGTATTATTAAATTTAAAACGAATAACTAAATAACAAAACTCGATAAACTGACAGGAAGACAAATCTCTTTAAATATTTTGGTTTAAACTGAATACATCTTAAAATCATAGATAATTGAACACACAGATTTATTTATTCATCTTCACCGATATCTAAAATGATTAGGTTCATGTTCGCCATTACTAATCCATTAGCAACCAAGTCAATTCAAGCAGTGATCAATTGATTAAACTAAGGTGTTTCCTAGTGTTTAGTTCATATCATGCAAGACTTGTAGTAATAGTTAATCAAATTACTAATTCAATTAACCTCTTGTTGATGGTTTGTCACACAAGGCTCACACATTAACTTACTTATTTCCTAGTTAACCCTAGTTTCACGTTCGCTATTCCTAGGCATATAATCTTGATGGTCATCAAAATCATAAGCGACAAGCAATCAAGCAGCTGTTCATATAACTCAATATACTTAATAATTAACAGAAAATAAATGTCATTAACACATTAGGATCTTTCAACAAGCTTGGCAAGATAAATTAAACATAAATAAATAACACAATATAACAATTAAAACACAAATTAAGGTTTTATCTAATTATAAACTCAAAGCAAATGGTTTTGACACTTAAGAACATAGTAGTATCACAGTGGAATGCTAAATGTGGTCACGATAACAAACTACATGATTACCGACACGAATTCGCTCTCTAATCCTTTAGATTTTCACTCCTGTCAGCTTAACGGCCTTCCGACTGCCTTCTAGACCCTCAAAACCGCCAAATATATGTTACTTGTCGACTAAGGATCGATGGTAGTCAGGAATCTCTCTCTGGTCAGCCGATATTCGCTTTTTATAACCTTTGGAAGCAACTTACGTACGTTGGGCGTAAGTTGGTGTACGCTAGGCGTAGTAAGAAAATCATTTCGATCCTTTCTTCGGAACCAAGCCCAATACGCTAGGCGTATGTAAATCTGGGGTGTAGTCCTTCTCTCATCTGTACGCTAAGTGTAAATTATATTACGTTCGGCGCAATGGAAGCCTTCAACAATATTTTTTCTTTTTGCTTCTGAGCCTGAATTCCGCTCCAATCTTTTCTTTTCCATTCTATCGACAACTAATAGTTGTAAATTATAATTCAAAGCATTATAAGTACCTTTTAGTTCTAAATAAGAATAATAAAGGATAAAATATTAAGATATAATGTATAAAAATACAATCAAAATACCTCACACCTAGCCTTTGCTCGCCCCCAAGCAAACTTATTTTTAATTTACCAATATCACATAAAACAATCCATTTAAAACCCAACCATTATCCCAAGACCGCAATACATGTATTTGTGTCTATAGATCCTAAGAACTTCCCACTCCTAAATACTCACAATTCTTATGAACCTTTACCCCTTAGTTTATACGACATTCATTTCTACAACCCTTTGAATGAATCCTCAGAAACCTTTCTTAACCTCAAGGTATTTTTGTAAAGCTACCCAAGCATACATAATCTAGAAAATACAGCTTTTGATACCACAATGGAGCTCTTGGAATTCTTTACTTCTTTGATATTTGATCTTTTATTTCTTTTAATTCACCACCTATTGGATTTTTGGTATCTTTAATTTTTGATTCTTTGGAATTTTGATCTTTTGATCTTCACACTTGATAGCTCCAAAATTCTTACAACTTTTTGGTAATTTCTCTTTCTTTTTTTTACATGTATCTCACTTTTTTTCACTCAAACCCTAAATGCTTAAGCAGGGGCACTTAACCTCAACCATTATTAGCTAAAGGTATTAGTCTATGTGCAATGACTACATAAGCTTTCCTAGATAAATTTCAAATTTAGGCTGCAAAACATATTATGCCATATAAACTACCAGATTTCATACGTCATAACTTTTCACTAGGAAATGGGAAGCCACAAATACACTATAACATGTGTAGGCTCAAGTAAACATTTAGGTTCTCATCGGATCATCCCATACAATATTAGCAAAATTTTAAATTATGACTAGATTTTCCTAAATTAAACTATTATTTCAAGTTTATAAATTTTAAATTTTCCTAATCTAGCAATTTTTTATTTTCCAATTAAAATTTCTTTTTCAACCCCTACCCCACATTTATTTCATACAATGTCCTCATTATATGCTAAAACTACTTAAGAAAAAAAAGCAGTAAAAAGGAGAAAAATAAACAGACTCCCCTAGGGTAGTAATGCAGAGATCGAATGGGGCTGCTAAAAGTTGCTCCATAAATTGTTGGAAGACTGGAACTTCTGCGTCTGAATGTGCCGGTAAATAGAATCAAGAGCATCAACTTCTAAAATGTGGTGTAAAAGATTGCAAACAAATGCAATGTATAGTGACCACGACGTGGGAAAGTGTCAACCATGTCGTGTTATCTAGAATGATAGCCTCATATCGCGATAAAAAACTCCCCCACGACATAAGAAAGTGTAAACCATGTCGTGGCAACCAGGATGATATTTCTAGTCGAAATAAAACTCTATGGTGTAGGAACAGCTCATCCATACCACAGGAATCAAAATATGGTAGAAACACCACACTTCTATATAATATACTCTCACCCCACACTTAATAGAAGTTGTGGGTCTTGCTTATAAACTTCAAACTCTCACACGGCTTTCTCTCTCATGATAAAGAAACAGTCGGACCTTGCTGCTGAACTTACTGCCAACTTCCTAAGGGCGAATATTATGCAAAGATCTAAAACAATCAAATAGCATCAACATGGAAAAAAATACATAAACCAAAAATACACATCCTAATTAAGACACGCCAAAAGAAAAATAAAAATAAAAGCTAATACGTCTAATAAAATAAAATAAAAGGATAAATAGGTCACTCATCATCCATGTCGTCATGTTGTTGCGTCCCTGATATGGCTGCTCCATCATGTCGCGGCTTGTATGGTGGAAGAAAGGGAACCGGGTACTAAAAATCTCGATGGGAAAAGAATGTGGTCAATGAATCCCTATACCACTGCTGTCTACTCTCCATGTGCTCACAGCGCTCGTCCACTCGCTCAAGTTTCTCCTCTATACGCTGAAATCACTCGTCCATGCGCTAAACTAGATAACGTATATTGATCTATGGCTCCGATCCCTGTTGTGCTCCTCGAGGAGCTAGTCTACGTCTCCCCCATCTCTTAGGTTCTGGCTCATCTGCACCCTCCTCAGCAACCACATCATTTGATCGTATCCGGATAATACCATCCTCATCTTGATGAAGTACTTGCATCGACTCCATCAACTGTAAACTCATCGGCCTCGTATCATACAACACCATAGATCTATCGATCGCTCTTGTCAATAACTGATATGATCAAGCTAAATGTGTGATGAAGTGGCCACCACAAATCGGGCTATCCTCACGAAGCCCCATAGTCCTCCTCCCTATTTAAGCAGCTAAAGTAATTGGGAGGTTCAGGTGCCTCCCTGGAGAAACAAAAGTCCACAAGAAATACAAATCTGTAGAAGCAACTCTCTTACTATTCTTATTATGTGTGAGAGGCATACAAATCAAACGATACAATAATCTGTAAGTGGTAGACCGAATCATCTTCCCCCGAGCAGTAGATGATATGTAAACTCCCCCAGTAATCTTAGCCTAAAAAGTATTTACATTGTTGTCATTTGGTTGTGTTGTAACACAATCAGCAAGGATGTCGAGAAGTGGATACTCCTCGTCTCATCTGCAGTATAAATCCCAACTCTAGTGGCAAGCTCAAACGCTTTGCACTCCTGACTCACACCACCAAGTCGAAAGGGAAAAGTTGTCGTGTCATCAAGTGTCTTCCTAGGATCATAGGAAACTGTAGAATAGAACTCTAGCAAAAATTCTTGATAAACAGGCTCTTGAATCGTGAACAATCTATCCCAACCTCGGCCTACGAACAAAGTCACACCACTCGCGTCCAAGTGGGTGTATTGCAAAAAATTTCCGGATTAGCTCATCAAGTCCATTTTCGGATGCCAGTCCCCATTCGAATGAAGGTGCAATGTCAATTTCTTTAGTGAGCAGCAAACTCAAAATTTTCATATATTTGCCACGAGTTTCATTATTCAAGGTTTCTGGGAATTACATGAAACGGTGATTGGTTACGTCCTCGGGTGGGTTCGTTCGTTGAGTTCTACGAGCCATAATCTGCAAATATAAGCACCAAAACAAAAACAAAATCACAGCATTAACAGAATTAGTTGGAAAATAGGAAGTTAGGCAAGATTTTACGTTGGGCGTACATCCAGCGTATGTTGGGCGTACATTCAGAGGCTCGACTCACTTCTCTGTTTGTGTTCACAGCTTAGCCATGATCAGCCAAATAAGGGAAAACACGTAGGGGCAGTTGAAAATAGGGAACCTAAACTAACACACACATAAGGAATTTGTCTAGAATATCAAATCATGTCTCGGTTCGTTCATAGTTTGAAGCCATAACATTTAACAAGTATTCGCAGGTATATACGCAGGGTAGTCAAAATACGGGGTTATACACAGGATGTACGTCCAACAAACGCTAGGTGTACGTCATGTGCTTTAATCGATCGTTATTGCATGAGATTAAGGCCAAATAAGTCCAAGGTTTTAGTCTATTGGTCTGAATCGGTATATTTATGCCATAATCAAACATATATTCATGTGAAATCGGCCCCAATTTAAGAAGTGTATAAACCCTAGATTTCTATAAAGTTCTAACCTATTTCCAGAAATTAAGCATAAATTAAAAGAATATGGTAATCGAATAACATAATGTTTTCTTGATTTCTATGAGAAAAGAAGAAAATTTGAAGCCCTTTGAAGAACACAGTTGTCACAGCGTAGGAGTAAAAGAAGTTGAAAGAAGGAAGAACAAAATGTCAAAGGAATGGGGATATTACCTGATGCTGACTTACATTGGGAGTAATTCAACTGTACACGGGGTGTACCTGTTCTATGCCATTACGCTAAGCGTATTACACTCGTACGTTAGGCGTACTACCAAATCCAAGAAATACCCAGTCGCGATCATCATTTGAGTACGCTTGGCATAACTCCATATACGTTGGGCGTAATTTTACTGGAATTTTTTTCCCGAATTTAAATTTCCCTTTTATTCCATCTAATCCAATTGGAGACTCTTAATATTTAAATTTCTGCAACAGCCACAACTTTCAGACAAGTGACACGTTATAAAAATAAATGAGATATCATAATCACTCGTCTGCGTCGAGATCAAACAACAACTGTTGATTAAATCCCTTGCATGCAAGAAATAGTTTTTGAAAACAAAAACTTTCAGGACCCGTTAATCTATTTCCTTTGTTTTCTCTGCACCATTAACTACAAGTAGAACAAGAATTGACCCAACTATTCAAGAACAGCAAGAGCTCGATCTTCCACTTACCCACCATGATACACCTTGCTATACTACGCCTCATGGATTGAGTTGGACAAATCACCAAAGTAGTAGGCTAAGCAAGTCAAGAATTCCCTAATCGCTTGCAATCTCGAATCTCATGCAAAAGGTAAAGCCAATCAATGTGTATGATCACAAATTCCTCCAAATAACAACAAGAACCTTCTCGAAAAGTGAAATGATATCAACGAAAATAAAACTAAAAAAATAAAATAAAAACTAATTAAAAACAAATAACAAATTATCAAATAAACTAAATTAATTGAAAGTCGTTCCCCAGTAACGGCACCAAAAACTTGATGTTTATATTTAATGCACTAGTTTTTTTATTTATAATTCCTAATTCATCGCATCTAAACCACACCTTACATGCAGTGAACCCGATCGAGTATAGTATAGTTTTGATAAGCAAGGGTGTCGAACTCAAGGGGAACAGTAGTGAATTAATTTAAAATGTTTGATTATAGGTTACAAAACACACAAAAGGGATAAATAAATGTATTATTAAATTTCAAACGAATAACTAAATAGCAAAACTCGATAAACTGACAGGAAGACAAATCTCTTTAGATACTTTGGTTTAAACTGATTACATCTTAAAATCATAGATAATTGCACACACAGATTTATTTATTCATCTTCACCGATTTCTAAAATGATTAGGTTCATGTTCGCCATTACTAATCCTTTAGCAAACAAGTCAATTCAACCAGTGATCAATTGATTAAACTAACATGTTTCCTAGTGTTCAGTTCGTATCATGCAAGACTTGTAATAATAGTTAATCAAATTACTAATTCAATTAACCTCTTGTTGATGGTTTGCCACACAAGGCTCACACATTAACTTACTTATTTCCTAGTTAACCCTAGTTTCACATTCGCTATTCCTAGGCATATAATCTTGATGGTCATCAAAATCATAAGAGACAAGCAATCAAGGAGATGTTCATATAACTCAATATACTTAATAATTAACAGAAAATATATGTCATTAACACATCAGGATCTTTCAACAAGCTTGGCAAGATAAATTAAACATAAATAAATAACCCAATATAACAATTAATACACAAATTAAGGTTTTATCTAATTGTAAACTCAAAGAAAATGGTTTTGACACCAAAATTTAAAATTAAGAACATAGTAGTATCACAGTGGAATGCTAAACATGGTCACGATGGTAGTCGGGAATCTAATTATAAACTCAAAGCAAATGGTTTTAGCTCTCTAATCCTTCAGATTTTCGCTCCTGTTAGCTTAACGACCTTTCGACTACCTTATAGACCCTCAAAACGGCCAAATATATGTTACCTGTCAATTAAGGATCGATGGTAGTCGGGAATCTCTCGCTGGTCGGACGATATTCGCTTTTTATAACCTTTGGAACCAACTTACGTACGTTGGGCGTAATTCGGTGTACGTTAGATGTAGTAACAAAATCATTTCAATCCTTTCTTTGGAACCAAGCCCAATACGTTCGGCGGATGTAAATCTCCACGGGGCGTAGTCCTTGTCTCATCTGTACGCTAAGCATAAGTTATATTACGTTGGGCGTAATGGAAGCCTTCAGCAATATTTTTTTTCTTTTTGCTTCTAAGCCCGAATTCCGCTCCAATCCTTTCTTTTCCACTCTATTGACAACTAATAGCTGTAAATTATAATTCAAAGCATTATAAGTACCTTTTACTTCTAAATAAGAATAATAAAGACTA
The DNA here is from genome assembly GCF_052625555.1 of Lactuca saligna. Lineage (NCBI taxonomy): Eukaryota > Viridiplantae > Streptophyta > Magnoliopsida > Asterales > Asteraceae > Lactuca > Lactuca saligna. The sequence goes on along the minus strand of NC_136422.1, from coordinate 164,967,125 downwards.
AAATATTAAGATATAATCTATAAAAATACAGATATCAATGACTTTTTATTAACTATATATATATATATATATATATATGTGTGTGTGTGTGTGTGTGTGTGTGCGTGTGTGTGTGTGTCTTACGTAATCAATAGCAATGTACTTTCACTTTAATCTATAATGTTTTGAATTGGAATTTCTAAATTTCTTATGGGTTGTTGTAACTATGTTTAGTAGATACAAAAGTGTACTATAATTTCTATTTGATTTTTAACATATTTAGTTAATATCAATGTGTGTATATGTTTTTTTATTTAAAAAGTGAAAGCTCTTATTTCAACATTTTTTCCTAATCTGTCCCTATCTTTGAAATGACATATCTTAATCATGAGAAACCCTTTTTGGTTGAAATGAGCGAACAAAGTTTCGTATTTAAGATAGTCAATCTTGAATATATCATAGTTATAAAAAATTACAAAGTAAGATAAAAAATATATATAAGATATAAAAAGATTTGTAAAAGTACAATTAGTAAAAATATTACGGTTATTAGAAAAAAAAATAAGACAGTTAAAATTAGTAAAAATGCAATATATACACTAAATTATTACAATAGTAATGAAATTTCTTTATTTAATATTTCATATAATTGAAAGATATATACCAAATTACATTGATGATATATACCAAAATTATTCAATGTTGCGCCAAGTTTATTTTAAAGTTCTTAGGAACATCAAATAAATAAGAACAAACATAAAAGCTATCATTTATATTCATAATCAATTTAAAATAAAATAATCATGATTTTGAATAAAAAAAATCATTGATGATATATTAAAATTAAATCCATATAACATTTATTATTCCATAAATTATACACTATGATTTTATTTGAATAAATGAAATAGTTGTCAATATTTAATGCACTGAAAAAAAATAGAATCTTAGTTTTCAATATATATTTAAATTAAGTAACGTTACTATGGAAGAAACGTCGAATTAGAAATTTATCCTTATAAAAACATATAATTAAGTAAAAATTTTAAATAATTGAAAAACATAAAATAATGACAAGTGGAAAATAGTTAATTAAAAAATACTAAAAATTATTGTGGCAAAATGAATGAGAAAATAACATATGATAAATTTTTTCTTATATATATATATATATATATATATATATATATATATATATATATATATATATATATATATATATATATATATATATATATACACACACATGTTGCTTTATCTTATTTTTTTTATTGTGTTGGCATTTCATAACTTTATATGTATTTTTTATATGTTTCCCTGCATTTAAAATTTTAAATTTTGATGATTTACATATTTTCTTTATCAAATTCAGATTCCGATCGTAACCTACCAATTTAATAGTCATTAATTTCATATATAATTCACCCAATTTAAATTTGTATTTTTCTTATATAAACTTTTTTAATAATCCTGATTTTTTTTCCTCCAAATATATTTCAAGTATTTATTTCTTACGCGTTCATTACCATTTAAATTTGTATTTTCCTTATATCCATAAAAGATTTTATTTTGATAATTTATGTGTTTCCTTTGTTAAATTTAAACTTTCCAAAATCTGATTCAATTGTAACGTACCAATTTCATCGTCATTAATTTCATCCATAATTTCACTTAATTTAAATTTACATTTTTTATTTATATACTTTTTAATGTTTCCGGGTTTTTTTTCCCTCCAAAAATATTTCAAGTCTTTACTTTTAGATAATGTTGTCCGATTATAACAAAGTGATTTTTTTTGTATAACTCCTTTGTTTTATCTTTATATAGTAACAATAAAGTTTATAAATTTATACAACAAATATACATACTTTGAATTTTCTCATAGTACTAGACCATACAAAATACAATTCCCTCCAAAATAATATACGTCAGTAATTTTATCCATAATTTCATCAAATCTAAATTTGTAATTTCCTTATGTAAATTTTTTTAATTATCTTGATTTTTCCCTACAAAAAGATTTCAAGCATTTATTTCTTAGATAATTTTTCTCCATTATAAATATTATTTTCCTCATATAAAATAATAAAACTTACCAATATGTTTATATATTTATATTTAACTTTTACACGCAATATTAACACTTAAAATAAAGAGATGGATTTAAGTAACGATTAATCTTCTTCAAGAAAAAAAAAAATTAGAAGTTTTGTCCCTAATGTTTTACCTATCAAACTTTCGTCAAATTACACCAATATAATCATCTATGATTTTGAAGGTACTCACATATGACGATGAATATCGTTCAACTAATAAAACATAAAATAATGTCTATAAAGAAATCGTTCAACGATTACAGATATTTATCCATTTCATTATATCTTCTACAAATTTGAATAAGACCAATAACCATATTTTTTTAATAATTATTATGCAATATCTATAGACATTTGTATATATTTTTATGCATTCTTCGACGTTTAACACGTGTTATAATAATTATAGACAAAACTTCAAAAATGGTCCCTGTGATTTCCGAAAATATAAAGTTTAGTTCCTAAGTTCAAAAAACCTCACAGATGGTCCCTGTGGTTTCAAAACTTTTAACAAATGGTCCTTCCGCCTAACTCCGTCAGCTTTCTACCGTTAAGTGAGGGGCATTTTCATCATTTCAATACACAGGGACCATTTATGAGGTTTTCTCTATATAAAAAAAATTATTATTTAATTAAAGGGCCTCACTCACTCTCTCTCTCTCTCTCTCAGCATAGCCTCAGGAGCTCTCTCTGGAAGAAAGAATAGGGTTTAGTGCTCAAGGTTCGTATATCATCGCATCCTGGTACACCAATGATCAATCATATAAGGTGCTATTTTGAAATTCTTAATCCTGAGTTGCAATGGTGTTTAATTTCGTACATAGAAAATTCTTAGTCCATGCCAGGCCTCATATCAACCACGAACTGTGCTGTTATGGCTTCTTATCCTCTTCCTCGTCCAAGTCGTCCCCATTTACAACAAAAACATCAGGTTCCTTAAATTAACATTCATTTACAGTCATTTACCTCATCAGTTCATGTGGGATTTCTACCGAATCTACAATTCTAGTCTCCAAACATCTAGATCTTTCAAAATCCCCAAACACGGCGTACGACAGCTCCACCTGCCGCTGTCGTTCGTATGGCAGATTCGGTGAGTTCCCCACCCGATCTCATCTCCTCCAGAAGGGATCCATGCTTCATCTCGTTCTCCGTCTTCGTGGGGGTATGCAGTCTTCGTTAAGACCTTTACAGGGAAGACAATCACCTTGGAGGTTGAGAGCTCCGACACCATTGATAACGTTAAAACCAAAATTCAAGATAAGGAGAGGATTCCACCTGATCAAATACAGGTTGATCTTTGCAGGGAAGCAATTGGAAGATGGGTGAACTTTGGTTGATTATAAGATCCAGAAGGAATCCAATTTGAACCTTGTTATTCATCTTTGTGGTGGTGATCTCCGTAAGTTGAAATAGATAGCTCTGTTAGTGTTCTTTTGATATGGTGTTTAGCTGATTATAAGATTTTACCCTGTTTTTTGTGTTTGATGTGTTTGGTGTTTATTATCTTATCTTCTATACATCAATGTTGTTGGGTTACTAAGTATTTTCGTGTTATAATTTTAATAGGTGAGGGAGAAAGACAAAGCTGGGTGTATGTGTGTGTTTACGAAAGAGAGAGAGAGGGAGAGAGAGAGAGAGAGAGAGAGAGAGAGAGACTTTAATTAAATAATTTTTTTTTAAACAGAGAAAACCTCATACATCAATGTCCCTCACTTAACGGTAGAAAGTTGACGGAGTTAGGTGGAAGGACTATTTGTTAAAAATTTTGAAATTACAGGGACCATCTGTGAGGTTTTTTGAACTTAGGGATTAAACTTGATATTTTCGGAAATTACAAAGACCATTTATGAAGTTTTGTCTTAATTATATTAATGTTACAATAGAAAAAAATTATAATGTATATTTGATTAAACTAAAAGCAAAATCTTAAAAGGTTTCGGACACTATTATATATTATCAAAATATATTTGGTAAACTACTTTTTAATGTACTTTAATTCGGTTAATACCCATAGCATTACCAAAAACAAAAATCTCAAAATATTTTTAATTTTTCTCATGATTACTTATCTGCATTCTTGCGATTGTTGGTTACGGGCATTGAGTTTATAAAGTTTACATCGATGATCACATGAGGAAAGGCTTTATAAGGCACTCGTCGCGTAGGTATTTTACTATTCCATAACCAACTTATTAGATTGTGGAAACTAATGTTCACCGGTGGGTTGGTAGTAAAAAGGTAAAAAAAAAAAAAAAGAGGAGAGAGAAAATTTAAGTGAAGAGATTCATAATCAATCAAATGCATTGCCTTCATCCATATTCACGACCACTCCACTAAGCCACCGAACATCGGGACGGTGTTAGGACTGACAATTCTCGATATGATCTGTGACAAGACTCGTAACACGATACAAAATAAATAGGTTCGAGTTGAGTTTTTTAACCCGTCAACTCGTTAGCTAGTCAACCCGTGAACTCGTTTATTAAACAAATCATATATGGATTTCTCAAAAAATATATCGGTTGACTCACCAACCCATTTAGAATTTTAATAAAAAAAATTATATATTTTTTCAAATTTATTTAGTATTATACATTGTATATTTTATACTTTATACTATGATAGGATATCAAATATCATTGACAATTTGACATTTGGCATTTGCTCTAAATAATCATCGTATCTCAAAAACAAAATTGAATAAGCCCTCTCTCGCTCTCCCATTTTTAATGAACACGATAGAACGAACCCATGAAGAACGACGGCATGAATGATTGAATCATTATCAAACGATGTCAACGCCTGCATATGAACAAAGAACGCACAATGCAGTAGGCAATCGATTATTGCGATCAAACCCACGAACACACGAACAAAAATTTGACCCACGAACCCACCAACATATAAACCCGTATAAATAAATGGGTTGACGAGTCATATATGAGTTTATATTCTAAACCAGTGTCCCACCAACTTGTGACCTGTATAGTTAAATTGGTCGTGTTCGGGTTGATATATTTTGACCTGCCAACCTGCTAACCCGTGGCCCGTCAACCCAAACACGGCATGATTGTCAGGCTTAGGCGGTGTCCATGCGTGACTTTACTGTCTATGTGAGCATCACACATCTTCTTCTACCTCCACTCCGGATAGCCTAACCAACCGGCTAGGTGTGGAATTAACATATAACAGATCAGTCTGTCACTCCGCTTATCTGCCATTTCATCTCTCTGTTACTCGCACATCTATCTGTAAAATAATACTATTAAAATAATATTAATATGACTTTCAATGTAATCATTTATTTATATATTGCTAAATAATGACATAATACAATGCCGTAGGAATCACTTTGTGTTTACGTTGGCCTTAATCCTTTTAATAGTTATGAAATTTGTTTTCTTATACAATATTTTGTTTATACTGATTTTACAAAAAAAGTAACATATCTCCGACGACATTACCATTCTAAAGTGTTTTCTTTCCCTTTGTTTTTCAAGCTTAATATACCACATCTAAAGAGCTAAAACGTTTACCATTTGAGAACTCTATGTAAATTGATACGCTGTGAATGTTTTAGGGTTAGAAATATAAAAAATGGGTTGTAATTGTAACATGATAATAAGGTTAGGATTATGTCTATGGCAAATGCAAACTCATCCATAATACTAAAGGAGAAGGAAACAAGTTTGCAAGTGGGGTGTGTGGGTCCATTTACAGTACGCGTGGCAAACGCTCCTTAACAAACGGATACTGTTGTGTGGTTCCTTTCTTCCTTTCGGAGTTGATGTTCACACTGTCAAGTATCAACATCTTGGGCTGACGTAATTTGGTGCGTCATCTTATTATGACACATTGTCCCTGTATTCTTCTTTCCTTTGAAAACAGTAAAGTTAACAATTAATTGAAATGTTTCGTCAGTAATCAGACTTTAAAATAAAGAGTAATTCACAAAATGATGATATAGTTTGGATTATATTTTTGAATAACCACCAAAAATACGTATCTATAAACGACTACAATTCTAGCAAAACAAAGTTTGATAACTTATGAATACACGTTTATCAAGTAAAATTTCTATATTAATTCGCGAGGTAATTTACTTTTCGCACAATCAGTATTATGTCTCCGAGCATCTCCAATATTTAACCTAATGATGAAAGTGGGTCCAAACTTGAATAGGATGAACTAGACCTGAAAAATCCGAAATCGGTTAATGAGATTTTGTGGGATTTGAAACCGGACGGTATATAGAAACCAGTTATGTGTACGGTATTGGGTAAAATGGGTTTAGAACCGGAAAAACAGAAAACATTAATATCTCCGAGCATCTCCAATATTTAACCTAATGATGAAAGTGGAACCGAATAACATTAGTTTAAAAATAAATAAAAAAACTGAAATTTTTTGATAATTACTTTACTGTGTTAAACTTTGAAAATTTTTATATTAATATCTCGACTTCGAAGGACTTTAAGTAATTGAAAATGAAACTAAAATTGACAAAATTACACTTTAAAATCATTTACAAATACTAAAAAAAAACACTGCATGCTAATCCGACTTCAAACAAATGAGATATACATGTTTTAAAATTTTCATATAATACAAAGTACAAAAACAAATAATTGAAAAGTTGAAAATTTTCAGCTTTAATATCCTAACTTCGGGTGACTCTAAGTCGTTGGATATTAAATAAAAAATGATGAAATTATAATCTAAACTCATCTACAAACTTTAAACTACAAGTTGGAAAAACTCATATGTCAATCTGAGTTTAAACGGATTGTATATGTATATTTTAAAGTTTTCACAGAATACAACAACAGCTGAAAAACTAAAAACTTTCAACTTTAATATCCCGAATTCGGGGGATTGTAAGTCATTGGATATTAAACAAAAAATGAAAAAAAAATATTGTCTAATCTCATCTATAAACTCTAAGTTACAAGTTGGAAAACCACATATCAATCTGACTTCAAACATATTAGATATGTATGTTTTAACGTTTTTATAGAATACAAAAAAGCGTTGAAAAACTAAAAACTTTCAGTTTTGATATCCCGACTTCAGGGGACTGTAAGTCATTGAATATTAAACGAAATGTTTTGTTCAAAGATCGATCAAGTGCAATTCAACAAAATTGTATGAGAGGCTGTGTAACATCCCAAGTTCAGGAGTGCAAGTTCAGGGTTCAAAGTGTAAATGTGAAAGAGCAACTCGGCGAGTCCATGGGTGGACTCGGCGAGTAGGGTCGCGATTCTGGTTGTATGTTAAGTGGCCAACTCAGCGAGTCGGTGGCTGGACTCAGCGAGTTGGTGCTGGGTGGAGAAAACCCTAATGTCGGAGGATGAGCCCTATATAAAGGACATTATACCCTCTCCCTAGCCTCTTTACCCTCTCTTGAAGTCCAGAAAGCCCTAATGCGCGTTTGTGAGTGATTTGAGAGCATTTAAACCTTGGAGAAGAGATTTTGGAAGAGATCTTGGAGAGTTAAGAGGCTTGGAGCAAGGGACTTTGCTAGGATTTGGATTTCTCTTCTGTTGGAACTTCCTTTTGAGGTATTATTTCGTTGCTTGGGCTGTTATTCATCTAGATTCATCATTTTGGAGTATTTGGAAAGAATAGCTTGTGATATTTTGAGTTTGCAGGTTAGATATGGGGTTGCTACCTCAGATCTGGAATGGAGAAGGTCTAGAGTTCATTAAAGTTCCTGTTCTTGAGTGATTGGTGAAGCCATTTTGTCCCAAACCCTAACTCTAGAGTGTTATATGCTTAGATCTCTTTGGATTCACGTAAAGTTTGCCACTTTACGTGATGGATGGATTGTAGAAGGGTAGATCTATGGTTTGGATCATCTACATGGCCTGGAAAGCTTCTGTATGGATTAAGATCTAGGGGTACTCGGCGAGTCACAAGGGTGTACTCGGCAAGTTGCATAAAGATAGGAAGAAACTCGGCGAGTTGGAAGAACAACTCGACGAGTTGGTTGAAGATAGCCTTGGACCCAGCGAGTCTATTCTTGGACTCGGCGAGTCTGGTCTTGAGGTCCTAGCCTTTTTCTGGTTAAGCTGAGAATCAGTGAGTCAAGGGATGACGGAGTGAGTTAAGATGGGTTTTTTCAGAGTTGAGGGACTCGGCGACTCAGCGGGCTGACTCGTCGAGTAAGGTCAGTCAGGAAGTTTGACTTTGTCTGAGGAACTTGACTTTGACCAAGTGTTGACCAGTTGACTTCCAAGGGCATTTTGGTAATTATTGGTATTTATTGGATTCGGTCTTTTGGTATTATCAGGGGTGGATTTCATGTCGGAGGTTGGAGCAGCGTGATCTTATCTTTTCAGTCAGCAGTTGCAAGGTGAGTTATCCTCACTATATCAACAGGGTCTAAGGCACCAAGGCCAGCCCTTTTTCGGATTGTAATCCGGGTATCGTGTTATGTTGTTGCTTTGCTATGTTTGCATCCTGGTAGTTAGGATGGTATATGTTGGAGACTTGGTTAAGGTCGGTATCCTGGTATATAGGATGATGATATGCTAGTGATTGGTTAAGTGGGTATTCTGTTTAGAGTATGTTATGTTATGTGATCTGCTAGATCGGTTTGATTGGATGTTAATTGTTATATGATTGTATGTTTATGTGCACATGGTTGTTTAACTGGGGTTGAGTTAAGGCGGGTCCTGCTTTATGCTGAAGGCCAACATACACAGGGCGGAACGGTTATCCCGATGGCCCAACGAGCGGTCCAGATAGGTTGTAGGCCTCACGAGGGCGGACCAGACGTGCCGAGGCTCGGAGAGTGGACCAGGCCGACTGAAGGCCCGGTGCGGATGGACCAGTTATACTGTAGACTCAGAGAGTGGACTAGGAGGGTTGAAGGCCCAGTGCGGGGGGACTAATCATACTGCAGACTCGAGGGACATGGCTAGACTCGGAGGGTGGACCAGGTGGACTGAAGGTCCGGTGTGGCGAATCAGTCACACAGTAGACCCGAAATGCATGGCTGTTCTGTTTGGTTATGATATGTTATGCGTGGTATATGTGGTTGGTATTTTGGGGGTATCTCACTAAGCTTTCGAGCTTACAGTTGTGGTTTAATGTTTTTGAGGTACTTCAGGAGACCGTGGCAAGGCAAAGGCGTGATCGTACCGCTCCTCATGTTTATGTTTTATGTTATGGTTCTGGGAATACTCTGATAATAAATGTATTGAAAACCTTTTTGTAATAACTTAATGAAATTGGGATGTTTTTGAAAAGTTTAAATTGGCTTGGATTTTTAGAGTGTTACAAGTTGGTATCAAAGCCTTGGTTTGAGTGAATTGGAGGAACATTCGTGTGAATCCAGTCTCAAATCACGGAGAGTTTCCAAAAGAGAATCTAAAATGGTTTTCAAAATGAGTAAAAGAGGACGCGGAGGTATGATCAGCCGGAGTCAGTAAGTAGCCCCAAAATACCATGCAAGTTATTTGTTTATGTGTTATGATAGAACAACATGCTAGTACTAGGCTAGGGATCTTCAGGAATTGCATGATGGTGTTGCCTGATTTGTGATGCCTGCTAGCCTAGGGTTTCTTTCTATATGAGATTACCAGTGATTCCTCTAGGAGTGAGGGTTGAGTGCTTGGTATACTTGTTCTTCTCTTTGGTGTTGTGGTGATACTTGGTATGAATATGGGTAGGTGTGGAAGGTAGTATGGGCCCGTACTACTGAAAGCATAGGACCCATACGCATACCAAGGAAGTCACAACCCCTAGGGTGGTGTTGAGAGTCAGTTCCCAGGTTAGTGGGAGGTATCTGATGTTTGCAGTGTTTTTCAGTATGGTGGTTACGAGGCATGCTGGGAGTGGATCCGGGTCAGGATTGGGAGCAGGAGAAGGCGATCAGAGTGGGTCAGCGCCACCCGAGGTTATCAGTCAAATGAGCACACACGAGTTGGACACTAGGATTCGTGAGATACTGCATGATGAAGTTGTTGTGATGTTCTGGGCTGAGTTGCCGGAACTATTTGGGTCGATCAAGACCGCTATGGTTGAGTATTTTGATGAGCGATATGCAGCTCTTACAGAGACGGCTGTCGCGGCAGCTACAGTGGCTGTAGCAGCGGCAGGGGGAGGAGCCGGTAGAGGTTTTCAGTATCGGGACTTCGATAATACGAAGCCCCTACCTTCGATGGAGTTCAGGACCCTATTGTTGCTATGAGATGGTTGTCAGACGTAGAGGGGTGTTTCTTTACGTGTTCATGCGCTGCTGATCAGAGGGTGAGGTGTGCTCTGAACCTTTTGAGGCTCGGGGTGAAGGATTGGTGGAGGTTGACCACAGGATCGTATTCTGATGCGCAGTGAGCTGCGGTTTCTTGGGATCAGTTCAGAGAGATGTTTAGTACTCGCTATGTTCCGCGAGTTGAGAGGGAAAGATTAGCTCAGGAGTTCCTACAGCTGAAGCAGGATTCCGAGTCGGTGACAGAGATCACCAGGATGTTCACTGAGAAGGCGATGTTTTGCCCGGAGTTTGCTTCAGAGCAGGATCAGGTGTCCCAATATCTGAGTATGCTCAAGAGGGATATCAGACAATTTGTGTCTACGCAGAGGCGCGGGACTTTAGTGGAGTTGCAGGAGGCCGCTCGGTGGCGTGAGTTCGAGATTGAGCTTCAGTTGAGGTAGCATAGGCAGGCCCTAGCACAGTCGCAGCCGGCGTCGAAACGGTCCAAGACCGTTGATTTCAGTTTGGGTAGTCAGGGCAGCCGTACTTGTGGGAAGTGCGGAAAGGGTCACACTGGAGTTTGTAGGTCTGGAGGTGCGTGCCGTAAGTGCGGGAGAGAGGGGCATTATGCGAGGGATTGTCGTCAGTCAGCCCCGGTTCAGGATATGAGGATTTGTTACCAATACCATCAGGTTGGTCACATGAGGGACAACTGTCCACAACTTACTACAAGGTCGGTGCAGGCTCCAGTACCGGCCACATTGAGGATTACGGGTGGAGGTCAGGGTAGAGCAGAGCTCCCAAGGGCTCAGGGTCGTGCTTTTTAGGTTACCGCAGAGGAGGTTAGGGCAGTGCCAGATGCAGCTGCGGGTATGTTTCCTTCTTGATATTTGTTTATCTTGTGATTATTATGGAGTATTGTATATCTGCTAGTCTCGTGGTGTGATTTTTGGTATTGTAATTATTGTTCCTCGAGGGTTATGGTATGGTTAAGGGTCTTGGTATTGGGAGTTTCGTTGGTTATCATTCATGGGGTTTATCAGTGGGGAATCAAGTTCTTGGTTTGAATGTCGGGTAGCACATGCGGTCTGAAGAATGGTTAGCTGAAGGTCAGGCTTCTTTCAAGTCCGAGATGATCGGTATTGATATGGGATTTTGTGAAGGTTGTTCGTTCTAGTGGGGATCTGTTCGCGTGTAAGGGAATATGTTGTGTAGGGATCTTAAGGGAGGTCGGTTATGACAACTGGTGGTTGATAGTCGGAGCTCTATGTGGGGAGAAATGGGAAAATCCTCTGAAAGTTCGACAAGCATGAGCGGTTGATTAGCTGTCTGGGATTCAGTAGCGGTTCAGTCAGCCAAAAGCGTAGGCTAGTTTGAGCAAGTGACAGGCAAGCAGGGCGGGATACAGACCAAGGGTTTTATAAAAAGGGCGATTGATTGTGGAAGGCCTAGGATCAGGTCGGGAGTGAGTATGTAGGATGGAGTTATAGTTTGGAACCCCTAGAGGGCTAGAACAATATGCTTGGGAGAGTTTCTCCAAAGGGATAATTCGGGATGATAAATGCTAGATGAGTGGTCCGGATAGACTGAAGGCTGATGAGCGTACCAGTCAGGATGAAGGCTCGGGGACGGTCCTGTCAGGCTGAAGGCCCTGGAGGGCGGTCCAGACCTGCTGAAGGTTCTGAAAGTGGTCCAGATGGGTTGAAGGCCTGGTAAGGCAGTCCAGTCATGCTGAAGACTCTGCATGTGTTGATAGATCAGTATGAGGGAATGGAATGAGTATGTCACTATGTGATAGCATCAGAAGGTCTGGCCCTAGATATTAATCATGAATAGTGGAAGGTAGTGCATGGACTCGAGAGCCCTTGCGAGCAGATTCAGAGGATGCGGGGTGCATGGGATAGCGGTTGTGCTATAAGGGAATGGTGTAGCGTTGGGCGATCACCGTGGCACTTGTCGTAGTGACAAGGCGGCCAAGTAGATTTCCTTGGATAACAAAACGGAAAGGTATGTAGCTCCGAGAGGGAGTGTAAGTTCACGAAAGTGAAAGCAGTATCATGGAGGTATGATTGAGGTTTTCCAGCCATGGTTGTTGAGCAGTGTGTTTGCATTGGTGGTATGGAATCACATCCGGGTTGGATGTCTGCTGAGGTCGCGGATGGAATTCCGCGGGTATAGGGCCAAGAGACTCGGAAGGGATGCAGGGATGGAGTCTTGGATTTCTAGTTTGATTTTGATCAAGGAATTATGTATGTGGTGGAAATTCATCTTGGGGGATGTTTGGAGGTGTCATCAGTGTATCGGGTTTTCCCAACCCGAGGACGCTAGAGCCAGTTTAGCATGGGTATGAGATTACGGAGGAGAACTCATGGGAGTTGCTCTGAGACTGAGGGATGTGTCATCCTGTCAGCATGGAGTGGATAAAGCTGGACTCAGATCGGGATTCCGGTGGTTCAGGGTTATTTCTAGCTCGTATGAGTCAAGTGATTGTTGTGATTTGGAACGAGTGAAATATCATGGAGTGGTACTCGGTTGATAAGTGTGGTTATCATAGGATGAGGCCGGTGGCTGGCTTGAAGCGGTGGTCAGGACACCGCAATAGGGAAAGTTGGTTTTTGGGTTTCGATGGTTGTGTTTTGAGGAACCTGGTCTGGTTAATGCCAGGAGGTGCATTGCGAGAGTAGTTCTCGAGTTGCGTTGCCGCAAGCTTCGAGGATGAAGCCTAATTTAACTGGGGGAGAATTGTAACATCCCGAGTTCAGGAGTGCAAGTTCAGGGTTCAAAGTGTAAATGTGAAAGAGCAACTCGGCGAGTCCATGGGTGGACTCGGCGAATAGGGTCGCGATTCTGGTCGTGTGTTAAGTGGCCAACTCGGCGAGTCGGTGGCTGGACTCGGCAAGTTGGTGCTATGTGAAGAAATCCCTAATGGACTCGCCGAGTTGGTGCTATGTGGAGAAATCCCTAATGTCGGAGGATGAGCCCTATATAAAGGACATTATACCCTCTCCCCATCCTCTTTACCCTCTCTTGAAGTCCAAAAAGCCCTAATGCGCGTTTGTGAGTGATTTGAGAGCATTTGAACCTTGGAGAAGAGATTTTGGAAGAGATCTTGGAGAGTTAAGAGGCTTGGAGCAAGGGGCTTTGCTAGGATTTAGATTTCTCTTCTGTTGGAGCTTCCTTTTGAGGTATTATTTCGTTGCTTGGGCTGTTATTCATCTTGATTCATCATTTTGGAGTATTTGGAAAGAATAGTTTGTGATATTTCAAGTTTGGAGGTTAGATCTAGGGTTGCTACCTCAGATCTGGAATGGAGAAGGTCTAGAGTGCATTAAAGTCCCTGTTCTTGAGTGATTGGTACAGCCATTTTGTCCCAAACCCTAACTCTAGAGTGTTATATGCTTAGATCTCTTTGGATTCACGTAAAGTTTGCCACTTTACGTGATGGATGGATTGTAGAAGGGTAGATCTTTGGTTTGGATCATCTGCATGGCCTGGAAAGCTTCTGTATGGATTAAGATCTAGGGGTACTTGGGGAGTCACAAGGATGTACTCGGCGAGTTGCATAAAGATAGGAAGAAACTCGGCGAGTTGGAAGAACAACTCGACGAGTTGGTTGAAGATAGCTTTGGACTCGGCGAGTCTGTTCTTGGACTCGGCGAGTATGGTCTTGAGGTCCTAGCCTTTTTCTGGTTAAGCTGAGAATCGGTGAGTCAAGGGATGACTCATTGCGTTGAGATGGGATTTTTTAGAGTTGAGGGACTCGGCGACTCAGCGGGCTGACTCGGTGAGTAGGGTCAGTCAGGAAGTTTGACTTTGTCTGAGGACTTTGACTTTGACCAAGAGGTGACCTGTTGACTTCCAAGGGCATTTTGGTAATTATTGGTATTTATTGGATTCGGTCTTTTGGTATTATCAGGGGCGGAGTTCGTTTCGGAGGTTGGAGCAGCGTGATCTTATCTTTTCAGTCAGCAGTTGCAAGGTGAGTTATCCTCACTATATCAACAGGGTCTAAGGCACCAAGGCCGACCCTTTTCGGATTGTAATCCAGGTATCATGTTATGTTGTTGCTTTGCTATTTTTGCATCCTGGTAGTTAGGATGGTATATGTTGGAGACCTGGTTAAGGTTGGTATCCTGGTATATAGGATGATGTTATGCTAGTGACTGGTTAAGTCGGTATTTTGTTTAGAGTATGTTATGTTATGTGATCTGCTAGATTGGTTTGATTGGATGTGAATTGTTATATGATTGTATGTTTATGTGTACATGGTTGTTTGACTGAAGTTGGGTTGAGGCAGGTCCTGCTTTGTGCTGAAGGCCAACATACCCAGGGCGGACCGGTTATCCCGAAGGCCCAGCGAGCGGTCCGGATAGGCTGTAGGCCCCACGAGGGCCGACCAAATGTGCCGAGGCTCGAAGAGTGGACCAGGCTGACTGAAGGCCCGGTGCGGGCGGTCCAGTCGTACTGTAGAATCAGAGAGTGGATTAGGAGGGTTGAAGGCCCGGTGCGGGCGGACCAACCTCACTGCAGACTCAAGGGACATGGCTAGACTCGGAGGGTGGACCAGGTGGACTGAAGGCCCGATGTAGCGGACCAGTCACACAGTAGACCCGAAATGCATGGTTTTTCTGTTTGGTTGTTATATGGTATGCGTGGTATATGTGGTTGGTATTTTGGGGGTATCTCACTAAGCTTCCGGGCTTACAGTTGTGGTTTAATTTTTTTCAGGTACTTCAGGAGACCCTGGCAAAGCGGAGGCGTGATCGTACTGCTCCTCATGTTTATGTTTTATGTTATGGTTCTGGGAATACTCTGATAATAAATGTATTGAAAACCTTTTTGTAATAACTTAATGAAATTGGGATGTTTTTGAAAAGTTTAAATTGACTTGAATATCCAACATAAAACCTCAAGTTATAAGGAAACCCGTTGATCCTTTATAGGATATCCAACATAAAACCTTACGTGGTGATAACGATCACCTGCTTTTTTTTTCTTTTTTTTTATTTATTGATTTTAATCCTAGATTACAGAGATGATGAAGATAATATGAGTACCAGTGCAATGGTAAAGCTAATCGTGTGTTTAGTGTGCGATTTACAAGTATTTTTTATACTCAAAGCTAACTAACATGAAGTCTGAGATTTACGGGATCCTCCTTGCACTACTAAAAAACAGACCTTTAATGACGCGCTTTTTACGACACATGATAATTAACGATACGCAAAAGGACGTGCCCTTAAAATAGTATCATCTCTCCAAAAAATTTAAGGATTTACGTCACGCTTTATTGCGTGCCCTTAATTTAGTGTCTCAAGAAAAAAAAATAAAAACACGGACGGCGCTTTATCTTAAACGTGCGTCGTCTGTAACTATCGCTTTATAATTTTAATGAAACGTGCTTTATGTCCCTAAAATAACTAACACAAGGGACCTAGTCTAAGAATATTTCATCGGGGTGACAACACATGCTTCGGGGGTTCCTCAGCAATATAAGTCAAATAAGGCAACCATGAGGGGGATGGAATACAACGAATGAACACCCAAGTTCATTAACACCTACAGGTTATGAGCCTGCTAGCGTTCCAGTGGACTGTCTAGAAAAGTCCGTGGTCGTCATCTAAATTCCGCTAGATGACTGGATCAAAACAACATCGAGGCCTCTCATCTGTTTATTACACACCAACTATCTACCCATGTTCTACCCAACATATTAGTAGATAAAACATACATTTTTATACATAGTTTCAAAACCTGTATAGCATGCTCAATCAATACATTTTCCACATAACAGATGAGGCACACACACATAACACGTATTTCATAGAGAAATAATCAGATCTATAAGATTGAAGAAAGTGAATATACATTCACACACATAACAACAAAATATACACATAACAGGTATTTCGTATAAAATACTTCATAATTATGCGTTAGAAGAAAGTAACTACACACTCACTTGATCAGAAGATGATCAGACAGCACTATGGCTTGCAGAAGTAGTAATCCTCAGCAGATCTGGAAGATCTCTACAAAAATCGAACTTCTCGCGGGCAGAGCTTCGGCTCGGGAATCACACTTCTCGGGATTCCGGGAGCGTGAAACTTCCTTCTTAATTTGGATATGAGATCCGGGGTGTCGGGATGGCTTCGGGGGTTTACGCGCAACGCTTCGGCACAAAAAGGAGAAGAAATGAGCAAAAATACCCGGAACCCTCGCATCCTATTTATAAGAGGCTGAGGCCTCGCCGTATGCTGGGCGTACAGCCTTACGCGGAGTGTAAGCCTCCGAAATCGTCACTGCATTCGTCATCCGAAGAACTGGAGTGCGAGGTGCGTCATGATTCGCGGTACGCTGTGCGTACTTCGGATCAGATCGGTGATTCCTTCGGATATACATCCGAATTAAAGATTAAATTTAAATATAAATTATTTAATAAACTTCGGAAATTCATATCTTCTTCATACGAACTCTGTTTTCGACGTTCTTTATATCCACGCGTAAGTGAGACTACGCTCTACAACATACATTTAGACTTCGTCGGCTAATTTTGAGTTTATTTTTATTATTTATTTTTAGTAGGCCCGGACAGGAAAACTTCGTTATAAATTCATAACTTCTTCGTTTGACGTCCGTTCTCGCCTAACTTTTCATCGCTTCGATACCAACAACGAGATCTTCGATTCTCGTTTAGATTGCTTTGGCTAAAAACCACTCGATCTCAAATCGAGTATTTTGGGAAGCATACCGCTAAGTCGAAACTTCAATAAATCATAACTTCCTCATATGAAGTCAGATTCTGGCGTTCTTTTTATGCACGCTCTTGGTTTAACAAACTCTACGACTCTCGTTTAGATCACTAAGGCTAAATATCGCTCTAACATAAATTTCACTTTTTACGTCATTCAGCGTTGCCAGTTCTGTTGCGAAACTTCGACGGGTCATAACTTCTTCGTTATAACTCGGGTTTCGGCATTCTTTATATCTTTGGAATCCTTGTTTCGATCACCACATGTTTATGCAACGATATCGAGCTTATCTCATACTTTAATTTTGACGCTTATTTTATTCTTAATTCATTAAATATAATAATTAAGAAAATAAACACATAATTCACATAATTCACATAACACTCAAATATTTCATCATTAATACTCCAAAAAGAGTTTCAAGGGTTAACCTAGACTATTACATCAATGAAAATCTCTAGCCTGGAAACGCGGGCATTACAATTCTCTCCCCCTTAGGATGATTCCATCCCCGGAATCACACATCAACAAACAAATGTGGATAGCGACTCAACATGTCACTCTCCGTTTCCCAGGTGAGATTTGGCCCATTCGAATGTTTCCAACGAACAAACACCAATTCGACCATCTTGCGTCGAAGCTGCTTAGTCTTTCGGTCAACAATTGCCACAGGTTCTTCAATCAACCTTTTGTTCTCATCGATTCTCAACTCCGAAAGTGGAATCATGTCGGGAACTTCCCCCGTGAACTTCCTCAAATAACACACATGAAAAGTGTTATGAATCCCATTCAGCTCTTTTGGTAGTTCGAGCTTGTAAGCTTGTTTCCCAATTCTCTGAAGAACTTTAAACGATCCAATAAACCTTGGACTCAACTTTCCCCTTTTACCAAATCTTATAAGTCCCTTCCACGGAGAGACTTTAAGCAAAACCGAATCTCCAATTTCAAAAGTCATCGGTCTTCGCTTTTTGTCAACATAGCTCTTTTGACGATCCTGAGCTGCTAACATTCTTTCCCTAATTATTTTCAACTTTTCAGCAGTTTGATGAACCATCTCCAGTCCCACAAACTGCTTTTCCCTAGCCTCAAGCCAACAAGACGGCGTACGACACTTATGTCCATACAAAGCTTGATAAGGTGCCATCTTAATGCTCGAGTGGAAACTATTATTGTAGGAAAATTATACTAAAGGTAAGTGTTCATCCCAGTTACCTAGGAATTCTAGGGTACATGCCCTCAACATATCTTCAAGTGTTTGTATTGTTCTTTCACTCTGACCATCAGTTTGTGGATGGTAAGTTGTACTTAAACACAACTTGGTACCCATTTCCTCTTGTAGAATTTTCCAAAACCTTGAGGTGAAACGGCTATCACGATCCGATACAATCGTTAACAGGACACCGTGAAGCCTCACAATTTCCTTCACGTAAGACTTTGCAAGCTTTTCCATAGACCATTTCTCCTTAGCTGCTATGAAATGCGTACTCTTAGTGAATCGATCAACGACCACCCAAATCATGTCGTGAACACTTTTCGTTATGGGTAGTTTAGTGACAAAATCCATTGCAATGTCTTCCCATTTGCCCATAGGCACAGGTAAAGGTTCTAAAATCCCATATGGTTTCTGATGTTGTGTCTTGACTCTCGCACAAGTCACACACTCGGCCACGTACTTTGCAACATCAAGCTTCATCGTCGGCCACCAGTAGTAGGGTTTCAGGTCCCTATACATTTTAGTGCTACCAGGATGAATCGAGTACATGGTTTTGTGAGCTTCTTCCATCAGAAGATCCCTAATTCTTCCTGACTTAGGTACCCAAATACGATCTTGGAATACCTTCAGTCCATGACCGTTTGTACCAAGCACCAACGTTTTGCCCAAACGTTCCTCCTTTCGGTCATTCCTTTCAGAAGCTTCCTCTTGAGCTTTCTTTATACTTTCCACAATGGTCGAGACAACTTCAATTCTCAACGCCCTTGGCCTTTTCCTTTCAAGATTGACTTTCCAACTGAGAGCATCAGCAACAACATTAGCTTTACCGGGGTGGTAAAGTATATCGCAGTCGTAGTCTTTAAGTAATTCTAGCCAGCATCGTTTCCTCATATTCAATTCCTTCTGATTAAAGAGATATTGGAGACTCTTATGACCAGTAAAAAGTTTGCACTTCGTGCCATAGAGTTAATGCCTCCATATTTTCAGAGCGAAAACTACCGCTGCCAACTCCAAATCATGGGTCGGGTAATTCTTTTCATGCTCCTTCAGCTGTCGTGACACATATGCTATCACCTTTTCTCTTTGGGTCAAAACACAACCCAATCCAACCCCAGACGCATCGCTATAAATAGCGAAGTCTTCAACTCCATCGGGTAGAGAAAGTATTGGTGCCTCGCATAGCTTCTTCTTTAGCTTCTCGAATGCTTCTTTATGCTTATCACTCCAAGCATAAGTAGCTCCTTTGTGGGTCAAAGCTGTTAATGGTGTAGCAATCGAAGAAAAGCCTTGGATAAACCTTCGGTAATATCCGACTAATCCTAAAAAGCTTTGGATCTCCGTGGGACTTTTCGATTGTTCCCACTTCATTACAGCTTTAATCTTTGCTGGATCAACCATTATCCCTTCTTGGTTGACCACGTGACCCAAGAATTGGACTTCACAAATCCAAAAATCACATTTGGAGAACTTTGCATACAACTTCTCCTTCTTCAAAACTTCTAACACTTTTTGCAAGTGTCTGTCATGCTCCTCTTGGCTCTTCGAATAAATCAGAATGTCATCTATGAACACTATCACAGATTTATCAAGGAAAGGATTACAAACCCTATTCATTAAATCCATGAATGCTGCTGGAGCTGTGACATCCCCAAAATCTCGGCCAGAAAAGACCGATTTCATTTATGCTTTTTAAAATAATTTTTCAGAGTAAATCCTTTTAATTTTAAAAGAGATGCGGAATTTGTTCCCAAAAACAAAACATGATAAACTAGTTATTTATCAAAACATTTCATAAAGAAATATGATTTCATTTCATAATCAAAAGTCGGGATGTCATGTTCCGATACAGATCATAAAGCATAAACGATAGCATTACAAGTCTTTCAACAAATATATACATATACAGACTTGTAAACAAAACAACTTGATGTTCGCCCATCTTAAGCTCTTGCGCCACTTCCTGTAAAATAAATCAACTGAGTGGGTCAGGCTTGGGAGCCTGGTGAGCATATAGGGTTTTCAACCCACAATAAATAATTAAATTAATTATTATTAACCAACAATAACCCAGTTACCCATTCCCGTTATTCTCACTTTATGTCCCTAAAATAACTAACACAAGGGACCTAGTCTAAGAATATTTCATCGGGGCGACTACACATGCTTCGGGGGTTCCTCAGCAATATAAGTCAAATAAGGCAACCATGGGGGGGGGGATGGAATACAGCGAATGAACACCCAAGTTCATTAACACCTACAGGTTATGAGCCTGCTAGCGTTCCACTGGACTATCTAGAAAAGTCCGTGGTCGTCATCTAAATTCCGCTAGATGACTGGATCAAAACAACATCGAGGCCTCTCATCTGTTTATTACACACCAACTATCTACCCATATTCTACCCAACATATTAGTAGATAAAATATACATTTTTATACGTAGTTTCAAAACCTGTATAGCATGCTCAATCAAAACATTTTTCACATAACAGATGAGGCATACACACATAACACGTATTTCATAGAGAATACTTCAGATCTATAAGATAGAAGAGAGTGAATATACACTCACACATATAACAACCAAATATATACACATAACACGTATTTTATAGGAAATACTTCATAATATTGTGTTGGAATGAAAGTAACTACACACTCACTTGATCAGAAGATGATCGGGCAGCACTACGGTTTGCAGAAGAGGTGTTTCTCCGTAGATCTGGAAGATCTTCACAAAACCGGGCTCCTCGCGGGCAGCGTTTCGGCTCGGGAATAACGCTCTTCGGGATTCTCGGGGCTTCGGATCTTGCTTCGGGGCTCGAGAATATTACCGGGGCTTCGGGGTATAAACGGCACGCAAAACGAGGCAAAACTTAGAGAGAAAGAAGAGTTTGAACAAGAGAAAATGGCTGAATTCGAGTTCTATTTATAGGCTGCTGGGTCTGGGATTACGCGGGGCGTACTCATATTACGCGGGGCGTACTCGGGTTACGCGGGGCGTACTTTGACGTCACTGCGTGCGTCGACTGGTGGCACTCGAGTATTGGTCAGACAAGTTGCAACCGACTGAGTACGCGGGGTGTACTCAAATTACGCGGGGCGTAATTGACTTGTCAAACTTCTAAATTGTGTAACTTTCGCATACGAGCTCCGTTTTCGACGTTCTTTATATCCACGCGAAGGTCAGACCGTACTCTACAACTTTCATTTAGACTCCGTCGGCTAATTTTGACTTTTATTTTTATTATTTATTTTTAGAAGGCCGGGACAGAAAAACTTCGTTATAAATTCATAACTTCTTCGTCTGACGTCCGTTCTCGCCTAACTTTTCATTGCTTCGCTACTAACAACAAGATCTTCGATTCTCATTTAGATTGTTTCAGCTAAAAACCGCTCGATCTCAAATCGAGTATTCGGGCTGCATACTGCCACGTTGAAACTTCAGAAAATCATAACTTCCTCATACGAAGTCAGATTTGGGCGTTCCTTTTATGCACGCTCTCGGTTTAACGAAATCTACGACTTTCGTTTAGATCGCTAAGGCTAAATATTGTTCTATCTTAAATTCATATTTTACGTCACTCGGCATCGTGCCGGTTCTGTCTCGAAACTTCGACAGGTCATAACTTCTTCGTTATAACTCGGATTTTGGCATTCCTTATATCTCCGAAATCCTTGTTTCGACCACTACAACTTTATGCAAAGATATCGGGTGTATCTTACACTTTAATTTTGACGCTTATTTCATTCTTAATTCATTAAATTATAAAAATCAAGAAAATAAACACATAAATCACGTAATTCACATAATTCACAAATAATACATTCTTATTATTTCAAGTTGAGTTACAAAGGTTAACCTAGACTATTACATTGCTAAAAATGGCAAGCCCAGAAACACAGGCGTTACAATTCTCTCCACCTTAGAATGATTTCGTCCCCGGAATCACACATCAACAAACAAATGCGGATAGCGACTTCTCATGTCACTCTCCGTCTCCCAGGTGAGGTTTGGCCCATTCGTGTGTTTCCATCGGACAAGCACTAACTCCACCATCTTACGTCGCAATTTCTTAGTCTTTCGGTCAACAATTGCCTCTGGTTCTTCAATCAACCTTTTGTTCTCATCGATTCTCAACTCCGAAAGTGGAATCATGTCGGGAACTTCCCCCGTGAACTTTCGTAAATAACACACATGAAAAGTGTTATGAATTCCACTCAGTTCTTCTGGTAGTTCGAGCTTGTAAGCTTGGTTCCCAATCCTCTGAAGAATTTTAAATGGTCCAATAAACCTTGGACTCAACTTTCCCCTTTTACCAAATCTTATAAGTCCCTTCCACGGCGAGACTTTAAGCAAAACCGAATCCCCAACTTCAAAAGTCGTCGGTCTTCGCTTTTTGTCAGCATAACTCTTTTGACGATCTTGAGCTGCTAACATTCTTTCCCTAATTATTTTCAACTTTTCAGCAGTCTGATGAACCATCTCTGGTCCCATAAACTGCTTTTCCCCAGCCTCAAGCCAACAAGACGGCGTACGACACTTTTGTCCATACAAAGCTTGGTAAGGTGCCATCTTAATGCTCGAGTGAAAACTATTGTTATAGGAAAATTCTACCAACGGTAAATGTTCACCCCAATTACCTAGGAATTCCAAGGTACATGCTCTCAGCATATCTTCAAGTGTTTGTATCGTTCGTTCGCTCTGACCATCGGTCTGCGGATGGTAAGCTGTACTTAAACACAACTTGGTACCCAATTCTTCTTGTAGACTTTTCCAAAATGGCGAGGTGAAACGACTATCACGATCCGACACAATTGTTAACGGAACACCGTGAAGTCTCACAATTTCCTTCACATAAGAATTCGCAAGCTTTTCCATAGACCATTTCTCCCTGGCTGCTATGAAATACGCACTCTTAGTGAATCGATCAACGACCACCCAAATCATGTCGTGACCATTCTTTGTTCTGGGTAATTTAGTGACAAAATCCATGGCAATGTCTTCCCACTTACCCATAGGCACAGGTAAAGGTTCTAAACTCCCGTACGGTTTCTGATGTTGTGTCTTGACTCTCGCACAAGTCACACACTCGGCCACATACTTTGCAACATCAAGCTTCATCGTCGGCCACCAGTAGTAGGGTTTCAGGTCCCTATACATTTTAGTGCTACCGGGATGAATCGAATACATGGTCTTGTGAGCTTCTTCCATCAGAAGATCTCTAACTCCTCCTGACTTAGGTACCCAAATACGATCTTGGAATACCTTCAGTCCATGACCGTTTGTACCAAACACCAACGTTTTACCCAAACGTTCCTCCTTTCGGTCATTTTTCTCAGAAGCTTCCTCTTGAGCTTTCTTTATACTTTCCACAATGGTCGAGACAACTTCAATTTTCAACGATCTTGGCCTTTTCCTTTCAAGATTGACTTTCCGACTGAGAGCATCAGCAACAATATTAGCCTTACCGGGGTGGTAAAGTATCTCGCAGTCGTAGTCCTTGAGTAATTCCAGCCAGCGTCGTTGCCTCATATTCAATTCCTTCTGATTAAAGAGATATTGGAGACTCTTATGATCAGTGAAAAGTTTGCACTTAGTGCCATAGAGGTAATGCCTCCATATCTTCAGAGCGAAAACTACCGCTGCCAACTCCAAATCATGAGTCGGGTAGTTCTTTTCATGCTCTTTCAGTTGTCGAGACGCATATGCTATCACCTTTTCTCTTTGGGTTAAAACACAACCCAATCCAACCCCAGACGCATCGCTATAAACAGCGAAGTCTTCAACTCCTTCGGGTAGAGAAAGTATCGGTGCCTCGCATAGTTTCTTCTTTAGCTTCTCGAATGCTTCTTTATGCTTCTCACTCCAAGTATAAGCAGCTCCTTTGTGGGTCAAAGCTGTCAATGGAGTAGCAATCGAAGAAAAGCCTTGGATAAACCTTCGGTAATATCCGGCTAATCCTAAAAAGCTTCGATTCTCTGTGGGACTTTTCGGTTGTTCCCACTTCATTACAGCTTCAATCTTTGCTGGATCAACCATTATCCCTTCTTGGTTGACCACGTGACCCAAGAATTGGACTTCACGAATCCAAAAATCACATTTTGAGAACTTAGCATACAGCTTCTCCTTCTTCAAAACTTCTAACACTTCTTGCAAGTGTCTGCCATGCTCCTCCTGGCTTTTTGAGTAAATCATAATGTCGTCGATGAACACTATCACGGATTTATCAAGGAACGGATTACAAACCCTATTCATTAAATCCATGAATGCTGCCGGAGCATTGGTTAGTCCAAACGACATAACCAAGAACTCGTAGTGTCCATATCTAGTTCTGAACGCAGTCTTCTCTATATCCTGCTCTCTTACTTTCAGCTGATGATATCCTGACCTAAGATCGATCTTCGAGAAATAGCTCGAACCTTGCAATTGATCAAATAGGTCATCAATCCTTGGCAACGGATATCTATTCTTTATTGTTGCCTTGTTCAGCTCTCTGTAATCAATGCACATTCTCATACTTCCATCTTTCTTCTTCACGAATAACACCGGAGCTCCCCAGGGTGATGAACTAGGTCTAATGAAACCTTTGTACAACAACTCTTGAAGTTGCATCATCAGCTCCTTCATCTCCGTTGGTGCTAATCGATAAGGTGCTTTTGCTATTGGCGTGGTTCCTGGTAACAAGTCAATACGGAATTCCACTTGTCGATCAGGTGGTAATCCAGGAAGATCTTCGGGAAATACTTCCGGATAATCACACACCACAGGAATACTCTGCATCACCTTCTTCTCCTTCTTAGCATCAATCACGAATGCTAAATATGATGTACATCCCTTGGTCAAACACTTTCTGGCTTTCATTAGGGAAATGATTCCAGAATTCACTCGGCGTTTGTCCCCATACACCATAAATGATTCCTTCCCAGGCGGGTTTACTTTAACAATCTTCTTCTTGCATAAAATTTCAGCATCATTGGCGCTGAGCCAATCCATTCCCAACACGATGTCGAAACCGTTAAGTTCGATAGGCAATAATTCCTCGCAGAACTTATTCCCATTCAAGTCAATTAAGATGTTTTTCATACGATGGCTAACAGGTACAAACTTGCCACTAGCGACTTCGACTAATAAAGCATTATCTAGTCTATCAACAGGCAAAGCTAGTTTTCTACCAAATTCATGCGATATAAAGGAGTAGTTGGCTCCAGAATCAAATAAAATTTGGGCAGGCAAATTGTTAACGAGAAAGGTACCTGAAGCGACATCAGCTTCATCCTTAGCAGCTTCCAGTGTCATCTGGATTGCTCTCGACTTCGGCTTTGGTGGAATGTTGGGCTTAGCTGCCTCCTTCTTCCTCGGACAGTCTTTCAAAATATGCCCCTCTTCATTACAACCAAAACACATCCTTTTGTTGTTCGGACATTCATTGGCAAAATGTCCAACCTTTCCACACTTGTAGCAAGTTACATCCTCGCTACATTTCCCAAAATGCTTTTTCTTACACTTTTCACACCACTTCGCTTCCCCTCCTTTACCCCCACCAAACCTTTTCGAATCAGATTTTGAAAATTTGCTTTTCTTGCCGGAACCAGATGTTCCCTCAAACTTCCTCTTCTCACCAACCTCAACCTTGTTGGTGGTTCTCCCCTTTATCATGTTCTCAACAGACTTGGCAGCCCAGATAGCTGCCTCTAAAGTATGTGCCTGACGTACTGGCACCTCATACTCCCATGAGAGTCCCTTCGCATACCGGTCCACCTTCGTCAGCTCGTCTGGAACGATACGCAAGGCAAACTCCATCTTATCGGTGAAGTTATTGGTGTATTCATCAACTGACATACTGCCCTTAGTCAATGTCAGGAACTTGTTCTCCAACTCCAACAGATTTTGAGCCGAGCAGAACTTGCGCTTAAACTGCACCAAGAACTCTGCCCATGACAATTGCAGTGGCTCATTAGGGCTCAAATTCTTCCCTAGAGTGTTCCACCAACGAACGGCTCCACCTCGGAATTGACGCACAGCATAGATGGTTTGCAACTTACCTCTGCAGCCACACGTCATGAAGGCTAGCTCCATTTCGGAGATCCAATCCATAACCCCAATCGGATCCTCCTTTCCATTGAAGGTTGATGGTTTGCAAGTCAAAAGGTCCTTGTACTTGCATCCCATTCCATCATTCCTTCCATCGTGGTTATCTTGCCTAACTATCGGTGGGTTGGCTTGACCAACTGATCCACTGAAGTTTCCACCTTCCGAGTGCCCTTCATTTAATTCAGGCTCTTCCACACGAATCGACAGTTCTTCACGATTTTGTTGAAGCAACCGTCTAGTTTCCTCCATCTAACGATCCAACATCGTCTGAATCATCAATTGCACACCAGCCATGGTTATTGGCTCAGGTGCTGCTGCTACAACAGGTCTTTGTTCAATCACTGGTGGTTGATTCCTATTTTCATCAGCATTTCCAACTCCACTTCTTGTTCTCACCATTTTTGATCTACACATCGAATAAAGTGAAATTAGATCCTTATTCACGATAGATTTTCAAATCATCCTTATCACTCCGAAACGTTTACAAGCTAGTTCTAATATCGTAGACGTACGCTTAGAATCCTACACACATAAAGTTTCTAGATCCGGTCGGCAACAGACCATAGATCCGAACAAATAATATCATATATGGCAACATATAACATTTAGCACATAAAGCATTTTAGGCAACTTTCCTAAAATAAACTAGTGGTTGTGTCTAAAACATAACAGACACGCATCTCAAAATTCCACTTAGCATTCTAAGTTTAAGTCTAGAAATCCTACAAATTCCTAGTTCGCTTAAACTAATGCTCTGATACCAACTGTGACATCCCCAAAATCTCGGCCAGAAAAGACCGATTTCATTTATGCTTTTTAAAATAATTTTTCAGAGTAAATCCTTTTAATTTTAAAAGAGATGCGGAATTTGTTCCCAAAAACAAAACATGATAAACTAGTTATTTATCAAAACATTTCATAAAGAAATATGATTTCATTTCATAATCAAAAGTCGGGATGTCATGTTCCGATACAGATCATAAAGCATAAACGATAGCATTACAAGTCTTTCAACAAATATATACATATACAGACTTGTAAACAAAACAACTTGATGTTCGCCCATCTTAAGCTCTTGCGCCACTTCCTGTAAAATAAATCAACTGAGTGGGTCAGGCTTGGGAGCCTGGTGAGCATATAGGGTTTTCAACCCACAATAAATAATTAAATTAATTATTATTAACCAACAATAACCCAGTTACCCATTCCCGTTATTCTCACTTTATGTCCCTAAAATAACTAACACAAGGGACCTAGTCTAAGAATATTTCATCGGGGCGACTACACATGCTTCAGGGGTTCCTCAGCAATATAAGTCAAATAAGGCAACCATGGGGGGGATGGGATACAGCGAATGAACACCCAAGTTCATTAACACCTACAGGTTATGAGCCTGCTAGCCTTCCACTGGACTATCTAGAAAAGTCCGTGGTCGTCATCTAAATTCCGCTAGATGACTGGATCAAAACAACATCAAGGCCTCTCATCTGTTTATTACACACCAACTATCTACCCATATTCTACCCAACATATTAGTAGATAAAATATACATTTTTATACGTACTTTCAAAACCTGTATAGCATGCTCAATCAAAACATTTTTCACATAACAGATGAGGCATACACACATAACACGTATTTCATAGAGAATACTTCAGATCTATAAGATAGAAGAGAGTGAATATACACTCACACGTATAACAACCAAATATATACACATAACACGTATTTTATAGGAAATACTTCATAATATTGTGTTGGAATGAAAGTAACTACACACTCACTTGATCAGAAGATGATCGGGCAGCACTACGGCTTGCAGAAGAGGTGTTTCTCCGTAGATCTGGAAGATCTTCACAAAACCGGGCTCCTCGCGGGCAGCGTTTCGGCTCGGGAATAACGCTCTTCGGGATTCTCGGGGCTTCGGATCTTGCTTCGGGGCTCGAGAATATTACCGGGGCTTCGGGGTATAAACGGCACGCAAAACGAGACAAAACTTAGAGAGAAAGAAGAGTTTGAACAAGAGAAAATGGCTGAATTCGAGTTCTATTTATAGGCTGCTGGGTCTGGGATTACGCAGGGCGTACTCATATTACGCGGGGCGTACTCGGGTTACGCGGGGCGTACTTTGACGTCACTGCGTGCGTCGACTGGTGGCACTCGAGTATTGGTCAGACAAGTTGCAACCGACTGAGTACGCGGGACGTACTCAAATTACGCGGGGCGTAATTGACTTGTCAAACTTCTAAATTGCGTAACATTCGCATACGAGCTCCGTTTTCGACGTTCTTTATATCCACGCGAAGGTCAGGCCGTACTCTACAACTTTCATTTAGACTCCGTCGGCTAATTTTGACTTTTATTTTTATTATTTATTTTTAGAAGGCCGGGACAGAAAAACTTCGTTATAAATTCATAACTTCTTCGTCTGACGTCCGTTCTCGCCTAACTTTTCATTGCTTCGCTACTAACAACAAGATCTTCGATTCTCATTTAGATTGTTTCAGCTAAAAACAGCTCGATCTCAAATCGAGTATTCGGGCTGCATACTGCCACGTTGAAACTTCAGAAAATCATAACTTCCTCATACGAAGTCAGATTTGGGCGTTCCTTTTATGCACGCTCTCGGTTTAACGAAATCTACGACTTTCGTTTAGATCGCTAAGGCTAAATATTGTTCTATCTTAAATTCATATTTTACGTCACTCGGCGTCGTGCCGGTTCTGTCTCGAAACTTCGACAGGTCATAACTTCTTCGTTATAACTCGGATTTTGGCATTCCTTATATCTCCGAAATCCTTGTTTCGACGACTACAACTTTATGCAAAGATATCGGGTGTATCTCACACTTTAATTTTGACGCTTATTTCATTCTTAATTCATTAAATTATAAAAATCAAGAAAATAAACACATAAATCACGTAATTCACATAATTCACAAATAATACATTCTTATTATTTCAAGTTGAGTTACAAAGGTTAACCTAGACTACTACATTGCTAAAAATGGCAAGCCCAGAAACACAGGCGTTACAGGAGCATTGGTTAGTCCAAACGACATAACCAAGAACTCGTAGTGTCCATATCTAGTTCTGAATGCAGTCTTCTCGATATCTTGCTCTGTTACTTTTAGCTGATGATATCCTGACCTTAGATTGATCTTTGAGAAATAGCTCGGACCTTGCAATTGATCAAACAGGTCATCAATCCACGGCAATGGATATCTATTCTTTATTGTTTCCTTGTTCAGCTCTCTTTAATCGATGCACATTCTCATACTTCCATCTTTCTTCTTCACAAATAACACCGGAGCTCCCCAGGGTGATGAACTAGGTCTAATGAAACCTTTGTCCAATAACTCCTGAAGTTGCATCATCAGCTCCTTCATCTCCGTCGGTGCTACTCGGTAAGGTGCTTTTGCTATTGGCATGGTTCCTGGTAACAAGTCAATTCTGAACTCCACTTGTCTATCAGGTGGTAATCCAGGAAGATCTTCGGGAAATACTTCCGGATAGTCACACACCACTGGAATACTCTGCATCACCTTCTTTTCCTTCTTAGCATCTATCACGAATGCTAAATATGATGTACATCCCTTGGTCAAACACTTTCTAGATTTCATTAGGGAAATGATTCCAGAATTCACTCTGCGTTTGTCCCCATACACCATAAACAACTCTTTCCCTGGTGGGTTTACTTTCACTATCTTCTTCTTGCATAATATTTCGGCATCATTGGCGCTAAGCCAATCCATTCCCAAAACGATGTCGAAACCATTAAGTTTGATAGGCAATAATTCCTTGTGAAACTTATTCCCATTAAGGTCGATTAAGATGTTTTTCATACGATAGCTAACAGGTACAAACTTGCCACTAGCAACTTCGACTAATAAAGCATTATCTAGTCTATCAATAGGCAAAGCTAGTTTTCTACCAAACTTATGCAAAATAAAGGAGTAGTTGGCTCCAGAATCAAACAAAATTTGATCAGGTAATTCGTTTACGAGAAAGGTACCTGAAGCAACATCAGCTTCATCTTTCGCGGCCTCAAGTGTCATCTGGAAGGCTCCCGCCTTCGGCTTTGGTGGAATGTTGGGCTTAGCTGCCTCCTTCTTCTTCGGACAGTCTTTCAAAATATGCCCTCTTCATTACAACCAAAACACATCCTTTTATTGTTCGGAAACTCATTGGCAAAATGCCCAACCTTTCCACACTTGTAGCAGGTTACATCTTCGCTACATTTCCCAAAGTGCTTTTTCTTACACTTATCACACCACTTCGCTTCGCCTCCTTTTCCTCCACCAAACTTTTTCGAATCAGATTTCGAAAATTTGCTTTTCTTACTGGAACCAGATGTTCCCTCAAACTTTCTCTTCTTACCAACCTCATCCTTGTCGGTGGTTCTCCCCTTAATAATGTTGTCAACAGACTTGGCAGCCCAGATAGCTGCCTCTAGAGTATGTGTCTGACGTACTGGCACCTCGTACTCCCATGGGAGTCCCTTCTCATACCGGTCGACCTTTGTCAGCTCATCTGGAATGATGCACAAAGCAAACTCCATCTTATCTGTAAAGTTATTAGTGTATTCATCAATTGACATGCCACCTTTCGTCAATGTCAGAAACTTGTTCTCTAGTTCCAATAGATTTTGAGCCGAACAGAACTTGCGCTTGAACTGCACCAAGAATTCTGCCCATGTCAATTGCAGTGGATCATTAGGGATTAAAGTCTTCTCTAGAGTGTTCCACCAACGAACGGCTCCACCTCGGAATTGACGCACTGCATAAATAGTCTGCAACTTGCCTCTGCAGCCACAAGTCATGAAGGCCAATTCCATTTTTGAGACCCAATCCATAACTCCAATCGGATCCTCCTTTCCATTGAAGGTCGATGGTTTGCAAGTTAGAAAGTCCTTGTACTTGTATCCCATTCCATCATTCCTTCCATCATGGTTGTCTTGCCTAACTATCAGTGGGTTGGCTTAACCAACAGACCCACTGAAGTTTCCACCTTCCGAGTGCCCTTCATTTAATTCGGGCTCTTCCACACGAATTGACAGTTCTTCACAATTCTGTTGAAGCAACCGCCTAGTTTCATCCATCTGACGATCCAACATTGTTTGAATCATCATTTGCACACCAGCCATGGTTATTGGCTCAGGTGCTGTTACTACGACAGATATTTGTTCAATCACTGGTGGTTGATTCATGTTTTCATCAGCATTTCCAACTCCAATTCTTGTTCTCACCATTTTTCATCTACACACCGAATAAGGTGAAATTAGATCCTCAATCACGATAGATATTCAAATCATCTTTATCACTCCGAAACGTTTACATGCTAGTTCTAATATCGTAGACGTACGCTTAGAATCCTAAACACATAAGGTTTCTAGATTCGGTCGGCAACAGACCATAGATCTGAACAAATAATATCATATATGGCAACATATAACATTTAGCACATAAAAGCATTTTAGGCAATTTTCCTAAAATAAACTAGTGCTCGTGTCTAAAATATAACAGACACACATCTCACAATTTCACTTAGCATTCTAAGTTTAAGTCTAGAAATCCTACAAATTCCTAGTTCACTTAAACTAATGCTCTGATACCAATTGTGGCATCCCCAAAATCTCGGCCAGAAAAGACCAATTTTCATTTATGCTTTTAAAATAATTTCAGAGTAAATCCTTTTGATTTGAAAGAGTTGCGGAATTTGTTCCCAAAAACAAAACGTGATAAAACAATGTTTACCAAAGCATTTCATAAAAGAAATGTATTTTCATTATATAATCAAAACTCGGGATGTCAAGTTCCGATACAGACCATAAAGCATAAATGATAACATTACAAGTCATTCAAAAAATATATACATATATAGACTTGTAAACAAAACAACTTGATGGTTCATCCATCTTATGCCCTTGCGCCACTTCTTGTAATACAAATAAAACTGAGTGGGTCGGGCTTGGGAGCCTGGTGAGCATATAGGGTTTTCAACTCATAATAAATAATTAAATTAATTTTCATCAACCAACAAAAACCCAATTACCCATTCCCGTTATTCTCACTTTATGTCCCTAAAATAACTAACACAAGGGACCTAGTCTAAGAATATTTCATCGGGGTGACAACACATGCTTCGGGGGTTCCTCAGCAATATAAGTCAAATAACGCAACCATGAGGGGGATGGAATACAGCGAATGAACACCCAAGTTCATTAACACCTACAGGTTATGAGCCTGCTAGCGTTCCACTGGACTGTCTAGAAAAGTCCATGGTCGTCATCTAAATTCCGCTAGATGACTGGATCAAAACAACATCGAGGCCTCTCATATGTTTATTACACACCAACTATCTACCCATGTTCTACCCAACATATTAGTAGATAAAACATACATTTTTATACATAGTTTCAAAACCTGTATAGCATGCTCAATCAATACATTTTCCACATAACAGATGACGCACACACACATAACACGTATTTCATAGAGAAATAATCAGATCTATAAGATAGAAGAACGTGAATATACATTCACACGCATAACAACAAAATATACACATAACACATATTTCGTATAAAATACTTCATAATTATGCGTTAGAAGAAAGTAACTACACACTCACTTGATCAGAAGATGATCAGGCAACACTACGACTTACAGAAGTAGTAATCCTCAGCAGATCTGGAAGATCTCTACAAAAATCGAAGCTCTCGCGGGCAGAGCTTCGGCTCGGGAATCGCACTTCTTGGGATCCCGGGAGCGTGAAACTTCCTTCTTAATTTGGATATGAGATCTGGGGTGTCGGGATGGCTTCGGGGGTTTACGCGCAGAGCTTCCGCACAAAAAGGAGAAGAAATGAGCAAAAATACCCGGAACCCTCGCATCATATTTATAGGAGGCTGAGGCCTCGCCGTACGCTGGGCGTACAACCTTACGCGGGGCGTAAGCCTCCGAAATCGTCACTGCATGCGTCATCCGAAGAACTTGAGTGCGAGGTGCGTCATGCTTCGCGGTACACTGGGCATACTCCAGTACGCTGGGCGTACTTCGGATCAGATCGGTGACTCCTTCGGATATACATCCGAATTAAAGATTAAATTTAAATATTAATTATTTAATAAACTTCGGAAATTCATATCTTCTTCATACGAACTCCGTTTTTTTGACGTTCTTTATATCCATGCGTAGGTGAGACTACGCTCTACAACTTTCGTTTAGACTTCGTCGGCTAATTTTGAGTTTATTTTTATTATTTATTTTTAGTAGGCCCGGACAGGAAAACTTCGTTATAAATTCATAACTTCTTCGTTTGACGTCCGTTCTCGCCTAACTTTTCATCGCTTCGATACCAACAATGAGATCTTCGATTCTCGTTTAGATTGCTTCGGCAAAAAACCGCTCGATCTCAAATCGAGTATTTCGGCTGCATACCGGTAAGTCGAAACTTCAATAAATCATAACTTCCTCATACGAAGTCAGATTTTGGCGTTGTTTTTATGCACGCTCTCGGTTTAACGAACTCTACGACTCTCATTTAGATCACTAAGGCTAAATATTGCTCTAACGTAAATTTCACTTTTTACGTCATTCAGCGTTGGCGGTTCTGTCGCGAAACTTCGACAGGTCATAACTTCTTCGTTATAACTCGGGTTTCGGAATTCTTTATATCTTCGGAATCCTTGTTTCGATCACCACATCTTTATGCAAAGATATCGGGCTTATCTCATACTTTAATTTTGATGCTTATTCTATTCTTAATTCATTAAATATAATAACTAAGAAAATAAACACATAATTCACATAATACTCAAGTATTTCATCATTAATACTCCAAAAAGAGTTACAAGGGTTAACCTAGACTATTACATCAATGAAAATGCCTAGCCTAGAAACGCGGGCATTACAATAGGTTTGGTAAGTTTTAGACTTGTTGCAACACCATGATCACTCCCAAACACATGTTGGTCGTATCTCAAATAAATATAGTTGACCAGACTATATTTATCCCAGATATGATTAGATAGCTATTCAATTTTAACTGCAGTGTCCAACATCTAAATACCTTTATGTAGTTCTCATTATGATACTGTTTCTTGTATGTATGCATGTTAGTATACTTCTTATAAAATAATTAGATTTTAAAATTATACTTTTAGTCGGAGCGCTTCAGCCCCATTGTATTTATAGTTGTATATCTTTTGTGGTTTGATATATTAGTTCACTATAAACATTGCTCTGATACCAATCTGTCACACCCCCAAACCAGAAAGACGGAAACGTTTGGGGGTGGATGACGTCATGTACAGTATCACAACAATTGCATAATAGTTATGAAATTACAACAACTATTACATTTATAAATTATAGTTTTACATTTGTGTTCAAATCAATGTATACTTGACACCAAAATGTACAACAAAAGTTAAAAGATACGAGTCTATGAAGATTCGTCTTCTCAAAACCTATGTATACCTGTTTATTGATTTCCTGAGAATACAAGTAGTTTTGAAAAGAGTTTCAACAATTAAGTTGGTGAGTTCACAAATATGTTAGTAACTGAACTCTGTTATTTGTTCCTTGAAAATGTAAGTATGTTTTCCAGAAAATCCAATATTTTCTGTTGTAGTCTTAATACGCTAAGACCAAAACGTGTAAATGTTATTGTACTTTGAGATAGTATAATGTAGTTTTAATTTACATAAAACCATGAAAAGTATGTTTTCTCCGTATTAGAATAGTATTCTGTATTTGTACTTGTATAAAAACTGTGTAATTGTAGTGCCTAGATTCACCAGCTATACTGTAAGATACTGTATTATAGTATTATTATTTAATAAAACTATGTGAAGATGTTTACTTATTCATACACTAATCGTATTGTTCAATACTAAATTGTGAGTTATCATAATCATGCTTGATGACCTAAGATGGCCTGAACACGATGTTCTTCAGGCATCGGAATCAGTACGACATTTGTCACCCAGGCATGTTGACCTAACTGTAGCAAATAGTTAAGGTGTAGGATTCTCAGTCCCATATAGATCTATACACAAGTGTCAGGCTATCCCTCCAGTAGACTCTGGTTATAATTTCAGGACTTGGTTGGTACTTAGATAAGTACGTCAAGTGTTTCTCACAAATGCTATATTGACGGTTTCTTAGGATCAAAACCCTAATTGTGATTTGATGAACAAGATGTAGAAAATATGAACAAACAGAAATATGAATATATGTCGAATGATAATTCGATTTATTCAAAATATGACAAATAAATTACAATTTCAGAATAGACTAAAGAATCTAACTCTACATCAGAAACCTCACAATGTGACGGCTACATTTTGTCCTCACTCTTAACCCTAATTATGAATAGTACATGACTATTTATAGGGAAAAGAAAAGTCTCGGGCTTTTAACCTACACTTCATTAAGGGGCCCATTGCCATAATCCATGGATTAATTTGAAACCCTACAATCTCCCCCTCAAAGTATGGAATGGATGACAAGGCTTCAACTTCCAAAACATGCATTTAGCAAATAAGAAATGATCTCGCAATGCGGAATATTTGAAGCAATCCACGAATCTTGATTCTTCAATAGTCTTCCAAAACGGGTTCTAGGATATATATGAACCAAGCACTGATGTATTGTTTTTAAACTTCATTTTCTAATGTAATCCCAAAGATCTACAAGAAAGCCAAACCCGCCATAAAAATCCATTTCGGAATAAAGAAACAAATCACTTCCTATCTTTGAAGAACTCCCCTTCCAAGTCACAGCGATCTTCAAATAAGCTAATGAAATAAGCCACCAGAAATTATCATCTAACAACCCAAATTTTAAGATTCATAATGCCACTTGATCGAGAAAATACAAGAAGTCGGATATATAACAAGGCCTTAGAAGAGCTCAATGAGGAATTTCTATTGTAAAGGCTACTTCTCTACAAAAGCTTTAGAAGAGCTTGATGAAGAACTGCTACTATAAAAGCTACCTTCATAATTCTACCACAAGCTTTATCAAAAATCTTCAAATTTGAAAAGTCACAAATCCAATTTCAAATGGCCATACCAAATTCTCCCGCGTTTTATAATAAAAAAACATGATTATAAAGCCTTCAAATGGTGATGAGAATGATCTTGAATGGATAAATAATTACTATGCTCCCTCGGGAAAAAATGATATAAACAATGAAGTTTAAAATCCGAAAGAGTCGAAAAAATTGACACTATCACGAAAAATGACATTCCGAACCGCCAAGACTCGATGGAATCCTTAATTTTATGTTCACGAAAAAAATATGTGCATTAAAAAAATCCAAAACTATTCACCAACCCTTAAATTTGCAATCTTTTCGAAAAGTGGGCTGAAACTCTCACATTGCTAAATTTAGGGGATTAAATTATTAAATCTACATCATACACCCCTTCATCTATAATAGTTTCTGGAAATGATCCAAAATCGCCAAGGTTGTGAAAACAACGGGGACCAAAAGTGTCAATTTGTTGAAGTTTCAAGGACCAATAGTGAATCATTGAGTCATCTTCCCCAAGTTAATATCTGATGAATTGAATCGTAGGGAAAAGACTATTTATAGGGAAAAGACAGGTCTCGGGCTTTTAACGGACACTTCATCAAGAAGGCCCATTTCCATAATCCATGGATTACTTTGAAACCCTTCAATCTCCCACTCAATGTATGGAATGGATGACAAGGCTTCAACTTCCAATACAAGCATCTAGCAAATAAGAAATGATCTCGCAACGGGGAATATTTGAAGCCATCCACGAACTTGATTCTTCAATAGTCTTCCAAAATGGGTTCTGGGATATATATAAACCAAGCACTAACGTATTGTGTTTAAACTTCATTTTTTGATGTAATCCCAAAGATCTTCAAGAAAGCCAAACCCACCATAGAAACCCATTTCATAATAAAGAAACAAATCACTTCTTATCTTTGAAGAACTCCCCCTCCAAGTCACAGTGATCTTCAAATAAGCTAATGAAATAAGCCACCAAAAATTATCATATAACAACCCAAATGTTAAGATTCATAACGCCACTTGATCGAGAAAATACAAGAAGTCGGAGATATAACAAGGCCTTAGAAGAGCTCGATGAGGAATTCCTACTGTAAAGGCTACTTCTCTACAAAAGCTTTAAAAGAGCTCAATGAAGAACTGCTATTGTAAAAGCTACTTTCATAATTCTATTACAAGCTTTATCAAAAATCTTCAAATTTGAAAAGTCACACATCCAATTTTGAATGGCCATACCAAATTCTCCCACGTTTTATAATAAAAAAACATGATTATAAAGCCTTCAAATGGTCAGGAGAATCATCTTGAATGGATAAATAATTACTATGCTCCCCCGTGACAAAATGATATAAACAATGAAGTTTAAAATCCGAAGGAGTCGAAAATTTTTGACATTATCACGAAAAACGACTTTCCGAACCACCAAGACTCGATGGAATCCTTAATTTTATGTTCACGAAAAAAATATGTGCATTAAAAAATCCAAAACTGTTCACCAACCCTTAAATTTTCAATCTTTTCGAGAAGTGGGCTGAAACTGTCACATTGCAGAATTTAGGGGATTAAATTATTAAATCTGCATCATGCACCCCTTCATCTGTAATAGTTTTTGGAAATGGTCCAAAATCACAAAGTTGTGAAAACAACAGGGACCAAATGTGTCAATTTTTTGAAGTTGTAGGGACCAATAGTGAATCATTGAGTCATCTTCCCCAAAAGTGTGGATATGGCCCTCGATTTGTAACTGGGATGCCGAGGATCACATAATAGGGTGTGAATAACCATGCAAATTTACATGGTACCCCCAATATTACAATTACCTATTCAATGTGTCGGTTAACCACACATGCTCCACCGAACTATGATACACATCGAGTCACCCTTTTCTAACTTTGCTTACAACCAATTTAGTGTACCGGTTAACCACACATGTTCCACTAACGTCTTAGCAAGGGTACAAAGTGTAATTTAATGGAATTCCATCAATTCACTTTTGCCTAAAGTAACTAAGATTAGAATTTTTTTGTAAAACATTTAGTTACTTTAACATTCATTATACTTTTAATGCGGAGAGGGTTTGGCCTATCCTACTCGTTCGGCTAACGACCCTCCACCAATCAAGGAAGCGGTGGATGAGAGTGGACACCCATTAAACAACCATTTTATAGCCCACAACCTTATACCCCCTTATAGATCGGTTTCATGAATGAGGCCTACTAACAGTAAGACTAGCAGTTTAAGTTATACATATATAATATTCAACTTTTAATGTTATATGTAGTATACGGGTGTATTTTACACCTTTAAAATTGTATGTGGTCTAATTTAACAAATTACACTTTTAATTTAATTAAATGTAAACCATATCATTATGGATTTATTAACTCTCTTTTAATTATACACTTAATTAATTTAATATAACCATAAGGGTGCAATTTGAACTTTTTCAAAAATTAGGGTTTTAGAATTTAACATTTTAAAATTAAACTTTTAATTAAAATTTAAATTCCAAAAACTGAGGGCAATTTTTGAAACATTTCAAATCATTAGGGTTTAGAATTTAAATATTTGAAAATTAAACTTTTTAATCAAAAATTTAAATTCCAAAACTTGAGGGTAAGTTTTGAAACTTTTCAAAACACAAAGGATCAGATAGAAAATTACTTTAAATTAAACAATTAATTTAATGAACATCTAAATTTGACCTAATCAAGATTATTTACAAGATAATTTACCAAATAATTTAAATAATCAACTTTTATCATATAAGGAAATTATTCAAACAATTTGAAATTATCTTTTATTTTGGTAAGGATAATCACATAGAAATAATAAAATTTTGGATTTTATCGTAAGAAAATAATTTGAACAATTATCCTTCAGCAAAACAGCAATAAATCCCGAAATATCCTCTGACTGACTCGCGGACTTGCCGAGTCACTACGTGGACTCACGAGTTGGGCTGACTTGCCGAGTCCAGATACTAACTCGCCGAGTCGGGTTGGGCAGAGGCCATAAACTCGGTTTTCAGCAGATAAACAGGCTTTGCATCACATACAACAGAAACCATCCAAGGCTCTGATACCACTGATGGGCTTTAGCTAAAAGAATCTCCTATGTGCTCATGCAAACCCTAATGCTTGGATCTAGGTTTCTTTATTGTACATGCAATTCTTCCAAGAATTATAAACCCTAGATCTAGTGACATATTTCGAAATAGACATAAGAATACAGATCTAAATGATTACCTCTAGTTGCTCGCTTAAATCTTCTTATCCTTGAAGCTTAGAGTCACAAGTGTCACTCCTCTAATGGCTTACAAACACCAATAGCAAAAGAATGATCTTGGAGAGAGGTTGGAGGCTTCTTAAAATCAGCTCTATAGCTCTTAGGAATAGGGTAGGTCCGAATTCTGGAACCTTAGGGTCCTATTTATACTGAAGCTCTTAGGGATTCATTCAAAAACCCAAATGGACTGCTTAGGCCTTAAGCTATCCAAGGAAGCTTCTGGAAGAAGGCCTTAGGGCCGAAATTAGGGATCGACACATCCTAATTTCGTCGTAGCCTAGTCCAACAGGCTTCTCATCCCAATACTTATCTATCACACATTTAACAGTTTAAGTCCCTGTCATTAAATTAATTCCTTTTAGCCATAAAATGAATTTTTTAATTAATTCTTGTCTAATGTTAATTTAATTATATGATTTCTCCATTAGTATATAATTCATATAACATATTAATAAATCATAATAACCTCTTTATTCACAAATCATCCTATCATGTTGCTTTGGTGAAGGCAACCCAAAAGGACCATGTACAACCGGGTCAAGTACTTACAAAATATAGTTACATGCTTAGACACTAATCCAACAAGCACCTACCAAATGATATGTTGGAACTCTTCTGAAGTGTGTAAATTGTAACTACCACCACATCGGAGTATGTCGGGAAATGCAGTGCATGAATTGCCGCAGGAAGAGGCACACAACCCGTTTTTGCAGGGCGCTAGCACAAACGATCTCCCAAGTCCCCGGAGTAGAAGTAAACCAGGCCTGCTATGGTTGTGGTGAGAATGGGCATTACAACAGGGGCTGCCCGATAACGAAGAACTGAGGCGCGGATGGACAGATTCTGATGATCACCGCAGGAGAAGCTACCCCCGGAGTCACCAGCGACAAGCAGTACGTCTTTGAAATAAGAATTGCTTTAAAATTTAATTTATATTTATATAAGATTAAAACTTGGGGAAACATTTAAAAGTAAATATAGTAACTCACTCGTCTGAACAAATAACAACATTCATAAGAGAACTAAAGATCTGTACAGGTGAATTATGATGGCTTAGTATGTATATCAGGGTTGTGCATAGCTAGGATTTTATAGACTTAGAGTTAGTGATTTCGCCATAAATCTTGTTCCTTTTTTGGTTGTGGATTTGGGGCAGAATCACTCAGGCGATCATATAGGTACCGAGGAGGATCATAATGTAGAGTATCGACACTAGTTATCAAAGCACTGTCACTGTTAGTACTCGCTCATCGCGGTATGGTTTGTGGCGGTGGTATTATCATGGAGAAAACTGAAGGCACTAGAAAGTCTACACATAGTACATTGTCGAGCACAATAGGGATACACCATCGTATAACAAACATTTCTTTCAAATCAGACTAACTTTTGTTTCTATAAAGAGTCTGTTGTCATCATTCATCATGGACTGGCGTGGTCCTCACCATACTAAGTTCATATGTTTCGATATTCCATCGCTTTGACCGTCAAATTCATGAAAACCTCGTCATTTGTAACGACAACCCGATCTAGACCTCAGTATTGTCTCTTGTATTCTAAACCCCGAAGTACTCAAGCGAGGTGTACCTTGCCCTCCTAAAACATATCACCGTATACTCAAAAGACCTTCCTAAACTACCACTCGTCCAACAGATCTAGTTCAAGCACAGAGGCTCAGGATGAATACAGCCCACCTGTCACTATTAACTGTATGGTATATATTTATGATTATGTAGATTTAGTATGTGTGTTTCCGCCCTATCTCCTATTCCTTGTCTGGTTATGGACCTAGGGCAGAGTCGCATATCCGACCGTCTTACTAATCTTAATTAGATACGACTTGTATACATGAGGTGATGAATTGAATTGTAGATTGTCTAAAGAGTTTTAGACATAGCAATGGTATTTCTATAATATTCATGAGCACTTTAAAATGGAGATTTAAGTATTGAATAAACTCACACTCAGAGAATTACTTCATGAAATTTATCACGAGTAATTTTGAGCCGATAATATATTATAATCTTAAATCAGAGATATATGAGATGTAGTTTACAATTTTATTGTGCATTGATGATACGTAACTGCATCAGTAACTTGATGTTATCAGACACATTGTCATGCATGATCTTATGAGTAAATGGTGCAAGCATATAAGTCAAAGTGTATTTATTATGTTTTCCCTACCGGGAAAAGTGATATATTTGGTCCCCTTGGTGATTTGGTGTTGGCTTTTAGTGCTGGGACCAGCTAGGACTAAATTGTTGTGTTCATTTAGAAGTCCTATATCATCACTAATCAGAAATTGGGAAACAAAGTCTTGGTCAATGAGATTGATTTTATTACATGTCTCATGGCTGAATGATATATAGCTGAATGGAGGATTATACGATCACATATCTTAGGAAACATAACTGCTTAGGTCAGAGTTTAGTAGCAGCTTTTGGAGGTTGCAATTTTTTGATCGATTACGAAGTTATACTGGCAATTATAGTTATAGACTTATCCAAGTGGGAGATTGGTGGATTCAATTTTTAAGCCCATAACTAAAATTGGTATATACTTGAATTGATAGTAGCACAGTCCTTTTGAGTTGCCCTCAAACCTAGCAATTAGACAAGATGATTTTTAGAGAGAGAGAGAGAGAGATAAATTAATTTATTATGTGAATAATAAATTAAATAAATGGTTTATTAATGTGTTATGATATTTAATAAGATTTAAATAAATGGTTTATTAATGTGTTATGAAAATAATATATTAATAAGAAATCATATTATTTAATTAATAATTAATCAGAAATTAATTAGAATTAATTGGATTAATTAAAAGTATAGAGACTTTTTGGTTATTTATTGAAGGAAGGCTCTAGAACCTCATGGAATGAGGTTGATGAAAATCTCTAGGGCAAGCCTGTGAGATTTCGTCTAAGGCCCCTTGGATAAGGGGTTTGGGCTGCTTGGTTACAGTGCAAAGGAATCTAAGACTGGTCTGTTAAACCCTAGCTTTGGCACCAAGTTTCCTCAAGTATATAAGGAACCTTCTAGCCTTGTTTTTGTCCCAACCCTTCCTTCTACAAGCCTTGGACAGAAATCTCCTATCCTATCTCTTAAATTATCTTCTTGTTAGTTTGGATGTGATTCCATTAGAGGTACGACACTTGTGGTGCTTGCTTCCAAGAGATCAACAAAGAGGAATTCTCGTTGTTTGTTATAACAACTAAAAGGTATGTACTCCTAACACCTCTAATGTTAATTTTGAAAATTGTATAGGGTTTGCAGGTTTCTTTTTGATGTTCTTAGTTACAAGTTCAATAGAGAAAACATAGATTCTATTTAGGTTGCATGCAAAATTAAGGGTTTTAATTTTGTTTGTTTACCTAAATCCCATCAGGGTTTAAGTATAGATCCAACAAGGTTTCTTTATTCCTGGACCATTGTGAGTAAAAAGCTTTTAACTTGCCCATTGGTTTCATAGAGCTTATTATTTTTCTTATTTGTCCCCTTTTGGTCCCTTGAGCTTGTGTTTTGGGACTTGAGAAAACTCCAACACCTTTTGAGTTATATGGAATACTCTTGGGACTTGTTGGACTTGGAAAGTTGTGCTTTGGTGCTTGTTCTTTAAACCATACGTGTTGTGTTAGCATTTTCGATCATTTTAGTGCAAAAAATTTAGATCTTGCTTGATGAGAGTGTCTTAATGGATAAAGTAGGAAACTTTATACATAAAGACATTGTAAAGGTCCGTATTTGAACGTTTAAAGGATTGATTTTTGTATTAAGAGCTAAATAATGTTTTTGGACTTCTGAGGCTATGTTGAGCATAGTATCTTGTATGTTGAGCATAGGAAGGTCCTCTATACTGAGCATAGAGCAGTATACTACACTAAGTGTAGGTCAGTTGAGGGTAGACCATTGAATTTTTGACCAATTGTACTTTTGGTCAACTATGTTGGGATTTAGTCTTGGATGGGCAAAATGGTCTTTTGCCCTAATAAGGATTAGCTATGATCCTATACTCTTTGGGAGTTAGCTATTACCTTAATTACTAGATAAGGTTTTATTATGTGTTCAGCATGAGGAGATTTTCTATTGTCAACTCGAGTGTATGATTAATCTTGTATTTGGATTGAGGTGAGTTTTCTCATTATACTTTGTATTGCAATATGTGTGCTTGTGCATAGGACATTCTTAAGCTGTAATGTTCTTTTAATGTGGTAGATCTGTTATGATTACCTATGTTTGCATGTTATTACTTTGGTGCATATGTCAACATAGTGCAGTTGGGTTGAGGCAGTACGACTTTGTGCAGGCCAACAAACCTAGGGGCAATCCAGTCTTATGTTGTGGGCCCTGGGGGAATCCAACCTTATGTTGTGGGTTAGGTGTGCATGCATTGTATATGAATTATTATGCGAGGTATTTTGGGGAAATCGCTAAGCTTTGTCTTACAATTGTGGATTTAAATGTATTTCAGGAACTTATTGGATTGCAAATGTGGGATTGTACACTGAATGCTAACTTCCGAAATTAACATGTTGAAGGCTAAGGTGTTGGATCTTGCTGAAAATATCAAAAAGTTGAATTCAAAGTGCGTACTGATCATGCATATAAGGCTATGCAAAAAATTCAAAAAAGGTTAAAAGAATATTGATGATTGCTTGTGATGAAGTGTGATGCTATAGAACAGTTTGTGTTGAAGATGAATGAAATTGAAGTACAAGTTTTAGATGGTTTGTTAAATGTTATTGAACAACGTTTAAATAGTTTGTGTAATGCTTACGAACAGATTTTATAATCTTGTGATGAATGATTATGTAATAGAAACAAGTTTGCTTATTTCTATCATTTTTTATATTCAAATATTTTCAATGTTTATTTCTGCTTATTCATGAATGAATACAATGATATATTAATTTATGATTAAGTTAGTAGTAATATGTCAGTATAACAAATTTTATATATGAATATAAGAAGTTTAAGATATGAATATAACTTATTTATTAGTAGAAACAAGTTAGCTTACTTCTGTCATTTTTTATATTCAAATATTTTCAAATTTTATTTCTGTTTATTCATAAATGAATACGAATATGATATATTCATTTATGGTTATATTTAAAGTAATATGTTAGTATAAAAAATTTCAGATATTAACA
Organism: Lactuca saligna; assembly: GCF_052625555.1. Classification (NCBI taxonomy): domain Eukaryota; kingdom Viridiplantae; phylum Streptophyta; class Magnoliopsida; order Asterales; family Asteraceae; genus Lactuca; species Lactuca saligna. Next base: position 164,922,298 of record NC_136422.1, on the reverse strand, counting down.
TAAAAAAGTTCACACATGAATATAACATATTTATTAGTATAATAAATTTCACATATTTATATTCATTTATATTAGTTTATATACAACTTCAACATCTGTCTTGACTTTCAATCCCACAGATGTATAATCACTCTCACACTCAAATTCCTTCAACATCATCTGTTGTTTCTTATCAAACAAAGACAACTTCTTTTTGTCATCTTACATATTTGTATTCATTTATGAATATAACTTATTTATTACTATATGAATATAACAAACTTCATATATGAATATACATATTTGTATTCATTTATGGTATATACATTTCTCAATTTTATTTTAGTTTAATCATAATTGAACACAAACATGTTATATTCATTTACCTTTAATATGTAAATAATAACATCTTTAATGATAAATGAATAGTCATACTATTGATATGGTATTATTCATTTATGAATAATTTACCATATCAAAATAACTTATTTTATAGTAATTTGAAAAACAAATATCAACATATCAATTTACTGTATGAATATAAATGTGTATTGTTCATACATGAATATTATTTTTTATTGGTTTTATCTGCATATATTCATAAATGAATAAAAAAAATCCCCAACTGTCTTTTGTTGATTTAGCAGCTCCAACTATTTCTGGACAAGTACGTAAATTGTGTGGATCTTGTTTTCCACATCCTGAACACATTCTATGTTCTTTTTTAGAATTTTCATATGCTACTTCACCTGTACTTGGAATTATTTTATTGATTCCAAGACCTTTATTGCTTTGAACTTCATGAACATGAATATTAATCTCTTCAGGAATAGGAATAGTAACACCCAAAAGCTTGCATACGACTTCACCATCTGTCTTGCTTTTCAATCCAGCAGATACATAATCACTCTCAAATTCCTTCAACAACATTTTTTGTTTCTCAGCAAACAAAATCAATTTTTTTTGTCGTCTCTTACAATATCCAAACATGATTCAAAACTATAATATGAATCATTCACTAGTTGTACATTCTCACAATCACCTGAATCGGATTGAAGAGAACTAAAATGATAATTTCTTGATATCACATCCTTTCTCCATCTTTTCAAAATGTACCTTTCATGAATTTCTTTAACACCACATCTCATCATTATTGTAAAAGCATATCTGCATAAAACACTCATACGCTTAAAATGTTCACAACGGTAATTTATTTCTTTCTCTTCAGCTTTTATTTCAACCTGATACAAAAACAAAATTTACACATTTACATTCATATAAGAATACTCATATCAACACTCATATATTCATATATTCATATATGAAAATATGAATATTCATATATTCATATATGAATATTATTACATTTTTCATAAAAAAAACTAGTAAATTACCTTAAATTCATTTTTAAATTTGCTTTTACTGTTGTTGTGCTGCACAATGTAAACTTCCCAACCATCTTCAATACCAACATATGAGTATGTACAAAAAAAACATGATTTATATATTTCTTTTTGCAACTCAAAAAATAATGTACTTGTATAAACCTTTGATCCTTGCAGTTCTATTTCTCGAGGTGTTTGCATTTTATATGATGCTTTCTTTGATGCCTTATCAAGCTCTCGTTAAGTATTCCTTTGCTTTTGAATGGCAGTGTAGTAATTTATCATGAAATTCAAAAGTGTGTTTCCACTTTCTGAGTAAGTATTAAAGAATGAATTCATACTCTATGACCTCGATGTAGTCTTCATCAAACCACACATTGGAATATCACTAAAATATCCAGGTATCCATGAGTCACGTATTGTGAACATGTCTTTAAACCATCTTGCGTATTCAAGATTGAATTCCTTCATAAGCAAAACCCACTTCACCTCAAAAACATCAGGTTTCATAGTAATGTCCTAAACAAGCTTCGAAATCCTTTTTCTAAAGTCTGTGTTCGTAAATAAATCATTTGATATCTGTATTAAAACAAAAATATTCATAAATGAAGAAATAATAATAAGTAAAATAACAATCAATATTCATTATATTAAATTAATACCTTTTTTTTCAACTTTATCATTATATGCCACATACATAATTGATGCTTTGAATTAGGAAACACATTCTCAACAGCTTGTTTTATTGCAGCATCTTGATCGGTTAAGTTGGTTCTTTCCCATGAGTTTTAAGAAATGCTTTAAGCAACCAAGAGTAAAACTCAATGCTTTCATTGCTTAGCAACCCCGATCCAACAGCAACTGATTTTTTATGATGGTCAATAGCAGTAAATGGAACAAAAACCATTCGATACTTAACACAAAAAAATGTTCATTAAAGACAAATTTTGATGTATTCATAAGTGAATATAAAAATATTCATCTATGAATACAACTACAATATTTCAACAATACAAACTGAACATTAAACATAAAGTTAAAAATATTCATATATGAATAAGATATAAAAAAAAAGTAGATAGAATAACTTACTTGTTTGTTCGGAAGTCGCATCTAACGAGATAACATCACCAAATTCAGCATGATATGCCTTCTCAATTCCATCAGCCCAAAACATACAATCCAAAACATCGTCTTGACAATTAAACTCAAATGAGTAATTTGGATAGTGAGCTCGACGTTCATTCATTGTGTTTACTATCATTTGGGCATCTTTATAACCAATAACCCTATTGATATCTCTCCTTAAATCTTTATAGTCAACTACTTTGGGCTTTACAAACTCATACCCACCTCTCAGACTTGCCCTCAACTTATGAGCCATAGTTGGACCTATTTTTGATGTAGAAGCACGCACAATAAACTCTTTTTCTGAGTATGACATTTGCCTCACTTTTTTTAAATCACTTCTCTTCTTAAGTGGATGGGTGTGAAGTTCCTCAAACTGAAAAACTTTATAATATGGAGTTCCATACACAGATTCAAATATAATCTTTGTTTGACAACCATTAGCTCTTGAATTTGAATTTCGTTTCCTCCTAACACCACTTGTACCTAATGTGTCACAAGATTTCTTTTTCTGTTTGCCAGCACGATTACATATAACATGTTTCTTCTTTACAATCTTGTTATCAAACCTTGACTGTGTGCTCACGCTCACATCAAAACCACCAATTTTAGCATACTCAGAATACATTTTGATAGCTAACTTTAATGATTTGAAGATTAAACTCTTAAATGGAATAAGTTGAACAGGTACATCTGGCTTATAGACATGTTCTCCAATTATATCATCATAATATTGCACATCATGAACTGAACTCGAATATTCACCACCTAAAAATTATAAATATAAATCAATATAATAATGCATGAATAAAATAATAATATATGAATAAACAAATCATATATGAATACATAAAATTCATATGAATAAAACAAAAAACATTCATATATAAATACATAAAATTCATAAGCATTCAAAATATATAAAATAAACATAACTTATTCATATATGAATAAAACAAAAAATATAAAAAATTCGAACTTATAATTATCACACGTTTATTCATATATGAATAAGACAACAATTTATTAAATGATAATCAACAAAATTAAGAACAACAAAATAATTAAATAACTTATACCTTGAAAAAAATGAGTTCTTAACATCTTTTTCACTCTCACTCATAGAAGAATACAAATCACCATCAATATCACTAGAATTCCACATAATAAACCAAATGATATGTATAAATAAACAAAAAAAAAATCTTAATATTGAATATATCTAACAAAAAAAGTCGTAAAGATGAAAATCTGGTTAATTTTGAATATATTTCACCTCAACGTACAAAATATCTGAAAGAAACTTAAATCAGATCGATCAGATGATGTAATTAAGCAATCTCTATCAGTTCAGAAACCGATTAAAAATTAAATCAGCTCCGATTCGAAATAAATATCTCAAACTACATAACAAAAATCCGATGAAATAATTCCAATACATATTAGAAACTTGATAATCTTGATAATAAACTCCGATTAAACAACTCCAAAACGAAAATAATACGTGTAATTCCAAACAAATTATATAAAGCAATAATCTTGATAATTAACTCCGATCTATCTGAATCAAACAATATACATACCTGATCAAATCGAAAACTAAATACGAAGAAGAAAACTGAAACACAAATGCGAAACTTCACAATTAATGGAAAAAATACGTATAATTGCTAACGAGTTATATAAAGAAAGAAATCTTCATAATGAATTCCTCATATCCGATTCAAACGTGCTAAAGATATCATCAAATTGGAAACTGATAACAACAAACATATAGGTTCAATGTAAAAAATTGTTAATTTACAAAGATACCCTTAATGAAAAAGGGATACACGTATATTTTTTTTTAAGGTGAACATGTTAGATAAATGATTGACTGAGAATGGTTCTTTCATTTTCAACCTTTTTTTATTTTTTCTCAATTGAACTTTTATATATATATATATATATATATATATATATATATATATATATATATATATATATATATATATATATATATATATATATATATATATATATATATGTGTATGTGTGTGTGAGAGACACTTCAAATCGAAACCATAAAAAGAACTTAGGAACAATGAGACCCGACTACTTATAGATTAATAACTTTATTTTTTAAATTTTGATTATTTTTTTCATCCAAGCACGTGTTTCAACATTTAAAGGTAAATAAATTTGTACTTCTAATAATTACAGCATAAATTTTAAAGTAAAAAAGTTATGTTAAAAAATTAATTGTGGTATACTGTTAATACCTTAATATACTTTTTTTCATGAAAATATATATGATAATAATCTCTAACTATTAAGAATATTTTATTTGACTTTTATATATACGTTTAAACAATAAAATAAAAAAATAATTAAAAAAAAAGAGTACGGATATTGATTCGAAATTTTTTATTGTATGCATTTTCTTTACCAACTTAATGAAAAATTTCTTTTTGATGATATTGTGTATAGGCCTTATTTTTTGATTTGAAATAGTAGGGAAAAAAAAAAGTAGTTTTATAGCAAAAAAAATATGCTGAACGATATACCATAATGAAACGTGAGGCAATTGTTTTAATGCGAGTTATATATAAGTGTTATTAACCTTTCTTGTTTTCTCAAATTGTTTATTTTATTAGTAAGTGTGAGATTTATGTATTATATGGATTAATTTAAAAAAAATTAAATATAAAATTTTAACAATTTGAAAATTTTGAATTTATAAGAAAAATGAGAAAAATTTTGAATTATTAAAATTAATGAGGCTTTAATGTATTGAAGATATTACATATATAAACTTTTCTAATAAATACCTTACATATATATAAAATATGAAATTTTAATTTAATAAAATGAAAAATACAATAAAATAACAAGTGGAAAATAAAAAATTTAAAAATTCTAGAAAAATTACATTTATCCAAATAATGAAATAAGAATAGGATATGTGGTAAAAAACTTTCATATATTATAGTAGATATATTGTTCAAGTGCACGGAACAAATAGTTAAATCACTATAAAAATCATGCTTATTTACATTTCGGTAAGCTATATATTGGTAACTTATATTCATGTTATTTAAACATACATAAAGTTTCAAAACTAATTTCGAAGATATTACACATTACCGATAAAACAAATGATTTTTGTTTGCTTGGTTTTTTTTTTTCGCATTATAGCTATTATTGTTAATACCTTCTAAGATAACTAAATGACAAATAAGTAATCATGGAACAAACATTTTTTAAGAAAAAAAAAAGTTACATTATGAAGTTTTAAAATAAATTTTATCTTTTGAATGTGAAGCATATTATATACAACATTTACCAAAAAAAAAAAAAAAAAAATCTGCCATGAATATCCCTGTCATTCTGTCACACTTTAATAACCCATACTAACTGAGTCTATTAAGCTATTAAGGTCCGTTGTACGTCATTAACTGTAATTACGATCCATAATGATTATTAATTTGTGTATTTATTCTTTAATCTCTGCCATCACTCCCCACCACCTTCTCAACCACTTCCCACGATCATTCATCACCACGAATTGCCACGGACCACCAATTAAGTAATTGAAAGATAGTAATGGATTTTGCCTCTAAAAGTAACGTATGTTCAAATAATGCAGATAAATTATCAATATACAGCTTACCAAAATGTAAATAAGCATGCTTTTTATAATCTTTTAATTATTTGCAGCTTATGATGAATTAACTTTCCATGTCTTATTGATATGTGTTATAATATTCTCCAATTTAAGATACACGGCGGAAAAACTTTCCAAGAAGGTCAACCATCCTCCTATCCGGACAAGCTTAACCACAGAATTTTTATGAGATCTATATTCCTCACTATTTTAAAACATGGTGTTATAGGAAATGTATGATGTATGCACTCATATATAAGGAATGTTTAGCTTATTTTTGGCAGCAAACATAGATTCAAATGCAAAGTAGCCACTCACCTATAGTGTGATACATACTATGAGAATGTTACACTAAATATAAACATGATAAAACAAGAAAGGTTAATCATCACTCCGATCTATAAGTAGAAGTAAAAATATAAAATGTATTATGATGAACACACAATTGTATTGAGGTTGTAGAGTGAAATCTTAGGTGTTGGATGCCATATGATTGACGATTGGAAAATATAAGGGAAAATACCGGCTATAGACATTTTTATTATTGAATTCCAAAATATAGACACAAAAAATTGGATTTTTGGGTATAGACATGGAATCCGCGTAGGTAAGCTATGAAGGCTCCACATAATCCACTTTACCTCCGTGGAATAACAAAATCGTAAATAAATCAAGGTATTAAAAATAATAATAATTAAAAAAACCCTCAAGATCCATTCTGCGGAGCTACATCTGAGGAATAAACTCATTTCGCGGAGGTAGCTCCGAGTAATGGATCTTTAGAATTTCTTTTTCACATCGATTCATCGGGGTTTATACTCTTTTCCCAACTAATTATTTTCAAGAAAAAAATATGATAGTATTAATTTTTCTTGACAACATTTGAAATGAATGTGAGATGAAAAAAATTGGTCTTTTAATTGGAGATCTTTACATAAAATAATCATTAGAGGTGATTTTTTTTTCTGAACATTCATTATTCGGAGCTATCTCTATCGAATAAGTTTACTCATCGGAGGTAACTCAATGGAATGGATCTTGATTTTTTTAATACCATGATTTATTTATGATTTTGTCATTCCGCGGAGCTACAGTGGATCCGCGGAATCCATGCCTATACCCGAAAATCCAATTTTTGTGTCAATATTTTGGAACTCAACCCCAAAAAATTACCACAAATCAAAGAGAAGCACTTATCGCTTCCCCACACACCAAACACACTTACTCTTTTTAATTACATCCTATTGCTCAATAAGCAATGCAAATCAATTTTCTTTTGAAGTATCATTTTCAACATTTATGGGAAACAAGATAGAGATGATTTTTCTATCACTTCGATGCTTTTCTATATATTTACAACAAACAAAGTGATGAAGAGGGTAATGGTTGACGGGGTTGAAGGGCACAAGTGGGGCCTTGAGATCATGTTGGTGTCTTTAACCTATGACAAATATTTTTTCCTTTTGAAAATTTTATTTATATGTCTAAATAACAATGTATTTTAATTTTTTTTTTCGTTTGTTGTGTTTCAAATAAGATGCTACTCTACACACCTTTTTTCTCCTCTCATCCACTCATATAAATCGTCAAATCATGGGGTACACAATCATTATTATACTCATATAAGGGTATATTAAGGATTTTCAAGGTACACATGAAATTCCTTCAAATATTGTTAAAACGATTGTTTATTATTTAGAATATCGGTAAAGCATCTTATAAAAAAGGGTTATGTGAAGAACAAAAGGGACACGATCGTTTAAATATAGGTGTCCTATGTAGGCATTTTAAAGCAACGACCTGCACATATAAGGTTTGAAAATTCCAACCTTGAATTAACTTAAGATCAACGTCTGCTAATAATAAATGTCCAGTCAAGTCTGGTAAACTAGTCTTCTCTCGGAATTAAGAAGTTCAATAAAGTGTTCGTAGTAATAAATAATGAGTATGAACAGTGTAAAGAGATTCAAGAACAATAAGAATGTTTAGAGAGAATTATCGACCGAATGATTCTTGATATTGATGAGAAATGTGAATGTTGCATTCATGTGTACTAAACACAAAGTTTACAACTCCTTAAATAGACAAGAAGTGACAATAAGACAAGTTTGATAAAGTGCATGGACTAAACGACATTTGAAGATCAACAGACCGACACAACCACTTCTGTTAATCTTGTTCCATGTACTATACTATCAAACAATAATAAGAGAAACAAATAGTACTTAGAACAATAAATGCACATTACAGACTCAAAAACATTTTATGTCAAGATGCATCTCAGACATGTATTCTACTTTGGATTGGTCTTCACTTCGGAACTATCATCTCAAATTTCCTTCACTACAGATTGTATGAGGTCACTTTTCATGTTCTAATAATCTCCCCTAAGTGAGAATTGCAATTATCCATCTCATCACTTCGCTTCATCAAACAGAAACATGTAGGCACTCTGGAGCCAGCTTCAAATTTTGATGTACCACTGGAGATGCCCAATAAATTTCTTCTTGATGTGCTCGGAAGAATCAATTGGTAGCATTTGCAATGAACTTTTGAATAATCTTGGTAGGAATGAGATGTTTTTCAAGCACTCTAAAAAATTCCTTTCAATTGGTCTTCATTTTGAGGTAGACATAACCAAGTTGTGCTTCTTTAATTGGCCCTTCAACTAAGATATGGACTTCAGGAAGTTCGGTAGTGATTATGGACAAAAAGTTTTCCATTTCGAAGAGATGAGCGAACTCCACATCCGATCGAGAAAATCCAGTGATATAGTTATTCAAGAAGCAGACAACAGAGTTGTAGGCTTCGCTGCTTAATTCATTTTTTTTACGATCTCGGAGGTGAGCAGCTATGGCAAGAATGTGATTTGGATTCATTGAAGGAAAGCATGCATCTGTGATTGTGATGGTAGATACCTTGTTCTGAGAAATGAAGTATCTGTATAGGAGACAATCAAGATGAAACTTGCTTTAGACCTTTCTACCATAACCAACTATCTTGGTAATTTGCTTTCTATACCCCACTTCTTTTTATAGACGAGTGTTGGCAAAGTAAAAGGTTCTCAATCTCTCACACTCAATTCATATGATAGTTTGAGGATCATCAATTGGAAGAAGATGTGCGAACTTGATAAAGTAGCATCCATGTTAAGAGATTGGTAAGTCTAATTGATCAGCATCTTGAGTTGGAAGATTAAAATACATGAAGGGCACAAAATGTACATCATGAATAATCCCTTCTCGAAAGAGAGGAGAAATGCCCAACATCGGATTTCGGCGTAGAGGGAGTACGTTAGGGGTACTCCAGTTAGATGCAAACCCTAATTTAGGATCTTGGAACCTATTTAATGGCCTTAACTTAACTCCAAACCTTCTTATCCTCAGTCTCCATATCATTAAACCCTAGATTCGAAACCCTAGCCTTCATTTGAGCATTCTTGAGGGTTTTTGTGTGATTTTGGTGTGCTTGGGAGAAGAAGGAGATCTTGTTGGAAGCATTGCTTGGCTTGGAGCTTGTAGATCCAAGTTCTAATCATCTTCATCAACTTCCAGGAGGTATTGCATTTCTAACTTGATGACTCTATGTGCTAGATCTAGTCTAGGGTATGCAACTTGAAAAGTAGAACCAGGTGAATCTTGTGTTCAAAATATACAAATCAGGGTGAAGTTTAATTTGATTCAACACTTAAGCAAGGAGATTCTTGAGTGTATCCACTTAGAGCTATGAGGTCCCTCTCATGTGAAGTCTCATGGTGGATATCAATAGTTTTTGACTTTTATCGACGACTACTCAAGGAAGATATGGGTGTATTTTTTAAAGACAAAGGATGAAGCTGAAGTGTTTTGGGTGTTCATGGAATGGAAGATGATGGTTGAGAAATAGGCCTAGAACAATGTCAGGTCATTCATAATAGAAAATGGGTTGGAGTTCTACAATGCTATGTTTGCAACTTCTACAAAACAGAAGGTACAGTGACACAGCGTATTGTATGGCTAACACCACAACAAAGTGGAGGGGTAGAACAAATGAACCAAAAATTGGTGGAGCATGCTCAATGCATCCAATTATCTGCTGATTTATCGGAGCAATTTTGGGTTGAAGTAGTTGATACTGCTTGCTATCTGCCAAATAGATCTCCATCAATTGCAATTTCTTATATGACTCCTCAAGAGGTATGGTCTGGGAAACCCTCTAAGAATATTGGTTTATGAATGTTTGGATGCACTAGTTATGCTCGTGGGAATGATAGTAAACTGGAGCGTAGAGAAATAAAGTACATATTTCTAGGATATGCATCTAGAAGGAAACGTCATTGTCTGTGGTGTACAAAAGAACAAACTCTAAAATTCGTTATTAGTAGAGATGTGACCTTTGAATCTGCTACGTTTAACCAGAGAGGAGGTGGTACAAGTGTTTCGAGGAACGATCAAGATTCTAGCCAGAAGGTGGATTTTGAAAGATAAACCCCATACATTTTTCTGATAAATGAGGAAAAGTAGGGTGGCATGGAACATCATAGACATGATGAATCCCTTTTTAAACCCAAGGAAGAAGTGTATGGTGATGCCGATACCAGGAAAGACAACTTAAATAAGCTTCTGGAGAATGAATTTGTGATGACCGATTTAGAAGCTGAAAATAAGATGGAAAGGATGGAGATTCGGAGTGATAGAAGAGAAAGATGGTTATACATTTCTCACTACATTGAGAAATTCTTATGCTCGTTCTATGATGATCAATCCAAAAATTTTGGTACTTCTTTTGTGGTTCAAGGAAATCAAGGAAAAGCTTATTGGGAAGTGGCCATGTGGGTCTTGCGAAACTTAAAGGGAATACTTGATGTTTTTCTACTGTATGGTTCAAATTCACGACATATGGACTTGGACCATGAAATTGATTTGTGGATATGAAGATCATTGGCGGTTGGTCTTGTTTACAGTCTTTTTTAAAGGTGGAGAAACCTATCATGTTCTCTGACATGGTATGGATTCATAATTCTAGTACCAAGGACAATCCGGAAGACATGGTGAAAGGGATGTTGCCCAGAGAGAACTTCAAGCTTTGATTGGACTTGGTGGATGTTTGTAGGAGGTAAGACTTTTCGGGGCGTGATGGAAGGAAAGGAGAGGAAGTTCTTGTTTGAGGTGGAGTTTACCAGGATGGTCAAGTCAAAGTGGAGACTGTTAAATGTGACTCGAGCATTTTTATACTGCTGAAGAAAGGGAATAATGGTGTTGGACAAAGCAACAATAATGTTGTTGCGGTTTAAGGAAATTCTGATGAAGGGGATGATGCCGAATTTTTGATAGTTTATACATGTAACATCCCGAAATATCAAGAGTAGAGTTGAAGGGAAAAAAGAGTAAATTGGGAAAGAGTGACTCGGCGAGTCCATGTGCGGACTCGGCGAGTAGAGTTGCGACTTGGTCGTGTGTTAAGTGGCCAACTCGGCGAGTCAGTGTAATGGACTCGGCGAGTAGGCGCTGAGTGGAGAAAACCCTAATTCTCGGGGTTGAGCCTTATATAAAGATCACTATGTTTTCCTCCCAGCCTCTTTATCACCCCTTGAGCCCCAGAAAACCCTAAATCACGGAGAAGCACCATTGTTGAGTGGATTGGAGCTTGGAGAAGTAATGGTTGAAGGAATTTTGGGAAGATTGAAGGCTTGGAGCAAGGGGCTTTGCTTGGATTCGAATTGCATTGCAGTTGGGGCATCACTTAGAGGTAATATCTCGTTATTGACCTGTTGTTATGTTGTTTCTTCATTTTGGGGTTTGTGAGAAATTGTCTATGGATGAAATGGGAAGTCTAGAGGTTAGATCTGAGGTTTCTACCTCAGATCTGGAAGGGAGAAGAATCAGAGAGCATGAAAGTCCCTGTGTTGGAGTGTTTAGTGAAGCTTACATGTCCCAAACCCTAGCCCCAATGTGCAAACGGCTTAGATCTCTTTGGATTCACGTAAAGTTTGCCACTTTACGTGATGGATGAGTGGTAGGAGACTAGATCTATGTTTTGGATCAATTGCATGGCCTGAGATGCTTCTGTATGGATTCAGACCGGTGGTACTCGATGAGTCACATGGGGCGACTCGACGAGTTGCTTGAAGATGGCCTGGAACTCGATGAGTTGGAAGAACAACTCGGCGAGTAGCTTGAAGATAGCCTTGGACTCGACGAGTCCATTTGGACTCAGCGAGTCTTGTCGAAGAGTCCCAAATATTCTCTGGTTGAGTCAAGAATCGGTGAGTCGAGGGATGACTCGGTGAGCCGTGTGCGAGTGGACTCAGAGTTGTTGGACTCGGCGAGTCTCGGGGTGACTCGGCGAGTTAGGTCGCAGATTGAGTGAAGTTCTGATTATGGGAACTCGACGAGTCACAGGGTTGACTCAGCGAGTAGGGTCAGTCAGGGGTTGACTTAGACTGAGGACTTTGATTTCCACCAAGGGTTGGCCGTTGACTTTTAGGGTTTGGTCAGCGATGTGGCCTTTGGGCCAAGAGAGACGTAAAATAGTCTTTTACCCATAAGAGGGTGTTATGAGAGGATTTATTCTAGTCTCGAGAGTTATATTCATGAGAGTATTTGCCTTACGTGTTAGGCGGTGGCGAGTTCGAGATTCAAGTGTGGGGATATCTGCTTTCTGCTAGCCAGGTGAGTCTTCTCACTATACTTTACCTTGAGTAGGTAACCAGAGTTATGTGATCAGAGTATTTGTATTCTATATGTACGTGATGTGTTGTACTGCATTATTTCTATGTGATTTATGCTATGCATGTTTATAGAGTTGGAACCGGAAGGTTCGCAGAGTTAGAACCTGAGGGTTCTTAGAGTTTGGGTGCACGGACCCATAGAGTTATAGCCTCGAGTGGCTAATATGTGTTATGTGTGGTATTTTGGGGAACTCACTAAGCTTCGTGCTTACAGTGTTTTGTGTGATGTTTTTCAGGTTTCTTTCAGTATCACGGGACGGCACCGGCTTGATTGTACACACCATAGAAAGAGTCATATTTTGGAGGATCCTGGTTTTCTATGCAAGTGAAAATGGAGTCATGTTTTGTAAATCGACTATGAATGAGATTTTAAACAAGTGTTTCTAAGAATAAAATGATTATTTTAAATGAAAATTTTGTCTTGAAATTTACGGTGTTACAATACATCTAGTTTTGATGATGTTTGGGTCTTAGACTCCAGATAATCCTATCATATGACATGCAATCACGATTGGTTTGACTCCTTCAAAGAGTGGAATGGCACAGTCAAGATGGTTGATGATTGGGTAAGTAGTACAAGTGCAGTGGGACGATTCATATCAAGATGCATAATGGTATGGTCAGGAAACTGGGTTGTTGGTTCGTCCTAAAAGTTTGAAAGAATTTGATTTCTCTTAGAACATTGAGAAATTATGGGTTGAAATATTTTGGAGAGGGTTATTGTTTAAGAGTATCCAAAGCTACATGGTTGGAGGAATAGTGAATGTATCCTAATCCTTGTATCACTATGATGACGAAAGGATGTTGTGGCATCATAAGTTGGAGCATGTGAACAAGAAGTGATTGTTTAATGGAGATGAAACTAGAAAAGCTTAACTTGGCGAAGCTTGTGTTCAAGAGATACAAAGCAGGGTGAAGAGTTTGGTTCAACACTCAAGTAATGAGATTCTTGAGTGTGTGCACTCAGATCTATAGGGTCCCTCTCCTGTGAAGTATCATGGTGGATGTCAATACTTTGTGACTTTCATCGATGACTACTTAATAAAGACATGGGTATATTTTCTAAAGACAAAGGATGAAGTTGAAGTGATTGGGCGGTTCATGGATGGAAGATGATGGTTGAGAAATAGACCAGGAACCATGTCTAACACTTAGAATAGAAAATTGTTTGGAGTTCTACAAGGCTTTATTTGACAACTTGTACAAAACAAAAGGTACATTGTGGCATTGCAGTGTACGACTAACACCACACCAAAGAGGAGTGGCAGAACAAATAAACTAAACACTAGTGGATCATTCTCAATGCATGAAAATATCCACTGATTTACCAGAGCAATTCTGGATTGAAGTAGTTAATATTACTTGCCATCTGCCGAAGAGATCTCTATCAACTGCAATTTTTTGTATGACTCCTCAAGAGTTGTGTTTTGGGAAACCGTATAAGAACATTGGTTTACGAATGTTTTCATGCTCTCCTTATGCTTGTGTGAATGATGGTAAATTGGAGCGCAGAGAACAGAAGTGCATATTTATAGGATATGGATATAGAAGGAAATGTCATCGTCTGTGGTGTACAGAATAAGAATCTCCAAAATTTGTTATTAGCAGAGATGTGACCCTTAAATTTGTTGTGTGTAACCAGAGAGGAGGTAATATAAGTGTTGCGGGGAATGATCAGGATGCTAGTTAGAAGGTAGAGTTTGAAACATAAACCCCACACAGTTTTATGATAAATAAGGAACAGTAGGGTGGAATGGAACATCATAGACGTGATGAATCCCATGTTCAACCCAGGGAAGAAGTGTCTAGTGATGCTGATACTAGGAAAGACAAAATGAAGAAGCTTCTAGAGAATGAGTTTGTGATGAACAATTTAGAAGCTGAAAAGAAGATGGCAACGACGAAAATTCAGTGTAATAGAAGAGCATGATAATTATATGTTTCTCACTATATTAAGAAATTCTTGTGGTCTTTCTATCTTGATAAATCCAAAAATGTTGGTACTTCTTTGGTGGTTCGAGGCAATCAGGGAAAAGCTCATTGGGAAGTGGTCAAGTGGATCATGCAACACTTAAAGGGAACGCTTGATGTTTTATGGTGCAAATGAATGACATTTAGACTTGTTCGAATTAATAGAATTGGACCATGAAAGTGATGTGGATATAAGAACATCATTGGCGGCTAGTCTTGTTCAGAGTCTTCTTTTGAAGGTGGAGAAACCTACCATGTTCTATGACGAGTTATGCATTTAAAATTCTAGTGCCAAGGAGAATTTGGAAGACATGGTGACAACGACATTAACCAGAGAGAACTTCAAGCTTTTCGTGGACTTGGTGGATGTTCGTAGGAGGTAAGACCTTTTGGAGCTTGATGGAAAAATGGTGAGGAAGTTCTTTTTTTAGGTATAGTTTAGAGGATGCTCAATTCAAGGTAGAGATAAGTAAATGTCACTCGAGCATTTGGATCATGTTCATGGAGCATTTGGATCATGTTCAAGGAGCAGTTAGATCATATTCCTGGAGCATTTGGAGTACTTGGAACTTAATAGAGCACTTGTGGTTCATGGAGCATGTAACAAAGGAACGGATCATCTAAGAAAGGAACGGATCGTCTTACAAAGGAACGGATAAAGTGCGAAAGGGGGTTCGGAGCATCTGGAAGAGTTTTGGAGCACTTAAGAGTGATATGGAGGTACATGGGAACCTTGTTGTGCCATATGTTGAGGGGATGGGCCAAAAAGGATGTTGTTGCGCCAAGGGCAGTCTTCTTGGACCATTATGCTCCCTCTTGCACCATGAGGGTTCCTCTTGCGCCATGGGGTACTCCTGTTGATACATGGAGTATGTTTTTGCATCATTCATGTCCTTGTTATTCCATGGATGTTCTTGTTGTGCAAATGTGGTGTTTTTGCTCCAATCTTGATGCTCTTGTGCCATACGAGAAGCCTATTGTTCCATCCATACACTTTTTGCATCATCGTGGTGCAAGTTGGACCATCTTGGTCCTTAATTAGCCAAGTATGTTATGAAGTCCTCTATGATGATAAAGATCATTCAAGGATACCCAGAAGCTGGTATTGCTCAAGGATTATACCTTGTTATGGCACCATTATGGATCTTGGGCCATTAGTGTTCATGATGCGCTACTTGTTCATCATGATGCTCCACTATGGAATAAGGTGCTATGTTGCTGATGCTCATGGGTTGTATAAGATAGAAGGGTGTTCTACAAGATGTTGCATGGCAGACTATGATTGGTTGTCACCATTCATGGACCTACAGGCCAA
This sequence comes from Lactuca saligna, assembly GCF_052625555.1. NCBI lineage: Eukaryota > Viridiplantae > Streptophyta > Magnoliopsida > Asterales > Asteraceae > Lactuca > Lactuca saligna. The sequence continues at coordinate 164,906,165 of NC_136422.1, read as the reverse complement.
TGGGCTTGGCCCATTAGGTTTTTAGGTCTGATCACTCAATTATAAATAAGGATGCATGAAGAATCAGATAAGATGTCTTGTGTCTTGTATATTCCATCCTTAGTGAGTAGGATGAATCTCTGGTGAATTGTACTTGTAACCTCTGTTTGAGAACTCTAAAATAAAGAATACTACATTCCTGCCTGTAAACGTAGGAAACCTTGACCGAACAATGTAAATATTGTATTCTTGTGTGCTTATAGTTCTGCATGTTATCCGCATTAGTTCCAAACAAGGGTCACCAAAACTTGCCAAATGGAATTAGATTTGTTCTAAGTCTAGACAAGTATCGCTTATTTTCCCTACCATCGTCTAATTGGCCCGAAAGCAATTTGATTAGGCAGCCTATAAAGTTTGATAGTCTTGAAATAACAATATACCTCTCGAATGTCCGGATTGAGTGGAATAGCTTCAAGTATCTCGGAGTAGAGTTTTTGCAAAGTCAGAGCCCAAAGTCTCGGACTTTGGGTCTTGTTTTGTTTCTTCTTGATAGAAAACTTGCTGAAATCTTTCCACAACGCTTTCAGTACATCAATGATATTGGCTTTTATGGTGAAGATGTTATACACCACATAAAGCCAATCTTTGTTCATGGTGTCTGAACCACAATGTTTTCCAGACAGATCTCTAGCAATGAGGTGAACGAAGATAGTCCAAAGGCCAGAAACAATTGATTTCTTTAATTCCTTTGCCTTGCACTCACCATTGTAGCTGATTTGAGTAAAAAACGATAGAAATTCTTCAGATAATGGTTCCTGTACTCGAAAACCTTTGGAGTTTTCTGTAATTCCAATTCCTTTGAGAAAGTTGGCCTTTTACACTGGTATAATCCTGACGTTAGTCATCTTTACTTCAAGAACACCATTTTCGATCTTCGCTCTTTTAAAGGATTTGTGAACCTGAGAGGAAAATTAAGGTTAAGGATTTCCGTAAGAGGAACAATGATGGGGTGGCTGGAGATAAACTCAATCATGATTGCCACAGACTCATCATAATCTATCAGGTCAAATGAGAACAACTGGGTTATTTCTCCGAGAATGTTCTCAGTGGAGGAAGATGAAGTAGAACCGTTCGATGATTTCTTCTTTCTTTATGGTTTTAAGGATTTAGACGTCATATCATAAGGTTTGGAAGCTAATACAGGTGATTTGGAAAAGCTTTGAGGAATAAATTACAGAAGAAAATGCTCTAAGAAGAAGATAGCCAAAGCGAAAAGTGGGAACAGTTAGGATTCAAAATACTTATTGAGGTTGGAAGCTTCGGGTCGGTTCAGAGAGTAGAATGATGACACCCGAAAATCGAAACGATTTGTATTTAATGCATAGCCAAAAAAGGCTTCCTATGTGATAGTTGAGAACAAAATGATAGGAAATTTTTTTATTCGAAAAGGGAAACCGTCGATTCAGTTAAGAAAACACTCAACACTTTATTGAACCACGTGCCAAAGCGTGTCTTTGTTTAGAATTAAGAGGATAATAATAAAGAAAATTACCATTAAGGTATGCATGAAAAAACGTTTCGGAATAAAAAGTTTAATGATAACTATAAAATTCATTTATTGATGAGAGTCTTTGGATAATCAGATTTCGAGAGGACAAGTTTTTGAAAAAGTGTTTAAATTCTGAGAGCTGAAGGAATAGAGCTCGGAAGGAGATAAGTGATCATGAGCTCACATTACCATTTTGTATTTTAATTCTAAGGTGTAATTCATAGAGATGATTCCAAGGTAAAATACTTTAAGATGAAAATTTATTCAAGATATCTAATGTAACTATAGATTTGGTTCTTCTTTCGCTTCCTAAGTCATACGGTCTGTTTTTTGAGAACTTTCATATGAGGAATCTCGATGTGACCCTAATTGATCAGACCTATATGTTAATGGTTGTTAAAGCAAAAAATGCTTCTAGGGTCTAATTTGAAGAATTTTATGGATATTGACAATGGTAACATTAGTGATCTAGAAAAGATTTCTCTTCCCAATGGAAAGGATCATCCTAGGTCAAAATGTTTGATTGTATGGTAAAGAGAAAAGATTATTTAGAGATCATTACAAATGTTAACCCTAATGATTCCATTTGTTTCTATTGCCAAATTGAAGGGACACTAGAAGCGAATCCTCCCACAATACCTGAAATATCTTAAAGATGGTAAAGTCAAGTTGTGTAACTCTATTTAAGGTACATATATTATCTAATTCCATACATTCCTATTCTATATACTAGTAATACATAATGTCATGATCATACTTTGATGGTATTTTAGGATCTAAAAGAAAGAAGGAAGCTTAAACAAAGGTAGCTAAATCTGATTGTGAAAGATGGACTTTAGTCGCATGGTTTGATGGTCAGAATTTGGAGCTAATTTAGGGAGTTAGGATAATCTAATAGATTGTTATTACTCTTCTAAGATGATTAGAAAGATAGTTTTTCATTTCATGCATTGTAAGAACAAGTTCCAAATTTTCATTTATGTCAGTAAAAGCGAAGTTTTCGTTTACTTAGTTGCCTTATCTTATTTCCTTCCAACTATATTAATGAAAGTGTAGGTTATGTTTCTCATCGCCAACTGGATGGTTACTTGGTGTTGTATAATTCAAATCGTGTAACACTCAGTTCCTTGGTATGCAATTAAACCCTAATTTTATTCATTTGTATAAGGTGTCTCGACGAGTTGGTAGCCCCAGACTCGTGGAGTAGAGATAGAAAAGGGGACAAAGGTTTTGAAGTCTACTCGACGAGTTAGGTAGCCCCGACTCGACGACTAGGTCTGGCAGAAAGAAACCCTAATTTTAAGGGTTTGGCAACCTATTTAAAGGAACATAACGCCCAATGTGGCCTCCCTTATCACCTCCCATTTTCCAAAAAACACTAACTCAAAATTTTGAGCATTGTGTGTGTAAGTGCCATTTTGGAGTGTTTTGTAGTGATTTAAGCTTGTAAGGAGAAGGACAAGCTTGCGGAGCTCAAGAGGAAGAGAGTGGATCCTGAGGTTACATCTCATTTGCTATATTTTCAGGTAAACAAGCTTCAACCTTGCTCATTAGTACCCTAGACCTATTATTTTCATCTTTATGGAGTTTCTGGACCTAGAAGCATGAACCTTGGGAAATGGACGTCCCAAGTGTTTTACCCTTTAGATCTAGAGTCTAGAAGGAGTTCCATGGCATAAAGGTGCAAAATTTATGACCATGGAAGCCCCATGAAAGCTTAAGGACTTTATCATGGACTTTTTATCCCAAAATAGCCATGCATGGATGTAAAGTCTGAGACTTTACACGTTTATTGGGTGTTTAGGACCTAGATCTCAGTTTCCACATTTTGGTTTGGAGTGATAAGGCCGTTGGAAAAATATTTTCAAGTTAAGGAATTGGGGTTTAGGGCAAAACCCATTAAGATGGGTTATAAATGGGTAAAGCTTGAAACTTTACCCGTAAGAGGACATTCCCAGCATGTAGAAGTAGTATGGAGCTTCAGATTTGTGTATAGGAGCTTAATCTATTCAGAGGTCCCAAACAGACAGAGGGACTCATCGAGTCCATACAGGAACTCGATGCATCGAGACGTATTGTCTCGTTTCTGAGCATGCTAGAACTCGATGAGTCTGAGGGTGACTCGACGAGTTGATTCGCTAAATCGCGATGAGTAGTAGCCTGGGAACTCAGTGAGTTAGGGGGTTGACTCGGCGAGTTGGATCGTAGAATCAGAGTCATTAAGACATAAGACTCGGCAAGTTGATAAATTAACTTGGCGAGTTGAGTAAACCATCATGTTGGCTTTGACTAGGGTAAACTGGTCATTTTACCCTAAGCAAGATTATCATATTGATGACTAAATATTATTGTATATTGATAGTCGGGGAGTCTTGGGAGCAACCAGCAGAGATTCCTTGCGTACAAGTTCAGCATCTAGTTTGAGAGGTGAGTTTTCCTCTAGTAGAATGGGTCGATGGCACCAAGGCCGGTCCGTATATGTTATGTGTATGACTAGTAGCTGAGTGTGGGTGTAGCCTGTATCTCCTAGTTAGTCAAGTATGGGTAGGGACCATATCTCAAATAATATTTTGAGTATGGATATATATGATTCATTGATAGCTTTAGATGTACTTGTTGTCTGTGTGATACTTGTACGCATGTTAGTAGCTGAGTGTGAGCGGGGCTCGTATCTCATAGTAGATGAGTGTGGGTGGGCCCGTATCTTATAGTAGTTCAATGTGGGTGGGGCCTGTATCTCTTGTAGCCGAGTGTGGGCAGGGACCATATCTCGTAGCAGCGGAGTGTGAGCGGGGACCATATCTCTTAGTAGCGGAGTGTGGGCAGGCCCGCATCTCCATGAGTATGGGCGGGGCCCATATCTCCTAGTTGCATGTTATGTGTATGGTATGTGGTAGTTTAGAGAGGTCACTAAGCTTCGTGATTATATTTGTAGTTTCGGTTTCAGGTACTTCCACTAGCAAGGGGAAGGGCTCGGGATGATCGCATGGCACACACGGCAATTTTAGCCTAGGATGTTCAAACTCTAATATTTTTCTCACATAATTTTGATACAGTATGTGTTATGACATTTTGAGACATACAATTTATAATTTTCCTATATGATGATGGATGAATTATAGGTTCTTTTAAGCTTTAAAACAAAATTTTCGGACAGTATTTTCGGGATGTTACAAATTTATAACATATGAGAATCATGTTCACTGAAAATTCCAATTAATTAATTGATCACATGTTTATGTGAAGGCAAGTGAATCACTAATGGATGTAGCACATGTTGATATGGACTCTTCAGATCAACCACAAGGGATGATAACTCTATTCTTCATGACTTACAGGTGTTTCAGTAAATATGGTTTTGTTTATAGTAATAAACAAAATTTTTAATACTTTTGAAAAAATTCATGAGTAGTAGAACGAAAGGAAGAATCTATTAGGTAGAAAGATAAAAGTTTCGCCAATATGAAAAGAAAGGAGAGTGCTTTAGTATCATGTTTCATTATCACTGTAGTAATTATGGAATTGTATCATAATTGATTCATCCTAGAACATATCAAACATTCTTGGAAATGGTTCGATCATAGATGAGTCATACTTTGTTCCAATAAAGTTTTAGAGCCATACTCTAGTAATTAGAAATTGTATCTTGAAACTCATTTCAAACTAAGAAGGATGATAACACCTTGTGATATGTGGAGTAATGATGTTTTCTTAATCTAGCACATTTAGAATTGGAGTTGTGATGTGTTCGATTATCAAGAAACAAAAGATAAACTGAGTCATATTATATGAAGTGTTTTCTTGTCGGTAAGCCGTATGAACTTTTGAATATTTCTTTTAGCTCATCAAGGAATGTTCCTTGAGAGAAAACTCACCTGTAAAGAAGTCAATGGGAGTCATGTTGATATTGATCTTGCAAAATTTAAATGACAATGATCCTTATAGTTATAACTAGCACACAACCAGAGGATGATAACCTATTGTGTTTTAATTGACGTATTCATATTGTTTAAACTTTCAGTAGATATGTTCATCAAGCCCTAAAAGGGTTTGAGCACATACATTATCCGGATAACGTGCATAAGCTTAAGAAGCCTAATTAGACGCTTGTTAAAGCATCGCAAAATAGGAATATACACTTTCATGAGAAATTCAAAGGGTAATGATCTATAGAATTCCAATTGATTTCTGAGTACATGTCAAGGTAGTGGGAGCACAATTGTTATGCTAGTATTGCATGTTGATTATACTATTCATAGAGAACAATGTCTCTAGTTTGTAATTTGCAATAGTAGGGAACTGTTTCACTATAGTGGACATAAGGAGAGGGCACTCATTCTTCGTTGTGAATCTAAAGGTTTAGATTGTATAGTCTAATAAAACATAGTCAAAGGCATATATGAATATCATGTTGAAATGTTTCAACAATGGAGATTCTATATGTGGAACAAATATAGCAAGGAATTGAACATATATTAGACCCTTGTAATAATGAGTCGAGTCCCATGAACATATGCTATAATGGGAGATGCTTATAGAATCTGCATTTGAGAATGACCATACTGACACATTCTAGATTGAGAACATGCTTCATCAGAACTGATGTCATATGGAAACATGGACATATTTCCATAATGGGAGATGCTTATAGAATCTACATGCGAGTTGGAAACATTAATCCAATAGATATGTGCAAGGAATGTACCTTAAATTTGAGACTTCGTAACCATGGAATTGTTTCAGGTAACAAGTTCCAACAGAACATTATGTAATATCGAAGGCATAGTCTTTGTGACTTTAGAAGCTCAACATCATAGAAAGACAATGCATGTAAATATGAAATGTTACTACATCATAAATAAGGACAAAAATTTGGAATTGTGAAATGAGCATCATTGGAGTCATGTTCGGTTGATATATTCACAAAGGAAGGACTATCAAAAGGAATAGCATGCATGTTCACAACATGCAATGACTGTTGTTATTTAATTCAAGTGGTTAGTTGATTACTCGAAAAATTATACAATGAATAAATTGGTAATATTGATGGCGATTAAATAATAGGGATTTATTAATAATCAATGGGTATGATGCCATAGTTAATTAACTTATTATTGTGTCTCACTTTGCATGTTTTAGTTCTCCTTAGTGTAACATACACGTTCAGTTAACGTGTATTGTAAAATATAAAAGAGAATAATATTATGTGAAATTGAGTGTTGAGTTCTAACAGATAGTTTTTACTAATAATGAAGTAAAATTGTGTTTAGAATCACTGTGAAAATATTGGAAGTCTTATGAGATTCCAATTAAAAATCAAATAATGAAATCTAGCGAAAATATAAAATTTGAATAAGTAAAATTTTATTATTGAAAGTTGTAAATAATCTCGTTAGAAATGTTTAGGCGAAAACCACGTCGAAATCCAAGTTATAACGAAGAAGTTATGATCGATCGAAGATCCGCGACAAAACCGACACGGCACCGAATGACGTAAAAAGTGAGTTTTTGATAAACTACTTTTTAGCCTTAGTAATCTAAATGAAAGTCGTAGTATTCGTTAAACCGATAAGTTCGATAAAAAGAACGCCAAAATCTGACTTTGTATGAGGAAGTTATGATTTTTCGAAATTTCAGCTTAACAATAGACAACTAAAAACTCAAATTTTAGATCGATTGATTTTTAGCAGACACAACCTAAATGAGAATTGAAGGTCTTGTCATTAGTAGTACAACGGTAAAAAGTCTGACGAGAACGGATGTCAGATGAAGAAGTTATGAGTTTTTAACGGATTTTCCTGTCCCAATCTGTTAAAAATAATAATATTAAAATTAAAGTCAAAATTAGCCGACGAAGTCTAAACGAAAGTTGTAGAGCATAATTTTAGCTACACATGCATATAAAGAACGTCAAAAATGGAGTTTGTATGTGAAATATATGAATTTTTGAAGTTTCTAAATAAAAATAAAGGAAAATCCGAAGCCTTGTCCGAAGGATTACGCCCCGCGTAGAAGCGTACGCCCAGCGTTTTCATGGAGGGTCTCAGATCAGCCACGTCACCCTTATCTTCATTCAGATGACACGAATCGCACCCGCTTGATGCGTCTGAAGCCCGGGTTCCAAGATGATGACTCTTCGTTAGTACGCTCAGCGTACGAAGGCTACGCCCCGCGTAGATAACCGCCTCGGAGTACGCCCAGCATACCGAGGACTTAAGCCCAGCTTAATGCAAGCCTCGGTCCCCTATATATAGAATGTGGAGGCAGCCGGATTTGGTTTAAAATTATTACACTTTTTCACCTTATACTCTCTCCAAATTTACCTTAACCCCCCCCCCCCCTCCGGAAGTCCTAGTATCAATCCCGACACCCGAAGTAAGTCACGGCACCCCGAAGTTTCAAGAAAATCTTATTTTCAAGTCAAAACTCTGCCCGAGTAAAGTCCGGTTTTCAACTAAAAACTCCGGTTTCGTCGCCAAAAGTCATATTTAGAGCCGAAGTGCTGCCCAAATAAATATTTTAACCCCAGTGATTTCAAAGTGAGTTCAATACATATGAACAATTGTATGTTATGTGTCATATGTGCTATGTGCTTTTCAGTGTTATTATTCCGAGTTATTTTCCCGTGTTATTTTATTCGCTATTTTTAATATCAAAGTTATACCTTTGACCATGTGATCAGTGAAAGAACTTATATTCATGGTGGTACTGGTATGTAGCCTCTGGCCATGTAGAACATGTCTCGTAAGAGAATGACTTCTATTCTATGGAATTAGCAAAAGGTTAGATAGGAATGGTATGTAGCCTCTAACCATGTAGAGCATGACTCCGTAAGAGAATGAACTCTGTTCTATGGTATTGACAAATGGTTAGACAGGGCTATAAGCCTGAAATGTACCAAAATGTTAATCATAAATTATATGTCTTCTGTGCCATTTGGGCCAAAGCTTTATTGACGCATATCAAGTATTGAAATTGTTATGTCTCATTGATCGTAAATCTTTGTATCAAATCTTGAGTTGATATTGAAAGCCTGACATATGATACGCATATGCTATTGTTGTTCTTGTTCCCTTTTGCTTCTGTCATATTGGTATATATAAGGCATAAGATTATATTGTATCTATTTATTGAACTCACTAAGCGTTATCACTTATCCCTCTCAATATTTATTAGTTGTAGGTGATGAGTATCCAATATAGTTTTATACTACTGAAAGATTTAGAATAGTTAATACTATTTCTCTGTATTTTAATGTTCATGTATGTATACGAATAGTAGATTCCTGGGTAGACATGAAATGTAATAAAACTTAGTCGGTTTGTATCCAATCTTTTGTAATCACTTTATCAATATAAAATATTGTTTTATAAATATGCATGTAGCATGTTTTGAGGAAGTAACTTAACAATAATGTTGGAATAGTATGAAAGTTTGGGTCTTTCATAAATACGAAAGTTGGGGTCTTTCACTTAGTAATTTAAATATTATTCAAAATTCTACAATCATTCATACTTTTGAAAGTAAGTAGTAAATTAAGATTGTTAGGTATCGATGTGTAGATTGTCCATATGGATTGGACATTACATAGGAATGTTGTAGTATTAATGAGTATGTGGAAATAGGAATTTTAAGTATTGGATAAACCCACACTTATAGATTACTTCATTGATTTGAATCACAAGTAATCCTAAGATGATAATATCTTATAATCTTAAAGTATATATAGATAGTTAATAGTTTACTAATCAGTCGTGCACTGGTTTGCTTAAACGCATATCGTAACTGGGTGTTATAAAGGGTTACTCCATGCGTGATTTGACATGTAACTTGTATAACTATATAGTAAAATTAATTCGTTCCTTTTGCCTTCAGGGAAAAAGTGTCAGAAATTTGAGGTGATCTATGAACAACCAGGAGCCTGGTCTGGACTCAATTGATGCATTCAATTTTTTATTCTAAATTGATTACAAAGTACGAAATTGGGAAACAAAAAAATCAACATGAGGTTGATCATTTAATCCATGACTCAGTTCATTAGATATCTTTTAGAAGGAAGGAATAGTTGATCACTTATCTTAGTGACAAGGTTTGATTTGAATCAGAGGTTGGATGTGGCTTCGGAAATCGCTCTTTGCTGTTTAGTTCAAGGTCTATCTTGCAATTGTAGTTACAAAATTATCCAAGTGTGAGGCTATTTGATTAAGTTGTCTAAGCCAGTAACTAAATTGGTATATTCTTGTAATTAGAAGCAAAGTGCTTTTTGGGTTGCCGTCATAACTATAACTTAATTAGAATAATATTTATAGAGAAATGATGATATATTAGATTATTATATGATTAGTATATTAATTGGAAATAGATAGTTGGCTTGTAAATTGATTATGTGATTAATAAATTATTATGTGATCAATTGTTAAAGTAATTGATTTGTTAATTTATATGAATAATAAATTATTGACAAAAAAATTAGAATTAATAAATTATTAATTAGATTTAATTTGGAATTAATTAAAGGTGCAACAGGTGAATTGTAATTGTTCAAAGTTGAACAAAAATTACAATTCTAGAACCATCATAGGGTTGACGGTTTTGCAAGCCCTTCTAGGGTTTTTGTAGCCTTTTGGATGTTAATAAGGAAAATATTTGAATTGGAATCAAATTCATTATTTAATTATTCAAATCTTTCTTTGTCCTTAAGTTACCTAATCTATAAATAGTGCCCCTTAGACACTCAAATTCGTGGTTCTCACTTCCACGGGTGTTATGAACGAAATTGTCCTCCTCCTCAAGTGTACTCTAGTTCTAGGGTTTGTGTGAACCATTAGATGCATCATCCTTTTGGTGCTAGCTTTCCAATCTCTTTAGAGGAAGTATTGAAGAAACTTGTTTGATATAATAAGTTGGAGGTAGGTATCTTTACTTTGTGATTATCGAAATTACTAGTATAAATATTAGGATTTTTTTATTCAAAATATGTTTCCTTACCGTGAAGACATAGATCCTTTTTAGGTTGCATGTCCCCTTCGTAATTCTTATGGGATTTTCCATATTGAGCATTTTGTTGTAGCCTTATAAACCATTCAGAAAGGTTATAAATATAGAGAACTGTTCTTGAAGAGATATATTCCAGATGAAAAGAGTTCGTTAATATCACTTTATGTGTTATTTCTTATAAATATAGTTGAGTTAAATATAATAAGATTAACGATTATTCACTAAGCTCCCAAGCTGATTCTTTTGATGTTTTATGATCCCAGGTACAAGTAAAATGGACATTAGAAAGAGCATGATGCAATATCCATACATTATTTTGAAAACTAAACTTAATGATGTGTTTTGATATGTTTGTAAAACTCGAATCGATCATGTTAATCCTCTTTTGGACATGTATGATAATGACTTGTAAATTAAGTTAATATAATGTACACTCTTGTTTTATTTAAAAAAAATTGAATGTACTTTATTTTAGTCATGCGATACAACATCATTGCTTTGATCTTGGATGGATCAACCAATATACCATTTTGGTTGATGATTTGATTCAAGAAGTACACCTCAAGCAACCATAAAATCCCTCTTGGAGAATTTTCATTAAGCCTCTCCTTCCTCAAAGTGTCCAGGACCTTGTGTAAGTGCTCCTCATGTTGTTCCTTGGTCTTAGAATATAAAAAGATATCATCAATAAATCCAATCATAGAGCAGTCCATCATCGGCTTGCATACCTGGTTAATGAGATCCATGAAAGCTGTTGGTGCGTTAGTGAGCCCGAATGGCATCACTACAAACTAGTAATGACCATAACAAGCCTGATGGTTGTCTTATGCTCATCCTTATCATTGAAAATCATCTGATGATAACCCGATCTCTAATCAATCTTAGAAAACCAAGATGCATCCTGAAGTTGGTCAAATAAATCGTCAGTCCTTGGAAGTAGGTAACAGTTCTTTACCGTCAACTTATTCATCTCCTTGTAATTAATACACCTCCTGTGTGAACCATCCTTCTTCTTCTTCACGAACATGATTGTTGCTCTCCACGATGAACCACCCAGCCAAATGAATCCCTTGTCTAATAGATCATGCAACTATATACAAAAATCTTGTAACTCTAGTGGTGCTAGGCAATACGACGCCTTGGCTATCGAATTCGCACCCGAAACTAAATCAATTCAGAACTCTACTTGGCCTACTGGAGGCACCACCAGTAAATCCTTAGGAAATGCATATGGGAAATCTCTAAAGATAGGGACATCATCTACAGTCCTCCTCTACATAAATCATACATCCATAACATAAGCCAAAAATGATTAGCATCCCTGTTGTAGATATCTCCTAGCCCTCGAAGATGAGCAAATAGTACGTCCTCATTGAGTGTCCTAGCCATGAATAACTAGTTCTCCCCAACTTGGGGTGGGAATTCTATCCGAATAAAGCTTACAATCAATCATAGCCCCATTTTGGCTAAGCCAATCCATGCCCACATTAATCTTTGTCCTTCGTAGAGGAATAGAGACTACATCTATTAGATACTTCTCACAGAAAAAACTCAAGAACTCAACTTGATGAACACTCAGATTGCTCATAGTACGGTCATCAACAATCTCTACCTTCAACGTGTGATCCAATGTTATCGGGGTGTCATCGAATTTTTTCTAAGTATAAGAGTTAGAAAAGATGGAGTAGCGCCCGAATCGAAAAGAACAAGATCAGTCATACAATTGACTAAAAACATCCCTAATCACTATTAGATAAAACACCAGAAAAAATAATGATAGCAGGGAAAACATGATAGAGATAGATACCAATAACACCGTTTGGAGCAGCTCGGGCCCCCTTGGCCATCAACTAAAAATCTTTTCTATTCACCGTAGGAGCCTTTTCCTTGCCCTCCTAGCCATCGGTAATCCTCAACATTGCTGGAGCGGGGTTCCCTCATCGCTCCTCCTGATAATATTGGGCAATCGGCCTTCTAATGGTCCATCTGATTGCAATGGAAACATATGAGTGCTCCTCGAGTGCAATCCCTACTATATTGACCCATCTAGACATAATTAAAGCAACTTCCTACCCTCTCAAGAAAACTCCCCTCATGCCACCTCCCACACTTGGCACAACATCCCTAACCCTGTTGGCATCTTGATCGTGAGTCAAAAGTATTGGGCCTCTTTGCTAGAATCACAATTGTCTGAACTTGTGCTGGCTTGCACTTTAACCGAAGCTCCAACTGAATCACCTACTCTTGGCTCTGTCAATCATATCCTCTCAAGTCCTACAATACAAAATGATAACAAACTCCCAGATCTCATCTTCAACATGTCTTGATATCTCGTCTTCTTCATCTCCCCATCTGCAACATATTGTGAAATCAACAAGGGACTGTCCCTAAACATGGCAGGGATCTCTACCATAGACTCTGTCGTTTGGTGAACACAGTGAAACTCCCTCACAAACTATTGCAACTCAATAGTAAGTGCAAAATCTGATATGAACCCTGCAACAAAATTAGGCTAGGCCATAGCCTCAACTGCCTCCTCCCCCAAGGCATGACCAAACTCCTCCTACCAGTCATGAGGCATGTCCCTTACAAGGCAAGCTGCAAATCTGACTCTCAACCCTTGGGATATAAGCTCATCTACGGAGCGTTCTCCATGTCTACAATCTACCATTTACTAGAAACATGATCCTTCTTCCTGAAGAACTATAGGGCTCCACAATCGTTGAACTCCCGAAAGGTGAGAGTTCATGCCCTATGCTGGCCAGTTGCAATCTCTACACAGAAGGGCCTTAAGCGCTCGTCCAACAAATCCATAAAACTCTCCTTGATATCTCTTCCTATAAGCTCCTTAGAATCCCTGTGGATTTTATTGATTTGAGTATGGATCTTGTGCTTCTAGTAGTACGGGACCGATACTACCTTCCATGACTATTATTACTTTCATTAGGAATCACCCAGAATCCTCTATGTGACTCCACTATGACAACTCTCATGAGCACTATGCTAAACACAATAGATATGTCACTACATCACTTCCTAGTATCTTCTAGAAAACCTCCTCTTACTTGCTTCTGCATTACCAGAAATCTCTACCAATATTGCTCGTTGCCTCATGCATGGAAATGATACACAACACATGACAATGTAGACTATCAAATAAGTGATTCTACCCTAAGCACAAAACCAAACAAGGAACATGAAATAAGGTTAAATCAATTATTACAAGGTTATTTAATCCTAACTGTGTACAATGTTAAAACATACACTTAGCAAATAACATTGTCAATCTTGACTCCAAGTAGTACCTAATTAGCAACTCCCTAAGCTATAAAGCATTACAAAAAAATCAGTCAACTCAATCATGCAATCCCTAAGCTATAAGAAGGGGCCTGATTGTTAGATTAGATGTCTAAGTCCATAATTATTATTGGTAAGTATTCGACCTGACTTGGCATGGTCCATTTGTATTGCATGGCATCAGAATAACTGGATAGACTAAATGAGAAAAAGGATACTAGTGATTTATATTAATATATTATAAGTTCTAATATATTAATATGAAATCATATTATTTAATTAGTATTGATCAAGAATTAATTTAGAATTAATTTAGTGATAAAAAGGAACTAATTAAATATGGACTCTTATATATATATATATATATATATATATATATATATATATATATATATATATATATATATATATATATATATATATATATGGTGGGCTAAGTTCATTTAGATTGAGCTCAGCTTTCATGGATAGTCCATGGAGTGTTTAACCCATGGATCTTATGGTAATGAAAGGTCATGGGTATTAGGGTTTACATGAATGTAACCCTAAGCCTCCACACTATATAAAGAGGTCCTTGGTTCATGAAATTGGCACTAGTGTATAGAAAAGAGTGCAAAGCCGATTTCATAATAGGGAACCTAAGTAGCCTTATTCTCTAGTTATTCCAAGTGTTTTTGGTGTTGTGTGATTCCATTTGAGGTGCAAGACTTGGGGCACTATGTTCTTAAAGGTTCAAGACTTCAAGCTCCATCAAAAGGCATGCCAGTCTACTAGATTCTTGTATTGTATATACTTCATATTATGCTATTTAGGATGAAACCTTGGAATATAAAATATTTGTATGTATAATAGAGAAAACATAGATTGATGGTTTATAGGGTTGCATCTACACCATAGGAGTGTTAGAATGCTCAAAACCATTCAGTGGTATCAGATCCTAGGCTTGTTTTCAATTATACTTGATGCTATTTGCAAGAAAAATCATTTTTTTGGAATCTGCCAGTTCACCACGAGGTGGTGACTGTTCAATGATTTTTTTTGGTAGTTTTTTGGCCTGTTTTGGATTAGAATCATTACCACAAATTGTTTTTGTTCATAAAACTTGATTTTGATGTTATGGTAATGTTTACTCTCATCCAAATAAATGATAATTGTCATAGTTCCAAGACTTTTTTAGTTTATGTGATTAGCTAAGTTCTTGAAAATTGTTGATATGAATTATCTTTACTTAGGGTTTGATCTTGTTCATAGAAAAATTAATTGATTATTGTGTTAATTGGTAATTTGATCTTAATGGTTTTTATGAACTCCATAACTTGTCTTCAAGTTATGGAAAATGAAGAGTTTTTTCTTTTAAAGTGTCATTAAAAGTCATAGGTTATGAAATTGGAAGAGTCTGTAATTTTAATGTCATCATAAAATGTTTTTTTATGTCTTTCATAAGTTGTCCTCAAGTTATGGAACTTGAAAAGTCTTTCAGAAAAACCATATTAAACTCATAAGTTATGGAAACCAAAAGTTTTTGAATTGTTTAAAACTTTCCCTCAAGTTTTGGAATTTCTTAAAGTCTCACACACTTTAATTCCAAACCCTTAGAATTTTAGAAGTTAAAATTCAACCCTTATACTTTATAGTATTATAAGTTAACAATACACACACACACACACATATATATATATATATATATATATATATATATATATATATATATATATATATATATATATATATATATATATATATATATATATATATAAAAGATCAAGTCGTTTTACCGTTAGTAGGCCTTATTCACGAAACCGGTCTATAAGGGGGGGGGGGGGGGTATAAGGTTGTTGCCTATAAAATGGCAACATAATGGGTGTCCACTCTCACCCACCGCTTCCTTGAATGGTGGAGGGTCGTTAGCCGAATGGGTAGGACAAGGACTATAATTCTCCCTTCGTTATATGTATAATATTAAATATAAAGCAACTAAACCTTCTATAAATTCCCAATCATAGTTACTTTAGGAAAATGTCAATTTGGTGCTAACCCATGAAATTACACTTTGCACTTTGCTTAATTCAGTAGTGTACCGCGTGTGGTTAACCGACACACTAGCGTGGATTTAACAAGGTAGGCAAATGGTAACTTAATGTTTATCACAGAATCGGTGGAGCGCGTGTGGTTAGCCGGCACATCGATTAAGTGATAAATATTAAGGGTACTAAGTATATTTTCATGGTTATTCACACCTTGTTTTGTGATCCTCGGCATCCCAGTCACAAAAACTTGATAAGGCACAATCGAGATTGAAACATGCCATTGAAAATTTCAATGAATCTCAAAAGATCTTGGAGTTCACACCAATCAAAACCTAATTTCTATTTCGTTTTTCATGGTGGTAATTGGTGAATTGTCGTTCTCATACCTTCAAATATTTTATAGCTTGGATTACGACATCCCTCTTCCAAGTTATTAAATATTGTGTTGGGTCCTAGCCTTAATATTTCATATTGGGTGTTCTATTAAGGACTTAAATCAACTAACTTGAGTTTCTCCCATTGTACATGCCTGGTTCAAACAATTCTGATCTTCCCAAATTTCTTGGAACAAGCTTTCCTAATGAAGATGATTTTCTACGATTGGTTCATGGAAATCATACTTCTCTTCCTCCACCTCCTCTAATTATTCTCCCTGATCCAAAAGATCGAAGACTTGAAAAGTTCAAGGTCACTCAAGCCCTGTTGGCAATCAATGTCTATGATTGCTCACATCTTGGATATGAAGTCACATATATTGACAAGTCGGGAGATTTAGGTGTCAAAGTCTTGAGGAAATTGGTTGTTGACTAGGTTCATCAATCACTTTCTAAGTCACATAGTGAGTTCCTTTAGGACTAATATGTAACAGACTATGACATGACCCTTAATGATCTTACATATTTTCTTGATGCTGTTGAATCAACAATGATTTGGAGCACTGGTAAAGCAAATTTGATTGGAAGATCGACTTCCCAAACTTCCATGGACATTGAAAATTGTAAAATTGAAAATCTAGAAAAGCTTTCTCTTCCCAATGGAAAGGGATCGGCCATAGTCAACTCGGTTGACTAAATGGTAAAGGGAAAGGCTAAGTCTGAGATTGTCCAGTGTACCATTCCCAAAGGGTCCATATGTTTCTATTTCCAAAGTAATGGGCATTGGTTGTGAAGTTTCCCTAGCTACCTAAAAGATCTAAGAAAAGGAAGAATCAAAAAGTTTGACTTTGATTCAGGTAAGTCGACTATCTAACTCTCTTAAGTTTCTAATTGTTGATTCGTAATACATGATGTGACTTAGGTGCATTTTGTGTGGAAGGATCAAGCAAACTGAAGGAAGCTTAAATAAAGAGTATACTGAAAGCACGGGATTTGAAAGGCTTCTTAAGGAGAGTACAGATAAGTGTGGAAGGTAGTATTGGGCACATACTACTGAAAGCACATGATTTGTACTCGAGCCAAGGATGGTCTCAGAGATTCTAAGGAGCTTGATGAGTAAGAGTTCCCTCGAGTTTCTTATGGTAGTTTGTATGTTTGTATTTTCATATGATGACCACTCGAGAAGGAGGTCTAGCTAGGGTTCTTGTTCAAGCTCTGGTGTCGAACCAATTAATGAAAGAGTGCACAAGTTCATCACGTCAGAGATCATCCGTGGTATCTTGGATGTCACTCCTGTGATGTTTGGTACCATCAAATAGGGGACCATGGAGCTTTTAGACGAGCACCTAAGGGCCTTTCGGGCTGTGATCGCGGAAGGACAGTTAGGGGAACAGACTCTCTCATTTCGGGAGTTCAAGGCTTGCAGAGCCCCAAAGTTCTTAGGGCTAAGGACCTTATTGCTAGTCGTTGATGGATCGCTAACATGGAGAATGCTCAGTGAATGAGCATGTACACTAAGGGGTTGAAAGTGGGGTTTGCATCCTACCTTCTAAGCAACTGAACTCATGAAAGGTGGGATGAGGTTGGTCATGCATTAGGACCCGCAGCTATGGTAGCCTTGACTTGGGATGATTTTGTGATGAGGTTTCAAGATGAGTTTGCACTGATAATCGAGTTGCAATAGTTTAGAAGGGAGTTTCAGGACCTTTTCCAAACTATGGAGAATGTAGCAGAGATCACTCCTAAGTTTCAGGAGAGAGCTCTACTGGTTCCCTAGTATACATCAGATGAGGAGATGAAGAAAATCAGGTACCATGACATGTTGATGATAACATTCATGAGTTTGTGAGTTTGTCGGGTTGGAAGACCCTAGATATTATGATACCTAGAGCTCGGGAATGGGAGCTTGATTTGGAGCTTCTGAGGAAGCATACACCGGTACAGAGACTAACAACATTGGGCCAAGCTAAGAGGCCCAAGACTATTAATTTGAAATCGAGAGGTCATCACGGTCTGGTCCATTCTACCAAGTATGGTATGAATCAAGAGGGTGGTTTTTGTTAGAAGGGAGGGAGTTGTTTCAGATGTAGCCATATAGGCCACTTCAAGAGGGATTTCACGTACAGTTCCACTACAATCAGACGTGCCACAAAAGGATGATTTGTAACGTCCTAAAACTCATATAAAATTTATCATTTTTAAATAGGAAAACATTAAATGCCTATATCATAAAGGATCATCAATGTGAATAAATCTATCAAAAGGAACATCAGAGTATCATCAAATCACAAATGTGAAATCTCTAGTGGATACGATGCAATCATATCAGACACTTCCCTTCTGAACTTAAAGTACCTGAAAATGTTAAACTACAAAACCATAATAAAAAAGCTTAGTGAGTTCTCTAAGATATCACATACCAAAATAAATTGGCCTAACCCAGCACATAACTAAATGAGCCCAATCTAACATACATAAATGGGCCTAGTACGACATAATAATGGGCCTAGCCCAACATACATAATAATAGGCCCAACCCAACTTGTATAATAATAAGCCTAGCTCTACATATAGATGGGCCTAACTAAACATAATAATAATTGATCGAGCCTAGCATACAAATAGTCCCATTCCAACATATACATGCAAGAGCCACAAAGACAACTAACACAATCCAATGGGCCGACATTGGTGCCTTCGAACGATGAGTAAAGAGAGAAGACAAACCACAATATGATGTTTGACAAATGAATCAGACACACGGGCAACCTATATTGGAACTCCCTATACTGAATACATATCATAAATGCTAATTAGAATTAGGCAACAACCCCATCATATGTCTTGGTTGTGATTGACTTGCTTAGGTAAAAGATCATTTACCCTTCCATAGTAGGACCCATCCCTCTTGAGCTAACATTCATTTCAATAAAAAGTTGGTCGTTTGGGGTTACGCCATGTGTAACCTGTTGGATTAATGTCTAAGTCCATAACTATATTTGGTATGTACTTGACCCGACCCGGCATTGTCCATTTGGGTTGCACTTCACCGATACAATTTATATGGATAATCTTTTGAGAATAGTATGTTTATGATTACATATTAATATATTATAAGTTCTAATATATTATTATGGAATCATATTATTTAATTAGTATTGATCAAGAATTAATTTATAATTAATTAAGTGATCAAAAGGAACTAATTAAATATGGACTCTTATATATATGGAATGGGCCAAGTTCATTTAGGTTGGGCTAAGCTTTCATGGATAGTCCATGGAGTGTTTAACCCATGGATCCTAGGAAATGAAAGGTCATGGGTATTAGGGTTTAACCCTAATCCTCCACACTATATAAAGATATCCTTGGTTGGTGAAATTGGAACTAGTGTGGTACACTAAAAAGGGCTAGCCGATTTCACTAGAGAGAACCATGTATCCATATTCTCTAAAGTCTTCCAAGGTGTTTTGGTGATTTGTGATTCCACTTGAGGCTTCCACACTATTGGGGCTAAGCTCTTAAAGCTTGAAGACATCAAGCTACATCAAAAGGTATGTCATCTAACTAGTACTTTGTAGTATGAGATCTTCATAATATGCTAGTTAGGATTAAAGCCTTGGAAAGTTCTTATTTATATGTATAATAGAGAAAACACAGATCCAAGGTTTATAGGGTTGCATGTACACCATAGGAGTGTTAGAATGCTCAAACCCAACAGTGGTATCAGAGCCTAGGCTTGTTTTCTTGTTATCCTTGGAAATGGAGCTGAAAAATCGAGTTTTGATGCTGTCTGCCCAGCAGACTCGCCGAGTCCATGAAGGGACTCGACGAGTCCAAGGCAAAAAGCATCAAACTCGCCAAGTTGGTTAGTGCACTTGACGAGTTGGACCCTCAGACAGCATAAATTCGACTTTTTTGGCTGGAATTGGACTAGGAACATTACCCTAAGAGGTTTTTGAACTTATAAACTTGTTTTTGGTGTGGTAATGTTCATGCTAATCCAATTTCAAAGATAATTGTCAATAGATTCATGTTTTGTATTAGTTTAAGGGTTAGACTAATTACATGAAAAAGTTTGATTTGAATTATCTTGTTCTTATGAGTTGCTTAGATTAATAGAAAAGTTGAGTGAAATAGTTGTTTTCAATCCAAATTAATCTAAGAGTTGATTCTAAAATGTGTTTTTGTAACTTGTCCTCAAGTTATATGAAAAGTCACATTTAAGTTTCATAAAACTCATAAAAGTTGGCAAAGGTTACAAAATGAAGAGTCTAGTTCTAATTAATTGGAGTTATGACTCCATAATTTGTCCTCAAGTTATGGAGGACCAAGAGTCTCTTCATTAAATAATGAATAAAAAAATGTAACCTTAATTAATTCCATAAGTTATAAAATAAAGAAAAGTTAATTCTTTTATTAGTTTAAAGTCTTCCATAACTTGTCCTCAAGTTATGGAACTTGAAGGTTTTTTGGATTAAAACTACTTTAAACACATAAGTTATGGAATTAATTAGTTTTGAATAGTTTCAAAACTTGCCCTCAAGTTTTGGAATTTGTAAAGTTTTCTCTATGAATACTTTAATTCCAAGTTAGCCCTTAGAATTTTAAGAGTTAAAATTCAACCCTTATACTTTATAATACTATAAGTTAATAATATATATGTATACGAGTAAAGTCAGTCTTACCGCTAGTACGCCTCATTCACGAAGCCGGCCTATAAGGTGGGTATAAGGTTGTTTCCTATAAAATGGCAAATTAATGGGTGTCCACTCTCACCCACCGCTTGCTTGACTGGTGGAGGGTCGTTAGCCGAACGGGTTTGACAGGACTATAATTCTCCCTTCATTAAAAGTATTAATGATAAATACTAAGTAACTAAACTCTTAATAATACCCAATCTTAGTTACTTAGGAAAATGTGAATAAGGTGCTAATCCATGAAATTACACTTTGCACTTTGTTTAAGTCGGTTAGTGGAGCGTGCGTGGTTAACCGACACACTAACTCGTATTTAACAAGGTAGGAAAAGGGTAACTTAATGTTTATCATAGTATCGATGGAGCGTGTGTAGTTTACCGGCACATCATTTGAGGGGTAAACACTTAAGGGTACCAAGTAATTTGCATGGTTACTTCACACCTTGTTTTGTGATCCTCGACATCCCAGTCACAAAACCTGAAGGGCACACTCGAGATTGAAACATGTCATTGAACAGTTCAATGAATCTCAAAGATATAGGAGTTTCAAATCCAATTAAAACCTAATAATACCTTTCGTTTATCTTGGTGGAAATTGGTGAATCGTCATTCACCTACCTTCAAATATTTTATAGCTTGGATTACGGCATACCTCTTCTAAGTTATAAAATAGTTTGTTGGGTCCTAGCCTTAATATTTCATATTGGGTGTCATATTAAGGACTATAAATCAACTATCTTAAATATCTCCCATAACATGTCTGATTTAGACATTTGTGATCTTCCCAAATCTCTTGAAATAAGCTTTCCTAAATGAAGATGATGTCCCTTGGAAATCATACTTCTTTCACCTCCTCCGATTATTCTCACTAACCCACAAGTTCTTGAAAAGTTTAAGTTCACTCAAGCCCTATTGGCAAGGCAAGGTCTAGGTGTGATCACATCTTGGAGATGTAGTCACATATTGACAAGTCGGGAGAGTTGGGTGTGAAAGTCTTGAGAAAGTTGTAGGTTTAACTACTTTCTAAGTCACATAGTGAGTTCTTTTGGAACACCTATGAAACAGACCATGACAAGACACTTAATGATCTTATCTATTTGCTAAGATCAACTTCCTAAAACTTTATGGACATTGACAATGATGACATTGGATATCTAGTAAAGCTCTCTCTTCCCAGTGGAAAGGGATCGGCCATAGTCAACTCGGTTGACCAAATGGTAAAGAGAAAAGCTAAGTCTGTGATAGTCTCGTGTACCATCATCAAAAGGGTCTATATGTTTATATTGCCAAAGGAAAGGGCATTGGTTGCAAAGTTGCCAAATTTACCTAAGGATGTTAAAGTCAATAAGTTTGACTCTACTTCAGGTAAAGTCCACTATCTGACTCTGTTAAGTATTTATTCTGAGATTGTTGATACATGATGTGACTGGGTCACATGGTGATGTTTTAAGAATCAAAGAAAAGTGAAGAAACTTAAAGAAAGAATATGTTGAATCTGATCGCATAGATGGATTTCAATCGCATAGTTTGAAGATCGGATTATTGAGCTACTTCTTAGGAGTTATGAGATATTGCTTAGGAATAGATAACAACAAGTTTTCATATGGATTGTCAGGATAGTTTTTTCCGCAAAGTTTTTAAAATAAAAGTAAAAAAAATATGATGATTTTATTTATTTTAAAAATATCCTTACAATGGCATTTGAGGGAAAATTGTTGCTTATATGATTCCATTAATAGCAAGAGTGGAAATATGAAATTGATTCTTTCATTTGTGGTAATGTCTAAATTTACCAAATAAAGGAAAGATTCTCATCACCCAATTCTAAATTGGACCGGAACTTGGAATCATGCAAGGTGTATAGCATGATGAATGAGAACTTTCAAGTATTGGAAAATTAAGACTAATTACTTGTTCACATGGATGTGTGAGTAATGTGAAGGACTAAGGGATTGAGTACACATTCTTGTGCACTGGTCAAGTCCACCACAAAAGATCGATAAGACTATTCGTCATAGTTTACTAAAGCTTAGTAAATATGGTTATAGTTACAAGCTGAAGTGTAACTCTGAGACATTGGAAAAGGTTCCAATGTAAGGCAGAGTGAATAAGAAGAATCAAATTAGGCAGAAGGATAGAAGTTTCTCAAATCTGAAAAGATGGGAGAGTACTTTAGTATCAGTTTTGTTATCATCTTAATGATTAAGAAACCATAGCACAATTAGTTCTCTAAGGAAAATCTTAGTGCATTCTTATGACTAAGAAGAGAAACTTGAATTGTTGAAGTGGTTAAATCAAGAAGATGAGTCATACTTCGTTCCAAAACAATTGTTAGAGTTATACTCTAAGATTGTAACTTGAGTGACATATCTCAAAGAAGGTTTAAAACACTTGTCAAATGTAAGAGTAAAAGTTTTCTACTCCTGTACATTTGAAATTGGTAAGTTGTGATGTTTTAGATAAAACGAAGACCAACTAAGGCCAATTATGTGAAGTGTTTGTCTTGATTAGAATCCACACTATCTCTTGGATGTTTGACAAGGGAGTCTTATATGTCAAGAGGATAGTGGGAGTCTTAAAGGTCTTGAAAGTCTCAAGAACTAATCAAGAATAAAACTTGAAGTTCTTCACTAGCACACGACTTGAGGTTTATAACCTATCGTGTTGACATATTCTGTGCCCATTCCAGTTAAAGTTGGCTTTGCATATGAGTTCTTAGAATTCTCAATTTGTTGCACAACAACTTGGAAGCAATGGCAGGCCCTTGAGCTTCCAGGTGGCAAGAAATTAAGATTGAGTTCAGTCCATATGAGTTTGGATTTGTCATTATCGTTGTCTTGTGACTATGGTTTTGACAATTCACATGGATAAGAACACATACACCATTAAATCTAAGTGTCATAAGGTTTCTCTCCGATTCATGAAAACGATGGTGAGGAAAAACTTTCACTAAGTAGATTTTAGCTAGATAGCAATTGTGATATTTGCATTCTCAAAGTCGTTAGTGGAGCGTGTGTGGTTAACCGGCACACTAACCTGAACTTGTGAGAAGTGGAAAAAAGGTCTAACCATTATGATTACGACATCCCTCTTCATAATTGTTTAGATACGCAAGTGTGCTATCTAAGGGAATGTGTATGATTTTGATAAAGTTTTATCAAAACAATCTAGTATCAGAAATCTAAACTTTGGTAAGAAAGTCAGCTGATTTCTGAGTACATGTCAAAGCTAGTGGGAGCATAAGTGTTATGCTAATAATCATCATGTTAGTGGGAGCATGATAATTATGATAAGTATTGCAAGCTAGCAATGTTAATTATAGAAAACAAAAGGTTTCAATTGGGAAAAGTTGTTTTGCTATAATTAAGGGAGAGGAAACTATACTTCATCTCAAATCTATAAGCTTAGATCATGAGTCTTTAATCATTTAGTCAAGGATATATATATGAATTTCATGTTGGAATGGCTCAACATAAGGAAATTTTGTATATGGGTCCATTATTTGCCTTCTAAAATTCGATTATGATTATGGCATCCCTTTTCATAATCTGAATTATGAGAACTTGGCAAATAGAAATGGAAATGTTATAGCAAAAGACTGGTTAGGTCTTTATGTGAGACACCATGAATCGTGTCCCATATGCTTCGGATATAGGATCGATTACATGTGCTATATTCATCCTTTCTAAAATTTTCAAATGCCTAGGGCATTAAGAAGGGAAAAGGTTTAGAACTGGATATGACTAAAAGGATATAACAATTGTCAAGGACAATTTAAGGTGTACCAAAGATTGGTTGCTCAAGGATAGTTGGAAGTATAGTGATAATTCTGGGAGGACCATATTGACATAATCTGGAAGGAGGCAACTCTTGTTCAGAAGTGATAGTCAAAATGGAATCTGGAAATGTTTCAAAGTTCAAATTTTCAATCTGTTTAAGATTAGGATACTTAATGCAAGAAGGTTGTTTCCAAGGAGCTGATCTCCTTTGGAATACTCTGTAATGATTTTTGTCAAGTCTTTCTGACTTTGTGCATAATCATTACAAGAGGAACAATGCATATAAGTTTAGAATCTAACAGATTTCAGTAAATGGCATGAATTTGGAATTCTTGCATTTGCAGTAAGGATTTGGGAGTGTGAAAAGAGAATCATTGAAGTTATGTTTAATTGATCTAGTTCAAAAAGTAAAGATCATAGACAAACATAGTATGCATACTTGGTGTATGGCATGACTAGTGTTTAGAAACATAGTGTACATGCTTGGAGCATGGGACAACTATTGTTTTAAATTCAAGAATAAAGTAGATAGCTAAAACAGTATACAATGAATAATGTGTAATCATATGGTGATAAATAAAAGGTGTTTTATTTATGTTCATAGGTTTTGATATCATATTGGATTCAATTATTATTGTGTTTCACTTTGCATGTTTTGACTTCCCGAATAAACTAGGTTATTCTTCCGGAATGACTAAGTTATTCAAACCATCCACACTCAGTCATATGTTGGAAGTAGATATGAATTAAGACTGTCATGGGTTGGCTTGTAGAGGTCTAAGGTGTTGGACAAAGGGCTACAACACTCATGAGTGCTCATAAGTTTTGAGTATTGGATTCAACCCGCGCTCATTGGAATCACTTCATGGATTTTATCATGAGTGATCATGAGATGATAATATCTTATATTCTTCAAACCTAGAGACATGAGTTGTTACTATGAGTTGGTTGTACATTGATTGCACGAAAACGCATTTGGTAACTCGGTGCTATAAAACGTGCCTTTGTGTATGATTCAACAAGTAGTAGAACAAGCCATATGAGTCGAAGTTTATCCATTCCTTTTACCTTCGGGATAAAAGCAATATCTGTGGGCCCCTCGATGATTTGATGATGACAAATGGAAGTGCTCGGCCGGGCCAGGACTAATTTGATTTGTTCAATTAGTTAGTCGTCATAAATCGGAAATCGGGAAACAACAAATGGACAGAGAGAATGATTATAATCCATGTCTCAGTCCATATGATATCTAGAATGGAGGAATATATGATCCCTTATCTAATGGACAAGTTCGTTGACAAGATCAGAGTTCGACAGCAGCTTTAAGAGCTACGATTGCCAGTTAGGTTTGAAGTCATACGCAATAATAGTTTTAGACTTATCCAAGTGGGAGACTGTTGGATTAATGTCTAAGTCCATAACTATATTTGGTATGTACTTGACCCGACCCGGCATGGTCTATTTGGGTTGCACTTCACCGACACAATTTATATGGATAATCTTTTGAGAATAGTATGTTTATGATTACATATTAATATATTATAAGTTCTAATATATTATTATGGAATCATATTATTTAATTAGTATTGATCAAGAATTAATTTATAATTAATTAAGTGATCAAAAGGAACTAATTAAATATGGACTCTTATATATATGGAATTGGCCAAGTTCATTTAGGTTGGGCTAAGCTTTCATGGATAGTCCATGGAGTGTTTAACCCATGGATCCTAGGAAATGAAAGGTCATGGGTATTAGGGTTTAACCCTAATCCTCCACACTATATAAAGATATCCTTGGTTGGTGAAATTGGAACTAGTGTGGTACACTAAAAAGGGCTAGCCGATTTCACTAGAGAGAACCATGTATCCATATTCTCTAAAGTCTTCCAAGGTGTTTTGGTGATTTGTGATTCCACTTGAGGCTTCCACACTATTGGGGCTAAGCTCTTAAAGCTTGAAGACATCAAGCTACATCAAAAGGTATGTCATCTAACTAGTACTTTGTAGTATGAGATCTTCATAATATGCTAGTTAGGATTAAAGCCTTGGAGAGTTCTTATTTGCATGTATAATAGAGAAAACATAGATCCAAGGTTTATAGGGTTGCATGTACACCATAGGAGTGTTAGAATGCTCAAAACCCAACATAACCATGCTCTACTTATTACATAGAGTCTTCTGATGCAAAAACGAGGTTAAATCAAGTTACGCACTGCAAAGCTAAGATTACACCCAACAAAATCATGTTGTCTGCCAACATTCATATTAAGACCTTGGTACCTTAAGAACAAATGTCTAAATCTTAGATTTGGACCAAATGGACATCTTAAATGATAAAGTAACAACCTTTATCCCTTTTCATGGCTACAATGGGTACAAAACCAAACCCTAAGTCTTAAACATATCCCAAAAGCTCAAAAATCAAGCATGGTTGAATGGGGTGATAAAGATTCCATTTTTATTGCTCACTAAGCTCATAAATGATAAGAGACACTCTACATGAGGTTTGGAGTTGCTCAAACTCCATAAATCTAAGATTAAGGGAAAAAAACGCATAAAAACCCACAACTTGATAGATCTAACAAAAGGATCAGTAAGGTTTACACTTTGTAACTTTTAGGGGATGATGAAGATGAGTAGATTTTGGATCTACAAGCTATGGAATTCATGAACACCTTCCAAGTTCTACCTCATCAACAAAAACACATAAAAGATTACTTTAAAGCATCAAGTATCAGACTATGAGCTAGGATTTTGAACTTAGAGACCGAAAAGGTGGAGACTGTCCATATAGAGGCTCTCAAGAGATTAGAGCCTTTAAATAGGGATCATAACCCCTCAATTAGGGTTTGAACTATGCGCACTTATACCTTGTGTAACCAAAGTTACACCCAACATAGGGTATGAATTTCCCGCATGCATTTAATGATTCACACCTTGTGTAAGTAGTCATATACGCCTCGCGTAGACCAAAATTTTTAACTTAAATAACTTAGAGAAATATACATGAGGAACGAGTGTTACAAGACTGCCCGAGATTGACAGGAGGAGCAGTGGCAGTGCCTGCACCAACTATATTGAGGATTACCAATGGCTGTCAAGGAAAGGCGGAGGCTTCTGTGGTGAAGAGCGGGGCTTCCCAGTTGACAGCTAAGGAAGCATGGGCAGCTACTGATGTGGTTACTAGCATGTATCTTTACCTTATCTTTTACTTTTTTGATCGTTTATGCTTATATTTCAACTAATCATGCATAGGGACTTTCATAGTCAATGGTATGACTGCTCAACTACTGTTTGATTTGGGTACTACTCAATATTTGTATCTCTTACGCTTAGAAAGAAGTTTAGCGACACTCCATGGACTCTGTATTTTCCTTTGGAGGTGGAGATCGCTGATGATTGTTATGTTAGTGCTTTGAGGGTTCATCAGAGATGTGTTCTGAATATGTTTAGTGAGAGGTACTTAATCAATTTATTTTTTATTCCTTTGCATTGATCGAAGGTTATTGTGGGTATGAACTGGTTGGGTTTCAATGGGGCTGTGATTGATTGTGAGCACTAGTTGGTGAGTGTTTGAACCCCAATATGGGGAGAACTAATTAGTTGTGGAGAGGATGCTTAATATGGGCTAGCAGGCTGTTTAGTTGTGTGGGCTAGGAGGTATACTCAACAAGGATACTTCATGTTCATTGCTTATGTGGTGGATACACAAGGGGAGGGAAGAAGATGGTGGATGACATACCCATTATTCGGGATTTCCCTAATGTTTTTCCTGAGATTTTGTTTGGGGTGCCTACCAACTGGCAAGGTGAGTTCCATATGGATCTGATTCTGGGAGTGGCTCCAATAGCCAAGGAGCCTTATAGCTTAGCACCTCTGGAGATGTAGGAGTTGTCTATATAACTACTAGAAGTGTTAGAAAAGGGATTCATTAGGCCGATTAGTTCATTATGGGGATCATCGATTCTATTCGCGAAGAAGGATGGTTCACACTGGAAGTGTATTGATTACCAAGAGTTGAACAAGTTGATGGTAAAGAACCTTTACCTATTCCCAAGGATAGATGACTTATTTGACTAGCTTCAGGGTGCATCTTGGTTCTCCAATATTTATTTGCGATCGGGTTATCACCAGATGAGGGTCAGAGACGAGGATAGGTCGAAGACGACCAATTAGGCTCATCAATACACTGGAAACGTTCATGAATCTCATGAAGGGTGTGTAGGTTGATGCTAGATTGGTTTGTGATTGTGTTTATTAATGATATTTTGGTCTATTCCAAGACCAAAACCAACATGATGAGCATATACAAGATGTTTTGGAGATCCTGGGGAGAGAGAAGCTTTATGCCAAGTTCTTCAAGTGTGACTTCTTGTTATGCGAGGTATAGTTTATGGAGCACATCGTCAACAAGATCAGTATACTGGTTGATTTGGACAAGATAGAGGCAGTAGTGCAGTACGAAGTTCCAAAGACATCATCTGAGATCAGGAGTTTCCTTGGTTTAGCAGGTTATTATCATAGATTTATTCAGGATTTCTCTACTATTGTTGTCCCGTTGACCCGATTGACGAAGTAGAAATTTACTTTTTTGTTGGGGCTTGATCAATAGCTAGCTTTCGAGACTTCATGGTAGAGGTTGTGCGAGGCTCTGATTCAGAGTGGTTATATGATTTCATATGCTTTATGGCAGTTGAAGCCTCATAAGGCGAACTACCACACACACAAATTTGGAGATGGGGATAGCGGTTTTTGACCTAAAGATTTTGATGCATTATTTGTATGGGGTCAAGTGCACTATTTATATTGATCATATGAGCCAGAGGTATTTGATGGATTAGCCGAACCTAAACATGAGAACCAGAGATGGTTAGATGTGGTTAGAGGTGCACAAAGCTCCGATCTGATCTGGATCCGAATCCGATATGGTTTGATAACATAAAAAAGAAACCGCTTTCTTCGTAAATTTGATCCGGTTTTGACCGGTTTTTCCTTCTACGAATCCGAATCGGTTTAATCCTATTTGGAATTTACATTATTTAAAAAATATATATTTTTAGGACCTCATATATAACACAAAATGCAACATAGGTTCATTAAAATACTTAAAACATACATCAAATGTCAAAATAGTTTCAGTTTAGAAACTAGTTAACTAATAATAATAATAATAATAATAATAATAATAATAATAATAATAATAATAATAAAGTGGCGTTATAACATTTATCCAAATAGAAGAGTGTTTGTGGTCTTCCACTTCGTGTCGCCTTCACAAAAATGTTCTTCAACCACCACGTAAATGGTAGGGGGTCTCATCAATCCATCTTCTTCGTCTTCATCTTCATCTTCAATATCATCGTCTATATTTTGTTCTAGAGGTGTTGAATAGCCTTGTTCATATTCTTCTTCTATTATCTACGGTTCAACATTTTGTGCTACTTGGCCTTCTAGTGATGCCAAGTGCTATATACGTTTGACCGAATCTTGGTAATCCTACAAGAAAATCCAAACCTTTACCGAAATCAGGGTAAGATTTATCCTCAACTTTGATAAAACTCAACCACTGAAAGAAAAAAAGCGGATTCCAAAGCTATCGTGGAAGCCTGGATGATTAGTAAATTGCGGTCCATGATAGAGAGAATAGGAAATTATGATTCCTTTTTTCTCCACCAAGCCAAAAGTTTTAAATTGTGGTGCGCTCATGAATTTTAAAAAGTTTAACCACATATAAATTCCAAGTTCGCTACAAGGGGTTAATGTGCATGCTCGTTTGTTTTGTATCTCCAAAAGGTAGTTATAGAGGTCGATATGAAAATTTGTTTGACCCCCACTACTACCCGATGCAACACTAGTAGAGTCAGTTACACTTGCAAAAGTGTTTGACATATTGCCATATTTTGTATTGTAAATGTCAAACAAATTAGTAAAAGTATTATTAAAATTGTTGATTTAGCTACGATGTTGTTTGAGTCATCTTTTTGCAAATTTACAGAGATGTAAATTTTGGTAATCAAAGTCTCTACACCCGTAAAATTGATACATGGGTTTATTGTCGCGGCGCAAGTAAAAAGTTATGGCATTTCTTTGAAATATTTGATTAGTTTTACTCTCATTGGTTTGGTAACCAAAACAAATATTTCACTTCTTTGTTCAAAACACTCCAATTGTGCGGATATCAACCATAACTCATTTAGTAACAAAGGAATTGTAGGGTAATACACACACGATAAAAAATGTGGTTGATTGTTTAAAAACTTTTAACATTTCCACTAAATCTTCCATCAAATCCCAATCGAAATCCGACACCAGATTTTTTTTCCTTTTGAAACTGTGTCATAACGTAATTTCAGAGTGATTCTTTGACGTGTCAAACATTCAAACATCATGAACATCAAACTCCTTCTAGTGTCAACATCCAAATGAGGACTATATGGAGTTAGGCTAATGGAAACGACAAAATTTCGATATTTGTCCATTGTAGCTTTATTCTTTCCAAAAACTCCAGTTAACACACTTTTGAAGTTTCTAATTGAAGAATTTGTTATTTTTAAAACATCTTGTACCGCTAGATTAATAATGTGACAAACACATCGATTATGAAAAAACGAGCCATCCAAAATAGGTATATATTTTCCAATTAAGCTTTTTGTTGTGGTGACGTTGTTACTTGCATTGTTAAATGAAATGGAGAAGATTTTGTCGCCTAAATTATGTCTCTATAAAACTTATGAAAATTGCAAATAACCGTGCCCCCGTGTGAGGATGCGCAGAAAGCTCAAAAGCAATAACTCGTTTGTTCATTGCCCAAGTAGAGGGGTCTATCCAATGTGTTGTGACGGTAAGATAGCTTTTCGAAACACTTCTAGTGGAAGACAAAACATCACAAGTTAAATAAACACCGATTTTTAAATTCAAAAATACCAATTGCATATTATTTTTGGCTATACTCAAATACTTTATAGCATCACGGCTAAGAGTAGTGCGACTTACTTGCTAGTATTGAGGATGCATTTTTCCCTGTAAAATTTGTATAAATCGTGGGTTGTCGAAGTGGTTGAAAGACAATCTCTCTTAAATCATGAACTTGCAAAAGCTTTCAAGAACTTCTTCATTGTTTTACTTAAATATCTCCCCGTTGGGAGTAATATTAGGTTGACTCGGATCGCCTTGACCTTTTACAACCGGATAAGTTTTAGTTGCATGACTCCTAAACGTATTGTTCCCATCTTTACCCAATAAAAACCACACTTCTTTCATCGAGCTTATTGATTCCGACTTGACAATAACACCATATCAAAATGTTCCCGCACTTCTTTATTCCAACAGGTCGGTAAGACTTTCGCCACCGTTGCATCCTAGTCTTGAGCACCGATGGCAGTAGAATCTCTCGAGCTCATTTTTTTGAAGTTTTAACAAAACTAGAAGATGTGAAAATATATGTGTATGTTAAAAACTTGAAATCTAGCAAAATACTTACTATTTATAACTGTTGAGGGGTAAAAAAAAGGAGTTGTAGCCTTTTATACCCGTTTTTAAATCGATATCGAGTCCGAAAAATCACATGTGTATGAAATCTGATTGCTGGATTTAATCTAAACTGGTTTGGTCAAAACCGATTTTAACCAAATCCGTTTTCCGGATTGGATCAGATCCTATACATCAAACTAGTTTTTGTATGTATCTCTAGATGTGGTAGAATATTATGACTGCAAGATCTTGTATCACCTTGGGAACGTCAATATTATGGCTGATGCCTTGAGCCGCAACGTAGCAAGTGCACCTATTAGAGATTTATATATAAGGATGGTTATTATCTCACTATTAGAGTTCATCTAAAAGGCTCAAGTAGAACGTTTGAAGAAGGAAAATTGGAAGGAAGAAAGGACCAGGGGTCTAATTCCAGTATTTGTCAAGGATAGTCGTCGGTTAGAGACTCAGTGAGCCAGGTTTTGGATTCCAGTTGCTAGTGGGGTTAGGCATACATATTGGAGGAGGGTCATAAGTCGAAGTTTTTGATCCACCCGGCGGCCACAAAGATGTATCGAGACCTGAGGTTATGTTATAGGTGGTCCTACATGAACAAGAGATAGCATGTTATGTCGAGCGGCTCTAGACTTTCCAGAAAGTTAATGCTAAAAATCAGAGACATCATGGGAAGATGTGGTCGTTGCCCATCCGCTTGTGTAAATGGGAGGAGATTACCCTGGATGTTATTTTGAACCTACCTAGGTTGGTTCAAGGGGTGAATTCTATCTACGAAATTATGGAAATATTGATCAAGAATTCCTATTTTATACCCATGGTTGAGAGTTATATGCTGAGAAGTTGGCTAACATCTACATTAAAGAGGTAGTGGTTCAGCACGGGGAGCCAGTTTCAGTGGTTTCTGACTGCGATTTTCGTTTCACCGCCAGGTTTAGGCTAGGCCCATTTGTGTATAAGGTTGGGCCCATTTATATGTTATGTGGTATTTTATGGAACTCACTCAACTTTGTGTTAACGATTTGTGGTTTAAACATTTCCAGGTGCTTCCAGTTCTAAATGGAAGGGTTCGGCTTGACTGCACAACATCCCCTTATGATTTATGCATCGATGATTATTTTACTATGATGATTTTGACACATTTATACCATGATTGGTTCTGAAACACATGATATATCGACTTGATGATTTTTTTTTTAAATTATCAGTATTTTTTTGGGATGTTACATTATAAGAGACGAAGCAATCTCCAATGGTGTTCAAGGAATTCTTAGGTGCTAATAATACTCTATAAATCATTAACCTTAAGAGAAGATAAAGAAACGTGAGCAGAAAATTATGAATGTAATGTTATTATATACCCAAAAATAATTGTATGTTTTCTTTCTCGTTATGTGAGTTGTATTTGTATGTAACTCATATGATGGACCTTTTTATAGTAAAATAAAAACTTTTCAACTATCAATCAATTACTTATTAATTATAAGATATAAGTTCAAAAAACTCTTTATTGATAACTATTAATTATCTAAAAGGTGCAAATTTGTGGAGGTTTCAAATGAATATGGTGCAAGAATGTGACTTATCTTCAACCATATTCATTTAAACACCCTCCTTTATAATATACTAGGCTAATGTCCTCACGTTGCACAGAAACACCTACATAGTTGAAACCTTTATAAATATATGTTTTTTTAAATATAACAATAGCTTTTTTGTTAAATTTGATAAGAATATACTAAGTTGATATAATATATAGAATTATTTTGATTTGTATTATAATATATACATCTATCAAAACTACATAATCTCAATAGTTTGAATAACCTCAACCCGTGAGTTACTCATGAACAAAATTAAATATAATATATGGTTAATGTCATTTATAGTTGTTGTTAATTAATATTTTAAATTTTACTTGCCGAACGTTTTAATTTCTGTCATTATAATTATTTAAAATATCAAACCTTGTTTTTTGTTTTTAAAGGTAACAATATAATAATTTATAAGTTATTTTAAGCTACTTATTTGAAAACACTTAACAATTATAAAAATATCTATAGGAAATATTTTAGGTAAATTGAGATTACATCACTTTTAACTATTTACAAAATATTTTTCGGGTTGTTTAAGTTAAACTAAAATTTCTATTTAAGTTGACCATTTAATGTTGTATTTAAATTAATAATTTAATTATTTTATACAGATGGTTCCAAATTGTATATGGTTTACATCCAAATATATTAAAACTAATAAATTGACTATAATATGTTAAAACTTAAAAACATAACTTTATAAGTAGAAGTAAATATATTAGTTTAATATTGAAATTTAGTTTATATATGATTACACTTTAAGTTTGATATTTATTTAACATTATTAACCAACTTATATTTATTATTAGAAATGAATTGAAAAATCATGGGAGTTTCAAATGAATGTGGTGAAAGGAATGGGAGTTTCAAATGAATTTAGTGAAAGGAAAAATGCTTCTTTTATAAGATACTAGGTTAATGTCCGCACATTACACAGAAACACCTGATAGTTGAAGTCTTTACAAATATATGTTTTTTTAAATATAGCAATAACGTTGTTGTTAAATTTGATATAATAATTCGTATACTAAATTGATATAATAAATATATTTTTGAATTATATGATAATGTATACATCTATTATAACTGCATAATTTCAATTGTTTGAACGATTTCTATCCATTAGTTACACATGAATAAAATTAAATATAACATATGATTTATTGTTATTTATAGTTGTTATTATTGTTAATTAATTTTTAAAAATTTATTTTCTTAATGTTTTAATTTCAATCATTATAATTATTTAAAACATCAACATCGTTTTTTGATTTTAAAGGTAACCGTATAATCATTTATATAGAGTTATTTTTAACTATACTTATTATAAATTATTTTATGCTACTTATTTGAAAGTTTTTAACGATTATAAAAATATCTTTAGCAAGTATTTTAGTTAAATTGAAGTTACAATTTAGTTTTTGCATTTATCACTTTTAACCATTTACAAAATATTATTTGGTTTTTAAGTGGAACTGAAAATTATATTTAAGTTGACATTGTAATGTTATATTTAAATTAATAATTTAAGTATTTTATCCAAACTGTTCAAAAGTTGTAGCTTAAACTAATAATGGTTTACATATAACAACATATTAAATCTAATAAATTAAGTATAATATGTTAAAGGTTAAAGATATAACTTTATAAGTAGAAGTAAATATATTATTTTAAAATTGAAATTTAGTATATTTGTGATTATACTTTTGGTTTGATATTTATTTAACCTTATCAACCAACTTATCATCATTATTAGAAAGACACTACACTTAATCACTTTTAACTATTTACAAAATATTTTTTGGGTTGTTTAAGTTAAAATAAAATTTATATTTAAGTTGACCTTCTATTATTATATTCAAATTAATAATTTAAATATTTTATACCAATTGTTCAAAATTGTATCTTTAAAATGATAATGGTTTACATTCAACAATATGTTATAACTAATAAATTAAGTATAATATATTAAAAGCTAAAAAATATAACTTTATAAGTAGAAATGAATGTATTATTTTAATATTGAAATTTAGTTTGTATATGATTACACTTTAGATTTGATATTTATTTAACCTTATTAACCAACTTATAATTATTATTAAAAAGAAATTGAAAAGTAATAGGAGTTTCAAATGAATATGGTGAAATGAAAAATGCATGAGAGTTTTAAATGAATGTGGTGAAAAGAAAATGGTTCCTTTATAATATAGTATGATGATATGATATAGATAGATATAGACTAGGCAAATACCCACGCATTACGTAGGATATTAAAAAAAAATTAAAAATAACTAAATCGATGTAACTAACAATTAAATAATAATTTCATAAAAAATATAAAAAATGATTTTTAATATTATCATTATGTTGAGCCATATCATAAAAGATAATGTTGTAACTTGAAGTCGTTGTACATATATAATGTTATATGGTTAAAATAAATAAAAAATTAATTTTTAAAAATAAATAAATCATTATTGTTATCTGTTAAATAATAACTTTATATTAAATTAAAACGTTATATTAAATATTATCTTTATGTAGAACTTATAATAATAAAGACATCCTTTTATCTATCTTAAATATTATCATTATGTACAATATATTATAATAGAGACATTTTTTTAATCTTAAATAGTAAAAAAATGTATCATAAATATTACTATAATTACGCAGAACATATGATAAGTGTGACGTCTTTTATAAGGTTAAAACTGTTGTATTACGTACATGGTAGTAAAACTTGACTAAAGTAACCAAATACTTAACATGTTACTTAAACTCAGCCTCCAATACAAACAAATTTGTCTAACTTAAAAGACACTTGGATATTAATCAAACTCTCCAAATCTAAAAAATCCAGTCCAAATTCATTTTTGTAATTCTAAAACTTAATGGGTCACTTGTCAACAAAGACAGTCTCACCAAATAATACCCTTAACGTCCTATAAAGGTAGACACAAGGAAGATCTCATGGCTTAGTCTCTTTAAAATATTTCACAATCTTTCATATTTATAGATGAGGAGACATTCTCTTGTTTACTCTTATCATCAATATGGGATGAAGATATTTTAATTAAACTCATTTCTTTATTTGCCAATAATTTCGTTTTATTAAATAAAATATTATTAAAAATAAAACGTTATCCAGAAATTTTATTGATCAATAGTTCAATTTTTCAGTAATCTCGTAAGTTGCTATCTAAAAACTTAAGTTTTTATTGAATAGCTTTTTGTTAAATTCTAAAACCATAAATTCAGTTAGGTACTTAATGTTTGTTTAAATGTATTTTAATGATTCAAAAGGTCATTATAAAATGAATTCATTTATAAAATATAATCGAGTATATATTTCGTGCTTTTGAATCAAAGTGATTTTTCAAACAATTATAATTTTATGTTTAGGTAGATTTTTTAATATTTATATAACTTATTAATAATATTATTAGAAAGAATTTGAATAATCATGAGAGTTTCAAATGTATGTGGTGAAAGGAAAATGCTTCATTTATTGGTCTAAATTGATCAAACTTGGATCGATTCAGCTCTATATACCAAACTACATAAAGTTTTTTTTTACTGAAACCCGGTTTGTATATGTTTCGCGTTTTTGAATCAAATTCATTTTTCAAACAATTAAAATTTTATGTTTAGGTAACTTATTTATAATACTATTAGAAAATTTTGAAAAATCATGGGAGCTTCAAATGTATGTGTTGAAAGGAATATGTGTTAGGACATGATTTATGGTTTATACTTTACTTTGGTCACTTTTAGAGTTCTCGGTCTAGGACTGAAAGCACCATGTTTCTAGTGGTGTTTGGACCGAAATCACCATGTGATCTCGGTAGGCTTAAAGAGGATTTCGGTTGGGTTTTGGCCTGGGCCTTTGTAATTAGGTCTATATATATATATATATATATATTATTAGTTCAGTCGTGTATAGGGTTGGTCATTTCTTAGAAGCTAAGATCAAGTTTAGAGAAAAAGAGAGAACCGAGAGTAATTGAGAATCTTATGTACTAGACTATTATTCAATATAGTGTGAATTGAAGATTAGTTAACTGTGTTCTTAATTTGATGTAACCATTTTGCATTACTCATTGAATTGGGATTCCGCACCAATTCTAATGATTTTGATTGATATATTAGATCGAGTTTTACAATTGGTATCAAAGCAATGATTGATATCAAATGAACTAGCAATATATAAACTGTTTCTTGGATTTTTTTTCTTGGTATTTTTAGTGTTTCTATGTTTTTTGACGAAAATTATTGCTGTTATTCGAGTTCTCAACTTCATTAGAGGTTTTGATTGAAATTGGTCTGAATAAATTACCAATTTCGTCTTTTTGGGCTTTTACGGTCAAGCCCAAGGTTGTAGAACTCATTACTCGGTACCTGTTCGGCCGACTACCGAGTACCGAGTACCCGGGAGTACTTGGGGAGTACTCGGATTTGGTAATTCATGTAAAAATATTTTTAGGGAAATTATATATGTCAAAATCATAAGTTAAAATGATAAGTTGATTGAAATATATAACAAAATTAGTTATATGTGAATACACAAAAGCTAAAAAACACATAATGGTCTCACTTCATGAATAATTACTAAAAATTTAAGATATATATGTAGTAATAATCACATGTGTGTGTTAAATAATAAATAATTAAGTATATTATACATATTAATCACCAAGTTGACCTCGTTTTACAACACTACTCAGTTCAGTAAGGGGATGGTCAGGGATTACTCGGGATTCTGTAACTCGCCTCGGTAATGGGCCAAGTAGCGAGTACTCGGGGGAGTAATCGGCCAACTCGGCGAGTTTTACAACACTGGTCAAGCCTCAGAGTTCTCAGCGGAAAAATTGAAATTCTCGTTTAGGTTTATCAGTCTTCAGTGGCCAGATTCATCGATTCTGGTTAGGGTTTGAATTTACATTCTCTCACTCAGCTCCTCAGACTCAGCTTTGAATCTCTCGGTCTCGGCTTAAGAGTTCTCAGCGGAAAATCTGTGTTCTCGGCTAAGTCAGATTCGCTTCTCGGTACTATTTCGGTCTTCGGTCAATACTTCCGGTCTACATATTGGCTCCGCATCCTTGACTAGCTTCTCCATTATTAAGATTTTGGCTAAGGTTCTCAGTCAAGAAACACTGTTCTCGGTCAATTATTTTTCGAAAAAAAAATTTACTTCCAAGGTTCTCGGTCAACAAGGTGTTAACTATTGGTGTTTTCGGTCAAAATCAATATACACAATCCGAATCCTTTTGTTGGTAAATAATTAGTTTCTCAAACAATGCCAAGGAGGTTAGTGAAGCCTCATACTCTATGTCCTGTGAAGGTAAAATAAATAAATACCATGAGTATAATGCGTTGTTAGTTAGAGAGGTTTTCGATCTTAAAAATGAAATGTGTGAAATTAAGAAAGTAAACAAGCCTCTTAAATAAAAACTAAATGCTCAAAATAAAGATTTAATTAGGATTGGTGAGGAATATAGCACCAGATGTGTTCATCATCCTTATGCTAAAGATGAAATTGCCAAATTAACAACCGAACTTGATGCGTTAAAAGCTAAGTTTAAGGATGCTGAATTCAACTTTAAGAAATTTGACGTGTCAAGTGAGATAGTTAAATCTATGATAGAAAACAATTTAAGTGGAAAGATGAATAGGATGAGGGTCTAGGGTATCATAGTGTTCCACCTCCTTTCAATGATAACTATACTCCACCCGTTGAAACCAAAGAGATAGAGACACCTGCACAATATGGTCAGCCCACAGTAACTGCCTCAATCAAGACTGATCAATCTAGCCCAATTGAGAGAACTAATGTGAATGATACTAATGCTTCTACTTCATGTGTAGATAAAGTAAATGTGCAAGATGGGTTCGAGTATAACAAAAATAATTCTAGTTCTGTTGAAAAGACTTCAAACAGTTGTGATGATAATAATCCCACTGTTGAAAATTTCAAGCCACAAAATTTTGTTAAACAATCTAATAAATATGCTTTTGCTTGCGGAAGTTCTTTGAAACAACCTTCATTTGGACAAGGACCAAGTCACAATATTATGTATTTGAGAAGACAAACTTGTTTTAACTGCGGGACTCTCAATCACATTGCTAGAAATTGCCTACATCGTTCATATGTTGTCTACTATGAACAAGGCTGGCAGAACATGCCAAGGGGGAGATCTTCCAAAAGAAATTCTTCGACCTCACGTTCACGCAATGGTGATTGGAATGCTAAAATATCCAAGAATCAGACTCCTAAGGACAAAATGGACATGTCAAACAAGAAGCCTAATTTGAAAGATGGTTTAGCCAAACCGAAATTGGTAAGGTCGAATTCATTTCAAGAATTCTCCTCTAGATTACACTTGCAATTCAAATCTAAATAAAAAGGTAGTTCCATTTCAAAATCAAGTGTTGAAGCACCCATTAGGTTAAACATTAAAATGCTTAAAGCTAATTACCAACGGATTCCCAAAGGTCACATTTCAAAACCGTCCAAAACTCTTGTAACTTCTTTATGTTCCTTATCAGATAAACAAGATATGTTATAGGAAAGAGTATCTTGTGTAGATAGTAACGGTAAACCTAGTTTTAAAATGGACCAGGTTCTGAAGACCAATTAATCCCGCACGCTGTGCTGGAGCAACTATGGAGGAATATCATCAGGCTTCGGTATGTTGATAGTGGATATTCCAGGCACATGACATGGAACATCTCTACTACATGATAATCATAAATTTAAATGAACGTATGTGTCCTTTGTGGGAAGTAAGAACGAAAAGATCACACAAATAGGGACCGTATTTAATGGCATGTTGAATTTTGAATATGTTAACCTTGTTCCTGAATTGAAACATAGTTTGTTGAGTGTTTCTCAAATATGTGATAGAGACTTTTCAACTCATTTCACCAGAAGAATGGATCTTGGTGAGATCAGAGCGTCAAAACAATGCCTATATCATCGACATGAATCACAACATTCCGGAGAATGTTACTGGCTTGTTCTCAAAGGCTTCTGAACAAAATGTTACACTATGGTATCGTCGCCTCGGGCACACA
Organism: Lactuca saligna; assembly: GCF_052625555.1. Lineage (NCBI taxonomy): Eukaryota > Viridiplantae > Streptophyta > Magnoliopsida > Asterales > Asteraceae > Lactuca > Lactuca saligna. Next base: position 164,865,305 of record NC_136422.1, on the reverse strand, counting down.
AGTGCAAAGAATCTAAATCGTCTTGCCAAAAGTGATCTTGTTCGAGGGTTACCTATTAAAGATTTTTTACCTTCAAGAAGGGTATGGCCTGTGCACAAGGAAAGCATCATTAAAAACCACACAAGCCCAAACCGATCAACTCAATAGAAACACTTCTTCAGTTTCTTCATATGGATCTCTTTGGACCATCCAATGTTCTTAGCATCAACAAAAGCTCGCAATGTCTGGTTATAATTGATGATTACTCACGTTTTACCTGGGTATTCTTTCTAAAGAATAAGAGTGAGACAACTGATCAAGAGGTTCATCATCCTGATTGAGAATCTGACCAATGAAAAGGTGAAATGGCATCCGGTGTGACAATGGGATAGAATTCAAGAATGATATTCTAGACCATTACCAATGTTTTTCTGGGCTGAGGCTCTCAATATGGTATTTTATGTTCAGAACCGGATCCTAATAAACAAAAATCAAATGAAGACTCCGTTTGAGATCCTCTACGATCACAAACCAATTGTCGCTCATTTTGGCACTTTTGGTTGCCCATGCACTTTTCTTCATATCGAAGCCACTCCAATGTTCATTTCAAAGGCTGATGACTGCTACTTCACCGGGTATGCTGGATGCACAACTTATCGTGTCTACAATAAATCTACTAAGCAGATCATGGAGTCCTTTGTTGTCCGCTGGCTAGAAGAAAACGAGACGGATGCTTGAGTAAGGCCTAATTGGTTATTTGATTATGTTGAATTGTTTTGAACCATTTTATGTGTTTTCTGATAATGTTTAAGGTTTCGTCCAAATTTGTGTTGATCAAGTAGGGATGATGAAGAGGAAGTGATCATTGTTGAACCAACAAGCCATTGATATTACAAGACGAATCTACCAGCTTGAATGGTGGCACTACGGAACCCTGACAACTACAACTTTTGATGATTTTACAGAACGTGTTAAGTTGTGGAAATTATATATAAAACATATGTCAATTTGTATATAAAACAAATACCAAATAGTATGAAAAACACTATAGCTTTTAATAAAATAAAAACACTACAACATTATAACATTTACATCAAACAAAACTTATTAGACACTCATAAATCATTAAAAATGAATATTTAGAAATCAACATACATTTGAAATATAGAAACATTGTTATAAAAAATTGTGTGGAATTAACCAATAGTGCGACAAAACTTTTTTTTTCAACTCTTTCATTTTGAATCACAAATCTTTTCAAACATATGCTTGTTAATCTCAACTTACTTATATACTACTAATATAGCTACAATGTATATAATAAATATATGAAAAGTAAAAAAGCATTGCATATTAATAACCACAAGTTTAAAAAACTTTTGAATGTAGTGGAAAATATAAACGCAAATTACACTAAATTTGAAATCATAATTACATTTTAAAAAAAAAAAAAAAAAAAAAAAACTATTGAGTTGTAGTGGGAGTTTTAAACTCTTGATTTGTGCCCAATAATGTAATATAAAAATTAACAATTATATGTTATAAAAACGATATTATAAATATTTATCATTGAATTAATAATTTTTATACTAAGTTGTAACTAATATTATAATAATTTTACGTATACGATAAAAAAAATACAAATATTTTTTGTTTGAATCAAATCGAATTAAGTTTTTGATTTAAAATTATTTTAAACTATAGGTATTTTTAATTAATTTATAAATAATTTATTTGAATAATTTTTATTTCCTATATTATTATTATTATTATTATTATTATTATTATTATTATTATTATTATTATTATTATCATTATCATTATTATTATTATTATAATTATTATTATAATAATAATTATTATTGTTATTATTATTATTTCAAATAACAATAATTTTATAATATATTCTAATATATATTTTAATTTTATATTATTTTAAACAATTATTACTTTTACTAATTAAAAGTACTTATTTGAAATTTTTATTATTATATTTACAAAAAACCATCATATTTTTTATTGTATTTTTAATTTTATCCTTACAACTATGAAATATTGAAAGATAATGAACAGTCCAAATGGTGATTTGAATTTTAAAATTATAATAATTGTTATGTACTGCGATCAATCTTAAAAAAAATATGTTAACAGTAGGTTAGATTAGGAAGAGTGTTACACCTAAGGTATATTTTTATCACTTATATTTTTATCACTTATATTTTTTTATGAATAAGATAATTTATTTTTATGACTATAAAAACATTTAAAATTTGGGTACATCCATATACGTTTTGGTAGAACATAAAGAATTCATTTCTATAATAGAGATAATTTTTGGTTTTCAACAATAAAGACATATCATATTAAAAATCATTCCTTTTATTTTATCATTATCACCAACAATTTGGAATAATAATTGTAAACTCCTTTCATCAAAATCAATTATTAAAAACTTCATCGATGTTATTTACAACAAAATAAACGATAGAAACTAACATAGTATGTACATAGCGTAAAATACATATTGAATAATGTTCTCTTGTACTAAAATATATTTTCTTAACATAAAAAAGAGAGACAACATAAAGATAAATACATCTTAACAAATTTAGTTTCTCTAACTGATAAATAGCTTGATGGTTGATTTACTAAAAGCTTATAAGTAATTATCAATCACACTTCATCATCCTATGATTATAGAAAGATGCATAACACATAAACTTAAAAAATGATCTCAAGTATACCTTTACAAACATACGTAAATTTGAACCTTCGTTAATATGTAAAACTTTACATGCACCCAATTTGAGTTTACATGAATTTATATTTGGAAAAGTTGCGATTGCTTTCTTATATCCATAGAACCACTCACATAACTCTTCAAACCCTACAAATATAATTTATCATTTTGTGTTAACATACATGCAATATGTAATCAACAAATTTCTTATATATGGTAGATATTTCATTTAATCAATTAAATAACATGATTTGAAGAGTTTTAAGAGTTACAAATCATAATATTTTAATTAATCTTGAATTAATTTGTATATGTTGAATAGCCTTGGGAGTTTCAAATGCATGAGGTTCAAGGAAAAATGCACTTAGGAGTTTCAAGTGCATGAGGTTCAAAAAAAATGCTAGCTTTATAAGATATATAGCTATAGATATAGATATAGATTAGTCAAATGCCCGAGCGTTGCGCAGGAACACCTATTTAGTTTAAATATTTACAAATATATGTTTTTTTTAAATACAACAATAACATTGTTGTTAAATTTGATATAATAACTCGTATACTAAATTGATATAATATGTAACGCCCGTAGATCTGTGCTAGTCAATTTAGAGACGATAAGCATCAAAAATGAATTTTTGATATATGAGTGTTTAGAATGAATAATCATATCCAAGTTGTAGTATATGTCACAAGGTTTCCGTGCATACAAAGAACGCCGAAATCCGAGTTATAATGAAGAAGTTATGACATGTCGAAGTTTCGCGACAGAACCAACACGACACAACGCAATGTAAATAATGAATTTACGTTAAAGCGATATTTAGACTTAGTGATCTAAACGAATGTTGTAGAGTTCATTAAAACGAGTACATTCACAAAAATAACGCCCAAATCTGATACCGTATGAGGAATTTATGATTTTTTGAAGTTTCGGCTTAGTAGTGTGCAGCCCGAAGTTCGAATATGAGATCGAGCGATATTCAGCCGAAATAATCTAAATGAGAATTGAAGCTCTCATCGATAGTAATCTAACAGTGAAAAGACAAATGAAAACGGACAACAGATGAAGAAGTTATGAGTTTATAAAAGAGTTTTCCTGTCCCAGCCTAATAAAAATAATATATTTATTATATATTAAAAATAAAGTCAAAATTATCCAACAGAGTCTAAACGAGAGTTGTAGAGCATAAGCTCACCTAAGCGTGGATATAAAAAAACGTCAAAAAGGGAGCTCGTATGTGAAAGTTATAAATTTCTGATGTTCGGGGCATGAACCCCAAGGTTGTGTCAAAGCTCACGAAGTGAACATATGTAGTTCACGAGGTGAGCATTAGTGGCTCACGAGGTGAACAGATGATGGAGTTTTCCAAGGCAAGTGGCCATGGCGAACGTAATGACGTATCCATCTCACGAGGCGAGCATATGTAGCTCACGAGGTGAACCCATAAAATTCACCCTATAAATATAATTCAAGGGGCAGCCGAGTTTGGTTTCTCATCTCTTAATGCCCCACTCCCGATACCCTCTATAAGACCTATTCTATACCCCCAAAACCACGGTATCATCCCGAGACCAGAAGAGTCCCGAAGCCCGAAGATCACGAGAAGTGAAATTCCCGAGCCGAAGCTCTGCCTGCGAGAAGCCCGTTTTTGTGAAGATCTTCCAGATCTACGAAAGAATACTACTTTTATAAGCCGTAGTGCTGTCCGAGAACCATCTAATCAAGTGAGTGTGTAGGTACTTTCTTCTAACACATAGATATGAAGTATTTGCTATGAAATATGTGTTATGTGTTTATATATTGTTTGTTTATTTGAGAATGCATGTTGGATGAATTTTTTATAAAGGTTTGTATATGATTTAAACCGTATATGTATTTTATATCTAGAAATATGTTGGGTAGAATATGGGTAGATGAAATACCTGGTGACTATGAGACGTAGTGCCTATTGTGTAAACCCTGGTGAGTATGTGATGTAGTGCCTATTGTGTAACACCCCATTCTTAAAATATCTATTGATGGGTTCCCGAGATCAAGAGTAAGGGCGTTTCGGTATTTAATGAGAGATGGGTTATTATTCGGGAAGTTTCGGATCGGGGTGTACTGCTAGAAGCAAGGATCTTCTCGCCACCTTTCTGTGGATATAAAGTTCAACATAATCGGATCTTGAATGAAGGAGTTATGATGCTTTAAAGATATTTACATTTATGGCCCAAAGTGATGAAAAAGACCATGCATGCATGTTGGGACACGTGTGGGTACGCCCAGCATAAGCTGGGTTACGCTAAGTGTAATGGGGCAAGTTGGTTGCGGGTGTTCAAGGCGTATGCCCAGCGTACGAGGAGAACGCCCAGCGTATGCCCATAGTCATTTAACCCTAATTTTTGGGACATCCACTATAAAAGGAACATAATTGTTCTCACCCTATCCTCCATAAACACTCTCTTATCCTCAGAAACTCTAGAGAGTCATCCCACCTCCATTGTTCGGTGTGTTAGACCTTGGAGAACTCATTTTGGTGGATTAAAGCTTGGAAGCAAAAAGAAGAAGGTTGGCAAGGAGGAACCTTTGAAGCTAGAGCTTGTAGATCTAGGATAATTGCTTCATTTCGGACCTCTGCAAGGTAAAAAGTCTTGAGCTTGATGATTAATCTCTTAGATCTCCTCTAGTACAAGTTTATGGACCTGTTTGGTCCCAAGTTTGGGTCTTGGCGGGTTAAGCTCGTTCTAAGACCAGCTTTGCCTCCCTTAGAGTCATATGAGTCCCATAAGTAGTAAAGTTCAAACCTTTGGGGTTCTATTAAGCCCATGCATGAGATCTAGTCCTCTTCTTGGATGTAGAAGATCATTTTGGAAGTTTGAGTTGGTTTCAACCATATTAAGTCACCAAGTCAGTGACTTTATGGTTTAAGTTGTGAAATAAGACCTGGATCTGTGTTTGTATCCCTTGGATGGAGTAGTAAGAACATAATGAGGAAATGAATTAACAAAGCACTACGTTGAGCGTACGTGCAGGTACAGCCAGCGTACTCGTCATGGAGCTGGTACAATAAGCGTATGTTGAGGTACGCCCGGTGTAATCTGTCTGTATGGATCATGAGTTTTGGACCGCGGTTTGGGGCATGTTTGGGTATTTGGGCCTTAGTGGGCCATCAGAAATCATATTATATGGACCAAGGAATATATTGTGGGCTTAGGATGAGGCCCATTAAGGAATTGGGCCTAATGTAGCAAATTGGGCCATTAGTGGGCTTGAGAGCCTACCTAGTGCTGGGCCTTTCATATTGATTATGGGCCTTTGTCTTAGACCAGATTGAGTTAAGGGTAATTGGTCAATTTACCATTGGAAGGATATTGTGATTGATCTAATGGTTATTTCTGCTATTTTGGTTAGTTCGGGATTTTCGGTGAGTCGGTGATTCGGGAATCTGCTTCTGCAGTTCAGAATTTCGGCAGTTGCAAGGTGAGTTATCCTCACTATATCGACAGGGTCTAAGGCACCAAGGTTGGCCCTTTATCGGATTGTAATGCAGGTATCGTTGTTATGTTATTGCTTTTCTATGTTTGCATCCTGGTAGTTAGGGTGGTATATGTTAGAGACCCGGTTAGGTCGGCATCCTGGTTAGGGTGATATTATGTTATGTGATCTGCTCGATCGGTTTGTTTGGATGTGAATTGTTATATGATTGTATGTTTATGTGCACATGGTTGTTGGATTGGGGTTGGGTTGAGGCGGGTCCTGCTTTGTGTTGTACGCCAACATACCCAGGGCTGACCAGTTATCCCGACGGCCCAGTGAGCGGTTCGGATAGGTTGTTGGCCCCACGAGGGCGGACTAGACATGCCGAGGCTCGGAGAGTGGGCCAGGCCGACTGAAGGCCCGATGTGGGCGGACCAGTCATACTGTAGACTTAGAGAGGTGACCAGGTGGGTTGAAGGTCGGGTGCGGGCGGACCAACCACACTGCTGACTCGAAGGATATGGCTAGACTCGGAGGGTGGACCAGGTGGACTAAAGGTTGGGTGCGGCAGACCAGTCACACAGTAGACCCGAAGTGCATGGTCGTTCTATGTTCTGTTATGATATGGCATGTTATGTGTATGGTATATGTGGTTGGTATTTTGGGGGTATCTCACTAAGCTTTCGGGCTTACAGTTGTGGTTTAAATGTTTCAGGTACTTCAGGTAACCGTTGGAAGGCAAAGACATGATCGTACCACTCCTCATGATTTATGTGTTTACGATGTGATTCTGGAAAATACTCTGATAATAAATGTATTGAAAACCTTTTTGTAATGACTTTATGAAATTAGGTTGCTTTTGAAAAGTTTAAATTGGTTGGAATTTTTATGGACGTTACAAGTTGGTATCAGAGCCTTGGTTTGAGTGAATTGGAGGAACATTTGTGTGAATCTAGTCTCAAATCAAGGAGAGTTTTCAAAATGAGAATTTAAAATGGTTTTCAAAATGAGTAAAGGAGGACGCGGAGGTACGGTCACTCGGAGCCAGTAAGTAGACCCAAAACACCATGCAAGTTATTTGTTTATGTGATATGATAGAACAACATGCTAGTACTAGGCTAGGGATCTTCAGGAATTGCATGATAGAGTTGCCTGATTTATGATGCCTGCTAGCCTAGGGTTTCTTTTTGTATGAGATTTCCAATGTTCCTCTAGGAATGAGGGTTGAGTGCTTGTTATGCATGTTATTCTTTAGGGTGTTGTGGTGATACTTGATATAAATATAGGTAGGTGTGGAAGGTAGTATGGGCCCGTACTACTGAAAGCACAGGACCCATACGTGTATTAAGGAAGTCACAACCCCTAGGGCTGGGTTGAGATTCGGTTCCCGGGTTCGATGGAGGTTTCTGATGTTTGCGGTGCTCTTCAGTATAGTGGTTACGAGGCATGCTGGGAGTAGATCCAAGTCGGGATCGGGAGCAGGAAAGGGCGGTCAGGGTGGATTAGCACCACCCGAGGTTATCAGTCAAATGAGCACAGACGAGTTGGATGCTAGGATTCGTGAGATCCTTCATGATGAGGTTGCTGCTATGTTCTGGGCCGAGTTTCCAGAGTTGTTTGGGTCGATCAAGACTGCCATGGTCAAGTATTTTGATGAGCGTTATGCAGCTCTTACAGAGACGGCTGCCGCGACAGCTACATCGGCTGTAGCAGCGGCAGGCGGAGGCGTCGGTAGAGGTTTTCAATATCGGGACTTCGATAATACGAAGCCCCTACCTTCGATGGAGTTCAGGATCTGATTGTTGCTATGCGATGGTTGTCATATGTGGAAGGATGTTTCTTCACGTGTTCATGCCCTGCTGATCAGTGGGTGACGTGTGCTCTGAACCTTTTGAGGCTCGGGGCGAAGGATCGGTGGAGGTTGACCATGGGATCGTATTCTGATGCGCAGCAAGCTGCGGTTTCTTGGGATCAGTTCAGAGAGATGTTCAGTACTCGCTATGTTTCGCAGGTTAAGAAGGAGAGATTATCTTAGGAGTTTCTGGAGCTGAAGCAGGATTCCGAGTCGGTAACGGAGATCACCAGGATGTTTATTGAGAGGGTGATGTTTTGCCTTGAGTTTGCTTCGAAGCAGGCTCAGATGTCCCGATACTTGAGTATGATTAAGAGGGACATTAGGCAGTTTGTGTCCATGCAGAGATGTGATACCTTGTTAGAGTTACAGGAGGCCGCTCGGCGGCATGAGTTGGAGATTGAGTTACTGTTGAGGGAGCAGAGGCAGGCCCCGACACAGTCGCAGCCGGTGCCGAATCGGTCCAAGATCGTTGATACTAGGTTTGGAGATCAGAGCAGCCACACTTGTGGAAAGTGCAGGAAGGGTCACACTGGAGTTTGTAGGTCTGGTGGTGCGTGCCGCAAGTGCGGGATGCAGGGGCATTACACGAGGGATTTCCATCAGACAGCCCCAGTCCAGGATATGAGGATTTGCTATCAGTGTCATCAGGTTGGTCACATGAGGGCCAACTATCCACAACTTACTACAGGACCGGTGCAGGCTCCTGCACCGGCTACTTTGAGGGTTACGGGTGGAGGTCAGGGTGGAGCAGAGCCCCCAAGGGCTCCGGTACATGCATTTCATCTTATAGCAGAGGAGGTTAGGGTAGAGCCGGATACAACTGCGGGCATGTTTCCTTTTTGATATTTTGTTATCTTATGGTTGTTATGGAGTATTATATCTACTAGTCATGTTCGCATAGTTTATGAAATTTTATCCGTTCGATCTTTCGGGTTCATGGTATTATTGAGGGGTCGATAGTTAGGGTTCGGATTTAGTTAACATCCAAGGGATTGGTGGTCAGATTTTTGGTTGATTGATCTTGTTGTCGGGTATAGCATTTGCGATTTCAGAATTGTTCAGCGAAGAGTCAAACTCCCTTAGAGTTCGAAATGTGCGATGTCGGATAAGTGATTTTGTGGAGATTTTTCATTTCGGAATCGGATCAATTATAATAGGATTTGTTGAGTAACAATGCTTAAGTGATGCCGGTTGGGTCACCAGTGGTTGGTAGTCAGTACTCTAAGTGGGGAGAATTGGAAAATTCTCAAGAGGATCGACAAGTAATTGAGGTTGATTAGTTGTTTGGAAGTCAGTAGTGTTTCAGTTAGCCAAGAGTGTGGGCAAGTATGAGTAAGTGGTAGACTAATGGGGGCCAGGAGCAGACCATGGATTCAGGGTAGATGGTGTTTGATGTTAGGCCTGGGTTAGGCCATGGGAAGGATTCCGAGATCGGAATGGAGTTAGAGTTCGGAACCCCTTGAGGGCTAGAATAGTATGTTAGGGAAAGAGTCTCAGGAAGGATAGTTCGGGATGATATATGATAGTCTGAGCGGTCCGGGGAGACTGAAGGCCTGTGGGCGTACCAGTTAGGCCGAAGGCTCGGAGAATGGTCCAGACAGGCTAAAGGCCCTGGAGGGCGGTCCAGACATGTTGAAGGTTCTGAGAGTGGTCCAGACTGGCTGAAGGCCTGGTAAGGCAGTCCAATCATGATGAAGACTCGGTAGGTGTTGATAGATCTGTATGAGGAGATGGATTGAGTATGCTACGATGCAATGGCAACCAGTAGGTCTGGCCCCGGGTATCGATCATGTTAGTGGGAGGTAGTGCATAGAGCCGAGAGTCCTTGCGGGCAGAATTAGAATAGGTGAAGTTTGAGAATAGTAGTTGCTCTACATGGATAGTGTATAGTGGAGTCTAGCTCAGTGGCACGTGAAGAGCTCAATTTAGTGGTTTGGTCTAGGTTTTACGATTTAATAGTAGGGAGTGTGTTGGTAGCTTCTTTTTGTTTTAGTTTACGGTAGAAAGGAGTTTACGGCCGTAAACACCTTATGGCCGTAAACTCTTCTCGTGTGGTATATAAATAGTGGGTTAGTCACACGTTTTGTGGTTGTTGATGCCTTTAGAGTTCACGGTTTCCATAAAGTTGTACCAGACGTTTATTGCTATAAAACGTGTGCAAGTTTGGTTTGTTCTCCTTCTGTGTTTATTATTGCTTTGTGTGCTTGTATTTGCTTTTGATCTCTGGTAAGATCCGTTATTTGGACCTTACAATTGGTATAAGAGCAGAACCATTGTCAAAGGCATTCTACAGTCAATTTTGGAGCAAGGTTTTATTGGACTGAGAGCAAGGTCATGTTTTTCTGCAAAAGGATTTTTGGTTTCATCGAGAAACTGAAATAATCGTCATTTACGGCCCAAGCTTCCGGCCGTAATCCCTATTTACGGCTGCAATCTCTATTGCTTTCTTGAATCGTAAACCTGGAATCGAAGACCGTATTCTTCAACCATGAAACCTTGGACCGTGAATCTAAATTAAATTCTCGCACCGTGAACCTTGGACTGTCAATCGAAAATTTTATAGTTTACGGCTGCAAACTCCGAGTTTACGGCCGCAAACTCTTTTTTGGCTTAATTGAATATTAAATCAGTTTATATTTTAAAACTTTGCAGCAAATCAATTTTTTTAACTAAATCAGTTTATATTTTAAAACTTTGCAGCAAATCAATTTTTTTAACTAAATCAGTTTATATTTTAATTTGAATTTTAATTAATTGTTAAAAGAGGAATCTCAAAGTCAAACCACTTTCAAGAGCTTGATGCTGTCATGGGTACCACCACGCGAATTCCAAGGTTAATTTCTGCTGATGGGTTTCCCGAGTGGAAGTACAGAATAGAGAAATATATAAAAATGAAGGATTTCAAGTTGTGGAAATGCGTCATCAAGAAGCCAGTCACAGTAACCACTACAGTTGCTGGGCAAGTGGTTGATAAGAAAATAGAAAATTATACTGATGAAGACTTTGAAATTGTAGAGGAGCAGGAAAAGGTGTTGGCCATCTTAACCATGGCCTTGTCACCAGACATTGCTCAAGGGTCAGATAGTATACGTCAGCTAAAGCTTTGTGGTAAGCCCTGATTGAGGTGTATGAAGGGAACGGAGATATGCGAGAGAGTCGCCAGGATATGCTGCGACAACGTTTTAATATGTTTAATTATGTCCCTGGAGAGACCATTGAATCACAACTGCAACAATTCACACATTTAAATACAAAAATGACTATGGCTGGGATTTTCTACACAAAGTCAGAAGTGAACAAGAAGCTACTGAATGCTCTCCCAAAATCTTGGGACATGAATGTAGCTGTTATTAAGAAAACTAAGGATCTCAGTTGCCTCTCTCTAGCTGAAGTAATGGCAGTCATCAAGGCATGTGATATTGATGACAAGCAGCGGGAAATTAACCATGTGAACTCGTATTCAGCTGCGAATCTTGGCATCTATTCTAACAGTGCTCTTTCATCCATGTCGTTTTCTCTTCCTTATGCAGGTTAATCATTTACTACTCCATAAGTTCAGAAGCATACCTTTCCCACTCCATCCGCTTCCTCTGCATCATCTTCAACTGGGGCTTCTTATTCAAAGGGAAAGGAGAGTGATGAAAACATTCCACTTGCTTCAGGGCTTGTCAATTGCTACAATGCACTCGTAGCCGGAGATCTCCCGCCTCAATTGTCATTTTCCGATCTTGATCAGATTCACCCTGAAGACGTTAAGGAGATGGATATTACATGGAAAATTGCCATGGCAGTTTTTAGGGCAAAACAATTTACCAAAAAGACTGGAAAGAATAACTGGGGAATAAGTGCTGACAAGAAGGTTGGGTTTAGCAAGGGAAAGCTTCGATGTTTTAACTGTCATGAGCCAGGGCATTTTGCTCGTGATTGTCCACAGCCAGACAGAAGATTAAATAATGAGAGAACAGTAGTTGTAGTCGGAAACAATCGAAGTGGTACTCAAACAAACAATAAGAAGGCTATGGTCGCTCAGTCTTTTGACTGGAAGGACCAGATGCAAGCCCTGAACCTATCTGGACGTGAAGTTGCCCACTTGGCACAAGTTTGTGATGATGCCCCAGCAGAGATTGTGGCAGCTGAAGATACGATGATGGAGCTGCAATTTGCATTGATGGTATCCTCTTCCCATGAACTTAATTCAGCCAAGGTAAGTCTTCCATCATGCTCTCAAGGCTGTATTGACTATTTTAAAACTCTACATGACAAAATTGAGACATTAGGCAGTGAAGTAGGAAATCTTAAGATTCTTCGTGAACTTAATGACAAATTAATAAAGGACGTAGAAGACCTTAGATATGAAGGGTACCACTTAGAAAAGGTCAAAAACCACTTAAAGCTCAATTGGAATAAAAAATTAAGGACTTTAGGAAACTTCAGGAAGACTACAATAATAAATGTGAAAATTATGATTATGTAGTCAAACAGAACGCTGAACTAGTGGCTGAAATTGAATCTTTGAAAGGAAAATTTGAAACCGCCAAGCTTGATGTTAGAAAATATGAATTTTCAAGTGAGGTAGTTTCAAATATGATAGACCACAAAATGCAATTTAAAAAGAATCAATAAAAAGGTCTAGGGTATAACCATGTGCCCCTCCCTTAAATCATTCATATGTGTCCAAGCCTTTGTCCAAAGAAGAGATTGCCAATGAATCATTTATGGTTTATGGAAAGTCATCTGATTTTATTTCGGGAGGATTTATTAATGTTGAAAGTACTAACATTTCTACTTCTCTTGCAGATCAATCCTTGAATCCATCAAAGCACGAAGTTGAAGGATATGTTTCTGAAAATAAAATCGAGTCTAAACCTAAAGCTTTAGTTTTAAATAAAGACAATTTGTTTTCTGATGTTTCAAAAGACAATGTTTTTTGCGATGGTGTTTTTATTACTTCTGATACTGTTTTGAACAATTTGGTTGACAATTTGGATGTGTGTGATAATAATTTTGAGAAACCATGTACTTCACAAGCTTCTCCATCTAATGTATCCTCGCTTACCTCACAACCTAATTCATGTTCATGTTCTTGTGAGGGAAGCAAGGGTGATAGTATGGAAAACAAATCTGATCAATGTAGCACAAGTCATAACAATAACAAACAGATTTGTTTCAATTGTGGTGTTCGTGGTCATATAGCTAGAAATTGTCAAAATCGTATGTTTGTACATTTCAAATTTCCAAGAGGAGAGAACGAATCCAGAGGAAGGTCTTTAACTAGAAAGTCCTCTAGAAATCGTTCCCGGAATGGTGAAAAGAAAAATAATCAAAGTAAAAGACGAGCCAATTCTCAAAAACATAAAAAGGATTTTTATCAAAAAGTCCCAGGCAGTTTGCCAAAACCAAATGTAGCCAAGCCAAAATTGGTTTCGTCAAGGGGCAGCAGTGAGTCTTCAACCAAATATGGTAGAAAACCCACATTCCCTATGAAAACTGATACTCATTCAAGCTCAAAAAATTCAGGACAATTAGAAAACCCAATTATCAATGGCTGCCCAAACAAGTTTCTAATTCACCTTCCATGTCCTTTAAAAATTCCAAAATTTATCAATCTAAAAAGGCATCGGGATCACCCAGGAAAATAATGACCTAGGTCCCCAAATCTAATTAAACCCGCATATTTTGCAGGGACAGTTGCGGGGAAATGTCATCAGACCCTGGTTCGGTGACAGCAGCTGTTCCCGTCATATGACAGGAGATATCGCCCAATTGCATAACATTCAATCCTTTAATGGGGGATATAGCTCCTTTGTGGGTGGAGATGGTGGCAAAATTACTCAGAGAGGAACTGTCTGAAATGGGGTTTTAAGTTTCGAGAATGTCAATTTTGCTCCTGAGCTTAATCATAGTTTGTTAAGTGTTTCTCATATTTGTGACAAGGGCTATTCTACGCATTTCACTGATTAGGAATGCATGATTCTCAAGCCAGGCTTTGTCATCCCAGAAGAGTGGATTCTTGTAAAATCTAAAAGGGATGGAAATGCCTATATCATCGATATGAATAGCAATCTTCCTGAACAAATTACGTGTCTTTTCTCCAAGATCTCTGAACAAACTGCAATGTTGTGGCGCAAAATACTAGGTCATGCTAATACCAATAACCTAAGTTGTCTTGCGAAGAATGAGATGTTCCGTGGATTGCCTGTCAAGGACTTCATTACATTTGAAAAATGTGTGTCTTGTGCCCAAGGAAAGCACCATAGAAAACCACACCTACCAAAACAAGTTACTCAATTAGCCAATTGCTTCAATTGCTTCATATGGATTTATTTGGACCAGTAAATGTTCTCAGCATCAACAGAAACTATTATTGCCTAGTTGTGATTGATGACTACTCTCGGTTTATGTGGGTTTACTTTCTATCCAACAAAGCTAGAGTTGCTGATTTGATCAAGAAATTCATAGTCTTAATAGAGAACCAGACTAACCATCGGGTGAAGGCGCTTCGTACTGATAACGGAACAGAGTTCAAGAATTCTGTTCTCGACCACTTTTGTGCAGAAAAGGGCATCATGCGTCCATTCAGTTCTGCTGACACACCCCAGCAAAATGGTGTTGCTGAAAGAAGAAATTGAACTTTAAAGGACGCTGCGAGGACGATAATGTATGATTCAAAAATGCCAATCTTCTTTTGGGTCGAGGCGATAAATACTGCCTGCTACATTCAAAATCGCGTGTTGATCAACAAATCTCAGATGAAGACCCCGTATGAAATTCTATATAATCACAAGACGTCATTTAGTTATTTTCGTGTGTTTGGCTGTCCTTGCACCCTTCTTCAGTTAGATACCAACCCGAAATTTAATGCCAAGGCCGATGATTGTTACTTTGTAGGGTATGCCGCTTACACTCCTTATAGAGTATACAATCAAAAGACAAAATAGATTGTTAAAAATCCTATGACGTGCGTTGGTTGGAAGAAAATGAAACGGACGCTAGAGTGGGTCCACATTGGCTGTTTAACTACACATTGTTGTTCAAATCATTAACTGTGTCTATGAGGGGCTCATCTGGATCTACTTCTGGTTGGAAGAAGATTTATGAAGACGAGGAAGAAGACGAAGAAGTTATCTACAGAGCTCCATCTGCATCCTCTTCATCATTCAAAGGGAAGTCTCCAGTCCCTTCTAAGAAGTTCTTTTCAGAGGGGGATTTCTCCTCTATGCCTGATGGGAGTCCTCCGCCACGCCAGATGGGGAGTCTTCCAATACACCGGAGGCGGAGTCTTCTACTACACCAGAGGGGGAGTCATCTGGGTAACATGATAGCCCTAAGTCTTCAGTCCAAAGTGATATTCCTGATGCTGAAGCTACACCATCTACACCTATGGAAAGAGATAATGACAAATGATGCTTCCACAACTACCTCAACTTTATGGAACCACTCTTTCCTGAATCTATCTCAAATGATTTTGTGGCAGAGTCTTCTGGAGTGGCTCAATCAGCAAATGCAGGGGGTATCAACATTCACACTCTTCCTGTCTCTCTCAATGATATCAGCCAAGAGATACCTTCAAGAATTCAACGCGATCATCCGATCGATAACGTCATTGCTGAGCTGGGCGATGGTGTTAAAACAAGAAGTCAGAGTGGAGATGTTAATATTTGTCTCTACTCTTACTTTATTTCTCAAATAGAGCCTAAGAATGTTGAACTGGCTCTGAATGAGCCCAGCTGGGTAGATGCAATGCATGAGGAACTGCATCAATTTGAAAAACTCGGTGTTTGGAAGTTAGTTGAGTTACCGAAGGGCAAGAACTCACACAAGATGGGTTTATCGCAATAAACAGGATGATTCAGGTGTTATTGTGCGAAATAAAGCTCGATTGGTGGTTCGTGGATTTCGACAAGTCGAGGGTCTTGACTACACTGAAGTCTATGCTCCAGTAGCTCGCTTGGAGGCTATCCATATCTTTCTAGCATATGCTGCTTACATGAACTTTACTGTGTATCAAATGGACATCAAGACTGCCTTCTTATATGGCAAGGTAAATGATGAAATCTATGTTGATCAACCTCCTAGGTTCGTTGACTAAAAATTTCCTAATCATGTCTATAAGTTGGACAAGGAATTGTACGGGTTACATCAGGCTACTTGAGCGTGGTATGCAACTCTAACAAAGCATTTGCTCGAGCATGGTTATTCACGTAGCACCATTGATCAGACTTTTTTTATCAAGCACATTGGAGATGATCAGATTCTTGTGCAAATCTATGTTGGCGATATCATCTTTGGGTCAACTAGTCCGCAGCTTTGCAAAGAATTCAAAGGTGTAATGAAGAAACGGTTTGAAATGAGTTCGTAGGGAGAAATAACCATGTTTTTGGGGCTTCAGGTCAAACATAATTCAACCGGACTCCTACTACATCAAGCCAAGTATGTGGAGGATATTCTTGAGAAGTTCGAGTTTCGCGATGCTAAGTCTGCTTCAACACCAATGGCAGAACGACCTCTCCTGACTCCAGATCCTGAAGGCGAATCCATAGATCAGACTCATAATCGATCGATGATCGGATCGTTGATGTATCTTACTGCAAGCCGACCGGATATCATGTTTGCAGTGTGTCAATGCGCACGTTTTCAGGCTAATCCTAATCTTTCACATCTTATTGCTGTCAAGGGAAGCCTAAAGTTGCGTCTTTGGTATCCGAAGAATTCTGAATTTGATCTTTATGCTTTTACTGACAGTAATTATGGAGGCTATGAGCTTGACAGGAAATCAACCGCAGGAGGATGTCAGTACCTAGGTGACAGACTAGTTTCGTGGCAATGCAAGAAACAACACACTGTCTCAACTTCCACAGACGAGGCGGAATACGTTGCTGCAACGACTTGCTGCTCTCAAGTTATCTGGATCCAACATCAGCTGTTGGACTACGGTTTGAATTATTTAGAAACCCCTATTTATTGTGATAATGAAGCTACTATTCAAATTGCCAAAAACTCATTCCAACACTCTAAAACCAAGAACATCGACATTAAAATTCATTTCATCAGAGACTGTTATGAACGTTCACTAATCCGGCTAGAACAGGTCCACACTGATAATAATGTGGCAGACTTATTCACAAAGCCATTAAACAAAGCTTTCTTCAACTCAACTTTCAATTTTTTATTTTATTTTTATTTTTATTTTATTTTTTATTTCTTTTTGTTTCTTGTTTCCTTAGGATAGATTAAATTAGCGCATTTTGTTCTCACCCATGCATAAATTTAGGGGGAGAAATAATCAAAAATCCAAAAACAATAAAAAACCAGAAAATAAAAAAATATTGTTGATAGCTTTATTTGTAGGTGTTGTGATGGGAAATGAAATTAGCAAGTGATAACGGACAAGCTGAATCTGCGTAACGTGCCTAAGTTGAATAGTCTACACTCTGTGCTCGATGCGCTGGTAGGCATGAAAGATTTTAAATGGACTTGACTAAGGAGAGTTAAACTTAATGAATTAAAGGACTTGACAAACTTTGACCTAGTTAGATCCGTTTAGCCTGACTTCACGGTGCTCGGATAGGTTGAACAGGGAGATATACATGGGAATCTATCGGTCACATTAAATAACCCGTATCTAGAACTGTGGATTTACTTTTCCTCGATGTGCGGATTCTATCCTTAATTCCAATTGGATGGGGCGACTGGTAAATTCCGATAAATTAGGTCTGTAGAATATCATTTTCTTTCTTTCTGTCTGTTAATCATATGTTGTCTCCTCTGCGTGACTTCCAATCCGACTTGGTACACAACATATGCAACTCTATTTCTCTACATGTTATATATATGAAATTCTTCCTATCTGTTAGCCATATGTTGTCCCCTTTGCGTGACTTTTAATCGGACCTGGTACACAGCATATGCAACCTTCTACTTCTCAACCTCTCTGAAACAATAAGTAATAGAATTCTGAATCTATCGTCCCTCTGAATGGTTGTCTGCTCACCCGATGTAAGGAGTACTCTGGAAGTTCTTGATGGCAGGGGCATGCCAGGAAGTGGGAAACACGTTCTAGTACACTTATTATTGAACACATACAGATTGTCTGTAGATCTCGCTGCTCGATTTAGGTGGACAACAATATCCCTGGTTGTAGTCAGTTAAATGGTCATAAGAAAATTTTATTTAAGAATTAGGGTCAATCATGATAATAAAGTTACAATTAGATATATGCATGTATTATGTCATTGGTAAATTGTCCAAAAATATTGTCACAAATTTTTCGTGTTTAAGTGGAACACAATACTGGCGATCGATCAGACGTAGATGTGAAGATAAGGGTACCGACAAGTAGCATAAGACTGTCCAACAACTTTGATCCCAGCGTCACGAACTTAGTCATGATAGTTAAATTTTTGTGATTGTGTTTTAGTTGAAGTTAAATTATTTTGTTTTATTATTTTTTCAAAATGTTTACTCTATTTTTAAATTATTTTTAGCAATTAATTTTTTTTTTTAAGTTTTTTAAAATTTTGATTTTATTTTTATTTTTATTTTTACTTTCATTGTACAAAATTAAGTTTTTATTTTGTTTATTTTTATTTTATTTTTAATAAAATTTTTCTTTAGTGAAAACAATCATCAGAAAGTTTTTTTAATTTTAATTGTGTTGGAATTTGTTCAATACTGTGTAGTTATTAGATAAAAGGTAAAAAAGAGTAAATATAGGGGTTTACTGCCGGAATCCCCTCATTCACGAGATTCCGGCCGCAAACAGATTCTGTTATTCTCTCTCCCTTCGAAATTTTTTCCGTCAAATTTCGCAAATCTGATTCAACAATTGTGTAGGTAATGAGTTCTAGATCCTAAATATGTATTTTATTATGTGATTCACCGTGTGTGTTTGAGCAGAAATCGAAGAAAATGGTCCGACAAAGCTTACAGCCATAAGCTTGGGCCGTAAACTCTGTTCTAGGGTCGTAAACGCTTTTTAACCGTGAATGGATTACGACTGCAAGCATTTATTGATTATTGTGCTATTTTGTGACTATATTCTCTTGATTAAATGAGTGTTTTTCAAGTTTGGTGTTCATTGGCCGTGAACCGTTGTTCTTCGGCTGTAAACTCAGAGTTCACGGCCACAGATCTTGTTCTTGGGCAGTAAACTAACTGTTTTTGGTATCTTGACTGTGAACATTGATTGTTACTTGAGTAATTTTTGTTTTATTCAAATTTTCTAAATAAAATAATTTTTTTTGGAATCAAAATAAAAAATTAATATTTTGGATGTTCATTTGGCATATTTTTTACTTATTATGGTTGAGTGCAGGAAAATGGCAAACTTGAAATTCGCAGATATGCACAATCTTGCTATTATGCTTGCAGATCCTCCAGCTATTCATTCAGACATGCGATCCATGATTCACAAGCTTCGGGAGTGCTGCCTGGCATCCGCTATCATAGTAAACCCTGTTGTGTATCAATATTTAATCAGAGAATTCTGGGGCACTGCCAGCATGAGCATCAATAATGATGGTCATTTCACTGTAAAAGCTATGGTACAGGGTTGTGAAATTCTGATCAATGAAAGCGTCATTAGAGACACGCTTCTAATTAAAGATCAACCTAATTTCCCTATGGAAATTGGGTTTGAAGACACACAAAGAATCCTCAGAAGGATGAGCTACGAAGGCACTTCACCTCCGACCTTAAAGAAGCTTTTGCATCCATATTGGAGGTTTTTGGTGCATGTGTTCGTTAGTTGTGTTTCTGGGAGAAGATCATGAGCAGATGAAATTTCTCAGCGAACTACTGGTGCACTTGTTTCTCTTACTACAGGGGTGAAATTCAATTTCTCAAGATTCATCCTGGATGAGTTTGTTACAAACATCAGAGCCTCAACTCGGGATACTTTCTTGTTATATCCCAGATTTGTTCAGTTGCTTATCAACACTCAGTTTCCAGAAGTGAGAAACAAGGGTGAAACTCTAGATATGAAGTCTTTGGGTCCTCACACAGTAGGACTCATCAAGCAAAATCGAAAAGGAAAAGTTTTTTTTTCGAGGATTGTACCCTCTTGAAAAATTTGGAAAGTTCACTGAGCTGGATGAACGTACAGCATCTTATGGTTCATCTGATCAAGCATCTACTAAGAAATCATCTCCAAATAACATTGACATTGATGTTTCTAAGGATGAAAGTACTGAAAATGAAGATACTCCCACTCCTAATGCTTATGTGGCTGTGGAACATGACAAAGTGTTTGATCATGATCAAGATGATGATCTAGGAATGAATGTAGAGATTGGGGAGAATATTGGGGGAGATAAGAATGATTCGTTTAGTGACCTTGACCTCACCGGTTTTGATCACGATGATATAGATGCGTCGTTAGCTAGTAGTGCTAACTTGGTGTCAAATGAGAATCTTGATATTATCGTCAACAATGTTGATGATGTTGTTCTTCCTACAACTGAGCCAAGGGAGGCAAATGAAGTTTTTGAGACTACAACCCCTACTACAGGTCAAATAGCAAGTGTTTCAATTCCAATGGAGATGGTTATGTGATGTCCCCCTCCTGTTTTTCTCTCTCCTACCACATAGCCGTTTGTGAGTGATTTTGCAACGACACAATCTGATTAACCCCCACTGAAAAGACAAAGAATGGATCCGAGGCAGGATAAAGTAATTGCAAGACTTGTTAGCAGCCTCCCAGTACCACCTACTACTACCACTACTACTAGTCTCACCACAACAAAGATGTTTGCTACGAGTTCGGGTACTGCTTTTGCTGTTGGTGGTCCCTCTGTTCCACCAGTTTTTTCTACTCCTCGGTTTAATCGTGATGATGCTTCTGAGAGATTAGCCCTACATATGGCTGAGGAGCAACTTTTGACACCTTCCTCTCGTGGTAAAGGTGTTTCTATAGGAGGTGGTGGTTCTAGAGGAGATAACCTAACTATTTCCAGACTCTAGAAGGAAATATCAGTACTGAGTCAGAAAAATATTAAGCTAGATATCCAAGTGTTAGAGCTTTGAGCTGAAAATGAAAAGCTTAGTATTCAAGTGTCTGAAATTCAGACTGGTAAGTCGAGCCTTGGTGTGCAAGTAGCTGATCTTACAAAGGATAAAGAGCTGAAGTCCAAACAAATTTCTGATCTTCAAGATCACTTCAATCTGCTGACTTCAAGTTATTTTGAATTGAAAAGAAGCTTGAGGAAGACTTTGGAGACAAATAACAAACATTTACTGAAGAGTACAAGATTAATATTCATGTCCAAGCCTTTCCAGTTGTTTTGCCTACTGGTCAATCATCTGGAGTTGTTAGTCATGTTGATATAGAGCCTCCTCAAGCCCCCATGTGTTAGTAACCATTCGTAATGCTCAGGAGGAAGCAGTGAAGAAAGGACAATTATTGTTTAAAAGGAACCCTAATCAAAATGCCTATTGGGATGAACCCTTAATTACAACGACTGATCTTGAAGTCGTTCGTTTCAGGGATACTTTTGGTGATCGGTCAAGAATTGTTTCTTGGGGATTTCATGCTCCTCTCAACATGTGGATTGTGTTACGGAAAATTTGCAATTATGAACTTTATAGAGATATTCATGACTTTAGTTCATGGACTAGAGTCGATCTGACTGAACTATCTCGAGCTCCTTTCTCCAATTTAACAAAAAATTATCAGGCGACTCAATTTAAGCATTTCCTGGAAGATCAAGTCAAGAAAGGGTTTCCAGCTATGAAAACTGTTGAGTCTATCATAGATGAGCATCCTGATGTCTTTGATTATGACACTGATAAGCCTTTGCAAGCTGTCATGTGGCCCGCAACCAAGAAGGTCAAACAATTCCCAGTGCTTCAGACCTATCAAGACGGATCTCTTGGATCAATGGAGTGTTGGGTCTTTGATGAGATCACTTCTGGTGCGGTCATCAAGCGCAAGAATGGTTGCATTCGACTCTACAATCGAAGAGATTTGTTGCAGTTTTGAAAATGGGATATTCATCATCTAAGCAATTTTCAAATTTTGGTGGCAGAAGATATTTTTGAAGACAGTGCGAAGGTGTACACAACGATGGTTGCAGAGATTCTCAACAAACAAATGTGGATTGGGGCAATGGGGTAGGCGGATGTCATGGTGGTTACCAAAGGTTAACTTCGAGCTAGTCCAAACCAAGGGGGAGATTGAAGAGCTCAATTTAGTGGTTTGGTATAGGCTTTACGATTTAGTAGTAGGGAGTGTGTTGGTAGCTTGTTTTTGTTTTAGTTTACGGTAGTAAGGAGTTTAATGGCGTAAACACCTTACGGCTGTAAACTCTTCTCGGTCGTGTGGTATATAAATAGTGGGTTAGTAAGACGTTTTGTGGTTGTTGATGCCTTTAGAGTTCACGGTTTCCATCAAGTTGTACCAGAATTTTATTGCTATAAAACGTGTGCAAGCTTGGTTTGTTCTCCTTCTGCGTTTATTATTGCTTTGTGTGATTGTATTTTCTTGTGATCTCTGGTAAGATCTGTTATTTGGACCTTACAACATGCGCAGGCGCGTAAGAGTCGTTGAATGAATTTCTTGGAAAGGAAAGGATATGTAGCTTCGGAAGGAGCGTGGGTCCTCTGTTAGGGGAGGAAGTGGAGTAAATGGATGACCGTCGTGCCTCAGTCATTAGTAGGAGGTACTGGATTGTACCGGATATATGGAAGCACATGCGGGTTGGCTGCTCGTTGAGGTAGCGGCAATTTTAAGTGATGCTCAGACATATTTTCAGTCGCCTTGGAAAATAGGGAGGTTAGTGGCTTCAGAGTGGAGATTTGGAACAGAGGAAGGTGAGACAGCAGGTTAACAAACTCGAGAGTAATTTGTACCGATGCTGAACATGGCATAAAAGATTTCGGTTGGAGGCCAAGGGCCTAGAGACCATGACAGAGAACACGCAGTAGTAAGGTTGCAAGAACCTGAGTTGATGGGTAATCGGAATCTGCAGTGCAGGGGTTGTTCTATAGTGTATATTGCAGTAGGCTTCGAGGATGAAGCCTAATTTAAGTGGGGGAGAATTGTAACACCCCATTCTTAAAATATCTATTGGTGGGTTCCCGAGATCAAGAGTAAGGGTGTTTCGGTCTTTCATGAGAGATGGATTATTATTCGGGAAGGTTTTGGATCGGGGTGTGCTGCTAGAAGTGAAGATCTTCTTGCCACCTTTCTGTGGATATAAAGTTCAACAAAATCGGATGTAGAATGAAGGAGTTATGATGCTTTAAAGATATTGACATGTATGGCCCAAAGTGATGAAAAAGACCATGCATGCATGTTGGGACACGCATGCGTACGCCCAGCGTAATGGGGCAAGTTGGTCGCGGGTGTTCAAGGCGTACGCCCATCGTACGAGGAGAACGCCAAGCGTACACCCATAGTCATTTAACCCTAATTTTTGGGACGTCCACTATAAAAGGAACATAATGGTTCTTACCCTAGCCTCCATAAACACTCTCTTGTCCTTAGAAACCCTAGACAGTCGTCCCACCTCCATTGTTGGGTGTGTTAGATCTTGGAGAACCCATTTTGGTGGATTAAAGTTTGGAAGCAAAGAGAAGAAGGTTGGCAAGGAGGAACCTTTGAAGCTAGAGGTTGTAGATCTGGGATAAGTGCTTCATTTCGGACCTCTGCAACGTAAAAAGTATTGAGCTTGATGATTAATCTCTTAGATCTCCTCTACTACAATTTTATGGACCTTTTTGGTCCCAAGTTTGGGTCTTGGCGGGTTAAGCTCGTTCTAAGACCAAGGTTGCCTCCCTTAGAGTCATATGAGTCCCATAAGAAGTAAAGTTCCAACCTTTGGGGTTTTATTAAGCCCATGCATGAGATCTAGTCCTCTTCTTGAAAATAGAAGATCATTTTGGAAGTTTGACTTGGTTTGAACCATATTAAGTCACCAAGTTAGTAACTTTATGGTTTAAATTGTGAAATAAGACCTGGATCTGAGTTTGTAGCCCTTGGAGTGGAGTAGTAAGCACTTAACGAGGAACTGACTTAACAGAGCACTACACTGAGCGTACGTGCAGGTACACCCAGCGTACTTGTCATGGAACTGGTATGCTAAGCGTACGTTGAGGTATGCCCCGCGTAATCTATCTGTATGGATCATGAGTTTTAGGCCGCGGTTTGGGGCATGTTTGGGTATTTGGGCCTTAGTGGGCCATCAGAAATCATATTATATGGACCAAGGAATATATTGTGGGTTTAGGATGAGGCTCATTAAGGAATTGGGCCCAATGTAGCAGATTGGGCCATTAGTGGGCTTAAGAGCCTACCTGGTGCTAGGCCTTTCATATTGATTATGGGCCTTAGTCTTGGACCGGATTGAGTTAAGCGTAATTGGTCAATTTACGCTTGGAAGGATATTGTAATTGATCTAATGGTTATTTATACTATTTTGGCTAGTTTGGGATTTTTGGTGAGTCACTGATTTGGGAATCTGCTTCTTTAGTTCAGAGTTTTGGCAGTTTTGAAGTGAGTTATCATCACTATATCGACAGGGTCTAAGGCACTAAGGCCGGCCCTTTATTGGATTGTAATCCGGGTATCTTTGTTATGTTATTGCTTTGCTATGTTTGCATCCTGGTAGTTAGGGTGGTATATGTTAGAGACCCGGTTAGGTCGGTATCCTGGTTAGGATGATATTAGGTTATGTGATCTGCTCGATCGGTTTGTTTGGATGTGAATTGTTATATGATTGTATGTTTATGTGCACATGGTTGTTGGACTGGAGTTGGGTTGAGGCGGGTCCTGCTTTGTGCTGCAGGCTAGCATACCTAGGGCGGACCGGTTATCCCGAAGGCCCATCAAGCGGTCCGGATAGGTTGTAGGCCCCACGAGGACGGACCAGACGTGTCGAGGCTCGGAAAGTGGACCAGGCCGACTGAAGGCCCGATGCGGGCGGACCAGTCATACTGTAGACTCAGAGAGTGGACCAGGTGGGTTGAAGTCCCGGTGCAGGTGGACCAACCACACTGCAGACTCGAAGGATATAGCTAGACTCGGAGGGTGGACCAGGTGGTCTGAAGGCCCGGTGCGGCGGACCAGTCACATAGAAGACCCGAAGTGCATGGTCATTCTATGTTCTGTTATGATATGGCCTGTTATGTGTATTGTATATGTGGTTGGTATTTTGGGGGTATCTCACTAAGCTTTCGAGCTTACAGTTGTGGTTTTAATGTTTTAGGTACTTCAGGTGACCATGGCAAGGCAAAGACGTGATCGTACCGCTCCTCATGATTTATGTGTTTACGATGTGGTTCTAGGAAATAGTCCGATAATAAATGTATTGAAAACCTTTTTGTAATGAGTTTATGAAATTGGGTTGTTTTTGAAAAGTTTAAATTGGTTGGAATTTTTATGGGCGTTATATATTGTATAAACCCTGGTGACTATGTGACGTAGTACCTATTGTGTAAACCCTGGTGATGATGCGACTTCGTGCCTATTGAGTAAGCCTTGGTGACAATGCGACTTTGTGCCTATTTGATAAAACTTGGTGACGATGTGACTTCGTGTTTGTTAAGTAAACCTTGGTGACTATGGAGTTAGCGTCTGATAGCTATGGATTTAGTATCTGATAGATAAACTTTTGCAGCAATGGACTTTGTGCCAATTCCTGAGTTAATCATTAGGGATGAATGAATGGAAGATAATTGACTCTTAGGGTAAATCTTTAATAAACAAAGGAGATAATGGGGATGGGTAATTTGGATTAATTGTTTGATGATTAAATATAATAATTATATTATTGTGGGTTGAAAACCCTATATGGTCACCAGGCTCCCAAGCCTGACCCACTCCGTTTTCTTTGCATTACAGGTAATGGCACAAGAGTATAAGTTGGTGCACTTGACGAGAGATTTTGGATTGTAGATCAGTAGTTATAAATAACTGTTGTATGGTCTATTTTATACTGTTTATGCTTTTGGTCTGTATCGGAACATAACATCCCGAGATTTTGTTATTTAATGAAAACACATTTTTTTAAAAGAAATGCTTTGATAAATACCTATCACATTTTGTTTTGGGAATAAATTCCGCAACTGTTTTCTATAAACGATTACTCTGATTTTAAAACAAAGCATAAACAAATCGGTCTTTTCTGGCCGTGAAAATGGAAATGTCACAGTCGGTATCAGAGCATTAGTTCAAGTGAACTAGGAATTTGTAGGATTTCTAGACTTAAACTTAGAATGCTAAGCAATCATTGGAGATGAGTGTCTACCATATTTTAGGCACGAGCACTAGTACATTTTAGGAAAGATGCCTAAAATGCTTTTATGTGCTAAATGCTATATGTGCGCCATATATGAAATTGTTCGTTTGGATCTATGGTCTGTCGTCGACCGGATCTGGGAACCTTATGTGTTTAGGATTCTAAGCGTACGAATACGGTATTAGAACTAGCATGTAAACGTTTAGTAGTGATAAGGAGATTTATACACCTATCATAAATAAAGCTTTCTTATCTTACATTCTTGCCCGGTACACCGAACGTCTGCTTAGGTATGCAAAACATTATGGTGATGACTCATACAGAATTGAGTAAATGGAGGAAATGAAAGGCTTATGATAGTGAATGACACCTATCGGAAGATATCGTAAGACTGGTATCTTGCCTTTAGAATATGTCTGATAAAATAATGGAACGTTTAGAGGAGTACGACACGTCTGAAGTACACCTTCGATTGGCAGAATGATGGAACGACTGGTGCAATTCTTGAAGTTGTCCCATCGTCTGGAATTTCCATCGCCAACCGAATTGAAGTAGCATTGATGAGTGAAGATTCGAATGGAAGAAGTCATAGTAGAGTCTAGGAAAAACTTTATGATTAATTGGACACATTCTTATGTGTTAAATTGTTTTGTGATTTTAGGAATTGGGTACTACGAGACAATACTTGGGACGAGTATGAGTAGGTGTGAATAGTAGTAGAGATCTATACTACTGGAAGCACATGACTCACGCTTGGATCAGGGAAAGTCACAAGGTTACCAAGAAGCTAGTAATTGATTCTATTTTATTCAAGTATGTCATTACCATTGTTTCAGTAATGACTAGTAAGATGGTTGTTATTTCGACCCTAGTGGTCATATCAAATTGAGTCCGACTACGATGAGAGGTCATCGGGACACGACCTATCGGTTTGTTACAATAGATAAAGGAATGTAGTTATCCTAAGAAGAAGAAGGACTCCACAATAAGGATTTATTTTGTAACTTGAAGGTTACGATTGAAAGTCCAACATAATATGAAGAGCAGATGTAAGATTGAGCATCACGGTTATTAATTAGGATGGAAAGTTAACGTATTGAATCATTATTCAAGCCCTATTTCGTTGATGATTCCGGGACGTAATCATCATAAGAAGGAGATAATTGTAACGCCCGTAGATCCGGGCTAGTCAATTTAGAGATGATAAGCATCAAAAATGACTTTTTGATAGAAGAGTGTTTAGAATGAATAATCATAACAAAGTTTTAGTATATGTCACAAGGTTTCCGTGCATACAAAGAACACCGAAATCCGAGTTATAATGAAGAAGTTATGACATGTCGAAGTTTCGCGACAGAACCGGCACGAAACAACGCGACGTAAATAATAAATTTACGTTATAGTGATATTTAGCCTTAGTGATCTAAAAGAATGTTGTAGAGTTCATTAAAACGAGAACATGCATAAAAAGAACGCCCAAATCTGACATCGTATGAGGAGTTATGATTTTTTGAAGTTTCGGCTTAGCAGTGTACAGCCTGAAGTTCGAATATGAGATCGAGCGACATTTAGCCGAAATAATCTAAATGAGAATTGAATATCCCGTCGATAGTAGTCCAATAGTGAAAAGACAGATGAAAACGGACAATAGATGAAGAAGTTATGAGTTTATAAAAGAGTTTTCCTATCCCAGCCTACTAAAAATAATATATTTATAATATATTAAAAATAAAGTCAAAATTATCCAACGGAGTCTAAACGAGAGTTGTAGAGCATAATCTCACCTACGCTTGGATATAAAGAACGTCGAAAACAGAGCTCGTATGCGAAAGTCATGAATTTCTGAGGTTCGAGGCGTGAACCCCAAGGTTGTGTCAGAGCTCACGGGGTGAACATATGTAGTTCATGAGGTGAGAATTAGTGGCTCCAGAGGTGAAAAAATGATGGATGTATTCCAAGGCAAGTGGCCATGACGAACACAATGACGTATCGAGCTCATGAGGCGAGAATATGTAGCTCACGAGGTGAACATATGTAGCTCACGAGGTGAACCCAAAAAATTCACCCTATAAATATAATTCAAGGGGCAGCCGAGTTTGGTTTCTCATCTCTTAATGCCCCACTCGCGATACCCTCTCTAAGCCCTATTTTATACCCCCAAAACCCCGGTATCATCCCGAGACAAGAAGCGAGTCTCGAAGCCCGAAGATCCCGAGAAGTGAAATTCCTGAGTCGAAGCTCTGCCTGCGAGAAGCCGGTTTTTGTGAAGATCTTCCAGATCTACCGAAGAATAATACTTTTACAAGCCGTAGTATTATGCGAGAATCGTATAATCAAGTGAGTGTGTAGTTACTTTCTTCTAACACATAGATATGAAGTATTTGCTATGAAATACGTTTTATGTGTTTATATATTGTTTGTTTATTTGAGATGGATGTTGTATGAATGTTTTATACAGGTTTGTATATGATTTAAACCGTATATGTATTTTATGTCTACAAATGTGTTGGGTAGAACATGGGTAGATGAAATACCTGGTGACTATGAGACGTAGTGCATATTGTGTAAACCCTGGTGACTATGTGACATAGTGCATGTTGTATAAACCCTGGTGACTATGTGACGTAGTACCTATTGTGTAAACCCTGGTGACGATGCGACTTCGTGCCTATTGAGTAAGCCTTGGTGACGATGCGAATTTGCGCCTATTTGATAAACCTTGGTGATGATGTGACTTCGTGTCTGTTGAGTAAACCTTGGTGACTATGGAGTTAGCACAGGATAGCTATGGATTTAGTATCTGATAGATAAACTTCGGCAGCAATGGACTTCGTGCCAATTCCTTAGGTCAATCCTTAGGGATGAATGAATGGAGGATAATTGACTCTTAGGGTAAAGCTTTAAGAAACAAAGGAGATAATGGGGATGGGTAATTTGGATTGATTGTTTGATGATTGAATATAATAATTTTTTATTATAGGTTGAAAACCCTATATGCTCACCAAGCTCCCAAGCCTGACCCACTCAGTTTTCTTTGCATTACAGGTAATCGCACAAGATTATAAGTTGG
This sequence comes from Lactuca saligna, assembly GCF_052625555.1. Lineage (NCBI taxonomy): Eukaryota > Viridiplantae > Streptophyta > Magnoliopsida > Asterales > Asteraceae > Lactuca > Lactuca saligna. The sequence goes on along the minus strand of NC_136422.1, from coordinate 164,835,965 downwards.
TGGACTTGACGAGAGATTTTCGATTGTATACCAATAGTTATAAATAACTGTTGTAAGGTCTATTTTATACTCTTTATGCTTTTGGTCTGTATCGAAACATGACATCCTGAGATTTTTTTATTTAATGAAAACACATTTCTTTAAAGAAATACTTTGATAAATTCTTATCACATTTTGTTTTGTGAACAAATTCCGCAACTGTTTTCTGTAAACGATTACTCTGATTTTAAAACAAAATATAAGCAAATTGGTGTTTTCTGGCCGTGAAAATGAGGATGGTACATAATATATTGATTATTTTGAATTATATGATAATATATAAATCTATTATAACTGCATAATCTCAATCGTTAGAATGATTTCTACCCGTGAGTTATTCATGAATAAAATCAAATATAATATATGGTTTAATCTTATTTATAGTTGTTGTTATTGTTAATTAATATTTTGAAATTTATTTTCTTAACGTTTTAATTTCTATCATTATAATTGTTTAAAACATGAAACATTGTCTTTTGTTTTTAAAGGTAACAATATAATCATTTATTTAGAGTTATTTTAACTATTGTTATTATAAGTTATTTTAAGTTACCTATTTGATAATTTGTAATGATTATAAAAATATCTTTAGGAAATATCTTATTTAAATTGAGAATTAGTTTTTACATTTAGCACTATAAGTTATCACTTTTAACTATTCACAAAATATTCTTTGGGTTTTTTTAAGCGGAACTGAAATTGATATTTAAGTTGATACTATAATGTTATATTTATATTAACAATTTAAGTATTTTGTCCAAATTGTTCAAAAGTTATAGCTTTAAATTGATAATGGTTTGCATATAACAACATATTAAATCTAACAAACTAAGTATAATATTTTAAAAGTTAAATACATAACTTTATAAGCATAAGTAAAATTATTATGTAATATTGCAATTTAGTTATTTATGATTACACTTTAGGTTTGATATTTATTTAACCTTATTAACCAACTTATAATCATTATTAGAAAGACACTACAATTTATTACTTTTAACTATTTACAAATATTTTTTGGGTTGTTTAAGTTAAACTAAAATTTATATTTAAGTTGACCATGTAATGTTATATTTAAATTAATAATTTAAGTATTTTATCTAAATTGTTCAAAAGTTGTAGCTTTAAAGTGATACTATTTACATTCAACAATATATTAAAACTAATAAATTATGTATAATATGTTAAAAGTTAAAAAACATAACTTTATAAGTAGAAATAAATATATTCTCTTAATATTGAAATTTACTTTATATACGATTACACTTTAGGTTTTATATTCATTTAACCTTATTAACCAACTTATAATCATTATTAGAAAAAAATTAAAAAGTCATGGGAGTTTCAAAAGAAAGTGGTGAAAGGAAAAATACACGAGATTTTCAAATGAATCAAGTGAAAGGAAAAATACTTACTTTATAAGTATATATAGAATAGATATAGATACTAGGCGAATACATATGTCTTGCTCAGAATACAACAATATATTTGAAATCTTTACAAATATATATATTTTAAATATATTAATGACTTTGTTGTTAGCTCTTATATAATAAACTTTATAATAAGTTGGTATAAACATTGTTTATTTTGAATTTTATGATAACGTGGACATCTTTTAAAATTCTATAATCACAATTGTCTCCATACACTTTACCTGAAAGTTATTCATGAATAAGCTTAAATATAATATATGGTTTAATGATATTTGCTGGTATGATTAGTTAACTTTAAAAAGTTTATTTGCTTAAGATTTTAATTTCTATCATTTTAATTATTTAAAACATCAAGCATTCTTTTTTGTTTTTAAAGGTAACAACATAAATTTTGTATATAATGTTACTTTTAAATATTGTTGTTGTAAGTTATTTAAAATAACGTATTTGGAAACTCTTAAATATTTTAATTTGGTTTTAGAAATTGATTTTTTTTAAATTAATTTAATGAATATTGTTAGATTCTTTGATTGCAATTTTTTAAACAATAAATATTGTTTTTATTTTTAAAATAACATAATAAATTTTTATATAATATTAGTTTTAACTTTCATATTGTAAGTTATTCTTAAGCTACTTATTTGAAAATTCTTAATTATTATAAAAAATAGTTTCATGATTTTTGTTAACTTAGGTTTAATAGTATAATTTATAACTTTTACGTATTTATAAATTAGTCTCTCAATTTTTTTCATATTTAACTGAAATTTTGATTAAAGTTACTTTAACTATTTTGTAAAAAACCATAAATTATACAAAACTTGTGACTTTAAAATGAAAACTACTCACGTACGATAATATATTAAAACTAATAAATTAACTATAATATGTTAAAAAGTTAAAGTCATAATGTTATAAATAAAATTAAAATATGATTTGTTTTTAATATTATAGTTTAATTAATTTAGATTAGAATTTAGTTTTTACGTTAATTTAACATTATTAACTAATTTATAATAATTATTAGAAAGAAATTGAAAAGTAATGGAGGTTTCAAATGCATGTGGTATAAGTAAAAATATCTATTTTATTAGTGTGTAAGTGTGTGTGTGTATATATATATATATATATATATATATATATATATATATATATATATATATATATATATATATATATACACATACATATATGGTTAGGTTCACTTAATACAGACTAATTTTTGTTAGATCATAAGACCATTTTTTTTATAATGAAATATTCTAATATTATATTACTCATAAAAATATAATATATGTAATATTGTAATATTATAAAAGAATATTGTTAGCACATTTTACATTGAAATATTCTAAATATATATAATGTTAGAATATTATACATACTATATTTTTATGAACAATATTTTTATGTGCAATAGAACGATAGAATATTTCACTAGAAAAAATTTGTCTCACAGTCTAACAAAATTAACAAAATTAGGGTTGTCTCAAATAAACTTTTATCTATATACACATGCATATACATATATGTAATTTTTAAAATATCAAAATATAAATATTATATACCCTAAAACAATTTGGATACAACTTTATAAGAAGATTTAATAAAATGAAGGATAATTCGGTAAATTTATGTTTTAGTTCCATCATGTTACAGTCTTGTCAAACAATATATACATAAGTAGTACACTCTCTTCAAGTTCAATCCAATCCAATTCAGACAATATACACATAAATAGTACACTCTCTTCAAGTTAAATCCAATCCAATTCGGTCATGTCTAATAAAATTTTGTTTCATATACCAAATGATATCTAAATTTTTACTTTAAACTTAATATCATATATATTTAGTAGTATTTATTTATAATTATTTCTTCATTTAGAATTTTGAATAACTAGATAAAAAAATCTACCCGATTATTATTAAAAGCTAATTATTTTTAACCGAACAAATTATTGAAATCATTCCTATGGTTTGCCAATATACATGTTTTTCCCTAGTGTTTTTTTTTTTTTTTTTTTTTTTTTTGCACTCGCACGTTCCTTACCTTTATATTTTGTTACGGTGTAAGTCCCTCTCCGATACAAAATGACTAGATCACTCTTTAATTCTCTTTTTTGTTTATTAATTTTTCCCAATCCCCACTTGCAATCTTATTCCCTCACCAACAACCGCCACCACATTCCACTATGACCACTTCAATTGACGACACACACAACCAATAATAATCCCTAAAAATTCTGTAATATCTCAAATTTCAAACCTAAATTTTCATTTTTAAATTACTTAAAATATTATTCTTAAACCAAGTCATCGGAAAAACGCAAGTATTAAATACAAATCATCATCAAAAAATATCAGAGTACCACAAAATGCCCAGTAACAAATCTCCCAATGAGTGTCTACAATCAGACATTTTCCTTCCCGCAATCTTTAGAAGTACCTGAAACACATATAATCAAAAACTATTATTACGAAGCTTAGTGAGTTCCCTAAGATATCACATACAACACAAAATAAATAAACAATTATGGGTTATCAGCAACCAGGGAGACTATCCGCAGTCCAAGTAGGAAAACATCACACCCTGTGGGTTATCAACAACCATGGAGACTACCCGAAGTCTCATTCACAGATAAACAACATAACATAATACTAATAGTTAGACCCAGCTAGTCATCACACAATAATCATGCTCCCACTAACATGATAATTTTTAGCATAACACTTATGCTCCCACTAGCTTTGACATGTATCCAGCAATCAGTTGGACTTCTAGAAATCAATACTTTATTGATTTTCTTACCAAAGTTCAGATTTCTGATACAAGATGCTTTGATAAGACTTTATCAAAATCATACGTCTTTTCTTAGATAGATCACATGTGTGTCTAAACAATTTTTAGAACTATGAAAAGGGATGTCGTAATCATAGTCACAATTGTTTAGACCTTTGCCATTTGTCATAAGTCCATGTTAGTGTGCTGATTAACCACACACACACTACATTAATGACTTTGAGAATGCAAATATCACAATTTCTATCTACTTAATGAAAGCATTTCCTCACCATCATTTTCATGAATCATAAAGAAACCTTATGACACTTAGATTTTATGGTGTATGTGTTCCTATCCATGTGAATTTGTCAAAACCATAATCAAAAGACAAGGTTAGTGACAAATCCAAACTCATATGGTAAGAACTTGTGCAATCTTAACTTCTTGCCATTTGGCAGCACAAGGCCTACCATTGCTTCAAGGTTGTTATGCAAACAATTGAGAACTTGTAGAACTCAAATGCATAGTAAACTTTAACTGGAATGGGCACAGAAATAAGAATATGTCAACACGATAGGTTACAAACCTCAAGTTGTGCGCTAGTGATAAACTACAGGTTTTATTCTTGATTAGTTCTTGAAACTCTTTCAGGAACTTTTAGACTCCCACTGTCCTCTTGATATATAAAACTCTCTTGCCAAGAACCATTCCTTGACAAACAAATATTCAAGAGATAGTGCAGATTCTTATCAAGACAAACACTTCTCATAATAGCCTTAGTTGGTCTTTGTTTTATCCAAAAGATCACAACTTACCAATTTCAAATGTATAAGAGTAGAAAACATTTTACTCTACATTTGACAAGTGTTATAAACCTTCTTTAAGATATGTCACTCAAGTTACAATTTTGGAGCATGACTCTTAGAATTGTTTTGGAACGAAGTATAACTCATCTTCATGATTTAACCACTTCAACATGTAACGACGTAAATTTTAAAACCAATTTTTCATTTTTACAAACATCAAAAACATCGAGTAATAATTTAGATTCCAATGTAAACAATATTGTCACGACCGATTACATGACAAAGATCACAAAAATAGTTTCCCCCGACTGTGTGTACGATCACGTCGGTGCCTTCCCACGGTCCTTGCTAGTAGCTGAAACACATAACACAACCACTGTAAGCATAAATTCTTAGTGAGTTCCCCAAAATAAAACCTACGCACATACGCCTTTCCAGGCCCTGACCTTCCGATCCATGTGTCTCAGGGGACTTCCGTCCAAACTGGGTAAACCTTCCGGTCCTACCCACGTCAACCTTACGGTCCATTTTACAACGCCTTCCGGCCCATAACATAATGCCTTCCAACCCATATCAAGCATATCATACATGGCACATATAACGATTAACTTATCACACATAATGCATATATCTCATATCCTATTCGACCTTCCGGTCACACAGTCAAACCCTTCCGGGTACAGTATAGTGAGAAGACTCACCTCGTATATCACGATAACTCGCGAACCCTGGAAATCACTCGTGCTCGAACCCCCGTGCTATAATCCTCCTATAACATCATATATCTCCAATTAATACTTGTACCACTAAGGTTGACCATCCCTATCAAGTCAACACTGGTCAACTCTGGTCAACAATCAATGGTCAATTTGACCGGACTCGGCGAGTGCACTAGAGCGACTCGGCGAGTCTAAGCGTTTTCACCAACTCGCAAGGATTTCCCTTTGATACGTCGAGTACTCCCCTGACTCGACGAGTTCCACCTGGTCATGAATCGCAGGGCCACCGTGACTCAACTCGCCGAGTTGCAAGGACAACTCGGCGAGTTCCAGCTCGACTCAGTCCACCTGTTAATCCCTCTCTAACTCCCCGGGACTCACTGAGTCAACCATAACTCGGCAGGACCACTCAGTAAGTGGTTAAGGACAATCTTCATGCTACTCGCCGAGTCTGTTCTTCAGACTCGGTGAGTCCATGCCATGCATCGACTCAAACTTGCTTCTGAGGTCAGATCCGCTCCATAAACTCATACATCTGGCCCTCCTAAGCTCATTTATCACGTAAAGTCACAGTCTTGGCCACCATGCAACACTTACAAGGTTCTTTTTGGAGAAATGACCACTAATATGGCAACCCTAGCCTCCAACCCAAAAGGAAGGACATAAAGCATATCATTTGGGATTTTCTGGACCGGCTAAGGTCCAGATCTAGGTACCATATCTCCATGGGACCTCTCACACTTCAATTACAAAGCAAATAAGGCAAGAAGAAACCCTAGATTGACCATATCAACATAAACACGAAAATAAGCTCTGAAAGATACCTCAAGAAGCTTCCCTTGGCGAAATGGAAGTAGATCCAAGCTCCCAACTCTTCTAGCTTGACTTTCCCCCTTCCTTTCTTGCAAAAACACACAAATTTGGTGAACAATAGCCTCTTATCTCACTCACAGGAGCTCTTAGCTGCTTTGGTGCTCTCAAGGATCAACGTGGCCGCAATGAAGGGCCATAAGATCCTTTAAATAGATATTAGGACCGGAAAATTAGGGTTTCATCAAACAGCGCGGACTCGCTGAGTCCATCCCTTGGACTCGCCGAGTCTATGCGCGAACCCGCGTCCAGAATCATGACCCTACTCGGCGAGTTCAAGCTCCAACTCGCCGAGTCCCCTCACAAAACACCAAAAATATGCGAATAAAAGATACCTGGAAATCCGGGCTGTTACACAACAATTTATGACTCCTCTTCTTAGCCATGGGAATGCACTAAGATGTCCTTAGAGGATTAATTGTGATATGGCTCCATAATCATTAAGATGATCATAAAACATTATACTAAAGTACTCTCCCATCTTTTCATATTTGAGAAACTTTTATCTTTCTACCTAATTCGATTATACTTAAACTTGTAAGTATAACCATATTTACTAAGTTTTGGTAAATCATGACGAATAGTCTTATCGATCTTTGTGGTGGACTTGACTAGTGCACAAGAATGTGTGCTCGGTCCCATAGTCCTTCACTTGGCTCACATGTACATGTGAACAAGGAAGTAGTCTTAGTTTTCCAAAGATGAAAATTCTCATTCATCATACAATACAACTTGCATGATTCTAAGTTTCTGTCCAATTGAAACTTGGATGATGATAACCTTTCCTTATTTGGTAAATTTAGTCTCTACCACAAATGAAAGAATCAAATTCATATTTCCAATATTGCTAGAAACATACAAACATCAATTTTTCATAAATGCCATTTCAAGGAGATATAAAATAAAAATAAAATTTATTTATTTATAATATGCGGAAAAAAAACTTTTCCCATAAAATGTAACGTTAAATGAAAACTATGCTATTACATATTTCCTAGCAATCTATCATAACCCCTAAGTAGTAGCTCAAAAATCCGATCTTCGAACCATGCGATTGAAATCCATCTTCACGATCAGATTCAACATACTCTTCTTTTAAGCTTCATTCCCTTTGCTTGATCCTGCAAAGCATCAAAATGCAACCTAGTCACATCATGTATTAAGAATCAACAATTAGGTACTTAACAGAGTTAGAGAGTAGATTTACCTAAAGCAGAGCCAAACATTTTTTCTCTACTTTCTTTTAGATCTTTCAGGTATTCAGGAAAGCTTCGATTCTAATGTCCCTTCTCTTGACAACAAAAACATAGATACTCTTTTGTAATGGTACATGTGTGACAACTCGGAACTTCTATCTTGTACAATTGGTCAATTCTATCAATGTTAAACTCGATTCAGTCACCCATTTAAGGGTTTTTTAAAGTATTCTAAGCCTTGTACAATCAAAATTTGGGTTCTAGGTCGAGTTATTCCAAGTCATAGCACAACATTCAGGCCATACACTCTCTTAGGAGGAGTGTACGGCCGTACACATGGGTGTGCGGCCGCACACCCACCCCACAACTGTACACTCGGGGTGGTGGGTCACCCACCCTATAAATATGAGGATACCTCCTCTCTTTCACCCTTTTCTTCTTTTGGATGCACTCTACCACTTTCTCTCTCTAGAATCTTCATCAAAGAACCCTCGAAAGGCTTCAAAAACATAAGTGATTCATCCCTAGCTTGTTATACTTGAAAAATCTCTTAATTCTTCATGTTTCAACATTGTTCTTTATCACTCTAAAGGTGTACGTCCGCTCACCTTCATAAGGTTGGCCATACACACTTTAAAGGCTCTCCAAAGTGAGAGTTTGGCCCCTATCTTCCAGTTGGACTTGGTATTAGACTTAATGCACCTCTAAATCGACATCTTGGGCATAAACATGGAGAGTGTACGACTGCAACCCCTTTGTACGGCCGCACACACACCCTTAAGGTCGTACACCCACTTTGATGATCATATTTGGCCTTAAACTTGCAAAACCACTAAGTATGGGACCTAAAACACTCTTTGGATGCTCGTAGGACCTTGGAAACACCTCAAAAACACTCCCCATCATTAGTGTACAGCCGTACACTCATGGGCTGTACACCCATGGTCGTACACACCCAAAGGGTGGTCGTACACCTCCCTCATTCGATCATATATGGTTCCAACACATAGTTCTAGTGTTTCCAGGCCCTTAGAGTGGTTTCCTATCATGTTTAGTCATGAAATACCCTAATATAATACATATATGTGTTACTATATGTTAATAGGATCCATTTGAGTTTGAAACTTCAGTTGACCCTCGGCATCCACGCCGATCTTACGCTCGAATCCTACATCAAAAAGTGAGTTCATACCCCTACGCGTTTAAGGTTTTTTAAACATTTTCAGAGGGAATACAAGCCAAACACAAAAATATTTTTGTGAACTAAAATAGAAATGTTTTCAACCAATTAAAACTGATGCAATTGATAACATGTTTTCTAAAACATATAGACAATTATTCCCTTTTATATTATGCAGAGCATAAGGGACGTTTTCTAAACATAATTGCATAGTTTTCAGAACAGTACACGAACATAACATATCATTCAAACTATAATAGGTATAGTTTGGGAAATTCATTTAGAGTTTTTACATATTCAAACCACATACACGGTCGAACATATAAACTATGATAGATTTAGTTTATCCATCTCTACATACAGATAACAAGAGTATCATACTAAATAATTATTTTGTGTATAATTATTTATACTCTACTCGGTACACAAACGATTTCAAACATGAGAACAACAGAACAACACGTAAATTAGTTAAAACAGGATTGTGAGACATCTCTTCATTGTACCCTTCGAGGTACTGATAAATCCTCTACATTTAGTATAGCCAGAGTCTCATGGAGGGATAGTGTGAGATTTATGAATAGATCTATTCGGGACCGACAATCCCACACTTGAACTATTAGCTACAGTTAGGCAGGCACACCTTGGGTGACAAATTCTATAACATACGATGCCTGAAGAAACGTCACGGAGGTCATCAGTCACATTAGCATGGCTTAACGAACTCACAATAGTATAAACTAACCTTTGTTTACGAGATTATCATTCTTCAATAGTTTTATTTTAATTAATAAAACTACCTACATACTAAACTGGAGGGTAATCGAGGGATACATCATTTGGTTTTATTTTGAACTAATAAGACTACTTTACATACTGGTGGTAGCCAGGATTTTTCAAACGGATCACACCATTCATATCGGATTCAACAAACATAATACAAAATGTTGGGTTTTTCAGGGAAAGAAATCAAACATTTATACAAATTCAGTGATTAGTTTTCAAAATGAAACATGTTTTACATACAAGTGAAATCAAACATTTATACAAATTCAGTAACTAATTTTCAAAATGAAACATGTTTTACATACAAGTGAAATCAAACATTTAAACAAACTCGGTGACTAGTTTTCAAAATGAAACATGTTTTACATACAGGTGAAATCAATGGTGTGAGAAATATTCCTTCCATGCAAATTTACTTTTCCAATGCACCAAAACATTTACAATTCAGCAGCAACAAGCAAATAAGAAAGATCAATAAGGGTCATGTCGTGATCTATCACATAGTAGTCGTTAATGAACTCACTATATGACTCAGGAAGTAATTGAAGAACCCAGTCACTAGCTAACTTCCTTGTGACAACGAAACCCAACATTCTCTACCTGTCAATGTGTGACTTCATCTCTAAGACATGAGTGCACACATGTCTTCCATCTTTATGTTTCATTGCAAGTAGGTCTTGAGTGATCTTGAACTTTTCAAGTCTTCGAGCTTATGGGTCAGGGAGAATAATTGGAGGAGATGGAGGAAGAGAAGTATGATTTCCATGATCCAATTGTAGGACATCGTCTTCATTAGGAAAGCTTTTTCCAAGTGACTTGGAAAGACCATAGTTGTCTAAACCAGACATCTACAATGGGAGAAACTCAAGTTAGTTTATTTAAGTCCTTAATAGAACACCCAATATGAAATATTAAGGCTAGGACCCAACACAATATTTTATAACATGGAAGTAGGATGCTGTAATCCAAGCTACAAAATATTTGAAGGTAGGTGAGTGACGATTCACCAATTTCCACCATGAAAAATGAAATAGGTATTAGGTTTTAATTGCATTGAAACACCTAGATCTTTTGAGATTCATTGAACTTTTCAACGGCATGTTTAAATATCGATTGGGCCCTCTCAAGTTTGTGACCGGGATGCCAAGGATCACGAACAAGGTGTGAATAACCATGAAAATTAACTTGGCATCCTTAATTTTATCACCTAATAGATGTCTCGGTTACCCACACGCGCTCCACCGATCTATGATAAACATTAAGTCACCCTTTGCCACTCTTACTAGTCCATGTTAGTGTGGCGGTTACCCACACATGCTCTACCAACGATTGTAGTCCTAGTCCTACCCATTCAGCTAACAACCCTCCACCAGTCAAGGAAGCTGTTGGGATTAAAACCCTAATTGAGATTTGATGAACAAGATGCGGAAAATAAGAACAAACACAAATATGAAGATTATGTCGAATGATCACTCGATTTATTGAATTGTGAGAAACAAATTACACTTAAAAAATAAGAATCTAACTCTACAAGAAACCTCACAACGTGGCAGCTACATTTTGCCTCACTCTCTTAACCCTAATTGTGAATAATACATGAATATTTATAGGGAAAAGACAAGTCTTGGGCTTTTAACCTAGAATTCATCAAAGGGGCCCATTGCCATCATCCATGGAGTGCTTTGAAACCTACAATCTCCCCCTCAAAGTATGGAATGGATGACAATGTTTTAACTTCCAAAACAAGCATCTAGCAAATAAAAAGATCTGCAATGAGGAATATATGAAGCAATCCACGAATCTTTATTCTTCAATAGTCTTCAATCACGGGCTCTAGGATATATAAATCAAGCACTGAAGTAATGTCTTTAAACTTCATTTTCGAATGTAATCCCAAAGAATCTTCATGAAAATCAAACCCGCCATAAAAACCCATTTCAGAACAAAGAAACTGAATAACTTCTTGTCTTTGAAGAGCTCCCCCTCCAAGTCACAATGATCTTCAAATAAGCTAATGATATAAGCCATCAAAAAATATCATGTAACAACCCAAACTTTAAGATTCGTAACGCCACTTGATCGAGAAAATACAAGAAGTCAGAGATAAAAAAAGTCCTTAGCAGAGCTCGATAAAGAACTTCCGCTGTAAAGGATACTTCTATATAAAAGCTTTAGCAGAGCTCGATGAAGAACTTCCACTGTAAAAGCTACCTTCATAATTCTACCACAAGCTTTATCAAAAATCTTCAAATTTGAAAAGTCACAAATCCAATTTCGAATGGCCATACCAAATTCTCCCCCGATTTATAATCGAAAACGTGATTATAAAGCCTTCTTATGGTCATGAGAATGATCTTGAATAGATAAAAATTATTGTGCTCCCCCGCAACAAAATGATATATACAATGAAGTATAAAATCCGAAAAAAGTCGTGAAAAATTGACGTTATCACGAAAAACGAGTTTTCGAACCGCCAAGACTTGATGGAATCTTTATTTTTCTGTTCGTGAAAAAATATGTGCGTTAAAGAATTCAAAACTGTTCACCAGCCTTTACAATTGTAAACATTTTCGAAAAATGGGCTGAAATTGTCACTTGCTGAAATTCAGGGACTTAAATAGTAACTCTGCATCATTTTCCCTTTGATTTGTAACACATTCCAAAAAATCAAATTAAAATTGCCATGTTGGTGATGTTACACGGGCCAAATGTGTCAAATCAGAGTCATCTACTCATCTTCCTCATTTATCGTCTGATTGACAAACACAGCCTCACGACCCGTAAATAGAACTCCGATTCCGAGACATCGACTGATAACCAAATCAGAAAACATTCAAAGTTAGGAATCCAAATAATTTCAAGCAACTGTGAACTCTGAATGCATCGGTTCCTAGCATTCAGTTCCGAATGCCAATCGATTCCGAGATCAAACAAAAGTACGAACTCCGATTTAACTCAACGTTCCGAGCACATGTTCGTTTCTAATGTAGATGTTAGTTACGAATACAAGCCTAGTCACAATTCCGATTCCGAATCAATCGATCACACTACCGATTCCGATTCCGAGTGAATTTCCAAATCGATACGCCAATGACGATTCCGAGACCTGCACTTCAATTCCCAAAATTAACCATCAAATGTAAATAAGGTTTCTGTTTTGAACTTCACAGTCATTCCCATACACCCTTCGTATTCGCAGGTGAGACCATTTGTTCCAATTTTGACTTTTAGCATTGACCACCAAAAACATCTTCTTCCAATCACTTCTATTCTTGAACACTCCGATTCTTTCATTATAAGCAACATGATTCGGATTGATTTTGCAATTTCAGTTTAGATTTCAGTTCCAATCGAGTGACATCCTTCCGACTACCAAATTTTTCATTACCCCATTGTTCCCAAAACATCCACTCATCGATTCGTCTTCATCTGTTCTTCATCAGTTCTCAAAATATAAATGATCAATTCATCAACAACAATCCCTAATTAACATCGAATGGAAAATCTAGACTCGTTATCATAATCGATCATACATATACCAAGAGGTGATTCTCATTCACTAAAATTATTATCAATCGTTGATTGGCTCAAATTAAAACTCGAGAACAAAGTCGATTTGGTCAAACAAAATCGATTTTAAGACCAAAACTCATGAGCAAGACCAAAGCGATGAGCAAATCAAATAGAAATCGAGAATAGTAAGATACAGCAGAACAAAAAAGTGTTCAATCACCATGAAGTTAAACTCTTAAATCAAAGAAAAATTTTGACCTGCGTGATTTTGTTATGTCAAACGGCAATACAAGAATAATCAGTGAACATTGAATGAAATTAATGGGTTTTTTTGAGTGAAACGAATGAAGAGTAAACAATGAATATGGGCTCAAGAACAGTACGTCATCGGATGAATGAATATAGATTAAAACAATAGGGCAAAATCAATGGAAATAAGAATTGACTATTTGGCCTCAAACATGAATCTATAGAAAAATTGATCTAAAAACAAACCAGATCCAAAGAACAGAGAAATACAACAATGAACAATAGAAGAATATCATAAATCTTCATGAACAGTAGCTTGAACAAGATTTTGATTCCAAAACATCAAAACACCAATAAATATTCAATAACATGTGTAGAAAATCATCAAATTAAGAACCGATACTTCAAAAATCAATAGATCTTCGAAGACCCGCTCTGATACCACTTGTTGGGATTAAAACCCTAATTGAGATTTGATGAACAAGATGCGGAAAATAAGAACAAACACAAATATGAAGATTATGTCGAATGATCACTCGATTTATTGAATTGTGAGAAACAAATTACACTTAAAAAATAAGAATCTAACTCTACAAGAAACCTCACAACGTGGCGGCTACATTTTGCCTCACTCTCTTAACCCTAATTGTGAATAATACATGAATATTTATAGGGAAAAGACAAGTCTTGGGCTTTTAACCTAGAATTCATCAAAGGGGCCCATTGCCATCATCCATGGAGTGCTTTGAAACCTACAGAAGCGTTGGGTGAGAGTGGACACCCATTAAGCTATCATTTTATAGGCAACAACCTTATACCCCCTTATAGACCGGGTTCGTGAATGAAGCCTACTAACGTAAGACTGACTTGCTCTTATATGTATATATATATATATATATATATATATATATATATATATATATATATATATATATATATATATTATTAACTTAGAATACTGTAAAGTATAAGGGTTGAATTTTAACTTTTAAAACTATAGGGTTTGGAATTAAAGTATGTGTGAGACTTTACAAATTCCAAAACTTGAGGTAAAGTTTTGAGACTATTCAAAAACTTATCATTATGAGATTAATATGACTTTTAATGTCAAGACTCTTGGACATCCATAACTTAAGAACAAGTTATGGAGCTCATAAAACAATTTATGGGAAAAGAGTCTTCAAGTTCATAACGTAAGACACTTTAATAAAAAAGACTTTTGGTTTTCCATAACTTGAGGACAACTTATGGAATCCATTAAAGTCTATTTAGATCATCTAATAAACAAAAAACATGTCAAGAAAAACTATGATCTAGATTAAACTCATATGAACAAGATAATTCAAATCAAACAATTTTCATGTAATTAGCCTAACCATTAAAATAATACAAAACATGAAACTTTTTACAATTATCTTTGGAATTGGATTAGAATGATCATTACCACATCAAAAACAGGTTTATAAGTTCAAAAACAGCTAAGTGTAATGATTCTAATCCAATTGCAGCCTTAAAACTTGAAGATATGCTGTCAGGGTGTCCAACTCGTCGAGTGCATGAACCAACTCGACGAGTTGGATGAATTTCAGATTGGACTCGTCGAGTCCCTTATTGGACTCATTGAGTCCCCATTCCAGAAAACATATTTTTTCATCAATTAAATCAAGTATAATTGAAAAGCAATCCTAGACTTCGATACCACTGATGGGTTTTGAGCATTCTAACACTCCTATGGGGTACATCCAACCCTAGAAACCTTGGATCTATGTTTTCTCTATTATACATGCAACTATGATTTTTCCAAGGTTCTCATCCTAACTAACATACCATAGGGTACTTGTAATATTTAACTTAGTAGGATAACATACCATTTTCTTGTGGTTGATTCCTTGAAGCTTCAAGAGCCTAGCAACAATAATGTGGATGCCTCAAGTGGAATCACAAATCACCAAAGCACCTTGGAAAACTTGAGAGAATAGTAATCACACTAGAAATCGACCCACTCTTGTTTTCTCACACACTAGTGCCATTTCATGTGCTAAAGACGTCTTTATATAGTATGGAGGATTAGGTTTTCATCCACGTAAACCCTAATACCCATGACCTTTCATTTCCGTAGGATCCATAGGTTAAAAACTCTATGGACTATCCATGCAAGCTTAGCCCAACCTAAATGAACTTGGCCCATCCTATATATAAGAGTCAATTTTTAATTAGTTCCTTTTGATCACTAAATTAATTCTTGATCAATACTAATTAAATAATATGATTTCATATTAATGTATTATAACTTATAATATATTACGAAACCATAGACATACTATTATCAAAAGATAATCCATACAAATAGTTCTAGTGAAGTGCAACCCAAATGGACCATGCTACTCTTGGGTCGAGTACAAAACAATAATAGTTATGGGCTTAGACATCTAATCCAACAGAAATCCCGACACCCTAACAAATCACCCCCTATGGTCTCACAGCAGCAACAGCCGCGGTGGCTGTGGCAGCAGCAGCCTTAGTGACGGCGACATAGCGCTCGCCAGAAGTCTTAATTAGCATGACCTTAATAGACCAAAACATCTCTAGTATAGCCCCTCTGATCATAATGGACACTTCGGAGGCAACAATCCTATGGATCATCATCACTATCATTTGGCCTCTACGGGTCACTGGAGCTTGAACCTCGGGTAACCACTATACTGAAACATACAAGAAAACCATCAGAATCCGGATAATGTGCATACAGAAACATCCCCACGCTCCTACAAGTTCCTTAGTTCCTTAAGATTCCTTCTTGAGCCGCGTACAGATCTGGCCTATGGATCTGGTGCTTTTAGTAGTACGGACCCAACGTGTATTTATCTCAAGTCATCCTCTCAAGACCCTAAGTTACAAGGACTATATTTCTTATGATCAGCAAGCATATAGCAATGCCAAATTATACAATTATACATCATACACCAAGCATATAGCAATGCCAAATTCAATCTCATAAGAACAAACTCCTAGGCTAAAGGCATCATAAATTAGATAACCCTATCATACCATTCCTACAAGATCCTTAGCCTACCAGTAACTATCATGCAGTTCTATCAGCTCATAAAATATCATCTGAACATTACTCATAATATAAATTGATATATTTTGACAAACCACCTCCCAAGCTCTGGTTGATTTTACACACTTCTTCATGACTTTTTTATCCTATAAAAATCTTCATTTCTTTGAAAAGTTTTTTTGAAAATATTCGGATCCTTAGTTTCAGTTTGGAATTACCCTAAAGTTCATCCAAATCCCTCAAACCAGGGATCTGATACAAAATTTGTAACATCTTAAATTTCAAAACAAAATTTTCATCTTTAAATTACCTAAAGAATTGTAAATAAACCAAGTCATCAGAAAAACACAAGTATCAAATACAAATAATCATCAAAAAATATTAGAGTGCCACAAAATTCCCTATAACAAATCTCCCAACGAGTGTGTACAATCAGACCTTTGTCTTCCCGCAATCCTCAGAAGTACCTAAAACACATATAATCAACAACTATAAGCACAAATCTTAGTGATTCCCCAAGATACCACATACAACACAACATAAATAAACAGCTACGAGTTATTAGCAACCTTAGGGACTATCAGCGGTCCTAGTGTGCAAACAACATGCCCTGTGGGTTATCAACAACCCTGGCGACTACTTAAAGTCTCAGTCACAAATAAACAACACTACACAATTGTAATAGCTAGACACAACTAGTCATCATAGATACAACTATTCTACCACACAGGTAAGTGTAAGTGAGGAGACTCACCTGAAAATGACAACATATAAATTTCGCACCCAAAATATCGGAACTAGACCCCGCCTAATAACACAATAATTGACCCTAATTAATAATTAAGGTCTATAACTCAACATACAAGTCCAAATCCCACAATTATGCCCCTTAAGGAAAAAAAAACATTTTTCCCCTTCCATAGTCCAAAACCCTAAATCTTGACCAAAAGTCAAAAATCAGCAAAAGTCAACTTCCTAGCACGTATGTTGGGGTACACTTCCCCTATGCGACGTACTCGAAGGGTCAGGTGGGTTGGGGTCAGGCCTGGCTATGCGGGCTGTAGGCAGAAGTATTTTGGGTATACATTATTTGATCCCAAAAATCATTCTAAAATGTCTTAATCATTAAGACATACAATCCAAACATAGATCTGACCTTCATAGAATGTCTTAATGCATAAAGTCCATAACTTTAACCCTTTACACGGTTGAAAAGAGATTAAACATTAAAACCCTAACTTAATCCGTACTCAACACCACCAAACTCTTGCGTGGATAGAAAGGGACCATCACGCAACCATTTTTATGTATCTAAGCATTGTAATACATCTAAAAGGACAGCCGAAATACTATAGAGTAACCCATACTCACAAAGGTCCAAGATTTGGTACAAAAAGCTCATAAAAAACCCATTTAAGAGATCTAGAAAGAAACACATCAAGGTACAGACTCTATTCCTATAAAAGATGCACAAGGTGAGGTAGCTTCTGGATCCACAAGCTTGCAAGAAAAAACACCTTCTTCAATAGTCTTCTTCTTCTACAAGAGAGCACCAAGTTCACTAACAAGATTCAAAACCTGCATACACAAGGCTTATGCTCGAGAATAGGGTTTGAAAAGAGCAGAGGCTGATGAAAAATGTACAAGGAGTGTCACACCCCCAAACCGAGACGGCGGAAATGTTCGGGGTGTAAAGGACGTCATGTACAACATCACAACAATTGCATCATAGTATTCAAAGTAAACACAACCATTACATTGAATAAATAAGGTATTTACATATGTTCGATAAATAGTTTGTATGACACCAAATTGTTTAACAAAAGTATAAAAGACGCGACTCTAAAAGCTTCGTCTTCTAAAAACCTGCGGGTATACCTATCTACCGGTTCCCTGAGAATACAAGTGGTTTTGAAAGTGTGTCAACATTTAAGTTAGTGAGTTCATAAGAATGTTTTTGAAATGAAATCTTGTATTTGAATCTTTGAAAATGTTTGTATGTTTCTCAAGAAAATCCAATATTTTATTTAGTAGTGAAAAGTAGTCTTAGACCTTAAGACCAAAATGTATGTTTGTTACTATATTCTATAATGGTATATGATTATCTTTGTATGCATGCCTGGATACCACTAGTTGTATTGTATAGTATCATTTTGTATGAAAACCTCGTATATGAAATCGTTGGATACTACCAGTAATGTATAGTATAGTTATGTATGAAAAAATTTGTATGAAATACTTGCATATCACCAGTAATGTATAGTATACTTATTACTTCAAATAAAACCATGTGTTTGTATTCCCTAGAATCCTTCAATTTTATTGTATAGTAGTTCTATTAATTAAAATAAAACTATTTCAAGAATTGAAATTCCGTAACAAAATGGTTAGTTTATATTGTTGTGAGTTTGGTATAACCATGATTGATGTGACCTAGTGACCTCTACGATGTTCTTTAGGTGTTAGAATGGTATGATATTTGTCACCCCAGGCCTGCCGGCCTAATTGTAGCTAACAGTTCAGGTATGGGATTATCAATCTCGTTTAGATCTATACACAAATCTCACGCTCTCCCTCCAGGAGACTTTGGTTATACTGTATAGCATTTAGTTCTGTACCCTGGTGGATAAAATTAAAGTAGTGCCTCACAACCCTGTATTAACTAGTTTACGTATAGTTTTGTAGTGTTCTCTTGTACTTGAAATTGTATGTATAACTTGTGGAGTAAAAATAGATATAGTTAAATAATTATTTAGTATTGTACTCTTGTATTTGGAAAATTAGGGGTGTTGAACGGGTAATTTTTTCGGGTTTCGGGTAATTCGGCTCGGGTAATTCGGGTTTTTCATGTTAGAAAAATTACCCGTTACCCTACCCAAACTAAATTCGGGTAATTCGGGTTTGGGTAATTCGGGTATCGGGTCGGGTTTGGGTAATTCGGGTATTACCCGAAATATATGATTTTTTTTTTTGAATTTCACCTAAAAATAAATTTAATGGAATAAATACGTCGTGCTTTATTAGTCTTGTTTATATAAACAAACGAGACATACACGAAGTTACTCAAGCTTTGAACATTGAGATTTTCTACTCAATAATACATGAGATATCAAGTATTTTTGTAACGACTTAATCTAATCTAATAAGATGTTAAAAAAACAAATACCTAAAGATCTTAATTTAAAAGTTTAAAATGTTTAAGATAAATGTAGTCATAAGTTTTGCCATGTTTTAAAGTTTCGTCAAGATAATGAGTTTGTTAATTGTAATAAAAACTATAATATAGAAAACAGTTAAGTTTTAAAGAACGTGATGATATATAAAAATTACTTTTAATATTGTTAGTATCGTATTGTCATAATAAATATATTTATGTTTTATAATAATGATATTAGTTTAGGCGTGATCAAATACTTGCTATATAGTACAAGCTCTACAAGAAAAATAAAATTTTAAAATAATTTGGGTAATTCGGGTATACCCGAAATCCAAAAAATGTACCCTTTACTCGACCCGGAAAAAAATCAGGTAACCCGATTACCCGGAAAAATTTACCCGATACCCGATTTACCCGACCTGATTTACCCGTTACCCGAAAAAATCGGGCGGGTAATTCGGGTATCGGGTATTTTCGACAGGGCTATGGAAAATAGTATTGTATAACATAAACTATATCTACCATAGTTTATATGTTTGTTTCTTTGTAAAGCTCTTGAACTCCGTCTCCCTTGATCTCAAAGTTCTTCTCCATTCCTCATAGAGTTTTACTTGCCACATTTTCGGGTTTTAAAGCTTCCAGCTGAGCCTCTTTGATTTGGGTGGACAAATGGGAATGGATTGTCATTGTTAGTGCCTTCAATCTGCAACTTGAGTACTCATTTCGGCTAAGGGCCAAAATGATAGCATATTTCACAACCGTAATCATTAAGTAGCTCTACCTATTGTCGCTGTCTCATGTTAAGTTCCTTCTGATCAAAGATGTGCTGAAGGCTTTTATGGTCGGTGAAGATAGTGCACTCTGTACTATAGAGGTAATGTCTCCAGATTTTTAGTGCGAAGACCATTGCTCCCAACTCCAGATCGTGAGTTGCATAGTTGACCTCATGTGCCTTAACCTATCTCGAGGCATAAGCAATAACTTTTCCCTACTGCATAAGCACACAACCTAGTCCTTGATTTGATGCATTGCAGTAGAAACGAAGTCCTATGTCCCTTCTGGAAGTGACACGATAGGTGTGCTGCCCAATGTCTATTTCAATGTATGGAACACAGTATCTTGTTTTTCTCCCCAACTAAAAGTCACGCCCTTCTGAGTCAGGGTGGTAAGCGGTTTAGATATACTAGTGAAATTCTGTATAAATCTATGATAGTAGCCAGCAAGACCCAAGAATTAACGTATTTATATAGGAATTCTCGGTGCTGACCAATTCTTGATTGCCTTTATTTAGAATGATCCACATGTATTCCTTCTTTGCTAACCATGTGACCAAGGAAATTTACCTTCCTAATCCAAAATTCGCACTTTGAGAATTTTGTGTATAGTTTCTCCGTCCTTAATATTCCTAGCACTTGTCTTAAGTGTTGACTGTGTTCTTCCCTGCTTCGTGAATAGAAAAGTAAATCATCTATGAATATTATCACAAATTTGTCTAGGAAAGGACGGCACACCTGGTTCATTTGATCCATAAATACGGTAGGTGCATTGATTAGACCAAAGGGCATCACTACAAACTCGTAGTGACCATACTGAGTCTGAAATGTTGTCTTGGAAACATCACTCTCCTGGACTCGTAATTGATGATACCTCGATCATAGGTCTATCTTTGAAGAGTACCTGGCACCTTGGAGTTGATCGAAGAGGTCTTCGATTCCAGGTAGAGGGTAGCGATTCTTAATAGTGAGTTTGTTTAGTTTGCGATAGTCTATGCACATCCGTAAAAATCCATCCTTCTTCTTCACGAACAAGATTGGTGCTCCCCAGGGTAAGAAGCTTGGTCTAATGAATCCTTTGTTGAGTAGTTCGTTCAGCCGGCTGGATTATTCCTGCTTTTCTGCCGGTGCTAAACGATAACGGGATTTAGCTATGAGGGTAGCTCTGGGAATCAAGTCAATTCGGAATTCGACTTGCCGTTCAGGAGGAATTCCTGGAAGGTCTTCAGGGAAGATATCATGAAAGTTTTAGACTTCAGGGATGCTCTCGAGTTCTTTAACTTCTTCTTTTTTGTTGACTACATGAGCTAGGAATGTGTGACACTCTTTCTGTAGGTATTTTGGGCTTTAATGCACGAAATGATACGAAGGTTCGTGCTGAGTTTATTGACATAGATAACAAGGGCTTCGGCATTTGGCAGATTGAGGAGAATGGATTTTTTGTAACAATGGATATCCGCACGATGAGGACTTAGCCAATCAGCTTTTTATGGAGACCGATATAAGATCGATTGAGAAGGAATAATATTTTAGAGTGAGGGTACAGCCTATGAATATGTCGTTAGTGTTTTCTTTCTTTTCGTCATCCATCTCAATGGTGAATGTTTCTTTTAGTGGTTGGGATTTGTGTTTAAGTAAATATTTGAATTTATGACTAACAAAACTCTTCTCCGCACGACTATCAAAGAGAATGCATACATAAGAGTTGTCGAGGAGGAATGTACTTGTGACTACACTGGGATAGCGACTGCCTCCTCTTGGCCCATTGATAACATTCTCCCAATGTTGCTAGCATTTCTTGCCTTGGGGCAATCCCTCTTATAGTGCACAGTTTCACCACACCCATAGCAAGATTAGCCTACTCCAGCTCCGAGAGTCAGATTGGTTGGTTGGGTGGTGCTTTGCAAAATGGATTTCATGCTCCATTCTACCATAGTTGGTGCATCGCATATCACGGCAATGTCCGTGATTATAGAAGTTGCATTTCTTGCACCTTGGGAGAGTTCCAGCATATCGATTGGCAGGTGCTTGAGTAGTGAGAATAGCAGTAGGAATGGTAGCAGTGTGAACTGCCATTGTTTGTTGTTTCTTAGAGTGCTCTTGCGATGACTGACCAATTCGTTTGTTTGAAAACTTCTTCATTCCACCACCTTCTTTAGGTGGTTCGGGAGTGGCTAACATGGGATCTTGTTGATCTATATGATCTATTAATGTTTGTGCCAAACGTTTGGCACTGTCAAACGTTAGTGAGTTGGCATCTAGGACATTTCCTTGCGTCGGGCGAGTTATTCCCCATATGAATCTCTCTACTTTCTTGCTCTCCGGGGTAACCATCCTGGGACATAAAAGAGCAAGATCACTGAACCTCACAGTGTAAGCAGCAATATCGGAGCCTTTCATCTTCAGACTCTAGAGCTCTTGCTCTAGTTTTTGCATCTCGCCCCACGAGTAGTATTCGACGAGCATTAGTTCCTTCAAATCTTCCCAACTCATAGCATTAGTTATCAGAAGAGTCAGGGATTTGACTTGGCTGTTCCACCAAGTTAGTGCTCTATCAGTGAAGGTACATGATACAAACTTCACTTTGCTGGACTCAGGGCATGCACAGATCTCGAATATTGATTTGGTTTTCTCGAACCAACGGGTTAGTCAAATGACTCCTCCAGTGCCATCGAAGGATCGAGGTTTTGTGTTGGTGAAGTCCTTATACGAACACTCCTTCGGGTGTACATGAAAGACCCTGAGGTTATATGGTTTGGCAACACTACCTGCCCCATTAGTTCCACTTACATTTATTTATGACATGGCGGCAGCCACGACGGCTGTTACTGCCACTTGGTAGATAGCAAGATCATACTAAGGAGGTGGCGGCGGATTTATTGGAGGATTGTTGTTCTTTCCGTTGGACTTATTTGGAGGCATCTTTCTCTAAAATAATTTAGGAGAAAAGGATGGTAAGTCCTCTATGATGGTTTCGATTCAAGTGATATTGAACAAGATATATCCTACCCAGACAGTTATAGTGTTCTATTAAGCAATTTACCGTGGAAGTCTACTAATACAAGAAAACAATCGCTAGGAAATTAATAGCAACACTTGGAATGAAATATGTACAATGTGTTTGGCTCTAGTATCGTAGTGCTATAAGATACTCCTATAATATTTTAGTTTGTATGTACATTTCTATTGTTCTCTTTGTGTAGAGTTCGGTAAGTTTTAGACTTGTTGGAACACAACTATCACTCCAAAACACATGTTGGTCATATCTCAAATGAATATAGTTGATCAGGCTATATTTATCCCATATATGATTACATAACTATCTAGGTTTAACCGTAGTGTCCAACATCTAAATAGTTTTGTTTTGTTCTTCTTGTGATACTATTTCTTGTATGTAGGTATACTTGTATACTTCTTCTAAAATACTTAGATTTTAAAAGTATACTTTTTTTTCAGAGAGCTTTCGTCCCTTAGTATTTATAGTTGAATATCATGTAAGGTTTGATGTACTTAGTTCACTATAAACAATGCTCTGATACCAATCTGTTACACTCCCAAACCGAGACAACGAAAACGTTCGGGGGTGGAGGACGTCATGTACAGTATCACAACAAATTCATCATAGTAATCAAAGTAAACACAACCATTACAGTGAATAAAAAAGGTATTTACATGTGTTCGATACATAGTTTGTATGACACAAAATGTATAACAAAAGTATAAAAGACGTGACTCTAAAAGCTTCGTCTTCTCAAAACCTGCGGGTGTACCTGTCTACTGATTCCCTACGAATACAAGTGGTTTTGAAAGTGTATCAACATTTAAGTTGGTGAGTTCATAAGAATATTTTTGTAATGAAATCTTGTCTATGAATCTTTGAAAATGTCTGTATGTTTCTCAAGAAAATCCAATATTTTCTTTATTAGTGAAAAGTAGTCTTAGAAGACCAAAATGTGCGTTTGTTACTATATTATGTAATGGTATATGATTATCTTTGTATGTATTCCTGGATA
The DNA here is from genome assembly GCF_052625555.1 of Lactuca saligna. Taxonomy (NCBI): domain Eukaryota; kingdom Viridiplantae; phylum Streptophyta; class Magnoliopsida; order Asterales; family Asteraceae; genus Lactuca; species Lactuca saligna. The sequence continues at coordinate 164,811,383 of NC_136422.1, read as the reverse complement.
CCACCAGTTGTATTGTATATTATTGTTTTGTATGAAAACGTCTTGTTTGAAATCCCTGGATACTACCAGTAATGTATAATATAGTTCTTTATGAAAACCTTTGTATAAAATACTTGGATATCACCAGTAATGTATAGTAGTTATATTACTTAAAATAAAACGTTAACCATGTGTTTGTATTACCTAGAATCCTCTAGTTGTATTGTATAGTAGTTCTATTATTTAAAATAAAACTATTGAAGAATTGAAATTTCATAAACAAATGGTTAGTTTATACTATTGTGAGTTTGGTAAAACCATGCTTGATGTGACCTAGTAACCTTTACAACGTTCTTCATGCATCAGAATGGTATGACATTTTTCACCCCAGGCATGCTGGCCTAATTGTAGCTAACAGTTTAGGTGTGGGATTGTCAGTCATATATAAATCTATACACAACTCTCACGCTCTCCCTCCAGGACACTATAGTTATACTTATAGGATTTAGTTTAGTACCTTGGTGGATACAATTGAAGTAGTGACTCACAACCCTGTATTAACTAGTTTACGTGTAGTGTTGTAGTGGTCACTTGTACTTGAAACTGTATGTATAACTTGTAGAGTCAAAATAGTTATACTTAAATAATTATTTACTATTGTACTCTTGTATTCGGAAAGTAGTATTGTATACCATAAACTATATCTACCATAGTTTATATGTTTCTTTATGTATAAAGGTCTTAAATTAGAAAACCGTGTAATGTATCCCAAACTATACCTATTATAGTTTGTATGTATCGACCATAGTTTGATTGTAAGTTATGTATTGTACTAAAAACTTTGCAATTATGTTTGTCTGTTGAAAGCCACCCTTATGCTCGACTTGTTACAAAAGGGAAAAAATATCTAAATATTGTTATAAAATGTAGTGATTTCTCGGTTCGTATCAATCGCAAAAGTTTTTAATCCGTTTGAAATCGTTTGCATAAAAACACAGAAATCCTTCTGTTTTACTTGTATCCCCTTGAAGATGTTAAAAATAGTGAAAATGTAGGGGTATGAACTCACAGTTGTTTATGTGTACGTGTTGGACAGCGAGACTGGAAAGATGACCCTCGAGTTGATGTACGCGGAATTAACGATAGCATAATAACTGTTAAACACATAATTGTATTTAAATTAGTGAAACCATTAATTAAAGTGTTACAAAACCCTTGTTTTTTGTTAGGAATAGTTACCTAGAATTGGTTGAAGTGAATGAGAGGGTTTTCAGTCAAGGCTTAACCGCGAATCAGGTTCTCGGTCCTGATTAGTTTTTATCCTAAATAGGGTTTCAGCCGAACACAGGTTCTGGGTTCTTATGTTGTTTTTGGTCACTTGAAGATTTGAAGGATGTTCTTGGTGTTCTTGGTGGGAAGTATGAAGATTTGAAGGTTTCCACTTGAAGATATGAATGTTCTTGGATGATCCTTGGGAGCAAAATGAGAGTGTTTTCGGGTGAAATGAGTGAGAAATGATCAAGTTTTCGAGGAAAAGCTTATATCTCATTGGGTTTTCGGCCGAAAAAGGGGTTCTAGACCGAAATACCTTTGATGTTCGAAAACAGTTTTTGGTAGAAGTGTTTTTGGTCCGAGGGTTCTGGGTTCTGAGAAAAAACATTGGTTTTTCGAGTGTTTTTGGTCCAAAAACTTATATAAACTTTATTTATATATTTTAGATTATTTTCCAACCCTCACGAACTTAACGGATGAAATAAAAATTCAAAATTCTATATAAGAAGGTTGACTTTTATTAACTTGGAAAGTATCGGGTTGTCACAAGGAGGTATAAGGTGGATTAAATAAGGAGCAAAATCTTAAATTTAGGGTTTAGGAGTTGAGCTAGTACGTACTATGTACCAAATGTACGCCCCACGTACTAGCATGCATGTCGCGTTCTATGGCTCGCTCATTTACGTTGTGCATACCTCATGTACGCCTAACGTATAGGTTGAAATATAAGACTTTTGCCATAAACGGCCAAATATGTGAACTTTAATATAGCCAAGGACCAAAATGGATATCCAAATGTTACAAATTCTTTTGTCACATCAACACTGCTACCCCTACTATCAACCTAATGATGCTCAAACCTATATTGTCGTATGAATTGAATACACACCTATTTCCATCCATCTTTCTTTTTACCCAATAACAACCAATAATTCTTCACAAAAAACCCTTGTATCAAAATAAGAACCCTAATTCCTGCTTAGAGCTACTAAAATACGAACATAATTATCATGTATACTCAAAGTTGCAAAAACAAGACACTAATGCTCAAACGTAGAACACATGAATACCCTTAATCTAATTTAATCTTCTATAATTAGTAGAATCATGATCGCAGAAAATCCATGATTTTATACAAACTCAAAGAGGGGTAAAAGTAGTTAATGAGGAAGTGGCTGTGAGGTAAATGTGATGATGCATGAGGTGATCAACGATCCAACCACCAAACACTTATCTTGTTAGAATCGACGTGGTGGGATGAGGGTAAGAAGATGATGACAGGGCATTCATCGGTCTTAAATATGCATATTATTAGGGCAGGTCACTATGCTCTAACAACGTTTCAGCCTCTACGGTCTTATGCCCAATCAAACGAAGATGATGGTGTGAATTGGTTGCAATGTTGGTGTGAATATGTGAGATGAATGCATCGATGATGTGAGTTAGATGGGTACATCGATATGTAGGGATAAATGGTTGAGAGAGTGAGGGTTATCAGCGGAGGTTTACAGTAAGGTGAGGGAGGTGAAGAGTTTAGTGAAGGGTCGGTGGCTCAAGTGGGTGGTGAAGGAGATGAAGGAGGTCGACGGAGGTAATGTCATGAGATGTAAAAAAGGTTGGGTGTGATCCATATATAATTAAACAAAATTTTAATAACTTTTGAATAAAAACAATTAAAATTATTAATAAGGATATTTTGGTCCTTTCAGATTGACCATGGACAAAAAACGTAACAAAATCAAAATATAATTACCTTGCAAGTGCAAAATAAATAAATAAAATTAAACAATAGAACCCAAACACATAATTTTGATAAACCGGAGTAATTGTTCTTTTTATTTATCATGGACGACCAAACAATCTTACGAACTCCTGTCATAACCGTATATGCTACGAAGCAATACATCGTTGTTACCTTTTGAAGCAAAAGTAACGGAAATGAAAAAGAGGTTAAGAGCATAGGGAAAAAATGAATGTATCATCGTCATGATTATTCTCCATGTATGAACAAAAGTCCCACTCAACACCATTCATTTCCAATGAGATTCTCTCACATGTCATCACTCTCTATCACTCGTATTTCTTGCAAATTGTTTAATATTTCATTTGTAATAAGATGTTTGAAAAATATAATGTTTGACACCAAAAACACAATATAAAAAATAAATAAATTATAACCATTTTTGTTTGAAAAATATAATGTTTGACACCAAAAACACAATATAAAAAATAAATAAATTATAACCAAAAGTATTGTATGTTTCTACCGAAAGAAATAAATTATAAGGTTTTATTTATGGAAAATCTTCAGAAAAATCATAATATTTTATCCTAACTTACAAAATAGTTCCAAACTAAAATATGTTTACAAAAAAATCCAAATTACTCGTAAAAATAACGATTTGATCAATTTTTTTTTTCCGATTTATCGGTTTTATTATTACTTACTCGATTTAATTAAAATCCTATGATTTTACCATAATTTATAAAAAAATCCAAAAGTAAAATATAATAGTGATTTAGCCATTTTCTCCATTTAAGATATATTTTATCAGCTTCATTGCTGATCTGGACGTCTAGTAATTAAAATAGCTTATAAGATGAATATAATGAGTTATATAATGTTACGTTTAATGTAATATTTGATATACATCTTTATGATTATAAGATTAGCAATGAAAACGGTAAAATATATGTTTTTAGGAAAAAAAACATAGGAAATGAGCTGTTGATATAAATATACTTGGCTATATAAGATTATATAGACAATTTGAAATTTCTTATAAATTTAAAAATAACGAATTTATTTTTAATGTATGTAATTATTGTAGTTTTCGTTGGATATATTTTATATTTCAAAAATATACAATAGATCATAATATTTTTTTTATGGTAAACACAACATTATTTAACATAACATATACATATCATCAGCTAATTTAATAATTATGCGTCCAGATCAGTAACGACACTAGTAATATATATATATATATATATATATATATATATATATATATATATATATATATATATATATATATATATATATATATATATATATTACAGGAAGAAAATAATTAACTCATCACTTAATTTTAGTTTGAGACATATACATAAATTATTATAAAATAATAAGATTTTAATGAAACCGTGTAACTAATGAAATTGATAAACCGGAAAAAAAAGTTTAAATCTTCGTTTTTACCGGTATTTGGATTTTTTTTCATAATTTTTTTTTTAGTTTGAAACCTTTTTTATAAATTAAAATGAAATAGTAGAACATTTCTATAGATTTTCCTTTATTTATCTACATTGTATAGATAAGATTAAAACTACAAGAGCAAAACTTCACCAAAACATGTCACTTTATTGTGAATGAACTCAACCTTTAGTCTGATTCCACCATACAAATTTAGATTAAATTTGTTGGATCAGCCTCACTTTAAAATAACACTTGCAACTTTTCATATATATATATATATATATATATATATATATATATATATATATATATATATATATATATATATATATATATATATAATAATAATAATAATAAAATGAAATGACTATATCTAAAAGAAACCTTGAAAAAGACTAATTTTAGATGCCAAAACTTTCTATACATATTATATATTATTGGTTATAACAGAAGGAAAATTTTCTTAACAAATTTAATAAAGTTTTTTTTTCGTTATTTTCTACGTCACATGTTGTGGACCTTTCTTTTTGTAAAATCCAACAAGTTATATATAACAATACCTAGAAGTAAGGATATATAAATATAGTTTTTAAAAGAATTACTTTTATTGTCGAAAAATTTGTTACTTATTTGCTTCCATCTCATAGCAATTTTATTAGTAAAAACATAAAATACATGTTACTTTAATCATACTAGATTTTTTTGGAGTGATTTGAAAAGAAAGGAAAGGAAATCACTAACTTATTTTCTCAATATTCCTCCTAATTCCGATATCTTTGAAAAGAATAGAATCACTAATAAAAAAATCCCTATGATTACCAAAATACCCGAAAAAAATCGTTGCTTCTCTGACAATGGTATAATTATTCACTTTTAGTTTTCATTTTACGAAAAAAACTTTCCTTTCCATTCTCTATATTTTACTTCTTTTCTTATAATTTCTTTTCTCTCCATATTTCTCTTCTTGTATTTTCTTTCTTTTAAATAGAACTCGGAAATAAGTTGTTAATCGGTTTCTTTAAAAAAACATATATTTTTTTTTTGTCAATAACTAATTTCGTTCAAAAAGTTATATCAAATCAAATATTTTTATTTAAATTTGAACATGATTACATCCGATAGAGCCAAAAAGATTGCAATCACTCAAATTGATATCAAAATCTTTGGAGTTGTCATATCTATAGCTAAGGCATCTATTTTTTTTTAAATTATTGGTGTTAATTATGTGGGATTAGGTGGATCTAACAACCTATCACTATGTCATTAGTATCTCATTTTTCACAAGAAATCGGTAACATAGATTTTATGCTAAGGGTGTTTTGAAATTATTTATTTATTGATTTTTCAAAAAACAAATAAATCAAAATTTATTTAATCAAAATAAAAATATTTAGTCACTGCATAAATGGTTTTTAAAATAGCATTCTTTAAAAACGAGATTTCCAAAAATAAAAGAATCCTAACTTTTAAAATGTTTTCAAGTTTTTAACTGAAAATGACAATACTACTCTTAATAGTTTCATTCTCGTTTCTTTTACTCTTTCTTTCAATGCTTTTTGTAATCATTTACAAGTATAAAACTTTTTTTCATCATAAAAATTAATTCAAATACTTTTTAAAAGCTCATTTTTTTTAAGTAAACATTTTTTTCCCAAAATTGATCAAATTAAAAAATAATTCCAAATACTTTTTAAAAACTCATTTTCTTTGACTTTATAAAAACTATTTAATAGCTAAAAAATTAGTTGGTATCTAAAAAACTAGTTGATGGCTAAAAAGATAGTTGCTATCTTATAAAAAATATGTTTGATAAAAAAAGACTAAGTGATAAGCTAGCTGAAAATTATAAAATGATATAAAAAAGTATGTAGAATGTTATATGTTTTGCCATCTCATATTTCATATTGTGTTATATTGCATATTTGATCTTTAAGCTTTTAACATAACATCTTTTATCAACACATGTCATAAACGAATAACATACTTATATATGATGTTCCCCAGTGCCACAATTATGACACCTTGTCGTTGATCGACTTGCTCCCTCACACATCTTCTCGTACTTGCCACAAGTGTGGCCCATTTGGCCTTCGAATCATGAATCGGTAGGCTTGAACAGCTTCGCTGTTGGCTAAGTCTGAACTGGGGTCTGCCTGTTCTTTGTCTTCAGTGTCTCAATCTTAATCTCTCTCTTCCGAGCGAAGGACTGCACCTCGGAGAGGAAACGGTACTACTACGTCAACACAAATTCACGAATCTCTGTTTTGAGTATGCTCAAGTACCAGGTCATTTGAACATGCTCCGAAGCAGCATACTCGGGGCAGAAAAGGTGTGACATCCCCATTTTCGCGGTCAGAAAAGACCGATTTTGTTTATGCTTTATAAAAATCAGAGTTCTTCTTTTAACAAAAAATGTTGCGGAATTCGTTCCCAGAAAAACACGATAAATACGTTATTAAAACATTTTCGAAGAAACGTATTTTATTCATTTTAAAACGTTTGGGATGTCATCGTCAATACAGGAACATAAGCATAAACAGGACTTACATTTATTTACACTAGTGATCTACATCTCTTTAATCTCTCAGTGTAATGTGACTTCATATCAACACCTGTGATATAAATAAACTGAGTGGTTCAGGTTGGGAAACCTGGTGAGTACATAGGGTTTTCAACCCACAATAATATAATTATTATGTTTAAACAATCAAACAATCAACCCAATTACCCATCCTCATTATCTTCTTTACTCTTAAGGATTTATCCTAAGAGTCATCTATTCTGCATTCGTTTATTCCGAAGTCGCTTACTTCCAGGGTTATAGGACTAGCACTAAATCCATAGCTGCCAATGTTTGTTCATAAAGCACTAATTCCATAGCTGCTATAGTCTATTCATCGGGTACTAAATCCATAGCTACCAGTGTTTATCTAATAGGTACTAAGTCCATAGCTACCAATTCCTTAATAGGTAATAAATCCATAGCTACCGGTGTTTGTCCAATAGGCACTAAGTCCATAGCTGCCGATGTTTATTAGTTAGGCACTAAGTCTATAGCTTACAATGTTTACTCACATCATCTTTTATCTCTCATCATTCATCTACGCGTATCATACCCAACATATTCGTGTATATAAAATGCGTATACAATTTAAATCATCTAAAACATGTATAAAAACGTTCATCCAACATAGACAGCAAGTATACAGATAATATACACACATAGCACGTAGTTTATATAAAATACTTCATATCTATGTGTAAGATGAAAGTAACTATGCACTCACTTGAAAAGGTGGTGATTCCGAACTCAGACAACGCTTCACTTCTTGAAAAAAAAAAAAAATTCCTTCGACGAAACCTAGTATTATTACCACTAGAGTTTAGTCTATTATTCACCGAGACTAATTAATAGTATAGCTATTATTACTATTATATAACCGTTCAATAATACTTATATAACCCATGATAATAGCCCAATTACTTATTATATGTTTTTAATAACGTTAATATAATTAAATAAAAATTATATTAAAATAGCGTAGGCGTAGCTCACTTACATCGGGTTTTATAGAAAACCAGGCTTTGCTTGGAGCAGCATTCCCGTGAGGAAAAACTCTTCTTCTCGGAGCCGTCGAGCACTCAGGGGCTTCCGTCTTGTGCTAGGGAGGTTCCTTAGACTTTTCGGGGCTAGAGAGAGGTTCTAGAGAGAGAGTAAAGAGAAGAAAGAATGAGAAAGGTGTGAAGAAAATGAGGGTGAGAGAGGTTCTATTTATAGGGTGAAGATGGCTGAACTTGGTGCCACATGTCACCATCTAGTGGCAAGACTTTGGGAGAAAGCAATGGCCAAGATTGTGCCACATTACCCATTTTCGCACAGCACACTTCCGACTTCTAAAATCCATAACTTTCACATGCGACCTCCATTTTTGACGTTCTTTATATCCACGCGTAGGTAAAAATAATATCTACAACATTCATTTTGACTCCGTTGGCTAATTCTCGACCGATCTTAAATTTAACAATACGAGGCGTTTAGACTGTTAAATGATCGCGGAGAATTCGTAACTCCTTCATACGGACTCTGTTTTCGTCTGTCTTTTTACTGTTAAGTTCCTATTAATGAGATCTTCAACTCTCATTTAAGTCACGTAAGCCAAAAACCGCTCGAACTAAAATTCGAGTTTCGGGCCGTGCACTGCTAAGCCGAATCTTAGAAAAATCATAACTTCTTCATACGAAGTTAGATTTGGGCGTTCTTTTTATGGATTTTCTTGGTTTAACATATTATATGACTTTTGTTTAGATAACTAAGGCTAAAAAGTCCTCCATCGTAAAATCACTATTTACGCTTCCCGGTGCCGTGCTGGTTCCGTCGCGAAACTTCGACGGGTCATAACTTCTTCGTTATACTCCGATTTTGACGCTCTTTATATGTACGAAAACCTTGTGACATATTCTACAACATGGTTAAGATTATTTATTATAAATAATCTTTTGTCGAAAAGTCGTTTTCGACCCCTATTACCTCTAAATTGACTAGCCCGGATCTACGGGCGTTACAATTATCTCCCCCTTAGGATGATTACGTCCCGAAATCATCAACGAAACAGGGCTCATATAATGACTCCATATGTCATATCTTCATCCTAGGTAGTAATTGTAACTTCTATATTCCTTCAAGTCTATCTCTTAGACTCATTGACTGTAAGCGGTACTCGATCGTGCACCTGCTCTCTACCTCAGGCTAGACTCATAATTATGACCTTCAAGTCACAATCCCGATCCTTACTGGATACGAACTTGAGATAAGTTCTTTTGTTACTACTATGGATCTATGTGTCATATTCTAATGACCTATCATCGTATGTTGCAACGCTTTAGACTTAGGTCTCTTAGAGTCAAACTCCAAAACAGAGTATACCTTCCTTCATGTTCTAATGTGATACAATCACATTTTAATATGTAGCATTTCTAGCTACCAACTTCTTTAACAATCATCGCGATACTTCTACTGATCGCCATGGGTTAGCTTTCATTTCAATATTTTGGTTTAAGTTAGATGCTACGTCGAACTTGGTTTTATGAACCACGTAACATACTCATCGTATTCAGACTCAATCTGATATGACCACTAGGGTCAGAATAACAACAATCTTCTTAGTCATTACCAAAACGATGGTAACCACATGCTTGAATAAACCAGACTCAATTATTGGCTTCTTGGTAACCTTGTGACTTTCCCTGATCCAAGTGTGAGTCATGTGCTTCCGGTAGTATATGCATCTACTACCTTTCACACCTACTCATACTCGTCCCAAGTATTGTCTCGCAGTTTTCCAAGTCACCATACAGGAAAAATCACATAACAATTTAACACATCAGATAACAAAACTTAGGGCTTTATTATTTCTCGAAACTATTACATAGGTGTTCAAGTTCACCCTAGACTATGCCTCTAACAGGCTACATCATGTGGTTTTATCTATTAGGCTACCTCGTAACTCGATGTTCGGGTATAGATTCCTTATCCTTGGTTTCTCGCGTTGTTTTCCGCTTCGTCGAGGATCATGTGGAATGCCCTTGGCCTTGGTGGCGTTTCTGGTCTTGCTGCTTTATTTTTCCTCGGGCAGTCTCTAGACATGTGCCCCTTGCATCCACATCCGTAGCATACTTTATCATTATCTGTGCAATCCTTGGAAAAGTGACCAGTCCTTCCACACTTGTAACAAGTCACTTCTTCGTTGCACTTCCTGATGGGTTTTATACAAACAATCCTATGTGTACATGCAACCCTAGCATTGGATCTATGTTTTCACTATTAGATACACAACATTATGAACACATAATAAAACCCTAAAGATGATTGCTATTTTCGAAATTAACTAAAAAGGTTAGATTACATACCTCTTGTTGTTATATTGTAATAACAACCTGAATCTTCAAACCCTAGGTCTTGAAAGCAAGCACCACAAGTGTAGTGCCTCTAATGGCTCACAAACACCAAGAGCAAATGGAGAAGGTATAGAGAGAGAGGAGAGGTATAAAAATTCGTCCCTAAGAAACCTTGGGAAGGTACGGACGAATTCATGAACCAAAGGGGTGTTTATATAGGTGTAAAGATAGGGTTTCAGTCCTTATCCTTATCTAGTTGCTTGCCCACCAAGCAACCCATAAGATAAGCCTTGAATCCTTATCATGGACGAATTCTAAGACCTTATCACCTTAAATTCGTCCAACCTTTCCTTAGGATAATCCTTACGCTATTTTGTAACTATCACATAATTACAATTTAACCCCTCTAGTTTAATTAATTACATTTGATCACAAAATTAATTATTGACCAATATTAATTAAACAAATATGATTTCTCCTTTAATATATTATTCTTATAACATATTAATAAATCATAATAACCTCTTTCTCTATTATTTCTCCAGTCAAGTTGCTTTGGTGAAGGCAACCCAAAAGGACCATGCACAATCGGGTCAAGTATTTACCAAATATGGTTACTGGCTTAGACACTAATCCAACAGTCTCCCACTTGGATAAGTCTAGTAACTACAAATGTAAGTACACCTCAATTTGCAATTGTAGCTCTCAAAGACGCTGTCAAACTCTGATATTATCAGTAACCTATCCTTCAGATAAGGGATCATATTCCTCCATTCTAGATATCGTATAGACACAAGACATGGATTGAAATTATTCTCTCAGTCTATGTGTTGTTTCTTGATTTCCGATTTACGACGACCGACTAATTGAACAAATCAAATTAGCCCTAGCCCGGACGAGCATTTACGTTTGTCATCACTAAATCATTGAGGGGCCCAAAGATATCGTTTTTATCCTACTTTGGATAAAAGGAACGGATAAACATTAATACAATGCTCGCTTGCACTCACTCACTGAATCATACACAACAATATGTTTTATAACACCAAGTTACTGGTGCGTTTACATATTATCAATGTGCAACCGATTTGCAAGATACAACTCACACATCTCGGTTTTAAGAATATAGGATGCTATCGTCTCACCAATCACTCGTGATACAATTCATGGAGTGATCCAAGTGAGCGTGGGTTTAATCCAATGCTCAAATCTTATTCATAAGCACTCATGAACATTGCAGCAAACATTTACTTATGTCTCATACTTTTTTAGACAATCCACACACCAATTCACGACAGTCTTCATTCATATCTACTTCCAACATATGAACGACTGTGGCCCGTTCGAATAATTTGACTGTTCTAAACCAATTAAATTATTCAGGTAGTCAAAACATGCAAAGTAAAACATAAGAATAATACTAATCACATATGGCCTCAAACCTTTGAGCATAAATAAAACACCTTTTATTTATCACCATATTGATTACTCATTATTTGTCGGTTCGGGTAATCGACTTCTTACTTAAATTATTACACTTGTCCCATGCTCCTAGCATGCACACAATGTTTACCTATGGTTCTTTCTTTGTGAAATAGATCAAATTGAACACATTTCCAATCATTCTCATTTCACAACTCCAAATCCTTTTTTTTTTCCATAAGTGAAAGAATATCAAATTCTTGCTACTTATGGAATATCATAGATTCTAACATTTTATGCAATGATCCTTTCGTAATGTCACTGCACCAAAGTCACAAAGACTATTGCCAATGATATTACAAAGTTCTATATCGGAGATTGCTACAAGACAATTCCTTAGATATGATGTCTCTCACTCAAATTACATTCCTTTGAACATCATTTTGCATAAATGTTTCTAATCTAGACATAGATTTTCAATATTCAATTCCCAATATGGACACGTTTCCATATTTTCCATATGACAACTTATTCTTAATAGAATCTTATCTATTCATAATAATGTCGATATGGTCCATCCAATATGGAAACATTTCCATATTTTCCATATGACAACTCATTCTTAATAGAATCTTTCCTATTCATAATAATGTCGATATGGTCCATCCAATACAATGCTTCCAACTACTCACAAGCAACCAATCCTCATCGAACTTTGGATTGTCCTTTGATAGTTGTTTAATTATTTTAGTCAAAACCGATTATAGTCCCTTTTCCCTATAAATGCGCTAGACATTTGGAAAATTTTAGAATGGTCAAATATTAAAGCATTTGCAATCGACACTATACCCGAAGCGTATGGGACACGATGCATAATGTTTTATTTGCTATGTTCTCAAAATTCGAATTGTGAAGAGGAATGCCGTAATCATAATCGAAATTTTAAGAACACACTATGTACCTTTGACTAAATTTATTAACATTTCTCAACCTAAGCCTTTAGATTTGAAATGAAGCATGATATTCTCTCCCTTAATTATAGCAATACAACTTTACAACCCTTATGACTTTGCAAGGTATAACTCTTGTTTTCTATAATTAATATTGCCTACTTGCAATACGTGCCTTAATAATCATACAATCATAACATTTATGCTCCCACTATCATGATGATTATTATAAAACATAACACTTATGCTCCCACTAGCTTTGACATGTATTCAGAAACAACTTAACTTTCAGAAAAACAATACTTATTGAATTTCTTAAGTTCATGTTTCTAATACTTAGTACTTTGATAATCTTTTGTCAATGCTTCTTGAACTTATAAAACTTTTCCTTAGATAGTTCATATGTGTGTCTAAACAATTAAGACTAATTTCCAAACCTCACAATTCAAATCATGGAAAGGGATACCGTTACCATATCGAATTCGAGAATGCAATTTTACAATCACTATCTTCTTAAAATCTTTCTTAGTGAAAGCATTTTCTCACAATCATTTTCATGAAGGAAGAAATCTTATGACACTTAGATTTAAATGGTGTATGTGTTCCTATCCATGTGAATTTGTTAAAACCAAGGTTTACGACAAATTCAAACTCATATGGACCGAACTTTCTTATTCTTAATTTCTTGCTTTATGGTAGCACGGATGCCCACCATGTCTTCCAAGTAGTTAAGCAACTCACCTTTTCCTATCAATGTACTTTCCATTGATCAAGGTCCTTGCCTTTTATGCATTCAAATGAGAACTCATAAGACTCACATGCATAATTAACTCAACAGCACAAAATAATGTCAACACAATAGGTTGTTAACCTCAACTCGTGTGCTAGTGATGATCGATAAGGTTTATTTGATTTGTTCTTGAAACCTTTCAAGACCATTAAGACTCCCACTGACTCCTTGACATATAAGATTCTCTTTTCAATAAACATTTCTAAACAAATATTCAAGAGTTAGTGTAGTTTTTATCAAAACACTTCATAAATTGGTCCTAGTTGGTCTTTGTCTTATCCAAGACATCACAACTTTCCACATTTGATGAACGTTATAAACCTTTTAATACTTGTCACTCATTGTCACAATCTGAACTCTAAGACTTGTTTTGGAACGAAGTATGATTGACTTCTTGATTTAACCATTTCTTCAATTCTTGACTCCTCTTCTTAAACATACAATTGTACTAAGGCTCACTTAGAGGATCATTTGAGATATGGTTCTTAATCATTAAGACCTATCATAAAACATAAAAGGTACTCTCCCTTCTTCTTAGAATGGAGAACTTTTTATCTTTCTACCTACGTGGTTCTTCTTATTCGTTCTGCCATTGATTTAAACCTTTTTAATCAATTCCGAATTACACTTAATCTTATCATATTTACTAAACCTTTAGTAAATCATGACAAATATCTTTGTTACTCTTATGGTTGACTTGATCAACACACAAATTTGTGTGCTCAATCTCCTAGTCCTTCACTTGACACTTTGTCAACGAATTAGTCTAATTTCCAAATATGAAATTTCTCGTTCATCATGCAACCAAGTTGCGTGATTCCAAATTTCTGTCCAATTGAAATTTGGGCGATGAGAAACTCTCCCTATTTGGTAAATTCTCGACATTTCCATAAATAAGAATCATATCCATTCGTTGTAGAAATATGTAAACATCAATTTTCATAACGATTTCATTGCAAGGAAATAAACAAATAAATAAATAAGTCAAACAAAATTTATTTTATTTATAAAAGTAGCGGAAAACATTTGTCCTTACAATGCAAAATCCATTGAAAACTATGTAGTCGAATATTCCTAACAATTCTATCATAAATATATAAGCTCAAAATCTAATCTTCAAGTCCATGCGATCGAGATCTATTTCTTTGTGATTAGACTCATCTTGCTCTTTCATCAAGCTTCCTTTCTTTTCACTGATCCTGCAAAACATTCAAATGCAATCTTATCACATCATGTATTAAGAATCAACGAATAGGAACTTAATGGAGTTAGATAGTGGATTTTTACCTGAAGCACAACCATACTCTTTGACTCTCCCATCTTTGGAATCTTCAGGCTCTTGGGGCAGACTTCTATCCAACGCCCTTTCTCTTGGCAGCAAACGCAGGTCGCTTCTCTTAGAACGTCCTCGGAAGCATGGTCGGTTGACTTTCCCAACAAATACGCTCCATTGCTTCGCCAAATCATTTCTGATTCAGCAACAATGAGCATGTAAGTTAGGTCAATGAGGTTATCCTCATGATCCATCATATAATACTTTCTTTTGAACTCATTATATGATTCAGGGAGTGACTGCAGAACCCAGTTCACAGCCAACTCATCGGGAAATGACACACCCAACATAATCAAGCTATCGGTGTGTGATTTCATTCCTAGAATGTAGGCACACATGGATTTACCATCTTCATGTTTCATTTCCAATAGGGCCTTAGTGATATTGAACCTTTCAATTCTTCGATCTTGTGGGTTAGGGAGAACAATTGGAGGAGGTGGAGGAAGTGAAGCATGATTTCTTGTTCCTCGATCGAATCGTGGAATACCATCTTCATGTGGAATGCTTGTTCCACTTGATTTGGGAAGACCATAGTTGTCGAACTTTGACATCTACAAAACGGGAGATACAAATTCAAGTTATTTGATTGATTGAGTCCTTAGTAAATCACCCAATTGAAATACTAAGGCTAGGACCCAACACAATATTCCACAACTCGGGAGAGGGATGCCGTAACCCTAATTGCAGAATATTTGAAGGTAAGTGAATGACAATTTACTAATTTCCACCACGAAAAACGAAAAAGAAATTTAAGTTTTAAATCTATGAAAACTCCTAGATCCTTTGAGATTCATTGAACTTTCAATGGCATGTTTAAATCTTGATATGCCCCTCTTGTTTGTGACTGGGATGCCGAGGATCACAAAACAGGTGTGAATAACCATGCAAACTTACATGGTGCCCTCACATGTTACAGTCACCTATTCGATGTGCCGGTAAACCATACACGCTCCACCGAACTATGACAAACATTGAGTCACCCTTTGCTACCTTTGCTTAGAGCCATTTAGTGTGCCGGTAAACCACACACACTCCACTAACATCTTCGCAAGGGCACAAAGTGTAATTTCATGGAATTGCATCAATTCACTTTTTCCTAAGTAACTAAGATTGGGAATTTGTAAAACATTTAGTTACTTTTGTACTTCATTATACTTATAATGGAATGTTTTTTCCTATCTTACCTGTTCGGCTAACGACCCTACACTAGTCAAGAGTGCGGTGGGTAAGAGTGGATACCCATTCAATCGCCATTTTATAGGTAATTTCCTTAAACAGCCCTTATAGACCAGCTTCGTGAATGAGGCCTACTAACGGTAAGACTGGCTTTTACTCATACATATATATAATGTTAGACTTTTAATGTTATCTATAGTATAGGGTGTATTTTACACTTTTAAAATGTTAGGTGGTCAAATATAACAAATATACTTTTAATTGTAAACCAAAACTTTTATGGATTTATTAAACTTCTTTTAATTATACACCTTAATTAATTAATAAAACCATAAGGGTGTGATTTGAACTTTTCAAAACAATACTAGGGTTTTAGAATTTAACATTCCTAAATTAAACTTTTAATCAACTTTTAAATTCCAAAACTTGAGGGCAAGTTTTGAAACATTTCAAAACATTAGGGTTTAGAGTTTAAATATGCATCAAAATTAAACTTTTAATCAAAATTTAAATTCCAAAACTTGAGGGCAAGTTTTGAAACTTTTCAAAACAATTTAGTTTTAATTTCTCTTAAAAAATTTCCGAATTTATGACATGTAAATTAAAATTTTAAATATTAAAACTCTTGATTTAATAATTATCTTGAATTAGACTATTAATTTAATTATTAAATCATAAGGGATTATCTAAATCTTGAGGATAATTACCATTATACATTTAAGATATCCTAATCCCTTAATTATCTCTCTAGATTTCGAAATTATGGTTAGGATAATGCAAAATCTATAATTATCATATATAACAATTAGAGGATAATTACCAGATATGGGATAATCCAAATCCCTAAAATTTAGGATCTTATCTTGGGGAGGAGGCTAATTTCAAAAATTAAGGGATTAAAACAAACCCTAGATTTCGAAATTTAAGGTTTTAAGGAAAGGATTTGAAGATCTTATTCAAACTCTTGCAAATTAGGGTTTGTAAACCCTAATCTCGAAAATCACAGCCTCCTAGGGTTTATTGGCAATAAACCCTAAAATGTCAAGTTCATACAATTGAATAAACTAATTGAAAACAAGTTAACCAAAGTCTCTGATACCACTGATGGGTTTTATACAAACAATCCTATGTGTACATGCAACCCTAGCATTGGATCTATGTTTTCACTATTAGATACACAACATTATGAACACATAATAAAACCCTAAAGATGATTGCTATTTTCAAAATTAACCAAGAAGGTTAGATTACATACCTCTTGTTGTTATATTGTAATAACAACTTGAATCTTCAAACCCTAGGTCTTGAAAGCAAGAACCACAAGTGTAGTGCCTCTACTGGCTCACAAACACCAAGAGCAAATGGAGAAGGTATAGAGAGAGAGAGAGGAGAGGTATAAAAATTCGTACCTAGGAAGCGTTGGGAAGGTATGGACGAATTCATGAGCCAAAGGGGTGTTTATATAGGTGTAGAGATAGGGTTTCAGTCCTTATCCTTATCTAGTTGCTTGCCCACCAAGCAACCCATAAGATAAGCCTTGAATCCTTATCATGGACGAATTCTAAGGCCTTATCACCTTAAATTCGTCCAACCTATCCTTAGGATAATCCTTACCCTATTTTGTAACTATCACATAATTACAATTCAGCCCCTCTAGTTTAATTTATTACATTTGATCACAAAATTAATTGTTAATTAATTATTGACCAATATTAGTTAAACAAATATGATTTCTCCTTTAATATATTATTCTTATAACATATTAATAAATCATAATAACCTATTTCTCTATTATTTCTCCAGTCAAGTTTCTTTGGTGAAGGCAACCCAAAAGGGCCATGCACAATCGGGTCAAGTATTTACCAAATATGGTTACTAGCTTAGACACTAATCCAGCACTTCCCACAATGCTTCTTCTTGCATTTATCACACCATCTCGCTTCACCTCCATTTCCTCCTCCAAGCTTTGAGAATTTGGTTTCCTTGTTGGACCTTGAAGGTCCTTCAAACTTCCGCTTCTCTCCTACCTTATCTTTTTCTAGACCTTTTTCTCTTATCTGGGCCTCTATGTTCTTAGCTGCCCTAATAGCTGTTTTCAAGGTAGTTTCCATTTTGACCATTGGTCCAAAGTCTGTGGGTAATCCGTTAGCAAACCTATCAATCTTGGAGAGTTCAGTAGGCACCAAGTAGGGGAATAGCTTCATCCTCTCGGTGAATGCTTTGGCATACTCATCAACACTCATCTTCCCTTTCTTCAGGTTCTGAAACTCGTTGTTTAGGTCTGTCAGATCTATCTCCGAGCAATACTGCATTTTCAACTGTTCCAAGAACTCTTCCCATGACATCCTTAAGGCTTCTCCTCGTGGCATCGTATTTGCCAATAGCTTCCACCAGCTCAAGACTCCAGTTTTTAGTTGTCTTACAGCGAAGATGGTTTTCTGTTTCTCGCTACAGTTGCATCTCTCAAACACCATCTCCATCTTGGAGATCCAATCCATAATCTCAACCGGCTTCGGGCTTCTTAGGAGACTCGGTGGTTTCGCACCCAGGAAATTCTTGTACATTCGCCCATCCTTGTCGTTTCTCCCCTCTAGGCCTTCCCTTCGTTCGCCTTGAGTCCCCACTTGACTTGCTTGGCGGCTGTAGTTCCCTTCCTCAGATTGTTCGGGAATTGGCTTGGTCGGCTCAACATGTATGGTAGGTTCGTCCCTATTTTCGTGGAACATCTGTCTCATTTCTTCCCTTTGTTCAGCTAGCATAGCCCGAATCATGGCTTGAACTCCAACCATGGTGACTGGCTTAGGTGAAACTTCTTCTACAACATGTATTTGCTGAACCACTGGGGGTTGCGAGGGTTGGTTCCTATTTCCATTTGCGTTTACTTTTCCACTACGGGTCCTTGCCGTCTTGATCTATACACCGAATAAGGTGAATCTAGATCTTTATTTAGGATTGACGTTTAAATCATCCTTATCACTCCGAAACATTTATATGCTAGTTCTAGTATCGTATTCGTACGTTTAGAATCCTAAACACATAAGGTTTCCAGATCCGGTCGGCAACAGACCATAGATCCGATCAAACTATAGCATAACAAATCATTTAGCACACAAAAGCAATTTAGGCATAATTCCTAAAATAAGCTAGTGCTCACACCTCACAATCATCCCTTAACATTCTAAGTTTAAGTCTAGAAATAAATACATATTCCTAGTTCGCTTAAACTAATGCTCTGATACCAAACTGTGACATCCCCATTTTCACATCCAGAAAAGACCGATTTTGTTTATGCTGTATAAAAATCAGAGTTCTTCTTTTAATAAAAAATGTTGTGGCATTCGTTCCCAGAAAAAACACGATAAATACATTATTAAAACTTTTTCGAAGAAACGTATTTTATTCATTTAAAAACGTTTGGGATGTCATCGTCAATACAGAAACATAAGCATAAACAGGACTTACATTTATTTACACTAGTGATGTACGTCTCTTTAATCTCTCAGTGTAATGTGACTTCATATCAACACCTGTGATATAAATAAACTATGTGGGTCGGGTTGGGAAACCTGGTGAGTACATAGGGTTTTCAACCCACAATAATATAATTATTATGTTTAAACAATCAAACAATCAACCCAATTACCCATCCCCATTATCTTTTTTACTCTTAAGGATTTATCCTAAGAGTCATCTATTCTGCATTCGTTTATTCCGAAGTCCCTTACTTCCAGGGTTATAGGACTAGCACTAAATCCATAGCTGCCAATGTTCGTTCATAAAGCACTAATTCCATAGCTGCTATAGTCTATTCATCGGGTACTAAATCCATAGCTACCAGTGTTTATCTAATAGGTACTAAGTCCATAGCTACCAATTCCTTAACAGGTACTAAATCCATAGCTACTGGTGTTTGTCCAATAGGCACTAAGTCCATAGCTGCCGATGTTTATTAGTTAGGCACTAAGTCTATAGCTTCTAATGTTTACTCACATCATCTTTTATCTCTCATCATTCATCTACGCGTATCATACCCAACATATTCGTGTATATAAAATGCGTATACAATTTAAATCATCTAAAACATGTATAAAAACGTTCATCCAACATAGACAGCAAGTATACAGATAATATGCACACATAGCACGTAGTTTATATAAAATAATTCATATCTATGTGTAAGATGAAAGTAACTATGCACTCACTTGAAAAGGTGGTGATTCCGAACTCAGACAACGCTTCACTTCTTGAAAAAAAATAATATCCTTCAACGAAACCTAGTATTATTACCACTAGAGTTTAGTCTATTATTCACCGAGACTAATTAATAGTATAGCTATTATTACTATTATATAACCGTTAAATAATACTTATATAACCCATGATACTAGCCCAATTACTTATTATATGTTTTTAATAACGTTAATATAATTAAATAAAAATTAAATTAAAATAGCGTAGGCGTAGCTCACTTATAACGGGTTTTATAGAAAACCAGGCTTTGCTTGGAGCAACATTCCTGTAAGGAGAAGCTCTTCTTCTCGGAGCCGTCGAGCACTCAGGGGCTTTCGTCTCGTGCTAGGGAGGTTCCCTAGGCGTTTCGGGGCTACAGAGAGGTTCTAGAGAGAGAGAGAGAGAGAGAGAGAGAGAGAGAGAGAGAGTGAAGAGAAGAAATAATGAGAAAGGTGTGAAGAAAATGAGGGTGGGAGAGGTTCTATTTATAGGTTGAAAATGGCTGAACATGGTGCCACATGTCACCATCTAGTGGCAAGACTTGGGGAGAAAGTAATGGTCAAGATTATGCCACATCACCCATTTTCGCACAGCACACTTCCGACTTCTAAAATCCGTAACTTTAACATACGACCTCCGTTTTTGACGTTTTTTTATATCCACGCGTAGGTAAAGATAATATCTACAACATTCATTTTGACTCCGTCGACTAATTCTCGACCGATCTTAAATTTAACAGTACGAGACGTTTAGACTGTTAAATGATCGCGAAGAATTCGTAACTCCTTCATACGGACTCTGTTTTCGTCTGTCTTTTTACTGTTAAGTTCCTATTAATGAGATCTTCAACTCTCATTTAAGTCACCTAAGCCAAAAACCGCTCGAACTAAAATTCTAGTTTCGGGTCGTGCACTGCTAAGCCGAATCTTAGAAAAATCATAACTTCTTCATACGAAGTCATATTTGGGCGTTCTTTTTATGGATTTTATCGGTTTAACATATTATACGACTTTCGTTTAGATCACTAAGGCTAAAAAGTCCTCCATCGTAAAATCACTATTTATGCTTCCCGGTGCCGTGCCGGTTCCGTCGCAAAACTTCGACGGGTCATAACTTCTTCGTTATAACTCCGATTTCGATGCTCTGTATATGTACGAAAACCTTGTGACATATTCTACAACTTGGTTAAGATTATTTATTCTAAATAATCTTATGTCAAAAAGTCATTTTCGACCCCTATTACCTCTAAATTAACTAGCCCAGATCTACGGGCGTTACAAAAGGGCTCTCTCAGTAAACATCATGGTGATCTCCATCACTGGCTCTCTCGTTTGCTTCAGCATTAAGTACTCATGGGCTAACCTCTCACTCTTAACAAATGGAACATAATCAATGCGAGACATCTCCCTGGACTACTCCCAAGTCATTGTGACCTTTCTCCTTGGGAGAATACGCATCAATCACTAGCTTCCACCAAACCTTCGCCCACAATCGTACAAGGTTCAAGGCGAACTTGACCTTCTAGTCCTTTAGGCACGAGCATGTTATGAAACATCCCTCCATAATTGATATCCACCTCATGGAAACAATCAAGTCCTTGACCTCATCAAACTTTAGGGGCTTCTATTAGGTTTAAAATGTTTTATGTCAAATGTATGTGATAGGATAGTCTTATTTACCAGTTTGGGCATGTCCATTCACGATTTTGCTTTCATAGGGTTAGACTATTTATAGTGCATGTATGTATCAATTAGGGTTAACGTTTTGGTCGCCTTACCTAGCTCTCATAGAGAAGTTCTTCTTTGAACTCGTCTAGAGCTTTTTAATAAAAGCATTCGACACTATTTTGATCTTTGTTATTGTCATTCAATTCATGTTATTTATTATAGAATATATTGATATTATTTATTATTCTACAATTGGTATTGGAGCAGGAGATAGTGTAACTCAGTCACTACTCTTATATCGAGTTCAATTAGGGTTTTGTGTTTTTCTTGGATCTATTCTCGTCGTCTAGATCGTTTCTATCAATTGTAGATGTCAGATCTAAATCTTTGGTTTTCACCCTAAAACTTGAAGTTTTGTTTTACACATATGATTATATACCTGTTTCTGTGAATTCTAGACATCATGTAGTACGAAGATGCTCATACTCTATCATTCAATCTCTGTAGCAGTATTGGATCCACAACAAGGATTCCAATCCTCTTCCTTTAGGATTTTGAAGTTTGGGCGTTGCACTTTGAAGACTATTTTCTTGGTAATGAAGAACATCGTTCAACCATATGGCAGGCGATGACTCATGAGATGTTTTTGCATATTGCAAGCAGGAAGGTTATCAAGACTCAGGCTAATTACAATGCACTTCTTGTTGAACACACTATTTTACCTCAGGATGAAAATGATATGCTGTTTAGCAACATAAAGGAGATGAGAATTATATGGTTTGCTCTTCTACCTGATATCTTTCGTCTCGTAAGTGCGTGTACTACAACTAAGGAAATATAGGATAGATTGCAAGAGTTGTATTCTAGAGTTGTAGATATAGAACACTCATTACAAACAACACTTCTACAGAGTCTGGTTCATTTGCTCCGAAAACAGATGAGAAGCCTGATTAAACGTTCAATCGCTTCAACCACTTGCTGAGCAGAATGATCAAATGTACTGTTGAGCGATGGGTCATTAAACAGAAAGTGACATTTATGAATGGCCTTAGGTCAGAATGGGAAGCAATTGTGTCCACTGTGAAGGCACATGAACAATTTAAGAGTTATTCTTTGGCTAAGCTTATGGGGATTCTTAGGTCTCACGAAGAAGAAGTACCTATGGAAGTAAAGCTTGTTTCTAGTATGGGATCCTTGGCATTGGTGGAAAATGGAAAGAAGGAAACTGAAGAAGATTTGGAATTTGATCTTTCAGAGAGTACGATCAACAAAGAAGACAAGGATTTGTTGGTTTCAAACCCTAATAAGTTCTAAAATAAAAATTTCTCTCATTTTCGCAATAAATATAGACAGGGTGGCAGTTTCGGTTCCGAAAAGACTAGAGATGAGGGCTTCAAGAACTCTCAAACTAATGAAGAGAAAAAGGAGAAAAAGATTCTGGGTGATTCAGGATATGAATGCAATTACTATCATGGCAAGAACCACTTTGCCATGGAATGCATGCTTAGGAGGATGAATGAGAAGAAAGAATCTGAGAAGGTTGAAGCTTACTATCTTCGGAAGATTGAGGAGCTTCGTAAAAGGAATGCTTCAAATACGAAACCAGCATTGATTGTGCAGGAGGGATGTGATGAAGATGGACGTGGCGAGGTATGGTCAATAGATTTGGAAGATGATGAAGTTAGAAAGCAAACCCATGTAGGGTGCTTTGTTGTGAATACAGAAGTATAGAGTGTTGAAGGGAAATTCTTAAAGGTTCATAATGGCATCTCGGAATCAGGAGGGTACGCTACTGACAACGGTCGAGTATTCGAAAGTTGTTTTGCTGCAAAGACTTTTTCAGAGCAGGTGTCAGAATGTGAGAGGGTCATCGATAAGGTACACTCTATACTTAAATCTCTTAGCATACCCATGTGTCGTTATGATTTTAAAGTAGACGATTTAAAATATATTGTTTCTAATTTTAGTTATAGTCTGAAAAGAACTCGTCTAAGTAATGCTAATCTAAATGATCAACTCAGTAGGGTAACATAATGTGAAGAGAGGAGGTTAAGGATAGAGAAGTTGGAAGTAGAGCTCAATAAATCGAGAGATGACATGATTTATCTTAAGAGAGACAGTTTTACTTTTATAAAACAAAGGAACATTTTTTGTTTAATTGCCAAGCGTTTAGATTTCAACATTACTCAATTGCATCTTGATTGTGAAATACGAAAAGGATTGCACAAAATAATTTTGTCCTTTCTTGAATTGAAAGAGAAGGAAATTGATGCAGATTGTTATAAGTACAAATCCATCGTTTCTTCTGACGATGTTTATGATAAATACAAAGTTGGACTCAATAAAATAGAAGACTACATTGAGTTCATAAAACAAAAAAATATGTTGAAACTGATGTTAAACAATAAGGACAAAGAAGAAATTAAACAAGATTCTATGCATAAGTAAGACTCATTGTGCAATAAATTGAGTTCGGAAAATGCTCGTGATCATGAGAATTTTTCTGAATTTAAAAAAAGCGAAATGAGTGAGATTTCTATAGAGGATGATGTTGATTACTTAGAGTTTGTAGAAAATAATCTTGAAGCAAAGAAAAATTTTATTTTTGAAAAATCAATTGAGTTAATTCGTTTTGTAGAAAATAAAGATTCAAGTGTTTTAAATGAAAAAGCCACAGTTTTTCCAAAAGTATATATTGTTCCGAATCAAGTTTTTGTAAAAACTAGACTGGACAAAAATGATACATCAGAACTAACATACCTAGTTAATGATGATAATATGAATGGTTGCGAAGAATTCTTCTAGTCAGTACCATTTGACAACGCAAATGAAACGAGAGGTATTTCATAAATGACCTCATGCAAAATGAAGCGAAAATGTGCTTCAGAACCTTTGAATAGTGTTGACCTTTGTTACAATAATGGTGATCCTAGTGGCACTAAAGGTGTTCTAAGTGAAACCTATTCCGAACAGACTGATACACCAATCTGAAAGGAGAAACAAAAGTCTAACATTCGCAAATCTACTGCTGAATTGGTTGAAAAGAAAAGGCAGATGAATGCTAGATATAGGTAAAATCTGAAAGAAAGAAAATGTTTTTGGAAAAACATGAATTCTAATCAAAGTTTTGTTATTTCAGAAATATCCTTGAATCAAAATAAGAACCCTTCTCCAATTCAGAAACATAAAACAAATTCCTTTTCAAAACCAAAGCTTTCAACTCCGCAAGTTTCAAAATCACATGCTTCAAAACTGATTGAAAAGCAAAACTCTGAGTTTTCTCTAAAAACATAGTTTTCAAAAGCTAACATCCCACCAAAGAATGCTAAACAAAAAAGTAAGGTTGTCTCGGAACCTGAAATTTCTCTCGAGAAACATGAAGCAAACGTGGAAAAGGAGCAAAAGGCATTTACAAAACGAATTGCTCCGAAAATCAAAGAAATTGTTCAGCAAAAATCTACTTTTGTTGAAATTAATCTTTGTGATACCAAAATGGAAGTTTTCAAAATAAAAAAGGGGAAGAATCATACTTTGAATCTCAAATCTTTTTGGGTTGATAAAACTCAAATATTTTCTGTTCTTAAGAAATCCTCACAAGGACCCAAGATGGTTTGGGTTCCTAAATCTATCTGAATTTTGTAGGTTATGTGTGACGAACAGTATGATTCAGAATGGTATATCGATAAAAAAGTTGAAAAACTACATCATGTAGTGACAAAATTCATGGCATAATTGTAACATTTGGACATCCAGGTTTTATTTATTTATTTGTTTCTTGAGCTACTCGACGAGTCGGTGCTCCAACTTGTCGAGTAGAGTCGTGAAGTGCCATGAGGGTTTAATGACCTACTCGACAAGTCCGAGGAGCCGACTCGCCGAGTAGTCGTTGGGATGAGAAACCATAAATCCCTGGGTTTGGGGCCTATTTAAAGGCACTTATAGCCTCATTTGTGGCTACCCTTCCTTGAGAGAAAACCCTAATCGACCTTTGAGCTTTGAGAGAGTTTGTTTTGCTAATTGTGAGTGTTTGGTGCATCTTGTGAAGAGAAGAGAAGAATTCCAAGACAAGGGACAAGAGAGTGTTATTAGATATGTGGTTGTTTCACTTTAAAGCTTTTGGGAAAGGTATAAATCTTGCACCTTTCTCATTATTTCATATAGATCTCATGGTTTTGTGAATCTAAGGGTTTTTCCACCCAAATATTAGGACCTTTGAGTGTTTTATGTTCAGTCAGAGGGTTGAACTTCTGATATGGACCATGCGAGGTTACTAGATTCCAAAAGTCCCTGCTTTATTCAACTATAATAGAGATCTTGAGTGAAAACCCTTTTTGGGGTGTGTTTTGTCATTTTAAGCTCAAAATGCCATGCTTGGACGTAAAGCTTGTGACTTTACATGGTTAATGAGCCTTAGGAGTATAGATCCAGAGTTTGGGGAGGTTCTCTGCCTTGAAAATGACTGATTGTGATATGGGTCTGAATGGACTCGCCGAGTCAAGGAGTCGACTCAACGAGTCGGATGGGGTTGTTCTGATGGTTTTGATCGCGCAGCAACTTGGCGGGTTGACAGGTCAAATCGGTGAGTTGAGCTAGACTTTTGAATGATTTTGTGGATGGCGAGTAGACTCATCGAGTCTTGTAAGTGCGCTCGACAAGTAGGGTCAACATGGACTGTTGACTCGAGTTTAAATTCTATTGACTTAGGGTTTGGTCAACCTTATCTTTGGGAAACCATATAGGGGTAAATTGGTCTTTTTCCCACTTCAAGAGAGTGAGAGAGATAACTAAGTAAATATGTAATTTAAAGAGTTAATTAGATAATTATCTTATATGATTAGGAGGAGGCTAGACTTGGGGATTTGTGTGCGAGAGTATTCATTCACTTAGCTTACTTACGAGGTGAGTCTTCTCATTATACTTACCAAGAGTGGTATCTTTATGTGATTAAGCTATTTTATGTGTTTATCTATGTATCGTAGTATTTTGCATTATGTCTTCCATTATTGATGAATATTGTTGCTATGAGTTTGCTGAGTTGGGACCGAAGGGTTCCACTGAGACACATTGACCGGAGGGACTTATTGAGTTATGGTCTAAAGTGGCTAATGAGCTTTGTATGGTATTTTGGGTAACTCACTAAGTTTTATTCTTACCATGTTATGTGTTTCAGGTACATCTCAGGATCGCAGGAAGGCGGCGGCTTGATTGTACACATACACTGAAGATTGTTTTATGTTTTTTAAGGGTCTAATTATTGGTTTGGTCTAGGATTTTGTTGTAATAGGTTCTCTTTGATAAAAATGCAGTTTTGGTAGCTTGTCTAGGAGTTTACGGCTAGAGCATGAGTTTACAGTCGTAAACTGTTTACGGCCGTAAACCCAAGTCGGCCCATGTCACTATATATAGAGGTATTGTAAGTCTTTTATTGGTTGTTGATGCCATCAGAGTTCACGGTTGTTGTAGATGAGTTTTACCAGACATTTTTCATTAATAGAAGCGTGTGAAAGCTTGTTCTAGTTTTGTGTTTCTACTTCATTCTCGTTGTTATTGATTGTTTTGTTTGCTTGATCACTAGTAAGATCCGTTTCAAGACCTTACAATTGGTATCAGAGCAAAACCAGTGTCAAGGCATCTTACAATCTAGTTTTTGGCGATATTCCTCACCGTTTGAGATTGGAGTTGGTGTTTACTGCGAAAGGAATCAAAGTTTAATCTAAAAATTGTATTTTCTTGAATTTATGGGAGATTACGGCCAAGAGCTTACGGTCGTAAACACAGCTTACGACCGCAGACTCAAGATATTTCTTGAACCGTAAACTGTGCTCGTAGACCATACATCAAGAACCTTCAATAACCGCAAACCTGCATTCAAAAACCGTAAACTTGGATCGACCGTAAACTCAAGACCGTAAACCGAGTTTACGACTCTAAACCAACTCTAACCGTAAACCTGTGTGTTGACCAGAAACTCATATTTTTAATTTTTTTAGTAATAATAATAAATAAAATTTGTGTTTTTGAAATTAATAATCAATGGATTCACAAAGTCAATCACATCACCATGAGTTGGACTCTGTAATGGGCACAACTACTTGCATTCCAAGACTGCTGTCTGCTAAAGGTTTTCCTGAATGGAAGTACAAGATAGAGAAGTACATTAAAATGAAGGACTTTAAGATTTGGAGAAGCATCATTAAAAATCATGTCAGAATAACCACCACTATTGCAGGGCTAGTAGTTGACAAAGCGGTTGAAAATTACACTTATGAAGACTTTGAGAAGGTTGAGGAGCAGGAACGAGCTTTGGCGACTTTGACCATGGCCCTGTTTCTGGATATAGCTCAAGGTTTTAGGGAGTATACTTCATTAAAGGCTTTGTGGGAAGCCCTAATCGAGGTATATGAAGGGAATGAAGACATGAAGGAGAGCTACCAGGATATGTTGCGACAAAGGTTTAACATGTTCAACTACATTCTCAGAGAAACCCTGGAGGCACAGTTGCAGCGATTCACAACTCCCACCATTGAGATGACTGTAGCTGGTATCTTTTTCACAAATTCTAAAATAAATAAAAAGCCACTGAATGCTCTCCCAAAGTCATGGGACATGAATGTGGCTGTTATTAAGAAGACCAAGGATCTAAGTCGCCTTACTCTTGCTGAAATGATGACAGTCATCAAGGCCTGTGGTATTGATGACAAACAGCAGGAGATAAATAATGTGGATTCATACTTACCAACAAACGTTGGGATCTCATCTAACAATGCTCTTTCATCTCTCACATTTTCCTCTGCAGGTCAGCCCTTTGCTGCTCAACAAAATCAAATTCAATCCTTTTCCACTCCATAAATCACTTCACTTGCTGCTGCATCAGCCATGCCTTTCTCTCAGAACCAGTCATTTGTTGCTACTCAAGTTGCTTCTCCTTCTAATGTGGCTTCTTCCTCAAATGACAAGGAGTGTGATGAAAATCTTGCTCTCGCTACAGGACTTGTTAACTGCTACAATGCTCTTGTAGCTGGAGATCTTCCGCCACAATTTTCATTTGCTGATCTTGATCAGATTCATCCTAAAGACGTAGAAGAAATGGATATTACATGGCAAATTGCCATGGCAATTTTCAGGGCAAAGCAGTTTGCGAAGAAGACCAGGAAGAATAACTAGCGGATGAGTGCTAATAAAAAGGTAGGGTTCAGCAATGCAAAGTTGTGTTGTTTCAACTGCCACAAGCCAGGTCATTTTGCTCGTTAGTGCCCGAAGCCGGATAGAAGATTAAATCATCACTGAACAATGGTTGTAGTAGGAAACAATCGGAGTGGTGCTCAGGTCAACAATGATAAAGCTATGGTTGCTCAGTCATTTGACTGGGAGGATCATATGCAGGCCTTAAATATATCAAGACCTGAAAATGCTTATTTGGCTTAAGTTGGTGGT
The DNA here is from genome assembly GCF_052625555.1 of Lactuca saligna. NCBI lineage: Eukaryota > Viridiplantae > Streptophyta > Magnoliopsida > Asterales > Asteraceae > Lactuca > Lactuca saligna. Next base: position 164,782,033 of record NC_136422.1, on the reverse strand, counting down.
GAAGCTTCCGCAGAGAGTGTTGCAGCTGAAGATCAAATGATGGAGGTGCAGTTTGCGCTGATGTTCTCTTATGCTTCTGAACCAAAGAAAAATGAGGTAAGTCTGCCTTCCTGCTCTCAAACTTGTATTGATTCTGTTAAAATTCTTCATGAGGAAATTGAAACACTACGTAGAGAAGTAGAGGACCTTATATATGAGGGTTATCAACTTAGAAAAGGACAAAAACCTCTTAAGGCCCAATTAGAAACTAAAATAAAGGACTTTACAAGACTTCAGGAAGACTACAATAATAAATGTGAAAATTATGACTACATAAAGAGACAGAACACTGAATTAGTTACTAAACTTGAAACATTAAAGGGAAAATTTGAAACTCCTGATTTTGATTTTGGAAAATTTGATTTATCAAGTGAGGTAGTTGCCAACATGATAGACCAATACATGCAATTTAAACATAATCAGTCAAAGGGTCTAGGGTATGATAAAGTGCCTCCTCCTTTCAACCATTGATATCACTTTCAACATTTGTCCAATGAGGAGATTGCCAATGAACCATCCATGGTTTATGGCAAGCCATCTGGTTTTTTTTTCACCTTATGATACTGGTTTGAATGTTTTTAAAGTGTTTGATGAGATGGTTGATAATTCTGATGCTTGTAATGATACTAATGAAAATACACCATTTCCACAAGCTTCTCCATCTGGTACACCCTCACTTATCTCACAACCTACTTCTTGTTCTTGTTCATGACAGAAAAGCAAGGGTGTCGGTATGGAAAGCAAATCTGAAAAAATTAGTACAAGTTTTAACAATAACAAACATATTTGTTTCAATTGTGGTATTGGTGGTTATATAGCTAGGAATTGTCCTAATAGAATGTTTATACATTATATGTCACCAAGAGGAGAGAACGAATTAAGAGGAAGGTCTTTAACTAGAAAGTCCTCCAGAACTCGTTCTCGGAATGATGATTGGAAGGACGATCATAGTAGAAAATGGGCAGTTTTTCAAAAGCATAAAAAGGTCTTTCATCACAAAGTCCCAAAAAGTTTGCCAAAACCGAACATGGCTAAGCCATGGTTGGTTTCATCAAGAAGCAGCTATGGATCTTCAACCAATTCAAGTAAAAAGCCCAAGTGCTCAATGCAAACTGATAAAAATCCTATTTCAAAACCATCAGGGACTGTTAGAAAAGGTAATTGCCAATGGTTGCCCAAAATAACCTCCAATTCATCATCAGTATCCTCTAGAAAATTAGTAAAGAATGATAAATTTGAAAAGGTAATGGGTCCACCCAGGAAAGTGATGACCTGGTTCCCCAAATCTGAATGATCATACACATTTTGCAGGGACAGTTGCGGGGGAATGTCGTTAGACCCTGGTTCGTCAACAGCGGCTGCTCTCGGCATATGACAAGAGATATCTATCAACTGAATAGCATTCAATATTTTAATGGGGAGATATGTTTCCTTTGCAGGTGGAGAAGGTGGCAAGATCACTCAGAGAGGAACTATCACAAATGCGGAGTTAGGTTTCGAGAATGTCAACTTTGCTCCCGAATTAAAGCATAGTTTGTTGAGTATGACTGAAATATGTGACAAAGGCTATTCTATACATTTTACAGACAAGGAATGTATGATTCTCAAGCCAGGCATTTTCATCTTAGAAGAATGGATTCTTGTAAAATCTAAGAGGGATGGAAACGCTTACATCATTGATATGAATAGCAATATTCCAGAACAAGTTACGTGCCTCTTTCTAATGGTATCAGAACAAAATGCAATGTTGTGTCACCGAAGACTCAGCCATGCTAACGCCAAAAGCTTGAATCGTCATGCGAAGAATGAGACGGTCTGTGGTTTGCTTGTCAAAGACTTTATAAGTTTTGAAAATTGTGTGTCTTGTGCACAAGGAAAACATCACAGAAAACCATACCTGCCAAAGCAAGTTAACTCAATCAGTCAAATGCTTTAGTTACTACATATGGATTTGTTTGGACCAGTCCATGTTCTCAGTATTAACATAAAATCATACTGTCTGGTTGTGATTGATGATTTCTATCATTTTACGTGGGTTTTCTTTCTATCCAATAAAGTTGGGGTTGCTGAACTAATTAAGAAAATTCATTGTGTTGATTGAGAACCAAACTAACACCGGGTGAAGGCACTTTGTACCGACAACGGAATAGAGATCAAGAATTCTATTCTAGATCATTTTTGCGCCGAAAAGGGTATTATGCATCAATACAGCTCCTCTCACACCCCTCAACAAAATGATGTTGCTAAAAGGAGAAATAGAACTTTAAAAGACGCTGCAAGGACGATGTTGTATGACTCCAAGTTACCAGTTTTCTTTTGGGCCGAGGCGATTAACACTGTTTGCTACATTCAGAATCATGTGTTGATCAACAAAGCTCAGATGAAGACCTCGTATGAGATTCTATATGGTCACAAGCCTCCATTCATTCATTTCTGTGTATTTGGCTTCCCTTGCACCCTTCTTCACCTAGAGACCAACCCAAAGTTTAATGCCAAAGCTGATGATTGTTACTTCTTAGGGTATGCTGTACACACCACATATAGGGTCTACAATAAGAAGACAAAGTAGGTTGTGGAATCTTATGACGTGTGCTGGTTGGAGGACAATGAGACGGATGCTCGAGTGGGTCTGGATTTGTTGTTTGATTACACATCACTTTTCAAGTCCATAAAGGTGTCTTTGGATAGCTCATATGGATCTATCTCTGGTTCGAAGAATATTTCTAAAGACGAAGACGAAGAAGTTGTCTACAGACCCCCAACGGTATCCTATTCGCTGCCTGAGGGGGAGTCCTCTGTTTTTCCTGAGGGGGAGGCATCTGTACCACCTGATAGTCCAAAATCTCCAGTTCAGAATGATACTCCTGATGTTGAGTCTACACCACTTACTCCTATAGAAAAAGAGTTCATGTCTAAAGATGCTTCAGCTATCACTTCAGCCTTTATGGAACTACTCTTTCCTGAAAACATTTATAATGAGTTTGTAGCAGAGTCATCTGGTGTGGCACAATCAGCAAATGAAGGAGGTTTCAATATTCACAATCTTCCTGTCTCACTTAATGATATCATCCAGGAGATACCCTCAAGGATTCAACGCGATCATCCGATCGAGAACATCATTGGTCAGCTGGGAGAAGGCGTTAAAACCAAAAGTCAGAGTGGAGATGTCAATACCTGTCATTACTCTTGCTTTAACTCTCAAATAGAGTCCAAGAATGTTGAAATGGCTCTGAATGAGCCTAGCTGGGTAGATGGTATGCATGAAAAGTTACATCAGTTTGAAAAACGCGGGGTTTGGAAGTTGGTTGAGTTGCCAAGGGTCAAAAAGTCTCTTGACACACGTTGGGTCTATCGAAACAAGTAGGATGATTTAGGGGTTATAGTGTGAAATAAAGCTAGGTTGGTGGTTCGCGGGTTTCGATAAGTCGAGGGTCTTGATTACACTGAGGTTTATGCTCCAGTAGCTCACTTGGAGGCTATTCGTATCTTCCTTACATATGCCTCTTACATGAACTTCACTGTTTATCAAATGGACATCAAGACAGCCTTCTTGTATGGCAAGGTTAAGGAAGAAATCTACATTGATCATCCCCCTGGGTTCATTGACTCGAAGTTTCCTAATCATGTATATAAGTTGGACAAGGCATTGTATGGGTTACATCAAGCTCCTCGAGCGTGGTGTGCGACTCTTACAAAGAACTTGATCGAGCATGGATACTCTAATCGAACTATCGATCAAAATTTGTTTACCAAGCATGATAGGAATGATCAGATTCTGGTTCAAAACTACATTGACGACATTATTTTCGGGTCGACCAGTCCTTAGCTTTGCAAGGAATTCGAAGGCATTATGAAAAAGCGGTTCGAGATGAGTTCATATGGGGAAATGACCATGTTTCTAGGGCTTCAGGTCAAACAAAATTCAACCGGAATCCTGCTACATCAAGCCAAGTATGTGGAGGATATTCTTAAGAAGTTCGGGTTTCAAGACGCTAAACCTGCATCGATGCCAATGGCTGAAAGACCTCTTTTGACTCCAGATACTGATGGCGATTCCGTAGATCAGAGACTCTACAAGTTGATGATTGGATTGTTGATGTATCTTACTACAATCCATCTAGACATCATGTTTTCACTTTGTCAATGCGAACGTTATCAGGCTAATCCTAAACTTTCACATCTTATTGTTGTCAAAAGAATTTTTTGGTATATCAAAAGCAGCCCAAAGTTGGGTCTTTGGTATCTGAAGAATTCTCATGAATTATAGTGGAACCTTTTCCACCTAGATTTTATGGCTCATACGTTCCCATCCATGTGAGTCTATGATTTCTAACATATAATCATAAGGCATATGACAAAACCAAATTCAAATTCAAAATTTCTTCAAGGATTGAACTTCACTATTTTAAATTTCTTTCCCTCTAGTAGCTCAAGGGCCTACCGGTTCGTGTACGTTGTTAGCAAGTCACCCATATTGATCAATGCATTTTCACTGACCAAGATACTTTGCTTTTATAGTTAAAAACTCATAATCTTTCCCAACTCAACTAGAAGTGCATAGAAATAACAATGTTTCAACAAAACATGATAGGTTATCAATCTTAAGTTGCATGCTAGTGACGACTAAAAGGTTTATTGTTGGTTGACTCTTAGAACTCTCAAGATCATTAAGACTCCCAATAACTTCTTGACACATTAGTTTTTCTCTCAAAGAACATTCTTTTGACGAGCTAAAACAAATATTTAAAAGTTCATGTGGATTCCTAACAAGAAAAAACTTCATAGAATTTGTCTCAATTTATCTTTTGTTTCTTGATCAATAAGATACATGAAAACTCCAATTCTAAATGTGCTATAGTAACAAAACATTATTACTCTACATGTTACGAGGTGTTATCAACCTTCTTAGTATGAAATGATTTTTAATATATGATTTGTAGTTATTCGGTTATGACTTTAATACTTGATTCTAACAAAGTATGACTAATCTATGATCAAACCATTTCCAACAATGTTCGATTCGTCTTCTTAGTCATACAATTGCAATAAGATGTTCTTTGATGAGTCAAATGTGATACACTTTCAAAATCACTAAGATGATCATAAAACATGATACTAAAGCATTCTCCTTTCTTTTCAGATTGGAGAATCTTTATTCTTTCTGATGAATAGATTCTTCTATTCTTCTGCTACTCTTTGAATCTTTTCAAAGTATTAGAATTATGCCTAATCTCATAAACACAACCATATTTAATAAAGCATTAGCAAATCATGACGAATAGAGTTATTGTCCTTTGTGGTGGATCTAAATAGTCCATATCAACATTTACTAGACCCACCAGTCCTTCATTTTCCTCACATAAACATTTGATCAATGAATAAGTCATAATTTTCCAATAAACAACATTCTCACACATCATACAACTCAAATTGCATGACTCCAAGTTTGTCTAATTTGAAACTTGGTGATGAGAATTCTTTTCGCTTGATTAATTATGACAACACCACAAGTGATATCATCAAAACCAAATCCACAATTCATATTGCTAATATTAGAAACATAACCAACATTTTTATAAATGACATTGCAAGGAAATGTAAAATAAGGCAACCAGTTAAACCGAAATTTCACTTTTATTAAAAATAAACAAAAATTAGAACTTGCCTTTACAACATATAAAATGAAAAACTATATTTTTAGACATCTCCTAAGAGTAATAACAATCTATTAAATTATCCAAACTCCATAAAAGTAGCTCCACATTCTTATCATTGAACCATGTGACAAAAGTCCATCTCTCATGATCATATTTACCTCACTTTGCTTAAGTTTCCTTCTTTGTCTTATATCCTTCAATATCATCAAAATGTGACTATAACATCAAATATTAAGAGTTTATCAATATACACATATAAAACAATGAACTTAGATAATGGATGTACCAGAAGTAGAGTCATTCAAATTAACTTTACCATCTCTGAGATCTTTTAGGTACTTTGGGCAGCTTCACAAACAATGTACCTTTAATTGGTCGTAGAAACAAATTGACTCTTTGGGAGTTAACACATGGAATTAGCCCATTACTAGATTTTCTCTTTACCATACGATCAAACATTTTGGAAGAGATCAATTAGGGCCACATTGATATTCTTCATATAAAATTTCTCGATAAACTGATCATATGAATTTGGAAGCATAAAAAAACAAATCAATAGCTTTCTCCCTTAGGAAATGTCACCCATTATATCCAACTCGTCAATGTACGATTTCAATTTCAGAACATGCGCACACACCTAATTTCCATCTTGATGTCTACAAGCTAATAGGGATTGAGTAGTTTCATACATTTAAACTTGAGGAAAACGTGACATTAGGAGATTCACTGGGGGAGGAGGTGGGAAACTTGAAGAACCATGATGTCTAGTTTCACCAATTCCCTACATTGATCAGAATGTGGAAGATCATCTTTAGAAGGAAGAGGAAACCCATTTCAAAAAGAACAAGAAAGATTATTTCTATGTTCATTTGACATCTATAATTAAGCCTATGATCCATGTTTCCGATTCAAACTTTGAAGAAGGATGTTGTAATAAAATTCGAATCAATTTTAGGTAGGTAAGGCTTTTACCAATTATAATCTTATGAAACTCATTAAATATCATCAATGGTTTTTTTAAACTTAGATTATGATTTCACTTTTGTGACTGGGATGTCGAGGATTAAATTGAGATGTGAATAACACCGGAAATCTGCTTAGCGACCTCGGGGGTTTTTATCATCTAAAATTGATGTGTCAGTTAACCGCACACTCCATCAACAATGATAATTTTCGAGATCCTCCATCATATATCGTTCTTGTCTCTATTAGTGTGTCGGTTAACTACATACACTCCTTTGACGACATATAAAGTATGATGTGCTTTTTCATAGATTATCATACTTCGGACATTTTTCCTATGGTAACTCGAATGCAATTTTAAACGATGGTTGTAGTACTTATATTATTATATTTTTAATGAGGTTATGTCCTATCGAACCTATTTTTCTAACGCCCTCCACCAAACAAACGAGCAGTAAGTAAGAGTGGACACCCATTCAACGACCATTTGATAGACCATTTCTATATACCCCCTTATAGTATGGTTTTGTAAATGGGGCGTACTTATGATTTGATTAACTTAATATTATACATCTAGTAATTAACTTTTAAAAATATATCAGGTGTATTTTCAAACTTTCTCAAAGTACAAGGTTCAAATATTAATTATCTAAATAACACTTTTAATTTAAATTTAAACTAATTATAATTTAATAATTTTCTTTTTATTAATCTTTAATTAAATTAATTTAAATCATGTATGAATGAATATTTATCTTTTAATTACAATTATAATTAAATTAATTTAAATCATTTATGATTTAATTTTTATGTTTTAATTAAATTAATTTAAATCATTCAGGGATTAAATAATTATTTTCTATTAAACAATTAATAAAATAATTCAAATATAATCCTAACCCAAAACCGTTCTAATTTTCAAAAATTAGGTTTTAGTTTATCAAATTTTAACTATTCCATTTTAATGGTTTAAAACACTAATTAAGGAAACTAGAAAACCATAAGGAACTCTAGCCAATTATCAAAATTTAAGGGGTGGTGGCTATGGTTTCAAAAACCCTAACCATTTTCGAAAAATCAATCCTTTAGGGTTTAATTTCTATAAAATATAATTTTGATATATTAACACTTAAGCACAATCGACTACGAAACTATGGCTCTAATACCTCCACTGGGTTTTGTAGGTTATAATTCCATGCATGAGGCAAAATAACATAACTCTTAAGTTCCCATGCAACCTACTTTGGATCAAAGTTTTCACTGTTGATTGCTATAAACTTTGAACATCAAGATCCCTAATGGTAACATATTATAATATATATATATATATATATATATATATATATATATATATATATATATATATATATATATATATATATATTAGGGTTGCTGTATAGTTATTTGAAATTTGTTTAAGTCAATCAATTACAAAAGAAAAATGAGAACATTTCGATCTAAATATGATCTGGTTTTCTAATCGATATATTCGGAAGAGTACATAGAGAATATGAGTACAACTGATCAAGTGCTAATACGAATGTTTCCATGCCCTCTAACTACATACCCTATTTATAGGGTACTTAGAAAACCAAAAGCACTAGGGCTATACATGACAATACAATGCTTACTAATGCCTACTCAATATATTAAGATAAAGAAGTTACATGGACATTCACTATTTATGGGCACCTCGCTTATAAACACTACAATGTAACTTCCTACAACAAATTTTGACCTAACATCCCCCCCCCCCTTTGTGAGAAAAGAAGAATCTTCATGGAAGTCCCATCATTGTCTGCATCAACACCTTCCTTTTCTCCATGTACCAAACAATGATTTTTCGAACCTCCACCCTATCTTCATTATTGTTTCTGAGAGTTGTTGACGGGAAGTAAAACAATCAATAAATGAGAGTTTGTGTACCTCACCAAATCATTAGTATGAAGAAGTAACTTCTTTTTATTTCCAGTATTATTTCTCCCTTGAAAAACAACAATAAAGGGTTTATGAGTAATCTCTTCGTCTTCAAATTCCTCTTGGTAGAGCTTCCCCTTCAATAAGGCTTTTTCAAATTTTGTTGTATTGTTGATTGCAATGGAAGATTCAATCTTTGTTTCAGCCAAGTACGAGTAGTAATATTCCAAAAAGGATTTGGCATGAGCATATCCAAAGATAAATGCACTTTGACTCTCCTCGGGAACTTGAGAATTATCCACTTCACACAAAATCATCTTCATGGTGATGAGATCATTGGGATTCATCAATATAAAATCAAAAATTATAAATTCGAACACAACATTGTTGAGTTGAACAATAGTGTAACGAAAATTTTGAATCAATCCTTCAAATAGACAATAAAGAAGTATCGGAAAAAATTTCACAATCTTCACAAGGGACCAAACTTCCTCTTCGCTTTTTCCGAGAACATCATGAAAGAAAATGTTCAATTTTTTGCACTCTTCTTGGTCTTTGAAGTTTTCAGAAACTTTCAACTAGCTAAACGCGAACATCCAATAATTTATGGGGAAATCAAGTTAATTGAAGTTTGTATTTTCAATATCATAACTCTTCATGGGTTTCTTCAAGAATGAATGAACATCATCAAGCACAACAATCTTTATTGTTCCATAAAACCAAGCCATATTTGGATCACATTTGCTTACACTTGGAGGATCATTAATTATTTGATTCATAAGGACTTTCACTTGTCTTAGCCTGCCCATCTCAATCTCCTGCAATCTTTTCTTTTCTACAACCAATGGTTATAGATGAACACCTTTACCTTTATCTTTGGCATCAACATTCGTTGTATAATTAACCACAGTAGAACGTGAGCCTCCTTATCCTTTCCTTTTGCAACTTGAGTAATTCAACATTGACATGAGGAAAATTCATTGTTTATGTTAAAGTTGTCACCAAGGGTTTAATCTATAGAAAAATGGAAATTTGAGTAGACATGTCTTTCCCCACCATTATACATTTGTATTCACTAGCTCCTTTAGACAAACTAACCCCCTTTCTCCCCCATGCGATAGATTCACAGAACGTGGAGCATTGGTTGGACGATAAAGGATGAGGTCAAGAATTGGTGCCAAATCAGCTTTAAAAGACCGCTCCATAGAAAAGACCAAAGGACTAATGTGCTCTTGAGAAATTGAATTTCATGCAGGCACATCAAACTTTGTCAATTGTTTGTGAAATCAAGTAAGAAAACTCTCAACCTTCACAAACACGTGACTATTTTCTTCCTTTTTCTCTGTTAAACCTTTTGCATAATATTTATTGAAAGCTCTATTGTCTTCTATCATCGTGTGATTAGCTCCAACCAAAGATTCAACACTTTCTTTAATTTGTACACAATACTTATCAAACTTTGCAACTTCTTGATCCAACATCTTATAAAGCTCAATAAGCTTGAACTCAATTGATTGATTTGAAGAGTTAAAGAGCTTCTCAAAGAGTTCGTTTCTTTCTTTGGAAACATATTGCAACTTCTCAATTTCATGATTGGAGTTTCGAGAATGCAGAGTCAACTTTTCATCAAGCTTCTTATCAACACCTTCAATAAAGTCCTAATTCTCGACTCTTGTGACAAAATAGGTACTCAACCTCAATCCCCCTAACTGATAACTTCCCAACACTATCATTAAAAAATTTAAGAATAGAATTCATTTAAGAATTAAGGATTGTGAACTGTTTAACAGAAATGATGGCATTATCTAGAACATCATTCACATCTGGATTCACCTCTATGTCTACAAAGCCAATCATGACATGATCTTTATCTACTTCTTCTTTATTAATAGTTTTCTCAACCTCTGTGGATTGAGATGAGAATAAGGATGTAATTAGTTTGTTTATCTTCCAAGTTAACATTTACTTATTTATTAGATTTGTTTTCATTGATGTTTGAAGTTTCTATGTCCTCCATATTAGACTTGGAATGTGAAATCCAGGTTGGTGTGACTATCATCTTCTTAGGGTGTGTATAATAATCTTTTTCACCAGCATCGATTTGAAAGAGGTATGCTTCCTAGGTGAAACATGAAATGAACCTTAACAGGTGTCTTCTGTGGCTACATTATCATATTTAGGCTCAACTATAACATTCTTCAGTGGTGTTTTGATAGGAAAAGACTTAAAATTCTTTAGTCTTTGTACAACTTCTAATGCCTTTTTCTTCTTTGTATTAGAAGAGTCAGGAGTAGAAACATCTTTAATCATAATGCCTCACTTCATCACCTTCAGTTGTATATTCTTAGGCTTTTTAGAGACAGCCGCTTGAGTAAGACTTTTGCCTTCTATAATAGGAACTTCATCAAAAATTTCCTCAGGTTTCTTCTTAGAGCAAGCACTTGTATACTTTTCAGGAACAAATTTATTTTTCTTCTTAAGAAACCCCTTTCTTGAGTTTTTCAACACATCTTTGTGACATACTTCCTCCTAAACAACTTTAGGTTTTGCATTTTTCTTATTCATGTAACATCTTGTTTCGAGAGGTTTCATATTTCAGGATTGTGGATAATAAATGGATCAATTAAAGGTATTGGCTTCTAAGGGAATAGGGTTTACACCCTATTAGATGTTGATAATATTTGTTATGCAATCCAATCCATTAGTTTGTGTTGGAGTCAAAGGGGAAAAACGTGAAAAGTGATACTTCGAACTTCTTACATGAAATATGGACATTTATTTGGTAAGTTTTAGTCCAACATACCTAGAAAATATTGTGGGGCTCTTCAATACATTTATGTGGATATAAAGAACGTCGAAAACAGAGTCGAAAAGAAGAAGTTATGATTGTTTGACGTTAGGACAGTTTTGGGTTAAGCTGTATATGATAGGCATACGGGAAGTACAATTGGCGTACTAGGGCATCCTTATGTATGTTGGGCGTACCAGGAGTACACTAGGTAGACGCGATCAGTTCCTTGATCCTATTTTAATGTTTGAGCTTTATTGAAGCTCCTTAACTTCCCTAAACCCATTCCATTCTCAGCCTCCACCTCTTCAACACCCTCCCTTCAAACCTTAACCCTAGTTTTAGTGCTTTCGAGTGGTGGCGCATCTTGGATTAGAAGGAGCTCATTGGAGAAGTGTTGGTTGCATTGGAGCTTATATATGCAGACTTTGTTCACCTTGATCTTTCTTCTAGAGGTATAAAGCTTGAATCTTGATGGTGCATTTGTTAGATCTAGCTAGTTTTGGATAATTTAAGCTTTTGGTAACTTTAGTGTATAAAGTTTAGATCTTAAAAGTTTGTGACCTTGTTATGGATAAACATGGAAACTTGATCAATATAAACATCATTTTTATTCAGATATAAAAGTTGCAAACTTGAACTTAATGGATTAAGTAAGAATGATGCACTTTTGGTCCTTTTAAAACTTAAAATACTAGATCTTGGTTGTTTGGACCATTCTAATGGATAAAGTCGAAAACGTTATCCATTATGAAGCTATTAGGAAGCATAAAAATGTAGTCTTGGTTTTTAGTTTCCTTCGATGCATGATCTAGGTTTTCTTAATGCGTTAAGTAGTTAGAGTTGTTGTGTTTGGGCACTTAATATCCATGCAAGGTCATAAAGTTGGAAATATTATGGTTAAGAACGTTATTTTAAGATTAGACCTGCAATATAGGTAAAAGAGCTTAAGGATTAAGCTCTTCTTAAGAAGAAAAAGAGCCCATCACATACGTTGGGCGTATGAGTTCAACCCAAGCTATTTTGGTCAAGCCTCGTGTATGCCCTTCGTACCAGCTGAGTACATTAGGCCTACTCAACTCTGTTGACCATGTTTGACTTTTTCAGTTTGACCAGAATCAAACCAGGTTTAACCTAAGGGTATTTTACGTATTTTGAGTTGTATTTGAGATTGGTCATTATTTGATAAATAGGTGACGAACAAAGGTGATATTCGGAGCAGAGATCTATTCAACTATTTGTTCGGACTGAGATGTGAGCTTTCGTTACTGTACTTGTGGGTCGAAGGCACCAATGGCAACCCACTAGGTTATTTATCTTGGCATATAGTATAACGTTATGCTAGTTATATGATAGATTAGTATATATGTATGATTACTTATATTTGGTGGATATGTGTTTATGTCATATCTGTTACATATGTTGATATATTGTGGTTGGCTTGAGGTGGTTCTGCTTTGTCCTGAAGGCCAAGACACCCAGAGCGGTTTGGATAGGTTGTAGTTCCTACAAGGTTGTCCGATTAGACCGAAGGTCCGTAGAGTGGTCCAGATAGGTTGTAGGGACTGTGAGGCGGTCGTGTTAGGTTGAAGGCTCATGTTTTTGTTTGTTATGTTGTTTGGTGGATCTTTGGGGAACTCACTAGGCTTTGGCTTACAATCTTAGTTCCTTGTTTCAGGTACTTCAGAGGATCATGGGAAAGTGAAGGCATGATCATGCACATCTTCTTGTTTTATGACATTGGATATTGGGAAACTCTGATTTTGAATAATATTTTTGAAACAATATTTTTGTAAACACTTTAAGGATGAATTGGGTTGTTTTTTTTAAGTTTTAAATTTCTTTGATTTTTGGGATGTTACACTTCTTCTTCTTCTTACCGTTAGCTTCTTTTGAAGATCACTCTATGGCTTCAAAAGTGAAATTCTTAGGAACAATACCAGTAGGATTCGGATCCATTGATGCTTTGTATTTAATCCCCTACTTATAAGTAGGATATACCAAATTAAGTATCGAATCTAGAATTCTACCAACCACCGGAAATATTGATGGATCATCAAGGGTAGATTTGGGAATAGTCATCTGAGAAAATTTGGAAACATCATCATTAGTAAGTAAAGGAATACCTTCTTGAGTATACACCTCATGTAAAATCAAACTCCAACATAGAGAACTAGACACTTTTATTGTCATCTTCAAATGGGAAATTAAATTACCAAATAGTACAAACTAGCTATAATCGAATAAAACTTGAGTTTCTCCTTATCTAATCCAAAAATCATGCCTGTCAAACAACGAAGGGGATCTTCATAGAAAAAACTCCATACCCCATAAAGACTCGATTTCTTGAAATGGCTAATAATTGAAAGAGTTGGTTGATTCCCTATTTATAAAACATATGAATAACTTGTTCGCTTGTAACTTCATCGAACTCCCTTTTATATGGTAACTTCAAGATTTGGTCAAACTTCTTCATAGTTAATCATTTGCTCTTGCTCGATGTCAACTGAACTGTCACAAGTCCAGTTGTTCTGTTGTAAAAAGAAGTAAAAGCAGCCAATGATAAACATTTCATAGGAATTGGAAACAAAGCAGTTAATGTATGAGTGAGAATGAAGTCATTCATCACTTGACAAAAGAATCTTTAATTTGTCTTGATAATCCTTGATCAACCAGTTGAACCAAAGATTGTTGTACTGAATCTTCATTGTTGGTTAAGAAATTTCTTCGTTGTTCATGTTGAATTGATCAACCACAATGTTTTTGGTAGACATGATTAACAATCGAGAGACAATTTATGATTTGATTGTAAAGAAAACATGGGGTTTTTACGTGAATGTCGAGAACATGAAAAATGAAACTGAATGACCACATCTCCCTTAAATTATCGACATCAAATTCTAATTCAAACATTGATCAATTAGTTAGTGCCACATGTAAATTAGTTATTGAACCATCAATGCCCTTTAACTGCCACGTGTAAAAAGTGATGATCACTTATCTTGAGTCACAAGACATCACATAGAACGTCCCATCCAACAGACACTTCTTACTTCTCAGAACCATCAATGCCCTTAATCGTCAAGAACCATTATCCGTTATGGAAGTAGGGCTCATTCACTTATGGGAATTGTAAGTGAAATCATTTGCCAAACTTTGCGAAATCTAGGTCTGATTTGGTAATAATCATAAATTCAAGGATTTAAACACTTATGTGTGCCAAAATAAAAGATAAAATCAAATTAAAGTTTTTTGGACACAGTGATATCGAAGAATCTTTGATACAAAAGAAGATAGATATCGGCCAAATATACTCTTCATTCTTCATCATGAGAGATGTCGAATTGCTTGTGTGGTTTCCCGTGAATTATAATTGTACATTCATTGCGGAGTAATACTTGTTTGACCAATGTAGAAAAAGCTTCATAGGTGGCTTCATTCTCATACAAATTTGCAACTTGACATAACTGCAAATCATTTTGTGAAAATACTTGTATGATCGGTGTAGCAAAAACACCTAAGATTTGGGAAAATTTTAAGTAATGAAGGAGTAAGATAAATGTGCGTATAAAAATCTCATTTCATAAAATAAAATAAAAAAAATTAAGATCTAGATCTATTGGGAAGAAGTGATTTCAAATAAGTACATTTTATCAACATCACTCAAAAGAAATGAAAATGAGATTTTGAACAACGAACACGGTTTAGTGAAACATAAGGTTTCGTTAAAATCTTGAACACTAAATGTTCACTATCAATTCATTAAGTTGTGGTTTGTTAGGTCTCACTCGCATCATGGAAAAATATTTTAGGATCATAAACACAAAATTATTGACATACCTATATAATTGTTGTTTTTTACCAGAGATGTCTTGTGTGCTTGTGTTAGAAATTTTAGGCGAAAAAGGTTGGATGAAAAAAATCATTGTACCAGAACAAATGATAGGATCTTACATTTATCTCTTTAGTCAGAATGAGAAGAAAAACGTAGCTCTTCAACTATTGTGATTACAACTTATTGCGAGAAAATTTCCATAAGAAAGTTTTCATTAAGGTTTCGTAAACAATGCGTCTATGAAGCTTGCAGACAACATGTAGCATCATTCTTCTAAGGATTCTTAACTAGTACAAGACTTTCGTATCTAACCAATTTTTTTTTTAAAAAAAAGAAGAAGAATGGGCAAATATTTTTGTATTTTTGCTTTAGGCATGCAAAAGAGCAACACATTGTTACAATGAATTTCACCAGTCTAAAAAAAGTAAAATATTTTTGTATTTTTTATTTTTGAAAATAAAATTCAAACGTGACGAAAATAATTTTGGATTTTTGAATTTTATAAATAAAATAGAAGAACAAAGAAAATCTTTTTGGATTTTTTAATTTTTTAAATAAATGACAAAAACAAAAAAGAATCTTTTTGGATTTTTGAATTTTATAAAGAAAAGACAAAAATAAAATGGATATCACTAGCATTGGTTATTTTTTAATGATAACAAATACTTCGCATGCGAACTAACGCTTCCCACCATAATAGAATTCCAATAAATTGTTGCTTTCCATAAACATATGCCTGCCATGAATATGCACTTCACATTGAGAGACATTTCCCATACGCTAGATGTCAACATGTGTTGAACAAATCAAAGATAATGTCGAAATGGAGTGAGTCGAAGCACTAAATGTGAACAAAATATTGACAATTAACGAATATTTGTCAAAAAATTTTGCATATCAAATTTATGAAAACTTAGTTAGAATTAGGAAGATAGCAAACTTCCGGCATTCTCAATGCTTTTAAATTCTCAAAAAATGACTTTTCATCCAATGGTTTTGAAAAACTATCAACCAGTTGGTCAGTTGTTTTAACAAAACAAACTTCAATATTTCCATCTTCAAAATGATATTTGATGAAGTGCTATCGAAGTGCAATATGTTTAGTTTTTGAATGTTGAACTGGATTATGAAATATGCGAATTGCACTTTGCGAATCAAAAACAATTATTTTTCTTTATGTAAATTGTATAGTCACATAATTGACTTTGGATCCAAATAACTTGAGAAGTATAAGCTGCAACAGTAATGTATTCAGCCTCTACAGTAGATGTCGACACACAAGTCTGCTTTTCAACTGCCAACTTACAAGTTTCTCATCTAAGAACTGACATCCGCCTTTAATACTTTTTAGATCTAGATGACAACCTCCTATATCAGCATTTGAGAAATATTGGATAAAGAATCCTGTATTTGATGGATACCATAATCTAAGAGTCAAAGTGATATAATGAAAAATATTTTTCATTATTGTAAGATGAGGTTCTCTAGGATTCAATTGGTACCTAGCACAATTACACACATAAAACATTATATCAGGTTGACTTGCAGTTAAATATAATAGTGAAGTGATCGATCATATTTATATATGTTTTGAGATTAACATCTGGCTTATCCAAATAAGGAGATAAGAAAGTGTCATCTTCCATGGGAACCTTAGCTTTTGAGCAATTCGTCATTCAAAATCATTCAATCAAGTTTTGCGTGTAGTTTGTTTGATTAAGGAAAATTTCTTGCCTCATTTGACAAATATTTAATCCCAAGAAATGATTGATTTTCCCCATCATGCTCATTTCAAATTGACTCTTCATAATCTCCTCTAACTCCTTTCTCAACAAAGGGTCAATTTATGTCATCAACATAAATTTGAACAAGCATTAGGTGATTCCCCGCTTTCTTTCGAAATAGAGTGGGATCAACTAATCCTTGCTTAAATTTACCGATTTTTCAAAAATTTGTTAGTGTCGGATATCAAGCACGAGGTGCTTGTTTTAACAAATAAACAAGTTTATTAAGAATATAACAATGATCAGGATGTTGATCGTTTAGAAATCGAGTTGGTTGTTCGACATAGACCGACTCTTCAAGAACACTATTAAGAATTGTGCACTTAACATCCATATGCTAGATGTTGAAATTCTTATGAGCTGCATAACCAAGAAAAATGCGTACAACGTCAAGTCTTGCAACTAGGGAAAAGGCTAGTTGAGAATAACCTTTTACGAGTAATCTAGCTTTGATTCAAACAATATTACCTTCTTGGTCCACTTTATTTTTAAAACTTTGTTTCCTTAGAATTCAGCCAACTCAAACTACATCTCAATAACCCAGTCAGGATGTTCTAATGCATTCTTGACTATTTTCAGTTTGCTTTTTGAAATAAAAACGTTAACCATACAATATTCCTGATGAACATTTAAAACGTCATTCCTAGCTTGAACCTATGCCTGTGTTAAAACACCCAGACTAGGATTAACAATAATATGTTCTTCATGATGATCCCTTGTCCATTTCTCAATTGGAGAAAATGTAGGATCAAACTCCAAATATGTATCCTGAAATGTCTCTTCAGCCTCAGATAACTCATCTATAGTTGAAATCTTATCATTAAATATCATGAAAATCACTACCTTGATATTCATCATCATCATCATCATGATTCGTTCAACTTGAGTCACCTTCAACCAACGGAGTCGTTGTCTAGTAGCCACCCTTCAACACCAGTTTGAGAAGTCAATAACTCCCCTTCAACATCTGCCTGTGAAGTTAATAACTCCCCCTCGACGTGAGATTGAGAAGTCAAATCTATCATTTCAACATGAGATGGAGAAATCAAGTCATCCGCCTCCACTTGAACACGTGTCAAATTTTTTTCTCTTTCGACATTGACTCTTAAGGCTGATAATGAATGTGCTTCATTTCCTTTGTTAGTGATTTACGAATCATCTGATTGCTATTACACTTCTAGTACTTTATTATCTTCAATATTGACTTCAACATCAATTGCCCTGTCAGGTATACCAAAGATTAAATCAATATAAACATCTAAAGTTAGCATCTGCTCATATTCTTCATCCGTTTCAGCAATTATAGGTTTCTTTGAAAATTCTCATTCAACTCTCTTGACATAAAAATCCTCAAATGTGAGATTGAATGTTTCTTTAACTTTTTGTGTTTTCTTGTTACCCACCCTATATGCGACGGAGTTGTGTGAATATCCCAAGAGAAATTATTTCATCAGCTTTCGTCTGAAATTTGGAAAAATTATATTTGAGATTCATTATGAAACATCTGCAACCAAAAACATGGAAAAATCTCACATTAGGTTACTTTTTTTAATGATTTCATAAGGTGTCATGTTAAAATGTAGAGGAATGATTGAATGATTTTGAGTAAAACAAGTTGTCTAATGGGGTATGGGCATTAGCCCATACAACACAAGGCCAACCAATGATCCCGGCTAGCCAATATAGCCACAAATACGTGAGTGGTGCTGAGCACATGGTGCAAGAATCACCCTATCCTTGTACAATCCCAATGAATCATTTCCACGAAACGCAGAAAAAGCAAGACTATTTTAATAAAAAGTTGTCTATCCTTACGACCTAAATACTAACGTAAAACCTAGAAGGGGAAATAAGAAACCGGTCCGTATCAAAGGTATAAAAATAGGTTTTCACCTAAATCGAGTGGTAAGGCATAAAAAAAACTTTTGCAATTCTATCACATTTGAAATTTAAGCTCCGAATATGATTTCTAGATTAGACATCGAAGAGCAATACCGAGGATCTGCTCTCGGTATGGCTTTCTAACATATATGTGCCACACATCATGCAGCATGTTACCTGGAGTGCTCATTGGAAGAAGCCCTTAATGAGATAGCCACATAACAATTGTGTCTACACGTAGCAAGATTGGCACCATCCGTATATAACCATGCAAGAAAAGGCACAATCATCTCGCCCGGCCATCGAAACACCATTTATCCCAATAAATTAATCTATGTTTTCACGCCAACCGTATCGACATATTAGGTTGTTGAGCCACATCTCCACAACGAAATTTTGACCCAGCCAAATGCACATCATGATACGGAGGCCAACGAATGATCCAAAAACGATAGGCAGGAAATCTTTGCCATAATGGAAACAATTAATGGTTTGAGAACAGTAATAGAATGTGCATATAGAGATACAACAAAACTTAAAACAAAAAACAAAGAAATCATGATGCTAACGTTGGCACATTCGCTATTGTAGAAACTAGCCGGCAGCTTATTAGCCAACCAAAATGTGCAACCCTACACATTATTATTGCCACCTTTGCCTTTTGCACACTATCAGGCATATTGGCCACCTCAATACTAGCTAGCGTATACCCCGAAACTTGCCTCAAATGGACACCCACCCCTCAAAAACAACAAAGCATACAAACCATGGGTCATAAAAACAAAGGCACCACTAACACACAGGTCGTATGATCAAATAACTAGTAAGTAACATAAGGGAATATCAACTACTAGCTGGAGCAAATATACCATAAATCACAAAATTTAATGGGAAAGGTGATGCTGAAGATCACATACAAACCTATAGGTGGATGATGGATGCTTACTACCTTGATGAAAAATATCGGTGTATTTTCTTCCCAACCACCATATTGGGAGCAGTCTAGTTAAGGTATAAAAGCTTGTCGACAGAGACCATATGAGATTTCAACCAATTGCAAGAAGAATATGTAGGGTAATTCATACAACAAAGGAGATACACGTTAGATACATAAGCTATCCATGGGTGAAGATAGCGGAAGGATGAATCTATAAGTGCCTTCAGACAATGATTTAAGAAAGACACATTGAACACCCTGGAGAAATCAGACAACACGGTATTCGTCGTGTTCACATGCGATTTATGACCAGGGACCTTGTTTAAAAAATTAGTAGGTAAACAACCATCTTCCAGAAAAGAAATGATGGAAAGGGTTCATCGATGCATGAAGAAATAGGATGTAACATCTGAAAAGATAAAAAAACAATCAAGGAGAAACAGCACCCCAAGTACCATATGCTAGAGGAAACACATCCAAAAATGCAAAAGACCAAACGACAAGACAAACTCGCTACCAGCATTTCCTACAGTCCAATCACAACATGCCATCAAACTGGCATGGTCCTCAAAATGAAGTCGTTGCAATAAGCGAAAGCAAAAAGCACACAAGAAAGAAAAATGGGGGAAAATACAAGAGACAAGGATCAAGGGCGATATTGCTAATTCCACGAATCTACAGGACATGACACTATCGAATGCACTATGTTGCGATGGGAGCTGGAAAAAAAGATGCAATAAGGACAAATTACCGACATGATCAAAGGACTCTGATATATGCACAAGGATAGCATTGCACCACTAGAACCAAAAATACCAAATACAAGAAAAAGTGAAATGTTCATGTTGAAACATATTGACCAACAAGAGTTAACTATAGAGTGGGAAAATGCCACCTTCACATTCAACGAGTGGGATTATAATCATGACCACTACAGAGGAGATCAACCAATCGTAATAAGAGGAATGATGCGATGAAACTACACAAGCAATATCTACATAGATGTCATGCATAATCACTTTTTCAAGCAACTACCCAAACATGTGCATGCAAAAGCAAATTTGTCAAAGAACCACCTGGTAAGCTTCGTCGACCACAACGTATGGCTAGAGGGAATAATCACATTACCACTAAACATTATTGATTATCCTAACGGGAGGAATAGTACTCAACTAGTATGTTTTGTCATCATAAATGCAGCCTCACCCTATAACATCATCTTTGGATGAACACAATGCATAAGTTCAAAACCATTGCATCAACATTTGATGGAGAAATCAAGTTACAAACAAAGTCATGTGTTGGAATACATGAAAAAAAAGTTGGTACAAGGAAGTAAACCCAAGTATGAGCATAACATGGACAAGAACCCGATTCAATTCGAAATGCATAAGGATAACCAGAGAATGGAGGAAAGGGACGGAAAGAGTACCACAAAAAATACCACTCAATATGTAAGAACCTTTAGATGAACAAATAAAAGACAATAAATGCCTCACACAAGGATTGTAACTATTAGGTAATAAAGCATCGTGGAACATTACCGAAGCTAGAATGTCGGTGGTTGTTAGACGTCATAAATGGACAATAAACATCGTGTTGGTTACGACGCCCAAAATGAAGTAGGTACTAGCACAACAGCAACAAGACGTAGCGGAATACAAGACAAAATAAGGAGATACACAAGGGCCATAGGTTAAAAAGTACAAGAGGGGAATCTATGTTAGGAAGGAGAGAATGGGCAAACCTGAAAAGATAGGAAAACTAGAAAGAAAAGGAGTTGTCAAAACTGAAAAGCAATAAAACGACTAACCAACATATATAATGTAAGTCAGAAGACATATACTCAATCACCGATAGGGGCTAAAGGAAGAAAGAGATCACCAACAAAGATACCAACATAGGGAATCAAGAAAGCTAGAATGGTAAGAAGGAATGCAACAACACCCATAATTGGCTATGGTAGATAGTAAAAAGGCACATGATGAACGTGTCTGATTGTAGTTAAATGGTGTCAACCTACTAAAAGCATGTTGTAGGAAAAAAGGAAAAAGCCACTGTTGTTGTTTCATAATAAATAAAAACAATCATGGAAGCCCATAAATATCTTTATTCTTCATAGACATTGTAGCTCGGCCAACCAATTACAACTTTACAAATGTCGACGTTCAACACTCCGACCTTGGCTACCTACTTAGCCCAAGAATATCTTTATTATTTACAAACTTTGTAGCTTGGTCAACTGACTATAACTTTACAAAGTTCAAAGTTTAACACTTTGATTTAGGTTGGCTACTTAGCCTAAGAATATCCTTATTCTTCCTAAACATTATAACTTAGCTAGTCGACTACAACTTTACAAAGTTCGAAGTTCAACACTCCGACCTAGGCTACTTGTTTAGCCTAAGAGTATCTTTATTCTTCACAAAGTTTCTAGCTCGGCCAACTGACTACAACTTTAAAAAGGTCAAAGTTCAACACTCCGACCTAGGCTACCTACTTAGCCCAAGAATACCTTTATTCTTCATAAACTTTGTAGCTCAACCAACCGACCACAATGTTAGAAAGTTCGAAGTTCAACGCTTCAACTTAGGCTACATGCTTAGCCCAAGAATACCTTTATTCTTTACAAACTTTATAGGTCGGCCAACCGACCACAACTTTACAAAGGTCGAAGTTCAACACTCCAACCTAGGCTACCTGCTCTGCCCAAGAATATATCTATTCATCATAAACTTTGTAGCTCGGCTAGCCAACTATAACTTTAGAAAGGTCAAAGTTCAACACTCCGACCTAGGCTACCTGCTTAGTCCATGAATATCTTTCTTCTTCATAAAGTTAGTAGCTTGCCTAGCCAACTACAACTATACAAAGGTCCAAGTTCAACAATCTAACCTAGGCTACCTGCTTATCCCAAGAATATCTTTATTCTTCACAAACTTTGTAGCTCAACCATCCGACTACAACTTCACAAAAGCCAAAGTCCACAACTAGGCTACCTGCTTGGCCCGAGAGAGCCCACATTATTCTTAAACTATATCGTTCCATGAGGCAATCACAATTTTACAAAGGTCAAAACTTTGAAACCTTGACGTAGAATATACATAAATTTAATAGACATCAGGGGGATCAAGTAAATAGCGCCGCCAAGCAAAAAATACTTACGTCGTCTTACAAAGAAACCACCTCAAAACCATAAAATACAAGGAACAAGTTACGAGAGGAAAATTATAATCCCATAATGCAAATAAATGGCTATCACACGGACAACCTGGAAAGCCACCAATAATATAAAAATCAACGCATGCAGCCGTGCAAACAAATAATCGAACCATAACCACCCCATCAACCCAAGCATCAACATAAAGAAAAAGTCGTTACTTACAACATACCCAACACAGAACAATTAAAAAAATAAGAAAAACAAATACAAGTGTTACGTCAAGTTCTAAATAACCCAATATTAGGAATACAACAAATAATCATAACTAAACCATGAGATTCATGCCAAATATAACAAAGAAACAATACAACAACATTCAAGGTCTACCACCACCTGCAACACTACCATAAACACACGTTGACACACCACCATCACTTAGAGGACCCACCAATATATGTAATTGCCCAACATATGTTACAGGAAAACCAAATTCATACTAGTAATCACTACAAAATATAGATGAAAACGCTTCCTCCATCTTCTACACACGCATTGGATCATATAACGGAATGTCAGTCACATTTAAACCCAGATTGTGCTCTATACTCCTCATCTTACAACCATCTCTCTTACTAAATTCAATAAAACTAGTTTGAAGATTTCGGTTAGCCTTAAAGATTGAAGACTTAGTGATGAGTTTGTCCACCAGCTTCGAGATCCCTTGAGATAACAACTAAGATACATCGTAATTCACCTTCCTTAACTGATTCTCTAACCCAAACACAATTGCATAAAAATCTATTTACTAGAGGAAGAGTCCATCAAGTTGCCCTTCAACTTCCGAATTGCATGCTCCAGCATAGCTAGCTTGTCCACTAGTCCAATCCTTTCCAACTCACGAGATGCTACCATAAGCTTTAGCATCAAAACGTCCTCAACAACATCTTAATACCCATCTAAATTACTTTCCATGTAACATTTCTTACTTTGTATAATGGACAGTTCACTCCTTACCTTATCCATCTCGTCTGAACAACCATTTCCATGCTTATAGAGATTTTCTCTAACTCAGCGACCCTTTCGACAAGCTTTACATATTGATCGTGCAATGATTTCATATTACAAGAAACACCACCAAACAAAACCAGAAATGGTTTAACAAGATTAGATATCTTATTAAATTCATCCCAAGGGGCACATTTCTCTAGATGCAACGCCTCATTAACCTCAAGCCACGATATAGCCTCTTGACCTAGAACCATGTTTTCAACAAGTTTAACTTAATACAATAATCCAATATGATCTCAACAATCTTGGCTGACACTTGAGCGGGTCCCTAAAGAAGAAAAGTTTACAAAGAAAGAATTAAAACCCTTGGCTCTATTAAAATTTGCTCCCGCCTATACTCCCAAGACGGAACATAAATAGGACCAGATGAGTGATGAACACTGGTATCATGTGGAGGGTTGTTGATATTCCAAATCTTTCATCTCAAACTCATTTTTCTTGGTTGCCTTCAAGTCATTTATTCCAACCATGTCTTTAGTTGCGATGAGCATATCATCAACATATAACTATATATATATATATATATATATATATATATATATATATATATATATATATATATATATATATATATATATATATATATATATATATAGGAATCTAGTGACAGTTCCTTTGAGTAAACACAATCGTCAAACTTTTTCCGAGTATGGCCATTCGAGACCATGAATGAATCAAATCTCTGATACCATTGTCTTAGAGACTGCTTCAAACCATACAAGGATTTCTTTAGCAAACATACATGATTCTTATTAGAATCAAGGAACCCTTATTGTTGGGACATATAAATCTTCTCCTCTAAGTTCCCATGAAGAAATGTAGTTTTCACATCAAGCTATTCAAGCTCCAGATCAAGTACACTCACCATAGACAAAAGAACCTGAATTCTCTTGTGCTTCACGACTGGTGAGAACACCTCGTGATAATCAAGTCCTTTTTTCTGAGAAACCCCTTTCGCCACCAACCTTGCCTTGAACCTAGCTGGATTAACTCCTGGTATTCATTCCTTCTTCTTAAAGATACATTTTCATTCCACTAGCTTCGCTCCTTTTTGTAATGGAACAAGATCCCATATTTCATTATTCTTTAAAGATTGCATTTCTTCATTCATGGTCATTAACCAGCCATTTTCTTCTTTACTCATGACAGCCACTTTATACGATTAGGGCTTCTCAATGTCAATGTCTTCTCCAGTTGCTAATGTAAAAGCAATGGAGTCAAGTTCACTTTAATTCACACATCCCACATATCTACCAGGCTGTCGAATGAACCTCCTTGTCCTTTTCTTTTCTATTAATTTAGACCCATCATCCTTCCTAACATCAACACCACAGGACGATGATTCTATGGTTTGCTCTTTGGTTTCATCTTTTCTAGGCTGTGCACTACCGCTTTGCTCTTTTTCCTTATCAAAACTCTTTCTGGAGTGTGACTTGTGAACCCCACATTCTGGCTAGCACCCTGATCTTCGTAGCATGCTTGACTTGTATCACCTCCTCCCTAGTTACCCATGGCAGATTCATCAAAGGTTACATCTCTACTTATGATAAATTTAGGAGTTCTTCCTTCTTTTGTACACCACAGTCGATAACCTTTTACTCATGTTGCATCCTAGAAATATGCACTTCATTGCCCTTGGATCAAGTTTACCATCAATCACATGAGCATATGCGAGGCATCCAAATATACATAAACTAGAATAGTTAGAGGGTTTTCCAGACCATACCTCTTGAGGAGTCTTTAAGTTAATAGCAGTTGATGGTGATCTATTCATAGGATAGCAAGCAGTATTAGCTACTTCCGTTTAGAATTGCTTGGATAAGTTAGCAAATGTCCGCATACACCTTGCATGTTGAATGAGTGTTTGGTTCATCCATTCTGCTACTTCATTTTGTTGTGTTGTGTGTTATACAGTGCAGTCCCTAAATATACCTTCTACCTTGAATAAATTTTCAAATGGAGCATTGCAGAACTCCAACCCAATGTCAGTCCTCAGAGTCTTCACCTGTTTTCCAGTCCTTTTTTCAGCCATGGTCTTCCACTCCTTGAACTTCCCAAACACCTCATCTATGGTTTTTAAAAATTACAACCAAACCTTCATTGAATAGTCATCAATGAATGTCATAATGTATGAGAATTCTCCTTAAGACTTCACTTGTGCAGGACCCCATAAATCTGAGTGAACATACTCTAGGATTACCTTACTTATGTGTTGATCGGTACCGAACTTCACTTTGCGATGCTTTCCCTTGATGCAAGTTTCACAAAATTTTATCTTTCTAGTAGCCTCTCCACCAAGCAGTCCTTATCTACATAGAACTGACATGCCCTTCTCACTCATGTTCCCTAACCTACGATGCCACAAATCTTTCTTGTCATCACCTTCATTCAAGGATTGGGAGATAGCTACCATTTCCACCACCGTACTATCTTCTAGGATATAAATCCCTCCACGATTCATCTGCCTTTTCATTATAACAAGAGAAACTTTGGTCACTTTGATGTAGTTACCTTCACCAGCGTACCTCATCCCATCCTTATCCAATGTACCAAGAGAAATTAGATTCTTCCAAAGTTCTGGAACTTACCAACAATCTAACTTCCTTACCATTAAATTGTGCATCTTGAACTGGACTGTGCCATTACCTTTGATGTTGCTCACCCAATCATCACCCATCTTGACTATGCCATCCCACTCTTTAAAGGAGTCGAACAAGTCACGATTATACATCATGTGATAGTGTACTCTGGCATCCAAGACCCAAGCATCAGTAGAACTTTATGTACATACACTTAGTGTATCACCATCATCCCCTTCATCAAAACTTTCTTGAACCATAGTAGCAGTATTATTGTTGTTTAATTCACTCTTAGACTTCTCATTCATCATCTGTGGACAATTTCGATTGAAGTGACCCTTCTCCTTAGAATTGCAACACTGGGCATTTGATGAACCATTAGACTTGTGAAGTACTCTCAATACTTCATCTGTCAAGCTCAATAGAATGGCACTATGTGCCTTTGTCAGAATGTCCTCCTTCTTGTTAGTTGCCATGTCCTTTGGTAGTTTTGCCTCTCCTTTCATTGCAGCCGCACATCCTTTTTGAACCAGAAGAACCATTATCTTCACCTTCCACAATGTGAAGTCATTTGAACTATTGAAGTTCCCAAAATCAAACTTGTGAGTAGACATCTTCAATCATTGGAATACAAACCGCAACTTTGATATCACTTGTTAGGAAGTAATGAAAATAACTAGCAAAACTATAAGCACACAACACACACTATTTTTGTGTTTTCGTCAAGGTTACATACATCCATAGGCAGGAAGGGAGTATTGTTTTATTTTAGAGCTCTCAAGTAGAGGTTACAAGTACAAACACTCATAGATTCGCATATCACTCTAGAATTCAGAATACAAAATGACCAAGAATGCTTCCCTATTTATACTTGAGGGATCAGACCTAAAACCCTAATAGGCCAAGCTTGTTGGCCCATAGGCCCGTGAAAGGTGTCAACCAATCACAATCCATCATGTAGGATCTTTTAGAACATTATTGAGCATTATCATCTTCTAGGTATACTTGAATCAACAAGGCACAACAAAGGAATCAATATCGCACATCATGTACCAAGATGGTCCATAATCGTGCAACAACTTCTTCATAGCACAACAACAACAACTTAGTAACATCATTTTTTGAGTTGTTATGTTACTGCATAACATTTATGAACCAAACATTTCTTTCTTTTTTTTAAATATTTAGGTGACTACAGGGGAAGGGTGGTTTGATAAAGGAATATTTATATGGTTTTCTTATGTTTGGGCATCATTCAGTTCTTTTATGTACGATACATTCTTTAATTTGATTTTGGTTTTATTGGGTTAATGTCTTAATCATGTGTATAAAAGCTACTCAAGGAATCTCATATATAACTATGGTTATTGCATTTTTATATTATGATGCCTTCATAAGAAAGGAATGTGTAATGTCCTAATGGAATAACTTAACTTGTGATGCTATAATTAGTAAATAAATGAAAATATGTTGCTATTCTTTTTTCTAATTTCAAGAAATAGCAACATACTTCTATTTATATGTGCATTAAAGAAGAGAAGAAATCACATAGCGAACAAGAATAACCATAATGGAACATCAAATGAAAAATGGTAGTGCCAACACTTCATTTTCTTTGTCATGTTCTAATATTTTAATTTTTTTAGGGCATTTCAGAAACTTATCCAGGATGAGGCTCTTTGGTAGAACCAAATAGGGTGTATGTGGGTGAAAAGAGCATCACTTGGCACAATCTACCAAATATTACAAGTATAATCACATTCAAACTTTATTTTCACTTTTCATTTTGGGCAATGTTCAGTCATATTTTGGGTTTAAAATTTTCAAAATACCTTGTTAAAGTTATAATTTTTTCAATCGGCATCTTGATGGTTGAATACATATATTTCATGTCTGAAGCAATCAGGGGAGGTGGCAACTTAAAGCATGACTACCGAAAAAGTACCTTTAGGCTACTTAAAGGAACATAAAATGGACAACCTTAAGGCACCAAAATATTTGAAAGTTATATAAATCTTCTATATGTATGTTTTTATAATCATACATTAATACCCATAATACAATTATCTTATGTTATGTGATAACAAGATTTCCTAAATTCCTATTTATAATACATGTATTTTAAATAAATATGGTCAAAGATTGAAGGATTTGAGATAAATAGTCTAATAGTTGAGTTTTTTTGGTGCAATTATAGGGAATGAATCGGTTCCTTACTCTTTATTAAACTCTAGATTTTCAGTTTTAGTCAAAAATTGTCTTCATTTAACACGCATTGAGCAATAAAATCTTGTATTATAAGGTATGTTTCTCTTATAATCTACACATATCGTACATTTACTTTAATGAACTTTGGGTATTTATGACTTCCAACCTTATCTTGAGAAAGTAATGTTGTAATTTGACTTCTATGCAACTTAGGTAAAATGGTGAAATTGAAAGCGAAAGTGAAGGAGTTTACTTGTAACGTTATAATTTTTTAAATACAACGGAATTTGATGAGAATTATTATCGAGATTATGAAAGCAATTATGATTTGAGTGATTTAAAAGTAAGAACACACAAAGTAAATATTAATCAGATCTTATATTGATAAAGACTTATTACAAGCATAAGCAGAAAGGATATTTGAGTTCCCAAAAGTTATCCTCTACTTCTATCCTCAGTCCCTATTTATAGGGAACCTGAGTGTATACTAAGTCTATTACAATACGCTTCGCATAAAACTGACTTAGTAAAATAACT
Source organism: Lactuca saligna (assembly GCF_052625555.1). Taxonomy (NCBI): domain Eukaryota; kingdom Viridiplantae; phylum Streptophyta; class Magnoliopsida; order Asterales; family Asteraceae; genus Lactuca; species Lactuca saligna. Next base: position 164,752,677 of record NC_136422.1, on the reverse strand, counting down.
AAAAATGCGAAACTAAACAAACACTCAATTTGACTTTTACAATTTAACCTCTACAATCTCCCCTTTGTAAACAGTCGAAACTATTCAGTCCTTAAGCCTTTGAATAGCTGAGTGATGTCTTTCGCACTTCTCCATACCAAGTAATCACCTTCTTGAGCTCTTTCTTGTCTCCTTCATTATACTTCTTGCAATTGTTCATACAAACAATAAAGTGCGTATATTGCGAAGAATTATATCTTTCAACCGCTGAGACCTTAAACGAAAATTTCTTGGGCTTTCCCTTTGTATCTCTTCCAGAAAACACCATGCTGAAAGGTTTCAGGCATATTTCCCCAACAACATAATTTGATAATGCTGACTGGGTTAAGGTTTCTTCCCAAGGGACGCTCACTTCTCTTTTCAAAGTAGCTGCCAATTCTACATCAGTTAGAGCTAAACAATCAAAGTAATTGACAAGATACGTCTTTACATGTGCGAACCTGATCTTGAACACATCAGTCTCAGACACTTTGAGCTTATTCTCTTCCATATGTTTCAAAATTAGAGCCTTTTAACTCAAATCATTACAATTCATCAGAGGGAAGTCAGCAATTGTGAAGTCATACTGATTGTTATCAGCTTGAATAACAAAGTAACGAAAATTCTGAAGCATGTCTTCAAATTTTGTATCTTTCTTAACCATTAACACCTTTTTGATCTTCATTAAAGACCATACTTCATCTGGATTCTTCCCCAATACAGCATGAAATCTGATTTTCATGTGTATGTAGTCATCATGATTATCAAACTTCTCACTAATCTTGAATTGAGCTGTGATGAAGAGCATTTCGTTAATAGGAAAATCTAACTGAGAATTGTCTGAATTCGCAATATCATAACTTCTCTTTGGCTTCTTCTCGAATTCATACATTTCCCTTCCCACAACTTTTGACTCTATAGTTTCATAAGAGTACAACTTTGCAGGATCTCCTTTGTTCATTGTCGGAGGATCACTTGCTCTTTGCCTCATGATACTTTGAACTTGTCTCATTCTTTCCAACTCAGCCTCTACTTCAGCTTTCTTCTCCTCCTTCGATTTTTCGTACAAAATTCCTTTTCCTCTTCCCACAATATCAATATCAGATTGAGGTTTCGCACTTGAACTTCCTTCTTTTTCCCCAATCGATATTCCTTTGGCAATTGGTCTTGTGGTTATTGTCGTTGAGGAAATTGGCATCGTAAGTATTGGAAGAGTAGATTTAAGCTGAGTAGAAATTACTTTTCCCACTGTCTTCACATCATCCTCTTTACTTACATTTTTCTCTCCCCCTTACACCCCTGTGAAAGCAGGTGGGCCAGTTTTTGGTAGTAAAGAGGAGAAGTTTGTAATTGGAGCCAATGCCTTCTGAATTGCTTGTTCCAAAGTATTTACTTTGAGAGTCAAGAATTCAGGAGTAATAATAGATGAAGATGAAGATTGTGAAATCAAGGCCTTCAAGTCATTCATCATTTGAATCAACTTATCAAACTTCACCATATTTTCTTTATGATTCGCATCAATAATAGGGGAAGTAGTAAGTTTGTTGACATCTGAAACAACTGCATCAACCCGGTTCTAAATTTCAACCTGTTGAGAATGAATATCTTGAAGCTCCTTCGCAAGGTCAGTCTTCAACTCTTCAAGTTTGAAATTCACATCCTCTCGAACTTTCTTTACATCCTGCACAAACAGAACATGGCATTCTTTTGCAACAGATTGTAAATCTTTGACAACTCCATTGAATGAGCTTCCTTTAGCTGTAATGTGAAGCTCATTATTCTTGTCTGTCTGAGCAACTTTATCCAATATACGCTTCTCAACAGCCTTCAACATAACATCAACCTCCATTGCTGAGATAGAAGACATTCTGCCAGAATCAGCTTGCTACTTAATAATGGCATTCAGCTTATGATTCAGGATTTTGAACCGCTTTCCTGTCATACGCATATGATCAGGTATATCCTCCTCCTCTGAATCAAAGTGAATATCTTCAAATACTCCTCCAAAAGCTCCTCCTTCTGTTTCATTATCAGACATGGGTTGTGAAGATTGATGAGTTTCAGATGATTGTGAAGGAAATAGGGTTGTAAATGGGTTTTGTAGAGGATGATCAAAAATGGATGAGGTTATCGATAGTGTAGCAGTAGAAAAGGATACAAGTGGTAAAGAACTGGGTAAGGTGACTGGTAGAATGATTGGCAAAGTGGTTTCAACACTTGTGATAAGTGCCCCCGTATCAGATACGTTGATAATTGTATCAAAAATAGGTACCTCCTCAGAAACTGATTTGGTAGTGACTATTTCAAGTGGTTGTGAAGAAATTTGTGAAACTTGAATATTGGACACAGGTGGAACAGAAGTGATTACCGGTGAAGAAACTAGTGGAGTGTCTGAAACCACCTTTTCATCGGAAGACTCATTGCGAATAATAAGCTTTCACTTTTTCAACAATGTTTGTTTCATTCGCTTCGCAACATCTTGAGCACGTTGCCTCATAGATCCTAGAGAGACAGGAGCTGGAATATCACGAACTATTACCCCCTTACTGCTCACTTCCGTCTTGCGGAGCTTTTTCAATACCCTTGATTTTGAGGATATTGTTTCCTTCTTCGATTTTGGAGAGGTTTCCTCTGTCTGAACTTCCTCTTCTTGACCCTTTTTCGAAGATTGAGCAGGTGCATCATGCTTGGTAGCCTTCTTCTTCTTTGGGGTTTTAGCAGCAACTTCTAACAAAATTCCAGTTTCCACAACTGGATCAAAAGTCTTCATGCAACGTATCAACACCTTGTGAGTTGATGATACTTTGCGAAGCATCGCATCTGGAATGCGAGCAACATGGGTAAAAATATTTTCATCATCCTTCACCTCCTTAGGAAATTGATATAATGAAAATTCAGCCACATCAGCACCCTCTGGAACTTAAATTCCCTCCTTTTCATATATCTTTTCTAGAATAAGGCTCCAATACCTTGCGCATGAAATTCCTTTTTCCGTATTCGTCTTTTCCGGACTCTTAACAAATTCCTTCCATAACTGAGTTGCATAATCCACATTAACATCATAATATAAGCCCATTACCATGGCATAAACTTCCATACATCCCCTATCAAGACCAACTGTTCGACCTGTTAAGCATCTGAGAAAAATACCAAAGAGAAAATTCCACCTACACGGTAATCCTGACTTTCTGAAGTCACTGATTTTCTCAAGTGTTGGTTGATGACCCATTTCGTTGAACATGTGGAGAATTTGAGAATTAATGGGTTTGAAAAATGGAGTGTTGTCAGGAATGTTCGAGAAATCGATGAACAGCTTCTTGGTAAGTTTAAGCTTTTTGTTGTTTGTCAGACTAAAGGTTAGAACATCAGTAGCATGGTTGTATGAAGCCGATGATGCTGCCAATGACAATCAAGTCATCAGAACGGAGAAGAACTTGAACATTGCAATAGACAAAGGAGATCTTTTCAAGGCAACGATTAGCATCTTCAATCCTGCTGGGTAGGATGATACATTTGGATCAACCAGATAATTGTTGCTTTGAATCTTCAGGTGTGATCGTGAGAGAACTTCATCAGTGTTTGATTAAGTGTCAGCCATTGTTAGGGTTTGAAAGATATGAGTTTGAAAAAGTTTGAACCTTTTTAGGAGTATGAGATTTTTGTTCGCGTAACCATATACAATGATCTTGATCCCCCTTTTATAGGTTACTCAAATCGATTTGAAATTAAAGTGGGATACATTTAATGTTATCCGACGTGGCACCTTGAAAAGAGGACCATTACTGCAAAAGTTAGCCATGTATGAAAAAGCAACTGTCACATCTCCTTGAAACCCGGACCAAATACCATTCGTCACGTATACACAGCATGTCAATATTCCTTTGTTGAATTGTAACCGTTAGAACCCTTCGCATGGAGGCAAGGCTCTTTCACTTTTGGGATGTAAAGTGAAGTCATATGCCAGATTTGCGAAATCATCAGCCTGAGTTGGTATTACTCAGAACCTCAAGGATTTCGTGTGTGCATTGTTCCAAAGAAATAAGATGAGAAACAATTAATTTTTTTTTTTGGAATTCTGTGATGTCAAAAATTCGATTTGACACGAATGCAGTTGAACCCCAGGCATAGGTTGCTTCGTTAATCATCAAGAGAGATGATCAACAGCTTGTGTAGTTTCCCATGAATTACAATTGAATACTTTTTGATAAGTATCAAAGGACTTCATTTAAAAAATATTTTTGGGTTGGTTTCAAATTTCATTACATATCAACCTTAACATAAGGTGAGAAATTGTAAATGAAATTACTTGTATGACCAGTATAGTCAGTGACAAGTTGGCTTTTGAAAATATTTATCATGACTACGATTTGCGAATAAAACTCACACAGAAATCATATTAATAAAAAAAAAATTGTATTGGATCTTGTTTGGTAACAAACATCGTGGGTTGCGAATGTTTGATCAAGACCACACGTGCGAATTGAATATGATTTGGAGTTTCGAAATTTTGGTACTAAAACAAAAGTTTCGTTAAAATCTGGAACTATGTTCCCCGTCAATTCCTCAAGGTTTATGATGTTTGGGTTTCACTTCCATCACGGACTCATGATGTCGGATCATAAACACAGAATTTTTGTATATCTAAGTCTCGATGGGTTGAATCAGAGACCTTTGGGACATACATCTTTGTGTGTGATTTGTGTGAACAACATTGATCTCTCTTAATTTCATTGAAATCGTGCGTTGCATTCTTGATTTTTGATCGTTTGACACATTAGATCAAAAAAATTTTTTTTTTTTTTTGAAAAAACCCATTGATCATAGTATTCAGGGATTAACATTGGAATTTTGGTTGAAGAACCAAGCAAATGAGAGAAAGAAGTCATTGTATTCATGTGAAGTTCGCCATTGATGAACACGGAAATTTTCAGAAAGCTTGAAAAACTTGATGATATTTGAGAATTGATCAACTGAAATGACCACAAATTGCTAGTCGATTACTTAACTAAACAATTCAAAGACAGAATCAATTCAAATCTGAAGATAAAATTTGATTTTCAAACCCAAAATGCGCGAAATATTTTGAGTAAAGTTGCTACTCAAAAAGGAAAATGATTCTAACACGAAAATCAGATCGATACAGTTTTAATCAGATCTTATATTGATAAAGACTGATTACAAGCATAAGCAGAAAGGATATTTGAGTTCCCAAAAGTTATCCTCTACTTTTATCCTCAGTCCCTATTTATAGGGAACCTGAGTGTACACAAAGTATAGTAAATTTATTATAATACGCTTCGCATAAAACTGACTTAGTAAAATAACTAAAAATGCGAAACTAAACAAACACTCAATTCGACTTTTACAATTTAACCTCTACAGAATTGAGTAAGTATATCACAAAATATGTTTTGCTTCCAACATTTAGTGAAAGGTTATAATTTCTTAAATACATTTAGTGAAAGGTTTATGGAAGTTGATCTATGAGTGTACACAATGTGTTTGACACTCAATTTTTAACTGTATTTTGTTGAAAGTTTGTGTGTAATGTTTGCATTAGGTCTATGCATATAATATGAAAAAAAAAAATGAAATTAAAATGACATTGGAATCGGGTAAAAGATGAAATTGTGGAAGTTGTCGAGTGATAGGTACATTAGAAAAGAGTATCTTTCTTGTGGTCTCCTTTAATTATTGTTAGGTTGGGTTAGGGCTATTGTCAAAACATTTGTCTTTTATATCGAAATGTACACAGGATTATCATTTCATATGATGGTTCCTATCAAACATGATTCAAGACTTCGGAATTCGAATCAGGGATTCAAATATTTTAAAAACAAAAGTTACGTCTAAAAATTATCAAATGATATTTTACTAAACAACTAAAAGCTATTGAAAAAAATAAATAAACAATTGTACTATATAAAAAATATCAAATATATGTATATTTCAAATTTATGAAAAATAGAACTGTTATCATATATCAAATTGGAAAATTAACAAACAAATGTTTTAACGATAATTATAATAGTCAAACAAATTTCTAAACTTATTAATACACTCACACTTTAGGCCACCGGGTATGGAAGCTTTTTTGACGTGTAAAGGGTGACGTGGAAGGAGTATTTACGCGTGAACACCGCCCCCCTCCCTAGTGAATGTGACGCGGAGTGACATGGTTCACGGGTGGTTACAACCAATAGAATTAAAGCCTTCTCTCTATCTCTCTCTTGCTTTTCTCTTTCTCTCTCTTTGTTCAATAGTTATTCACTAGTGAACACCACCCCCGTTCTTAGGATGATTCGGCAGCCCTTACACACGTAACCATACCTCATGGCCTTACAACAAAAACTTCTATCCCACTGGTATAATGCACGATATTGAGAATATGAAATGTTACGAAAGAAAAGTAATGGACAAAAAAATTATTGTGTATAGTAAAAGAAATTATTCACCGTCCTAGCATGTACATCCGTACTTGCAAGTGTTTTCTAATTTTGGGTTGTTTAAAAAACAAATGAATTATATTGCAACTTAACACGAAGTATCATACATGCTACTCTACTATTTAATCATGCTAAAAGTATTAAAATTCGTAATATAGTATAGTGTAGAGTAGTCCCTCTCTGTGGACATACCTCTTGTTTTACGCTAAGGGGGGCGACCAAGTTCATAGACCAAGTTCTTAAATACATTTAGTGAAAGTTTATAATTTCTTGACGGCAATGTCGAGCCTTACGTTTTTTTAACCTTGACTGGCCATGTCGTTTGTAAGGCGTATCGTAAAGCGACAATTTTATATATATATATATATATATATATATATATATATATATATATATATATATATATATATATATATATATATATATATATATATATTCAACTACTATTCATTTTTATACATATATATAAGTTAGTGCAACGTTTTGGTAAAGTTTATTGGCGTGCATTGACGGATCTTATATAGGGCCAAAAGTATTAAAACAGTTACGTATTTTTTTTTTTTTAATATTTAGTCCATAACTATTATAACAGTTAAATCAGAGCCGTAAATAATGACATGCGTTAAGAACTTAAATACTACATTCGCAGTCTAATAAAACCATTTAATTTACTCTTTTTGAATTTAGTGGCAAACTATTATAAAAACTATTGCATTCTTACATATTTATACAACACAAAAACTAAATTAATCTAGAAGAAAATTAATAAAACAAAAAATTATACATAAATCATTCATACTTTAACACAAATTATAAAACATTCGTAGCAAAATACAAGCAAATCAGTTTAAACAAAAAATTCAAAGTTTAATGTGGTTAATTCATATTTTTAAACATAAAAACCACAATTCGTTACTCCAAAATTAACAGTTTAATATAGTCAATTCCTTATTTAAATAACAATTTTACATCTTAATGCAGTTAATTCAAATTTCAAACACAAAAAACCATTGTTTAATATATAAAATTCATAGCTTATTACAATAAATTTATAGTTTAATAAACAAATATTATAAATGCATAACTATATTATAAACTTAAAATTCTTAATAAAGTTAAATCATAGTTTAATATATAAAGTTCACAGTTTAATACAATAAATTCATAATTTAATACAAAACATATATACATTCACATTCATATTTTCAAATTCAAACTTACATTTATACATTAATATATGGAGACATTTCTATGTATTAAATTGCCAGTTTAACATATTAATTTGTGAATAAAATTCACAACTTAATACAAAAAATTAAAAATTTTATACAATACATTCACAACTCATTTACAAGTATAATCTCATATTGTAATGTATTAACCAATTCATGCATTTACAGTTTAATAAATACATAAATTATCTGATATTTGATAAGCAAACATCAAAAGAAAAACATTTACATGGTTAATAAAACATGATGCCTTATCTGAAATCATAGTTTAAATAGAAAATTCACAATTTAATTCAGTCAATTAATATTTTTAAACAAAAAAATCAAAGTTTATTCCTCAAAATTAACAGTTAATATAGTCAATTCACAATTTAAATAGAAAATTTATAGATTAATGCAGTTATTTCAAAGTTTAAAAAACAAAAATCATAGCTCTATATATAAATTTAACAACTTATTACGACAAATTCATTGTTTAATACACAATAAATATAATTTGATAGCTATATTATCAACTTAAAACTCTTAATATAATCAATTCATAGTTTAATAGACGAAATTCAAAGTTTAATACAATAAATTCACAATTTAATATTATATATATATATATATATATATATATATATATATATATATATATATATATATATATATATATATATAGAGAGAGAGAGAGAGAGAGAGAGAGAGAGAACAAATTACTAAAATCGTCCCTGTGGTTTGGTTAATTTTGCGCGTTTGGTCCTTAACTTTTGTTTTGCACTCGGACCGTCCCTACAGTTTCATTTTATTGCGTCATTCGTCTCTGTCAAACATAAAAAGACACTTCTGCCCTTTCTCATTTTTTTTTTTTACCTTTTTAATTATTTGTTTTATGTTTTAAAATAATAGAATAAAATAAAATAAAAAGGCCCCTCTCCACTTCCCATTTCATTCTCATCCACCCACTCGATTACATTCTCCAACTTTTTCCAAATCTCTTTCCGACGAGAGACCATCGTCGCTTTCCCGATGATCACCGTCACTTTTCCAGCACATAGTTGTCGCCTCTGTAACCACCTCCTCTCACCACCCTCACCAGAACCTCAGTTCCTCCCTTCCCGTCAGCACCGTTCACCTTTTCTTCTCTTTTCTTCAAAATTGTCTTCGCAGACCATTTCTAACCACAACAAATAAATCATCCATCATCCCTCTCCATCGTTTACTATACTCAATGTGAAACAGAGTTGCTGCCACCTCCATCTTGCAACAAATTTCTTCATTTGAAATGAGTCTCTTAGGTTTAAAATCAGTGTTTTCCATAGATTGACGAAGTTTGTGAAACCATTGTGTTCAAGAAATTCCTTCATGAAATCCGTGCGTTCAAGTAATCGATTATCGTTTGGGAACCCCTCTTATAATTTTTATTTTCACTAATTGATCGCAGGTGGAGAACCGTATCTGTGACAACCCGAAATTTCCATTCTGTACAAACTATATCACTTCAATAGAAGTTCTAACAGTCACAGTTAATTTTCAGACTTTTCGCGTAAGTTTGAGAAATTCAGGGTTTATACTTCAGGAAATATCAGGAGAGTGGGTACTCTAGGGTTTTGTGCAACACTGTTATTCCAACACTTTACTTTATTAGGGATCATTTCAGGAATAAAAATATTTTCTACCAAAATATCTCAGGACTATAAATAGATTTCTAAACCAAAATCATTCATTATTCACATTTCCGACTAGAGAAAAGCCATTTTCTCTCTGACGGATCTTCGGGTTTTTATACCAAAACGTGAGTAACTCTTTATAGTAATGTTAGAAAGCTTTATATGTGTCTATAACATGATTTAGAAGGCTAAAACATGAAATCTAGGAGTTTACACCCCAAGGTGTTCTTGAGCGGTAAACTCCCGAAACGAAGCCAAAACCGACACTTGTGTTAGGATAAGGCCTTAGATGAATATGTATGCATGTTAGGGACAAGAAAACAAGCCACAATCCACCCAAGATTGGGACTTTACGGCCCAGAACTCTCTTAGGCCGTAAACTCCATATTCCAACACTAAATGGTGTTTTGAGGACACTGGGACTTAAGGCTTGTATCTAGGCTATTTTCCCAAGTAGCACAAGGTCTTAAACACATCAAGTGACACAAACAAAAGTGATTTTACGGCCCAAGAGAAGCTTAGGCCGTAAACTCCATTTAAATGGACAAAAGTGTGTTTTCATGACACCTAAAGCCCTAGTCCTTTACAAGAAATTGTTACACACTTAATGGAAGGACCAAACCACATCAAAATCACTTAACCAAGTGAGTTTACGGCCAAGACATGGTTCTTGGGCCGTAAACTCCTAAAAAGGGAACTAAGGTGTGCCTAATGCCTTTATATGCTAGGAATAAAAGTCTAGAACATATCCCACAAGTGCAAGAGGCTTGAAAACAACAAAAACCCACATTACTTAGAGTTTACGGCCGTAAACTCTAAGGGTAATGGCCTTGAGGCCGTAAACTCCTAATTGGAGTACTTCTAGATCTTAAACTCTTCCAAGGACTTAGCCACTAAGTTAGAACAATTCTAGAAAGCATTTGGGACTTCAAAACACACCAAACACACATGTTCGGGAGTTTACGGCCGTAAACTCAAGAGTTTGCAACCGTAAACTCCATGTGTGATGGTTTATAGAGAGTAAACTCTCACATAGGGTCCTTTGGAAACCCTAAACACAAATACCCTGTCCCACAATAGCTTAGATGCAATCCTTATTGCTTAAAACACTTATATAAAGTGTTTATTATGCCTAGGATGTCTTAAACATTATCAATTAGTCATTTGAGTTTAATTGAGTGCATATATGTGTGATTATATGTTCATTAGGATCGTAGTGTGTGCACAAGCCCTCGCTTGACACCTAGCCATCCTATACCGTTCAATTCATTTCAATCACCAACTACAGGTGAGTTCATACCCCTAATCAATGTTTTAAATGATTTTAAATGCTTTAAAGGGGGGGGGGGATACAAGTAGAAACAAACATGTTATTAAATCATTCTATGTATTTTATAACTGTGTTTGTCATTTAACAGATTTCACATACTACAAAATGTGATGCATGAAATGGTTTTAAATCTTAAAAACGCATTGTTATCAATTGTTTTACCTTTGAAATGTATATCAAAAATGACATCAAATCATTGTTAATTATTGTTTCAAATCCATAAGATGTCTTATAAAACCATTTTACATTATTAAACTAAACTATGTATGTACACTTATGTTCTTATATATGTACTGATGTTATAGTTTACAGTTTTCATTTAGTTTCTCACACCCTTGAGTAGTAAGAGTGAATAAACCTACTTGAACAACTAATTACCTTCCAGCAAACTATCATAGGGATAATTTGGAGATATCAAACATAATTCCTATTACAAGGAATCACACAAGAGTCAGTTCATTCATGAGTCTATACTAGTACATTACCTGATACATGAGTACCTTTACATTTGATTACATGATACATGAGTACGTTTACATATACTTACATGATACATGAATACCATACATGAATATTGTTACTTAGATACATTATCCTGTACTCACTTACGTGGATACTTGTACCTAGAGTTATTAGGAAGATTTATTTGTACCTTCTGGGTAAATTTTCCTGCCTATCCCAGTTCAATGGGATGTCTATACAGGACTAACCATTCCGGAACCCAGCTGTTAGCAACACTGGGTGATGAACATCTACGGATGTCTAAGGTTGTTTCTGATATTAGAGGTCAGTTACTGAACTAACCATTCCTCCATCTCCTGTTGCAACAGAGGATGAGATGAAACTCTTCGGATGATCATTAGGTTAACGTTGTTATGGGATTAACCCCCCCTCCACCCTGCTGCCGCTATAGAGGGTGAGTGGACAATCTTCGGATGTTCATCGGGTATACCTTTCGCTTCGGTGATGTCGTGATAATCCTGGTCACCCAGGGTTAACACTTATATCATATCATTTCCCTGTTTACTTTATTTTGTGATACTTTCACATAAATGAGGAGTTATACTAAGTACTCTAGTACTAGTCAATAGAAAGGAAAAGCTATCATATTACTTACAAAACATCTGGGTCTTGGTAGAAGACTACCTAGTCATTACAAAACATTTGGGTCTTGGTAGAAGACTACATAGTAATAACAGAACATTAGGGTCTTGGTAAAAGAGTATCATATCATTTCCCTATTTACTTTATTTTGTGATACTTTCACATAAACGAGGAGTTAGACTAAGTACTCTAGTACTAGTCAATAGAAAGGAAAAGCTATCATATTACTTACAAAACATTCAGGTCTTGGTTGAAGACTACATTTCATACTTATAGAAAATAAGGGTTTTTCTAGGATTTTCATACGTACATCAACATTTTCATTTAACGATTTACATGGCCTTTATAACAGATTTTCACAAACAAGGCAATTACACTTATATACTTATGAATTCACCAGCTTTAAAGCTGATACTCGCTTTCAAAATAACTTGTATTCTTAGGTCATCAGTAGACAGGTACGGGGGCCAGGTTTTTGAGAAGACGGAGCAGACAAGTCTCGTCTTTTATTTTGATTGTATATTTTTGGTGTCTTACTATAATGAAAGAAACACACATGTATTAAAACTTTACTTATAATGCAATGGATGATGTTGTTGCTTGTTTATTATATTACACTGTTGTGATACTGTACATGACGTCCTCCACCCCTGAACGTTTCCGCCGTTCGTGGTTTTGGGGTGTGACAGTATCCGCCAAAATCCTCTTATCACCACATCTCTCCTTCATTGAGTTTCCCTTTAACCCCACTCTTCTGGAAATTGTATTTGATTTATGGGGTTTCATCAGTTTTTTTCTTTTATCATCAATTTCATGTTAGGTTTTGCATTTTGGATTTTGATTTCCATGTTTGGTTTTCATTTCAACTTACGTTCTGATTTGACCTCGTTATGGTTTTGATTTCTATTTTTAAGTTTGATTTTTAGGATTTGATCTTGGATTGTGACACGATGAAATAGATTATGTAGTTGTAGTGGAGCTAGAATCAGTGTATGGTGGTGATTTTGGAATCGATGGATAGTGGTTGTCGATGGCCGGTGGTGGTTATTAGTGGCTAGTGGTGGTTGTTGGTGGCCAGTAGTGGTATTCAATGTACTGTATTGGTTATCTATGGCATGTGGTGTTAGTGGTGCAAGTGAGAGAATGAGTGGGTCCCACATGCATATAAATTGATTTTCTTTAATTAATAAATAATAAAAAAAGAAAAAAATAATACTAAGGGTAATATACTCTTTTCATCTCGGGGAGGGACGAAACGCATAATAAAATCATACTATGAGGACGGTCCGAGCAAAACAAAAGTTAGGGACCAAACATGCAAATTTGACCAAACCACGGGGACGATTTCAGTAATTTGTTCATATATATATATATATATATATATATATATATATATATATATATATATATATATATATATATATATATATATATATATATATATATGTTCACGCACATCTTTTCAAATTAAAACCTACATTTATACGTTAATATATAGAGACATTTCTGTGTATTAAATTGTGAATTTAATATAGAAAGTCATGAATAAAATTTGCAACTTAATACACAAAATTAATAGTTTCAGACAATACATTCACAACTCATTCATTCGTAGTTTAATATATACATAAATTATCTCATATTTCAAAAACAAACATCAAATGAAAAACATATACATGGATAATAAAATATGATAGTTTATCTGAAATTAAAAAAGAATATGGATGACAAAGAGAATATATATGTACTCTACCACCACAAGCAGCATCAACCCCGCCAACTGTAACGCCGTAATAAAATCATACTATGAGGACGATCCAAGTGCAAAACAAAAGTTAGGGACCAAACACGTAAATTTAACCAAACCACATGGAAGATTTCAGTAATTTGTTCATATATATATATATATATATATATATATATATATATATATATATATATATATATATATATATATATATATATATATATATATATATATATATTCATGCACATATTTTCAAATTAAAACCTACAATTATATGTTAATATATAGAGACATTTTTGTGTATTAAATTGTGAATTTAATATAGTAAGTCGTGAATAAAATTTGCAACTTATTAAACAAAATTAATAGTTTCAGACAATACATTCACAACTCATTCATTCACAGTTTAATATATACATAAATTATCTCATATTTCAAAAACAAACATCAAATGAAAAACATATACATGGATAATAAAATATGATAAATTTATCTGAAATCAACAAAGAAGATGGATGACACAGAGAACATATATGTACTCTACCACCACAAGCAACATCAACCCCGCCAACTGTAACGCCCCAATTTTCGAGTCAAAAAAATTCATTTTAAATTAAGTAATTTATAATAAATCGTTTACTGAAAACATTATCGATATCATATCCATCCATAAACCATCCTAAACATGTCTCAAAAACAAACATCCAATAGTAATAAAAATGAGAGTACCATCCCAAAACACTTAATGTGGAAATCATGTGTTTGTGTGATGCGCTGCTACTCCGCCGGCTCCTTCTCCTTGGATGAAGGAGGTACCTGAAACCAAAACTGAAACTGTAAACACAAAGCTTAGTGAGTTCCCCCATCATACCACATACTATACAATCATACATGCTTCTGGGAAATTATGGGGTGCCCAACCTACCCATGTCAAGCCATTCTGTGGTGCTGACTACCCGTGTCAAGCCGTTCTGAGGTGCTGACTACCCGTGTCAAGCTGTTCTGGGGTGCTGACTACCCATATCAAGCCATTTTGGGGTGCTGACTACCCATGTCAAGCCATTCTGGGGTGCCTGCCTACCCTCCAGTCTATCTCACCCGGTCACGGTGACTATTTCACCCTTACTCCTATCACATAACAATCTATCATAACATGATGTCGGACATATCTGGGGTGTCCTGCCTACTCTTCAGTCCAAAAAACCGATCAGGGGACTATTCCCCCACTAGTACTACTATTGTATACTGTGTGAATGGTGTCTAATCCCGTAACTATATTTGGTATGTACTTGACCCGGTTGTACATGGTCCTTTTGGGTTGCCTTCACCAAAGCAAGTTGACAAGGTAATTTAAGGAGAAAGAGATAATATTATGGTTTATTAATATATTATAAGAATAATATATTAAAGGAGAATTCATATTTATTTAATTAGTATTGGCTAAGGAAACTTTATGAACTTAAGGAGGAACGAAATTATGATGGGGATCCATCATATTTTCGTCCAAGGCCTTATTCCAGAAGGTTCCTTGGGCTGCTTGGTGATTAAGCTGTCCATTAGGGTTTAGACTGAAACCCTAGCAGCATGCAAGTATAAATAAGACCCCTTGGCTATGGAAATCGGCTACACATGCTTCTAAGAGAACCCTAGGGCCGATTTCAACACCTCTCATCTCTCCTCATATTGCCTTCTTGCTTGTGGGGTTTGTGAACCATTAGAGGACTTACAATTGTGACTCTAAGCTCAAGATCAAGAAGGCTACAAGGATTTCAAGCTACTTGAAAGAGGTAAAACACTTGGATCTGTTTTCTTTATGATAATTTCGAATTATATATGATAGATCTATGTTTGTAAGTCTTGGATTCAAAGCATGTACAATAGAGAAACCTAGATCCAAGCCTTAGGGTTTGTATGAGCACATAGGATTGTTTCTTATGCATAAAACCCATCAGTGGTATCAGAGCCTTGATTGGTTTCAATTGTATGTGATGCTTAACTGTTTTGTTTGCTGAAAATCGAGTATTTTTTTCATCTGCCCGACTCAACCCGGCGAGTCAGTATCTAGACTCGGCGAGTTCGTGCATCAGGCAGAGGATATTTCGGGATTTAGTTGTTGTTTTGTCTTGGATTTGATACCTAAATCATTTTTTAAAGTTAAAATCCGAATTTTACCATAATTAAATGATTATCCATGCCAAAACAATAGATAATTTCAAATCTTTTAAATATTGGTTATTTATGTAATAAATATGGATTACTTAAAATTATTTGGTAATTATCTTATGACTAAAATTGGATTAGGTCAAATATAGATAATCATGAAATTAATTGTTTAATTTAAATTATTTGTTATTTGATCCCTTTAGTTTTGAAAAAGTTCAAAACTTGCCCTCAAGTTTTGAAATTTGAATTTTGTGATTAAAATTTTAATTGTGAAGAATTTAAATTTCAAAACCTTAGAGTTTTACAAGTTTAAAATTCAACCGTATACTATTATATTATTACAAGCTTAATATATATATATATATATATATATATATATATATATATATATATATATATATATATATATATATACCATATTATAAAGGGTATATAAATGTGGGACCCCTAAAAATTAAGATAATTGTCTTAAACTCAAGGAAATGGAATATGAACCTTTGGATATTCTTTGGACGGTGTAGATCATGTTATTAGTGATCCTTGTGAAAAGTTTACAACCAATCAAAATCCTTTATTTATTATGTACAAGTATTAAGACACGATATACAACCTCTTAAGCTGAGGTTCTTCTCTCAAACAATTCACACGGATAGAATAACGCCATTGACCTAAATTTTGTTTACACGCCTCCCTCTTTCTATCTTTCTCAGACCTAAAAGCACCGCTCTTATCTTCAACACAGCTTCCCCAAATCTGGATTCAAAATTTGAATTCAACATGCTTCTCTCTGAAAAACCCAACACGATGACATCACCATTTTTCTTTAAACACAGTTATGGATGTTGTTTCACCCCACTGCCGGTGTTTCCCCTTTTGTTGTTGTCGGTATCTCGACCTATTGTCGCTGTTACTCCAGTGGTTTGAGACCAGACTCTATCATTTACAAATGGAATTACTCAGAACGACCCTTTTCACAGTTAGTGTTCTTCAAACTCTTAACACGTATTTGATTACCTAACTATTTTAGTGGTAAGAGATCTCTATCAATCTATCCCTCTCTATCTTTTGCAGAAATAGGAGGCGAACACATTCATATTTTCAGAGACGGGTTTGAAATACGCAAAAACATGGAGTTGTTAAGAAGCTTGAGAGGAAAGTCGGATCCAATCAAAAGGTATATTTTTGGATAACCTTTCTTCGTCTTTTTGTTTCATTTTTTTGTCGATTTAGCTTGGAGGTAACGTAATTCACCACCATCTGTCGTTTCCTTTTCTCTTAACAAGGTTTTTTTTTCTTAAATGAGGGAAGCCTTTAAACTGGAGGAAGACGCACAATTTTTTTTTTATCAAGGTACCATTTCGTTGAAATCATTTTGATGCTTCAACTTTTGTCTCCTGTACAGGTTCCTCCAGCTCTCACTCAAAAGTTATTGTATGTTGCTTCATTATTTGTCCCTTTAAATATACAGATCGATGCACATGTTGACAAATAGATATCTCTCTCCCTCCCAGGTAAACCACTCACGAAGTAGAAAACATATGTTTATGGCCATCTTTAAAAGAGAAGTTTGAAGTGGGTACAACATGACGCTTGAAGAATGCACGTTTTCTGTTGGGGAGATGGTAAAACATGTTATATCATGCTGATAAAGATATCAACTCCATACACATTGCTATAATATATAGATATAAGTTAAAAAAAAACAAGCTAAACACATCATATATCAACAATATTTGTTTTTCCAACGTCTCTTTCTCTTCATTGTTATTTCTTATGTATATATTTTGAGTTATGTATGTTTGTTCATTTGTGTAGCTTCAATTATGGTATCATAAAGACTTTTTGGATCTGTATGTGGTTTTGCAATCTGGATGAAAAATATGATTTCAGAGGAAAAATGATGCATCTATCCTTTGTGAGTTCTTTTTTGACTTCTGATATAAACTCTATTTGTGATATGCTTTCATATGACTTTTTTGAGTTGTTTTCGAATTTTTGTCATGTAGGAGCATTGGAGGTGAGCTACAAATATTCCTAATTTATATCTGATCTGTATAACATGATTTTTATATGAATCGGGTGTATCAAATATGAGAAGTTTGTTTTTTGATATTCCTTCATATTTTGTAGTTTTTTGGAAATGCAGAGTTTGCTCTCCAACTCTTCAAACGAGAGCCTTAACCATGATGCTAGAGTGATATTTAATGTTTTGTAGTTGATATATAATTCATAAACTTTTAGCAATATTTAATTTTAGTATTACTGTTTTTTATGTGTTTATCAGATGGGAAGCATATGGTTCACTCATCTATTAGTGATTTTTTTTATTTAGATCTGAGTGTTTTTAGAGTTTCTTATAAGATTTGTATGTTTGTATTCGAATCTGGCATTGTGATTTTATATATCTATCTCAAAGTAGTTGACTAGATCTTATAGTTGTTTAGAGATTTTATGTTTTTGTTATTTTGGAAAATAGATTCTCCACATAGTTGTGTGTTCTTAATGTCGTCTTGGTTAAAATTTAATACATGTTAAAGCAAAATTAAACTGTTTTGTGTTCATAATTTTCTTCTTGGTTATATATATATATATATATATATATATATATATATATATATATATATATATATATATATATATATATATATATATATATATATATATATATATATAAAAGTTCATACGTTAGAAATTCATTTTATACAAAATTGACCATTTTTAATTCTTACATTGTTTATACTTTATAATAACACAATCTAAACTATAATTTATGAGTTAATATTTGTATTCAAGAAATGAAGATGATGTTAAGTGTAAGGAAAGTTATCGATAATCACTATCAAGCAAAAGGGAATATAAATGATGATAACTATCGGTAGAATCTTGAGTATGTGCAGCAATACCAGGCTATGTCTTGAAAATGATAAAACTTTTTTTAAAAATGATATTTGACAGAAAAAAATAGATTTTTCATGTTTACAAAATTTTAAAGTTTAACTGTTTAATCATTTTTCATTCTTAGCTTTAAATAATTGTCAAAATCTTAGATACTCAAGTAAACTTATTCGTAAATTTCAAAATAAGAATATATTTTTTCCATGTGTTTGGATGGATAGAGGGAAAAGAGACTAATTATGCTATTAGTTGTCCATATTCCATATATATATATATATATATATATATATATATATATATATATATATATATATATATATATATATATATATATATATATATATATATATATAATGCCTAATTTGATCACTAATTTTTTTTTAAAATTATTTTTTAGCAAAATTTATATTAATTAGAGAGAAAAAAATGGTGGCGGTTGTGCGTAGCTTTAATAAGAAGATATTTAGAAAGAGGTATGGAAGACCGTTTATATTCCGTAAATCATTTTAAACTTATTTGTACTCTTGACGACTTCCTGGATTATGAAGGATACAACATTGTTGATCATCAAAATTTCATAGTTGTCAAACAAGCTACACATTTACTCTACTTCAACTCGTCATTAGAAATCAATTTCCGACTTATTCATTGGTAGAGTCTATCAAATTTCTTGTGAGAAATCCACATCAACGAAATCTGATCGGTAAATTTTGAATAGTTATTACAACAATATTTAACTTTTTTTTGTTAAATAACTTGTATTTGTTTTACTAAAATGTTAATTTAGATGTTGTCCGTAAAGTTATTGATGACCGATTTTTAGGCCACGACTCTACGTGTGATTTACTTCTTCAAGATAAATCGTAAGATTTTATAATATTATTATCGTTATTATTATTAAAACACTAATTACTATTACTATTAAAATTAATATTTTAAATTATTATAGTGGATACGTAATTCACCTCATTTTTAATTATGGTCCTAAAGCCTTACCTTTTAGACTTAGGGTTGTTCACTATCCGGATAAAACCGAATTGTCCAATTGGACAATTTGGATTGGACTATTTGGTTCGGATATTTGAATTTTTGGATTGGTTTTCAACAAAACCGAATTATTATTTTGGATTTCGGATTGTTTTTGTTTATAAAATAAGAACCGAATAGTCCAAAAAAACCAAATAAACGTTTATTATTTATTTATTTATAATATATATGTTTATAGTTATTTATTAATTTTGTAATTTATTTTTTCAAATAGGTTCAAAACGTTTCACCCGTTAAAAAAATATTAATATGAATTTTCTCTCAAAAGTTTTCTATCTATAAAATATTTAACTATAATATATCTTCTTAGTAATTGTTTATAAATTTCAAACCACAACTAAATAATTTGTTTTCGCTTCTTGTGTAAAGTTAGATAATATTATAATTATATATCGTTTTAAAATGTTTCAGTTTTGAAAACCGAATTATAAAAACCGATCCAACTGAATTGTAATTGAATTGGATCAGATTAGATTTGAATTTAGTTTGACTATTCAAATCCATCTTTTAAAAACCGAAATCAGTTTGGATTCATTTGATTGGATCGGATCAAACCAATCCATCCAAACGAACACCCCTATTTAGACTCGCATAATCACTGCAAGGGAAATGAATCATATATGTATCCCGTGTTAAATATCGAAGCCAAGCGAGGTGTATAAACTTTCACTAGATTTGGTTTAGCAAATTATTTATTTTTACAATCCATTTAACCTACATCAACATACTTTCATATTTAACCTATAACAACATACTTTCATATTTATAATAACAATATACTTTCATAGTTAACCTATAATAGCAACATATTATTATTTGTAACCAAATTAAAATTGTAATATATTTAAACTAAAAAATACATTTTTTTTCCGTTTTTAGGCTAAACTACAAAGTTTTAACAACATATCAAAAGAAAACATTATTCGTTAAATGAAACTAATCACCGTTCGCTGTCAGATAAAGAGTAATAGACGGAAATTACTATTTGATGTACGTCTACAGACAGTTGATCGCCGAAAGGAACAAATCGCCGGAATGAAACAAACTGAAATGAAACGATTTGACGACTGCCGAAATGACACCAACTTTCATTCGGAAACTAATCGCCGGAATGAAACAAATTGCCGCCGCCGCATTGCGCGGGTATGCTACTAGTATATATATATATATATATATATATATATATATATATATATATATATATATATATATATATATATATATATATATATATAACTTAAACTGCTAGTCTTACCGTTAGTAGACCTCATTCACGAAGCCGGTCTATAAGGTGGGTATAAGGTTGTTGCCTATAAACTGGTGCTTAATGAGTGTACACTCACACCCACCGCTTGCTTGACTGGTGGAGGGTCGTTAGCCGAACGGGTAGGATAGGGAAATCCTCTCCTCATTAAAAGTATAATGTAAGATACAAAGTAACTACATGTTTTACAAAATTCTCAATCTTAGTTACTTTAGGGTAAAATGTGAAAATGATGCTATTCCATGAAATTACACTTTGTACCCTTGTCAAACGTTAGTGGAGCGTGCGTGGTTAACCGACACACTAATTTGGGATTGACATTGGTGGCGAAGGGTGACTTGATGTTTGTCATAAATCAATGGAGCGCGTGTGGTTTACCGGCACATTGATTAGGTGATGGAGACATTGAGTGCACCATGTAGATTCACATGGTTATTCACAACTTGTTTGTGATCCTCTGCATCCCAGTCGCAAATTTGAAGTGCATATCGAGATTTAAACATGCCATTGAAAAGTTCAATGAATCTCAAAGATCTAGGAGTTTTCAATACATTTAAAAACTTAAATCTTCTTTTTCGATTTTCATGGAGAGAATTAGTGAATCGTCATTCACTTACCTTCAAATTATTTACTTTTAGAGTATGACATCCCTTTCTAAGTTGTAAATAATGTTGTTGGGTCCTAGCCCTAATTTCTCATTTGGGTGTTTAATTAGGGACTCATTTATAATCAAACTTTGTTCCTTTTCCTTTTCAGATGTCTGCAAACAACAACAACGCTTCTGGGTCATTCTCTTTGATGAACCTATGTCAAAAGGTGACATTTGTTGGCTCAAACTTCAACGAGTGGATGAGGTATATTCGCATGATCACTCGCTACGAGGACAAAGAATATGTCCTCGATGAAAAACTTGAGAAGATCATCCCAGATGTTGCTACTCCTGAAGAGTTGGCTGCCTTTGAGGCCCACGAGCATGATGCTAAGAAAGTTCATTGCATCATGTTGGCCACTATGAACCTCGAACTCCAAAAGTCCTACGAGGACATGTATCCGTATGAAATGTATCAGGATTTGCTGGACCGGTACCACCAAAGCGCGAGGCAAGAGCGTTATGAGATCATTACTAACATGATCACCGCTAAGATGGGGAGTGGAGAATACCTAACCTCTCATTTGCATAAAATGCAGAGGTATGTTGATCGTCTTCTCAAACTTAATGTTAAGTTTGATGAGGATTTGGCTATAGACATAATCCTCCACTCCTTGCCTTCATGTTACAACCAATTCAGAATGACCTACCACATGAACAAGGAGGAGGTCTCCTTGAGCAAGCTCCAAGGATTGTTGAGAGCAACCTCAAAGACAAATTCGTTGCACCATCCCCTGCTGTGGTTGCTCCCGTGTTGGCAATTGGCCAAGGAAAGGGTAAGAAGAGAAAGGCTCCCTGTAAGGGCCACCATAAGGGTAAGACCTAAGATGGTTCCTCTTCTAGTGGAACCAAAGCTGGTTTAGTCAAACCCTCTTCCGACCCCAAAGAAGCAGAGTGCTATTACTGCCACAAGAAGGGCCACTGGAAACGAAGCTGCCTTTAATATCTGCAAGACATAAAGGATGGGAAGATTAAGCCCACCTTTGCAGGTATGTATTCCATTGAATCTAATAACTTGTCATTTGCTACTGCATGGGTTCTTGATACAGGTTGTGGTTACCACATTTGTTCTGATTTGCAGGGCTTAAGAAGAAGTAGGGAAATGGAACATGGGAAGATAAACTTGATTATGGGAAATAGAAGATCGTCACCTGTGACCAGAGTTGGAGTTTATTCTTTAGTGCTGAGTAATGGATTAGGATTAGATTTAGAAAATTGTTGTTATTCACCAGATATGGAAAGAAACATTATTTCATTTCATGGATTGTTTAGACAAGGTTTCAGATATTCTTTTGATAATATTAATGGTTCTATTAATGTTTATTTAAATGATGTATTTTATTTCAATGCATTACTTTGTATTGGGATTTATGAATCTGTGATGGTTGTTGATAATTTAGGAAATGATGTGTTGAATATTGATTCGTCTACTAGCCTAGACAAAGCATGCTTAGGGACGATGAAACGTGTGAATCTTGTTTACTTGGGAAGATGACCAAGTCACCCTTTACTGGCACTTGTGAAAGGGGAGAGGGTCCATTGGATCTCATACACACCGATGTGTGTTGGCTTCATAAGGGATGCTTGTCGCTTCTACGTGACTTTTACGGACGATTATAGCAGATATGGATATATCTACTTAATCAAGCAAAAGTCGGAAACCTTTGAAGAGTTCAAAGAGTTTTAGAATGAAGTGGAGAATCAACTGGGCAGGAAAATCAAGATGCTTCGGTCAGATCGAGGAGGAGAGTACCTAAGTCTTTAGTTTCACGACTATCTAAGAGAATCCGGAATTGTTTCGCAATTGTCGCCTTCGAGAACGCCACAATTGAATGGTGTCGATGAGATACGTAATCGAACCTTGTTGGACATGGTTTGTTCTATGATGAGTCGGACTTCATTACCAATATCTTTCTGGGGGTATGCCTTAGAGACTGCTGCCCATATCCTTAACTTAGTTCCCACCAAGAAGGTTACCAAGACTCCTCACGAGATGTGGACAGAGAAAGCTCCCTCGTTAGCATATATTAAGGTTTGGGGTTGCGAGGCTTTCGTAAGATGAGAGAATCATGCGAAGCTCGAACCTCATAGTGAGAATTGTTATTTCATCGGCTTTCCACAGAAGTCTTTTGGCTATCTTTTCTATAGACCGAATGACAATGTTGTCTGCGTTGCTAGAAGAGGAGTGTTTCGAGAAAGGGAATTGATAAGCCAAGAAGATAGTGGGAGGCAAATTGATCTTGAAGAGATTCAAGAGCAAAGCGATGAAGGAACCTTTAACACTGGCGCTCAACCTGAAGAGGAAACTCTTGTTGAACCCGTTGACGAGTCCTTACCTCTTAGACGTTCTAATAGGGTTAGTGTTCAACCCTAGTTGTATTGTTTTCATATTACTACTGAAGGGGATATGTTTATTAGTGATGAAACACTAATAAATTTGGACGAACCTAGCTACCACAAAGAAGCCATGGCAGGCCCAGAGTCTGCTAAATGGAAAGAGGCGATAGACAGCGAGATTCAGTCTATACATGACAACCAAGTTTGGAATTTGGTTGATAATGTACCGGGTCTCAAGGCATTCGGGTGCAAATGGATCTTCAAGAAGAAGACGAACATGGATGGGAATGTACACACTTATAATGTGCGATTGTTTGTGAAGGGCTTTACTCAAACTCCCGGAGTTAACTATGATGAGACCTTCTCACTAGTTGCGAAGATAAAGTCTATTAGGCTAATGCTTGCAATAGCTGCATTTCATGACTATGAAATATGGAAAATGGATGTCAAAACCGCTTTCCATAATGGGAAGTTGGCTGAGGATGTGCATATGAATCAGCCATAGGGTTTTGTCAATGCGAAGCATCCAAATAGAGTGTGTAAGCGTGAGAAATCCATTTATGGATTGAAACAAGCGCCTTGCAGATGGAATCTTTTTCTTGATGAGAAAGTTAAAGAGTTTAGCTTTCTACGAAGAGAAGATGAATCTTATGTATATGTTAAAGCCAGTGGGAGTATAGTAAGCTTCCTCGTATTGTATGTTGATGGCATACTACTCATAGGAAACGATGTCCCAACCTTGCAGGACGTCAATTCCTGGCTTGGGAAATGTTTCTCTTTGAAGTACCTCGGAGAGGCTGCTTATATTCTAGGAATAAGGCTAGTAAGAAACATGGAAAAGAGACTGATAGGACTTAGTCAAGATACATACTTGGATAAGGTACTAAAGCGTTTTAGTATGAAAATTTCCAAGAAAGGGGAGTTGCCAATCCAAAGCAATACCAAGTTGAGTAAGACTAAAAGTCCGAGTACAAAGGCGGAGATAGCTGATATGATCCGAGTACCTTACGCTTCCGTAGTAGGCTCTATCATGTACGCTATGACTTGTACTCGCCCTGATGTTGCCTTCGCTTTGAGCATGGTTAGCAGATATCATGGGAATCCTGGTAGAGCTCATTGGATTGCGGTAAATAATATTCTAAAGTACCTAAGGAATGGTTCCTATTCCTCGGTGGTAGTGATGACTTAAGAGTACGATGGTATAGTGACGCTAGTTTTTTAAGACGGATCGAGATAGTTACCGATCGCAGTCGGGCTGGGTCTTTACCCTAAATGGAGGAGCAGTGACATGGAAAAGTTCCAAGCAGGAGACCGTGGTTGATTCAACGTGCAAATCAGAGTACATTGCGGCAAGCGAAGCGTCGAAGGAGGATATATGATTGAAGAACTTCATTGGAGACCTTGGAGTTATGCCATCCATAAAGGAGCCGATGGAAATTTTCTGTGATAATGAAGGAGCGGTTGCCTTAACCAGAGAACCAAGAGATCA
Organism: Lactuca saligna; assembly: GCF_052625555.1. NCBI lineage: Eukaryota > Viridiplantae > Streptophyta > Magnoliopsida > Asterales > Asteraceae > Lactuca > Lactuca saligna. The sequence continues at coordinate 164,727,304 of NC_136422.1, read as the reverse complement.
TGGTAGATCTCGACATATCGATAGAAAATACCATTTATCAGACATCAAGTAGAAGAGGGACTCGTCATTGTGGAGAGGGTATCATCAGAGGAAAATCCAGCAGATCCCTTACGAAGGGACTTAGTAGGTTCAAACACTTGCAGCACGCTAGGAGCATTAGGCTGAAGGATTATATAAGTTTGGATTAGATAGGAAATATGTAATAGATAGTTTGTACTTGACATTTGATGAATAAATAAAGTGGTGTTATTTATAAGTAAAGTTACTGTCTTGTGTTGGTTATTTATCTATTGTTTCTATTTTGCATGTTTTGACTTCCTGAATAATAAGATTATTCAAACGGTCCACATTCGTTCATGTTTTGGAAGTAGATATGAATGAAGACTATCATGAATTGTTTGTAGAGTGTCTAAAAGGTTTTGGGCATAGCAAAGGGTTGCTTCAAAGTTCATGAGTGCTTATGAATTTGATTTGAGCATTAGAATAAACCCGTGTTTGTTGGTATCACTTTGTGATCGCAAATCGATAATATCATATAGTCTTAAAACTTAGAGATATGGTTGTTGTTTGTTGGTTGGTTATGCATTGATGATGTGTAAACGCATTAGTAACTTGATGTTATAAAACGCATTGTTGTGTATGACTCAATTAGTAAATGATAGATGCATATGAGTTGAAGTTGATATGTTCCTTTTATCGTATGAGAATAAAAGTGATATCTTGGCCACTTGATGATTTGGTTTGACTTATGTGTCGGTCCCGATCAGAATGAAGTTGATGTGTTCAATTAAGTTCTATGTCGAACAAATAAGAGATCAAGAAACAAGTGCTGGATAATAAGTATTATCAACATGATATCCAGAACAAAGGATTATACGATCCCTTATCTGAAGGACAAGCTGATCAGGGTTGACATCGAAGTATAAGAGCTATGATTGCTAATTAGATTGTGAAGTCATATGTGAAATAGAGTTACTAGACTTATCCAAGTGGGAGACTGTTGGAACAGTGTCTAAGCCCGTAACTATATTTGGTTTGTACTTGACCCGGTTGTGCATGATCATTTTGGGTTGCCTTCACCAAAGCAACTAGACAAGGTAATTTAAGGAGAAAGAGAGAATATTATGGTTTATTAATATATTATAAGGATAATATATTAAAGGATAAATCATATTTATTTAATTAGTATTGGTTATAAACTAATTAGGAATTAATTTGGTGACTAAAAGAGATTAATTAAATAAAAGGGTATAAACTGTCAAATGTATGATAGTTAAGTTTTGGGCTAGGGAAACCTTATGGACTTAAGGGGGAATGAAATTATGATGGGGATCCATCAAATTTTCGTCCAAGGCCTTATTCTAGAAGGTTCCTTGGGCTGCTTTGTGATTAAGCTGTCCATTAGAGTTTAGACTGAAACCCTAGCAGCCTGCAAGTATAAATAAGACCCCTTGGCTATGGAAATCGGCTACACATGCTTCTAAGAGAACTATAGGGCCGATTTCAGCACCTCTCATCGCTCCTCATATTGCCTTCTTGCTGTAAACCATTAGAGGAGTTACAATTGTGACTCTAAGCTTAAGATCAAGAAGACTACAAGGATTTCAAGCTACTTGAAAGAGGTAAAACACTTAGATCTGTATTTTTTATGATAATTTCGATTTATATATGATAGATCTAGGTTTGTAAGTCTTGTATTCAAAGCATGTACAATAGAGAAACCTAGATCCAAGCATTAGGGGTTGTATGAGCACATAGGATTGTTTCTTATGCATAAAACCCATCATATAGAACATAACATACTGGCAGAAAGAATATATCAAATAAGGAAAACATCTCAACTGTAACCAACTATTAGTGGGTCGGCCTTGGTTTCTTAGACCCACTTCTACTGGAAGGTAACTCACCTCGGAAACTGTGTGTCAAATCTCACGGATGAAATCTCTAACAGCTGCGCCAATGACTCCCGCCTATCAGAGACACATAACACTCAATCAGACTCTATAACACTACTCATAGTAAAATGACTGTTTTACCCTTTGGTCTATTTTGGGAAATACTTAACTCCCGATTTGAACTTATCAAGCCCAACTCTCCTATAGCCCATCAAGGATTACCTAAGGGCCCACTCATTGTCTAATTTCTGATTTAGACCTTTTTTTCCCCAAATGGTCCCAAAATTCCCAAGTCCAATATATTAATACTCAAGGGACCAATCTTGGTCCAAAAGAGCCCAATACTCAAGTTTCTTATTCCTACGTTCAAAATGATACTTCTCAGTGGGCCATGAGGCCCAAAAGTACAGACCCATCCTCTTAGGGCCCAAAAGACCAATTTTCCCAATTTGCATGCGTACGCGCGGCGTAACCGACATGTATGCCCAGTTTACGTTGGCCTTGACCAAGACGAGGAGTTTGACGCAGTAAACGCGGCGTACCAAGGAGTACACCCAACGTACTAGCCAACTTCTTTGGGAGTTTATTCATGACTTAATCCGTTAAGGCTTTACGTCCAAACTTAAGATCTAGGCCCTTTTAGACCTCCTAAACCATAAAGTCACAAACTTTATGTGCTTGCATGCAAGGTTGGGGGTAAAAACATGATTTTGGTCCATTATTCCAACTTTAAGGCCATCTAGCCCTTGCATGGTTTTGGCTTAACCACCATGATCCGATTTTTATGTTCCTAGGTGCTTCAATGTATCCAAAAGGATAGCTCTTAAACTCTGGAACCAACTATACTCAAACATTCCCAACAATGGTGTCTAAAAAGGACATAAAAGCTTTAAATAAACAAATCTAAGCATACAATCGTCAAGTATGGAGCTTGATACCTCAAAAGAGTTAGAAATTGTGTCAATCCTCAGGATATACAAGCTATTGGTGGATCCTTGCTTCTTTTTCAAGATCCTTTCTTCTTTTCTCACTAAAATAACACACGAACACTCTCAAATGGCTTCTAGAACACAAAGGCACACAAAGGCAACTAGGGTTTTCGTGGTGGCTGGGTGAGAGTGAAGGGAGGCTGAACCAACAGGGGTTATGTTCTTTATATAGGGAGCAACTATAATTTTTAGGGTTTAAGGATCTGCACACGTATGTTGGGTGTACTCCTGGTACACTGGGTGTACATGATTTGCCTCCGCGCTTCCTTTACATGAGTACACTAGGCGTACACAACAATGTATGCCCCACATACGTAGCTTCCTCAACCCACTAGCAAGGCCCAAAGGTCAAAGCCCAACCCAAACCACACCACAATTCAATTAGGATGAATAATAATAATACCTAGAAAATATCGGATGCTACAAATCTCCCCCACTTGAATTAGACTCCGTCTCCGAAGTCCATTGCCGCTTCTGAAAATAACTCGGGATAGTGCTCTCTCATTTCATCATCCAGCTCCCAAGACCATTCCGAGCTCTTGCGGTGCTATCACTGCACCTTCAGTAGCTTTACTTCCTTGTTCATCAGCGTCTTCATCTTCCTATCTAGAATGGCCATTGGTCGCTCAATGTAGTTCAAGCTATCATCCACCTGAATATCCTAGAGAAGTACCACTACAGAGTTTTCTACCAAACATTTCCGCAGCCGGGAGACGTAAGAGGTTCTATGAATCTGGCTAAGCTCGGCTGACAGATCCAACTTATATGCCACCTTTCCCACCCGGGCGAACATCCTGAAGGGTCCAATATATATAGGGCCCAACTTGCCCCACTTCCTGAATCGAATGACGCCCTTCCAAGGCGACACTTTCAGGAGTACCATGTCCCCAACATGGAACTCCAAGTCCGATCAATGCTTGTCAGCATAACTTTTCAGCCGACTCAGAGCAGTCTGAAGCCTGCTCCAAACCTGTTGGATCCTTTCTGTAGTCTGGAGTACCACTTTGGTACTCCCCATGACCCTCTGACCCACCGCACCCAGCATATCGGGGTCCTACACTTCCTCCCTTATAGCATCTCAAAAGGAGGACAGTCAATACTCGCAAGATAGTTGTTATTATACGAGAACTCAGCCAACGGGAGGTAAGTATCCCAACTACCTCTAAAGTCTAAAACACATGCTCACAACATGTCCTCTAGAGTCTGGATGGTCAGCTCACTCTAACCATCCGTTTGCGGGTGAAAAGCAGTGCCGAAGTGCAAAAGAGTACCCAACTCGTCATGAAACTTCTTCCTGAATCTAGAAGTGAACCTCACATCCCCGTCGAAAATTACTGAGACTGGCACCCCGTGCCGCGCCACTACTTCCCTAACATAGATGTCGGCCAACCTTTCAGCCGAAATTCTCTCCTGAATCGGAATAAAATGGGCACTCTTGGTCAATCGATCAACGATGACCCAAATTGAATCCACTCCCCGCGCGGTCCTGGGAAGCTTTGTGATGAAATCCATAGTGATATCCTCCCACTTCCACAGCGGGATATCCAACGGCTGAACCTTTTTGTGAGGCCTCTGGTGCTCAACCTTGACCTTTCTGCAGGTCAGGCATCTCTCCACAAACAATGTTACATCCCTCTTCATGCAAGGCCACCGGTAGTCTAGAAAAAGATCCATGTACATCTTCGTTGCCCCGGGATGGATAGAAAACATGTATTTGTGCACATCTTCCATTAATACTTGGCGTACACCTCCAAGATATGGTACCCACACCCTCCAGTGAAGAGTCAACAATCCACGGCTATCATAGTCGAAGGAGGAAAGCTGACCCATAATACGCTCGCTCTTGTGGTGTTCCTCCTTCATGGCCTCCTGCTGGGCCTCCCGAATCCGTTCCAACAATGGAGTCACAACCTTCATCCTCATACAAATATCTCAGACTAGCGCTGCCTTGAGGCTAAGCGCATCGGCCATGACATTGGCCTTCCCCGGGTGGTAGAGGATCTTAAAATCGTAATCCTTTACCACAGCAAGCCACCGACGCTGCCTCATATTCAGATTTTGTTGGTCAATGAGATACCTCAGGCTCTTGTGGTCCGTGTAAATGGTACAACGAACCCCATAGAGGTAATGATGCCAAATGTTAAGGGCAAAAACAACAACCCCCAGCTCCAAATCATTCGTCGAATAGTTTGCCTCGTGAGGCTTCAACTGCCTCAAAGCGTAAGCGATAACATGCCCTCTTTGCATCAATATTGCGCCCAAACCCGAGATGGACGCATCGTAATAAACTACAAAGTCATCCATGTCCTCTAGAAGGGATAAGATTGGCGCGTCACACAATCTATGTCTCAATGTCTCAAATGCGGCCTGCTGCTAAGGCCCCCAGCGAAAGACCACGACTTTCCTTGTCAATCGGGTTAGGGGCACGAGTATCTTGGAAAAGTCCTGAATGAATCTCCGATAGTAGCCTGCCAATCCGAGAAAGCTCTGAATCTCAAATGGAGACCTCGGAACCTCCCACCTTATCACAGCCTCCACCTTGGCCGGGTCAACCGAAATATCGTTCTGGTTGACAATGTGCCCAAGAAACTGCACGTCGTGCAACCAGAACTCGCACTTGGAGAACTTAGCATACAAGCTCTCCCCTCTCAAAGTATCCAGAACCTCCTGTAAGTGCTCCTCATGCTGCTCCTACGTATTGGAATAAACCAAGATGTCATCGATGAAAACTATCATAGACCAATCCAACATCGGTTTGCACCCGCGGTTCATGAGATCCATGAACGCGGCAGGAGCATTGGTGAGCCCGAAAACCATCACCACGAACTCATAGTGACCATAACGCATCCAAAAAGAAGTCTTCTGCACATCCTCCTCTTTGACCCTCATCTGATGATAACCTGAACGCAGGTCAATGTTGGAGAACCAAGATGTTCCCTGTAGCTGATCAAAGAGGTCATCAATCCTCAGGAGTGGGTATCGGTTCTTCACCGTTACCTTATTTAGCTCCCAATAATCTATGCACATCTGATGCGACCCGTCCTTCTTTTTCACAAATAAAATTGGGGCTCCTCAGGGTAAAATACTCGGTCTAATGAATCCCTTGTCTAATAGCTCCTGCAGCCGTGTTGTAACATCCCAAAAATACAGGCCAAAATTTTCGTTTTAATTAAGTTATTACAGAACCAACAGTATAATAAAATAGGCATAATAATATATCATGTCAAACTAGTGTGAATAATCAAGCATGTCATCATAAAATAATATCAGAGTGTAATCCCAAAGATTACACGTGCGGAAAGCATAGTGTGATGCGCTGCGATCGATCCAGATCCTTTCCTTTGAAAATGAAGTACCTGAAACCATAAACAAAACCTGTAAGCACGAAGCTTAGTGAGTTTCCCAAAGCATACCATACACACAATCCACATATCACATATCCTGTTAGCTGTAAAAGCTACCCGTATCACATATCCTGCTAGTTATAAAAGCTACATATAACATATAATTCATGCATACAAAAACCTATAAGAATGCCATGGGCTACCCCACATGGTCTTACATCCAATGCCATGGGCTACCCCACATGGTCTTTACATGGACTGCCATGGGCTACCCCCACATGGTGTTTACTTGGACTGCCATGGGCTACCCCACATGGTCTTACACCTAAGGCCATGGGCCACCCCACATGGTCTTTACTTGGACTGCCATGGGCTACCCCACATGGTCTTACACCCAAGGCCATGGGCTACCCCACATAGTCTTTACTTGGACTGCCATGGGCTACCCCACATGGTATTACACCCAAGGCCACGGGCTCCCCCCAAGGTCTTTATGCAAAACATACGATCACAATACATATCAAGACACAGAGTAATTACACATATATCATAAGTACATAATGGGTCGGCCTTGGTGCCGTAGACCCATGGGTATGGTGAGAAGACTCACCTGACATTGCTGAAGTCCTGCAGACTCAATCCCACAGTGCTGAAATCCCGCAGATTCAACCCCAACTGCTGGATGACAGATTCCTGAACTATCAACATCAAACAATACCCAATTAATAATTGGGCTCCACTACATAACCATAAGTACCTACTTTGGATAATTACCACATTACCCCAAAGCTTGGCTTATATAAGCCCAAGGCCCAATCCATACGCCCAAAGTCAACTGGGAATCAAAGCTCAACATATGGCCCAATTTTCCAAATTTGGCCTAAGCCGTTACATGGTCTTGCTCTAAGGCCCAACATCATATAATCATCAAGGCCCAAACTATGGCCCGTCTACGACTTAATTTTCCAAATTGGGCCCACAACCTCATATGGGCCTTACCCTAAGCCCATCAACATATTCTAGTCCATATGATTATTTTTGGATGACCCATTAATAATCCAATTACCAAAGCCTAAAGGAAAAGCCCAACACAAATCCCAAGTGAAATTAGGGTTTCACATAAAATGACAATTAGGGTTAAGTGTTTCTCACTTAACCCATTAAGGGCTTAACCCACTAAGGACTTAATCCATTAAGTCCATTATTGCTTAGATTAATTTCTGCCATGATTATTATTTAATATTTTACTTATTAAATAATTCTTGTGTGTGTCTTGATAAATTCTCAAATATTAGGATTTTCTCAATTAGCACATTAAGGACTTGATCCATTAATTCTTTTATTCTACTAGATAAATGGTATGGAATAATTTGGGCTTGATCCATTAATTCTTTTATTCTACTAGATAAATGGTATGGAATAATTTGGGCTTAATTCACAATCCAATCCCAATGGCCCACAAGTGGGTCCAATAAGTCCAAGGCCTAAATACTTACAATTAGGGTTTTCCACCCGAACATGGCCCAATACGCCCAAAATTAATCTTTAAGCCCGTTAAGGTTTTGGCTAGGTCCATTACGGTTTTGCTTGTGGGGCACCACTCACTACCACCTCGGGTAGTGGTGGTCAATGGCGGCTCACGGCGGTGGCCACCACCTTATGGTAGTGGTGGTCAATGGCGGCTCACGGCGGTGGCCACCACTTTATGGTGGTGGTTACTATTATTTTTATTATTCATTGATAATTATAGTTACAAAGCTTTAATCCAAAATTACACACAACCACCCTAGTGGCGGCCGGCGGTGGCTGGTGGCGGCAGTGACTTTTTTCGGCCAACAAACTACCCACACAACACACACTTACACAAAAAAACACAGCCATACATACGATTTCTGTTACAAATGAACCCAGCCACCCATTTGGTGGCGACGGTAACACAAGAAGTCCGGCAGCAGCTCCGCTATCGGTGACAACTACCATGGCCGACTGCCATGGTGGTGTTTTGTGACTCTTATTCGATAGGAACCATACGCACACGCCCTTAATCGTCATATAGAAACTGAAGCTTCCTGACTCAGCCACCATGGGTGGCCAACAACGACTAACACCCACCACTGTTTCCCACCGACATACTCGATGTCGGCCACAGAAATAGTGAAGAAACAGACGTAGGTGGGAGGCGATGGTCCAAACCAAGAGCTCCTTTCCGTTCACGACTTGCACGGTGATGAACACCATTAGCTTTCTTAGTCTCGGCGATTCTCTAGCAACAACGTCACAAAGGCGACCCTCCATGGCAGTGTAGCGGTTGTCGGTACTCTAACAACACAGCAGGCGGTGGTAGAAGAAAGCGGAAGAAAAAGGAAACATGGAGAGGCGAAGGAACAGTGGCTGTCACACTCTCTCTAGCAGATGGTGGCCATTGGTGGCTTCTGACCTCCATGATGATTATGGTGCGGCAACAGGAGTTCAGAGGGGAAAAGTGGTGATCGACGGAGGGGATACAAGGGGGGTTTGCGGCTGCTAAGGCACCTAGGGTTGGGGTTCCTGAAGAGTGATGGGTATATATACCCGGGTTTCTTTCAACTTTCCATAAAATACACTTCCAGCCCTCCCTTCCTTTATTCATTTCAAAATAATTCCATATTTTACACTTTTAACCCTGCCTTCAGAAATATTTACAAATTGAATCTAAAACTTACATTTTAAGCCCTGATTCTATGATTTCCTTTCATAATAAATCCCTAACTTACCATTAAACCCTTGACTTTTAAAATTCTTCACCAATATGCCCGAGACTTACCTTTATTAATTTATTTAAATAAACGGGGCATTACACGTGTAGACAACTCCTACTTCTCAGGTGGAGCCAACCGATACGTTGTCTTGGCTATCGATGCTGCACTGTAACATCCCGAAATATCAAGAGTAGAGTTGAAGGGGCTAAAAGAGTAAGTTGTGAAAGAGTGACTCGGCGAGTCCATGGATGGACTCGACGAGTAGAGTCGCAACTTGGTCGCATGTTAAGTAGCCGACTCGGCGAGTCAGTGAGATGGACTCGGCGAGTAGGCGCTGAGTGGAGAAAACCCTAATTCTCGGGGTTGAGCCTTATATAAAGATCATTATGTTTTCCTCCCAGCCTCTTTATCACCCCTTGAGCCCCAGAAAACCCTATATCACGGAGAAGCACCATCGTTGAGTGGATTGGAGCTTGGAGAAGTAATTGTTGAAGGAATTTTGGGAGATTGAAGGCTTGGAGCAAGGGGTTTTGCTTGGATTCGAATTACATTGCAGTTGGGGCATCTCTTAGAGGTAATATCTCATTATTGGTCTATTGTTATGTTGTTTCTTCATTTTGGGGTTTGTGGGAATTTGTCTATGGATGAAATGGGAAGTCTAGAGGTTAGATCTGAGGTTGCTACCTCAGATCTAGAAGGGAGAAGAATCAGAGAGCATGAAAGTCCTTGTGTTGGAGTGTTTAGTGAAGCTTACATGTCCCAAACCCTAGCCCAATGTGCAAATAGCCTAGATCTCTTTGGATTCACATAAAGTTTTCCACTTTACGTGATGGATGAGTGGTAGGAGGCTAGACCTATGTTTTGGAGCAGTTGCATGGCCTGGAATGCTTCTGAATGGATTCAGACCGGTGGTACTCGGCGAGTCACATGGGTGTACTCGACGAGTTGCTTGTAGATGAGCTGGGACTCGGCGAGTTGGAAGAACAACTCGGCGAGTAGGTTGATGATAGCCTTAGACTCGGCGAGTCTTGTCGAAGGGTCCCGATATTCTCTGGTTGAGTCGAGAATCGGTGAGTCGAGGGATGACTCGGTGAGTTGTGTGCGAGTGGACTCAAAGTTGTTGGACTCGGTGAGTCTCGGGGTGACTCGGCAAGTTAGGTCGCGGATTGAGTGAAGTTCTGATTATGGCAACTCGATGAGTCACAGGGTTGACTCGGCGAGTAGGGTCAGTCAGGGGTTAACTTTGATTAAGGACTTTGATTTTGACCAAGGGTTGGCCGTTGACTTTTAGGGTTTGGTCAGCGATGTGGCCTTTGGGCCAAGAGAGGGGTAAAATAGTCTTTTACCCTTAAGAGGGTGCTGTGAGAGGATTGATTCTAGTCTCGAGAGTTATATTCATGAGTATTTGCCTTACGTGTTAGGCGGTGGCGAGTTCGAGATTTGAGTGTGGGGATATCTGCTTTCTGCTTGCCAGGTGAGTCTTCTCACTATACTTTACCTCGAGTAAGTAACCAGAGTTATGTGATCAGAGTATTTGTATGCTATATGTATGTGATGTGTTGTACTGCATTACTTCTATGTGATTTATGCTGTGCATGTTTATAGAGTTGGAACCGGAAGGTTCCTAGAGTTAGAACCTGAGGGTTCACAGAGTTTGGGTGTACGGACCCATAGAGTTATAGCCTCAAGTGGCTAATATGTGTTATGTGTGGTATTTTGGGGAACTCACTAAGCTTCGTGCTTACAGTGTTTTGTGTGATGTTTTTCAGGTTTCTTTCAGTATCACGGGACGGCACCGGCTTGATTGTACACACCAGATAAAGAGTCATATTTTGGAGGATCCTGGTTATCTATGCAAGTGAAAATAGAGTTATGTTTTGTAATTTGACTATGAATGAGATTTTAAACAAGCGTTTCTAAAAATAAAATGATTATTTTAAATGAAAAATTTGTCTTGAAATTTACGGTGTTACAAGTTGGTATCAGAGCCTTGGTTTGAGGGATTCGGATGCGCCTTCGGGTAAATCTGGACTCAAACTGAGGAAGTAAGAAAAGTTTTTAAGGAAATAATTTTCTAAAAGTGAATAAGAGATCAAAGAGAAAGCAAGAAAGAGCAGTGTGTACAATCAGCCAGAGCCCGAACGGTGATTTCCCAAAATACCCTTACTTTTGTGTTATGAGATATTTATGATGCACTTTATGAGATATTATTGCATGCTAGGACTCGTTGTTATATGTGTTATGCTTTTGAGTATGTGATGAGTGGGAGTATCCAGTTAGAACCCATGAGGGGTAGAGTTACAGAGTTCGGTGGTGCTTTCGAGGATGAGCCGAGAAAGTGGAGTTATCACAGAGAGGGAGTCCTATGTATTCTTCGATGCTCGAATGCTGCTTGCTTTGTGCTTTGTGGAACTCTCGATGATGGGAGTCAGCTACCAAGTGAATATGACGATATTCAGGAGGTAGATGGCTAGCATCATTAGGAGCTCTTCAGCAGCTGATAGCAAAGAAGTGGGAGGACAACGGAAGAGCCTAGGGAGTAACCCTAGCCAGATGAGTACGCTTGTAGAGTAGATAATTTCGCTGGGGAGCAAGCACGCGCAATGGGATTGGTGAAAGAGCAGGTCAAGCAACTACTTAGAAGCTCTGGGATGGTCCATGTGGAAAGTATAGGTAGATGTGGCAGGTAGTATGGACCCGTACTACTGAAAGTAGAGGACCCGTACTTGATATAGGGAGTATTCTGAAGGTTCTAAGGAGCGGATTGAGGAGTGATGTTATGGTTCGAGTACCATACATCGGAGCGGAGTGAGGAGTGATGTTATGGTTCGAGTACCATACATCGGAGCGGATTGAGGAGTGATGTTATGGTTCGAGTACCATACATCGGAGCGGAGTGAGGAGTGATGTTATGGTTCGAGTACCATACATCGGAGCGGATTGAGGAGTGATGTTATGGTTCGAGTACCACACATCGGAGCGGAGTGGGGAGTGATGTTATGGTTCGAGTACCATACATCGGAGCGGATGTTATGGTTCAGAACCGTACATCGGAGCGGATTGGGGAGTGATGTTATGGTTAGGGTACCATACACCGGGGCATATTGAGAAGAGATGTCATGGAATGAGTACCATGGTTCGTAGTGAATGACGTTTGTGGTTCTCCGGTTATCTGGTCATGAGTAAGTTCGAAGAGGCATCCCTTGAGAGGGAGATCGAGAGCCCCTCGGAGTATTTTAGTAAGGAGTCAGTGAGAAGGGAGAGTTTCAATCTGAGTTGAGCGATCAATCGATGAAGGAGATGTCACCTCCTACGATCTGGGAGGTACTGATTATGTTCGTGTGAAAAATATGAGAAGCATGATGTTTTAGTTTTGGGTTTAGGGGTAAACCCTGCAGGTCGTCATTGATGATGATTTCCCACCAGAGTATCAGGTAGCATGTGTGCCGCAAGGCAGTGATTTATCATGCGCAGATAGTCAGTTGGGACTGAGATAGTTGAGGACCACACTACACCTATTTGAGTATAGTAGGAGGTATTGTAGTGGTATCTGTTGAAGATTATTGTGTTGCGTCTTGGGCCCTTTTGTTTTACAACCGGATTGGGCTTGTCAATCCGTGTTTATCTAGATTAGCCTTCTTTTTCTTAGATAAACGGTTAGGGTTTCATTATAAATATATGCATGCATGTATGCATATAGAAGGGGTCGTCACTCTCATTGATTATTGTAAACCCTAAAATCCTCTACAGTTGATGTTCTTTATCGAGCTCTTCTGAGGATTGTTTATTAAATCATTCGACACCTTTTGATCCATTTAGCTTGTTCTTAATTGTTTATCTGGTTATTTCTCTACCTGTTTCATAGATCTAATCGATCTTCAAGTTTGTTTTAAACTCATCAATTGGTATCAGAGCAGGAGGCTGTGTAATCGATACACTTCTTTTCTGTGAAAAAGCTTCAATTAGGGTTATTCCGCATTCATTGATATTTATTGAGCCGTCATCTCATAATTGACGTATCTCAATATTTATTGTTTTTGCCCTAATTTGATATATTACAAGTCTGATCTTCGAACAGGTTATTCGATCAATTATGGACGAGTTGCAATCCAATCCCATCAACATTTCAAATAGCATTGGATCAACAACGAAGATTCCCATCCTGTACACCCATGATTATGAAGTCTGGGCAAATCATTTGAAGATTATGTCATAGGATCTGAGGATAATGGATACCTCATCTGGGAAGCAATTATCTCTGGACCATTTTCTCATTCAGCAACTTCAAGGATTATTAAAACTCAAAAGGAGTATAATGATCTTCTGAAAGATGTTAAAGATGTAGCGCAAGACGAAAAGGTTAAATTTCAGTGCAATATCAAAGCGCTAAGATTGATTAGATTTGCTCTTCAATCCGATACTTTCAGGCTGGTAAGTTCATGCACGACTGCAAAAGAGATATGGGACAGGCTACGTGAATTGTACTCTACAGACGAAGATCTTGAACACTCCATTCAAACCTTACTCTTGTCTGAGTTTGGTGAGTTCAAGAAAGGAGCAGAAGAAACGGTGACTCAAACGTTCGATCGCTTCAATCATCTTCTTAGCAAGATGATCAAACATGACATCGAAAGGAAGCTTATTGAACAGAAGGTTACGTTTTTGAACGGACTCAGGTCTGAGTGGAGAGCAATCGTTTCCACAGATAAAGCACACGAGCAATTCAAATCCTATTCTTTGGTGAAACTGGTGGGCATCCTAAAATCTCAAGAAAAGATCGTACTACAAGAGAAAATCGTGGCTTCAAGTCTAGGTTCGTTGGCCCTCCTATCAAAAAGCAAAGTCGTGATAGAGGACGAAGATCTCAACTTGGATGATTATGATCTCACGTCTGAGGACTATGCTATGATGGTTTCAAACCCTAAGAGATTCATCAAGAAGAGATTCCCCACCAACAGGAACCGAAACTGGCAAGGAAGCTATAGCTCTGAAAAAGTCAAAGATGAACCGAAAGATGAAGAATCAAAGAAGGAACTGAAGGCAGAAGGTGATTCTGGAGTAAGCTGCTATTATTGTGGAGGAAAGAACCACTATGCAAAAGATTGCGTCCTCAAAAAGATGGCAGAAAAGGATGAAGAAAATGATGAAGAAGCCGTGCTGATGAAAAAGCTTGATGAGTTAAGGAAGAAGAAATCTGCTGCTAACCCTTCCATGAATGCTTTAATTGTGCAGGGTTCGGTAGCTGATGATGAGTTCGGTGGCGTGGAGGTCTGGTCAACCGACTCCGAAGATGATGAAGTGAGGAAGCCTTCACATGGAAAGGCATATGTAGCGAAAGAAGAGAGCAGTGGAGGAAGATGCTTGATGGTGTTCGACGTTTCTCAGATGAGGGGATACAACACCGACGGTGGGAATGATGACAAGGAACAACAGAATCTGTGCTTTACTGCCAAACCTCTCAACGTGCAGTTCAACGAACTTGATGAACCGATCAAGAAGGTACAATCAGTTTTTGTCTCATTTAAAGTCCCACAATGCTCATATGAAAAGGAATTAAAAAGTGTTAATTCAAGAATCTCTCATCTAGATAGTAGTTTAACTCAAACTCGGGTCACTAATTCTAACCTAACTGATCAATTAAGCAGGGTGTCTTCGAAGAGTGAGGAACGGCGGATGTGGATCGAACTGAAGGAGTCGGAGTTAATCAAAATAAAAGATGAAAACATTTATTTGCAAAGAGACAACTTAAAGCTTTTGAAACAGCGAAATGTTTTTTGTCTGATTGCCAAACGTCTTTATACTAATATTACTCAGCTTCATTTGAATTGTGAAATAGGGCAAAAGATTCATCGCATGATTTTACCCTTTCTTGAGTTTAAGGAAGATGAAATTGATGTTCATGCATATAATTGTGAGAGTATTATTTCGTCTGAGGATGTTAATCCAACATATTTGTATGGACTGGACAAATTAGAATCTTTCATAAAATCCAAGGACCACAAGAATATGCTCAAAAATCTTTTGGATGAAAATGATAAACTGAAGCTAAGAACCGAAACCATACAAAAATTTGACTCACTGAATGTCAACTTAAGCTCGGAAAATAAAATTGACGTTGAAAATGCATCTGAGCTTAATGAGGACGATAGTATGAGTGAAATTTCTGTAGAGGACACAGTTGATTGTTCAGAATTTGTCAAGAATGAACCCGAGAACCACAAAAATCTTATTTCAGAAAATTCTGTGGAATTCGCTCGGTTGTCCCAACAAAAGTCCCCGATTCTTGTAGAGAAGGCAGTCGTATACCAAAAAGTTAGAACCACTCCGAATCAGGTGTACAAAGTCACAGGTGTAACCGAACATCAAACTGCTGAACTAACAGCTATTGTGAACGAAGACAATGCTGATGGCTGTGACGAGTTCTTCTGGTCAGCTCCCATTGACAATGCTGATGAAACGGTAGGTCTGTCTGAAAGGACTTCATGGAAAAGCAAAGGCAGATACATACCAGAACCTTTAAATAAACCTGATGGCTTCAACGTGGCAAGTACCAGTGGAACAAAAGATGTCCCTCAAGAAAAAGAAATTCCTGCAAAAGAAGTCACATCTCCAAGTGAAACAACATCGGTTCAGAGTGGATCAGCCAATGAAAATCAAAAACATAAAGCTAACATCCATCATCAACCAAAGCAGATGAGAAGTCAAAAACGGGAAAGGAATCAGAGATACAGGAAGAATCTCTCAGAAAGAAAACAATTTTGGCAATCGCAAAATGCCTATTTCTCACTTCAAGACATGAATTTAAAACCAGCGAAAAATCCTGTTGTATCGATGGAGAGAAACAACAACCGAAAGCAGAAGTTCGGTTTAGAGCACAATGACAACCGAAAGCAGAGGCTCGGTTCTGAGCAAAACAACAACCGAAAGCAGAGGTTCGGCTTAGAGCATAACAATAACCGAACGCATAGATTCGGTTCAGAAATTAATTCCAACCGAAAGCACAGGTTTTATTCGGAAATCAAAAGAGATCAAAACTCTAGGATTAGTCCTACTGTTAATCAAAGGCAAAAGAGTCACCTAGAATCTTCAACCAAGAAGTCATACCGTTCCGAGCTGTCTCATTCTAACTCTTCTAACTCTTCAAAATCCTCTGTCTTTTCTCGTCCTAAAGTCCACTCTGTTCCTTCTCAAAAATCTCAGTCATCAGCTGAACAAAAAGGAAAACAGAAGGTTTTAGATATTGAATCAGAATCAATACCAAAACCATCAAATCCAAATAAAATCAAAGTTTTCACCATCAAAAGGAAAGATGAATCAACACTAATAAAAAGAACATATAAAGTTGACATCTCTCTTACTATTCCAGTAAAAAGCTCACGTGGACCCAAGAAGCTCTAGGTTCCTAAATCTGCTTAATTTTTGCAGGTTATCAGTGACGAGCAGTATGACGAAGTATGGTACATTGATAGTGGCTGCTCACGTCACATGACAGGGAGGAAGGAAGACCTAAGGGAATTCAAATCTCTTTCAAATGGTGGAAATGTCAAATTTGGGAACAATTCCTTCGGCACCATCAAAGGCTACGGGATGATTACAAACGGTGATTTCTCAATCAGGAAAGTTGCATATGTAGAGGGACTACAACATAATCTCATCAGTGTATCTCAGCTTGTTGGAGGTACTGGTCTCAAGGTCTCATTCGATGATGAGGGTTCGGAAATTATTGAGAAGAAGACAAACAAAGTTATTCTCAAATCAGAGCGCAAAGGTGAAATGTTTCCCCTAAATCTCAAACCAATCAAAGGAAACCCAGCCATCTGCCTGTTATCCAAAGCACAATCTGACGAAAGATGGCTATGGCACCGAAGACTCTCTCATCTCAACTTCAAAGATATCAACAAACTTGTCACCGTAGGTCACGTTAGGGGTCTTCTATTGCTCAAGTATGACAGAGATCATCTATCTGCTGCATGTGAAATGGGGAAGCAGAGTCGTCAAAGTCATCCATCTATAATAAACACTAAAGTTATTGAACCACTAGAATTACTTCATATTGATTTATGTGGTCCATCTTCTATAGAAAGCATTGGTGGTAGCAAGTATATTCTTGTTATTGTTGATGACTTTTCACGTTTTACATGGGTGTTCTTTCTGAAGCTTAAATCTGAGGCGACTCACAAGCTAAAAGTGCTCATCAAGCAGATTGAAGTACAGCTGAAGAAGGTCGTTCGCAACATCAGAAGCGACAATGGGTTGGAGTTCAAAAATAAAGAATTTGAAGAATTCCTGGAAGAAAAGGGAATCAGTCACAACTTCTCAACTCCCTACACACCTCAACAGAACGGGATTGTCAAAAGACGAAACCGATCCTTATGTGAAGCTGCCCGAACAATGCTAAGTTTTGCTTCCTCACCTTTATATTTTTGGGCCGATGCTATTTCTGCTGCTTGTTTTACACAGAACAGGTCTTATCTTAACAAGCGCTTCACTCTCACTCCTTATGAGAACATCAACAACAGGAAGCCAAATGTGAAGTTTTTCCATGTGTTTGGTTCCAGGTGTTTCATTTTCAATTCCAAAGAAAACCGCAACAAGTTTGATGTCAAAGCTGACGAAGGAATATTTTTGGGTTATTCTCTTACCTCCAAATCATACAGGGTGTTGAACAAGCGTTCAAGGAAAATTAAAGAAACTTACTACGTGACTTTTGATGATAGCTATGTTAAAAAGCTAAAAGCTAACGAAGACACAGCTGGAGAAATCTTTCCTCAAACTAGCCAAGTCACAGCCTCGATCGATAATCTATTCGAGAAATTCATGGAGCTTTTTGATGAACCAGAGAAGGCCACTCTTTCTGAAGCCAGTGCAGCAGACAACAGGGTAGATCACTTGAAGCAACTTATTGACGATGCTGCAAGAAGAATGAATGAAGAAGAATCAAGTTCACAAGACCCTCCCCAACACAATGCGTCAGTCGAGGGGGAGTGTTCACCATCAGTCGAGGGGGAGTGTCCACCATCAGTTGAGGGGGAGGATCCACCTTCATCCCAGCGAAGTTCACAAGTTGAGGGGGAGCTAAGGTCTCAACCTTCAACCGAAAGTGCCTCACCAACCGAAAGTGCCTCACCAACCGAGAGTGCCTCGCCAACCGAAAGTGCCTCACCAACCAAGAGTGCCTCACCATCCGAAAGTGTCACACCCCACAACCGAGAACGACGGAAACGTTCTGGGGCGGAGGACGTCATGTAATGTATCATAACAATGCTAAGTAGTAAACAAGCAACAACATCATCCATTGCATTAATAGTATAATTGTAATTACATTTGAGTTCTTTCATAGTATAATTCTACAAAAATGAATATTCAGAAATAAAAGACGAGTCTTGATCGCTCCGTCTTCACAAAACCTGGTAGTCGTACCTGTCTATTCGTATCCTGGGAATACAAGTTATTTTGAAAGCGAGTATCAGCAATAATGCTGGTGAGTTCATAAGTATTTATGTGACTTGATTTGTAAAGCTGTAAAGAAAGACATGTAATTGTTTGAAAGAAAGTTTGTACCAACGAATATGTTTGTAAGTAATTGTAAACGTTTGAAACTTCTAGAAAATCCCATATTTTCTACTAGTATAAAGTGTAGCCTTCTACCAAGGCTCGACTGTTTTAAATGTTTGTTTCAAAAATCCAATATGTGTTCGTATGTAGATGGTACATTAAAAGTCCCAAAATGAAACTACCGTAATGTTTTTCATGTCTAAAATAGTAGATTGGTGTACATTTATAATTGCTAAGGTATATGAAAACTCCGTAAATCAATCTTGTTTTTATACTTTTCTGTGAGTTTTATAACCATGCTAATGACCCTGATGGCCTGTAACAACGTTCTTCAGGCGTTGGAACTGTTATGACATTTGTCACCCCAGGCCTGCCGGCCTAACTGTAGCTAACAGCTTAGGTGTGGGATTGTCAATCCCGTATAGATCTATACACAAGTATCACGCTCCCCCTCCAAGGGATTATGGTATATAATACAGGACTTAAAATGCATACTCGAACGTACGTGAAGCTGAAATGTCTCACAATTCTTAGTACTAAATAGATTTACGTATGAAAGTCCATTTTGTTTTTGTATATGAATATACCTTCTTGATATGGTATTTGTAGTATATAAAATGTTATGAATATCTAGTATACTATCTCATGTAATTGTATTCCTTGAAATGGTATGTCTTGAAGTTGTAAGCTTCTATAATTATATGTCTTAAGATTGTATGCCTTTTTAATCGTATATAATTGTATCTCTTCGCACAGTATGTAATGTATTTGTATTAACTCATGAATAGACTGAATCTTGTATAACTCTTGGTACTCGGAATGGTAAATAGTATGTCTTAACTATACCTATTATAGTTATTGATAATGTGTGTGTATAATTCGAAATATGCCTTTGCTACTCAAAGGTACTGAACGAACTGACGGAAACTTTCATGTCTATATATGTACATATATATAACTAATATTTAGATGACCTTCAGACGGATAACCGATACCCTAAGGCCACATCCCAACGAGGAAAAGGAAATAAAGCGAGCTAGTCGTCCTAAATCCTTCAAACATTACTTATATAAGTATACACGTATAGGCAAGCACAAAAATATAAAATAAGTTTTGTAAAACCTTTGAAAAGTTTAATAAATAAGAAAATGATGACATTGATGGCAGTTTCTAAAATGATTTGAAAGTAGTTTGTTTGATAAGAACAGTTTTAAATATAGGAAGACCTTTGTTTGAAACATGATTCTAACAGTGTTTGAAAGGAATCATAAATTATACAAGACAGTTTGATAAAGAGGTTTTAACATGTATAAATGTTTGTCGTAGACTATTATAGTTTTTCCAAAGGTTCGTTTCGTTTGTATAGTAACCCTAGTGTAATGCTACTTGTTATGAAATGTGTAACTTTTTGTGGTGACATAAATGAACACCTGTACTCAAGGTATAAATAAACTGTTTGATTCGTATACGTATAACAACATATTTAATTTCAATATATATCAGACGATATCTTGTTATGTTTTCCGTACGAAAGATTCCATATAATGGTTGTGAATCACATATGATTTACTTGATAGAAATGAGTATTTTGTGAAACTTTGAGTTACACACGATAATAATCGTGTGTTTACTTGTATTCCCCCCCTTAAAAGTGTATATTAAAACAATATTGATAACACATTTAAAAATGTAGATTATAGGGGTATGAACTCACTCGTTAAGTTTGAAGAGAGGGGCTAGGGTTGAGCAGAACTTCGACCGCGGATGGTTGCGTCGTCGGCTCTTCGGGGATCTCTGCAGCGTAAATCTTTCGTCGGGGGCTCGAGTGCGGAAACCGAGGTGAGGGAATGGTCTCTGGTGCTTGGAAAGGGGTGAGAGTATCTAGAGGTTTTAAGAATGTGTGCTTAAATTCGCAGCTGAACCTTTCTATTTATAGGCTGGAATTGCCTCGTACGCGGGGCGTAATTTTGGAGTACGCGGGGCGTACTCACGTACACAGCGCGTACGTCGTTACGCCGGGCGTAAAAATGCGTCATTGCTTACGACTCGAGTCTAGCTAAGCGTAGCTTGGGCGGGCCGATGGGACTCGACTCTGGGTCTAGTACGCGGGGCGTACTCCCAGATTACGCGGGGCGTAATCCCTGCTTCCGACTTCTAAATTCCGTAACTTTCGCGTACGAGCTCCGTTTTTCGCATTCTTTATATCCACGCGTAGGTAAGATTATGCTCTACAACTTTCATTTAGACTCCGTCGGCTAGTTTTGACTTTATTTTTAATGATATATTTTTAATAGGCCGGGCCTCCTAAAGTTCGTTAAAAATTCATTGGTTCTTTATTCGACGTCGGTTTTCGTTTGTCTTTTTATTGTTTTATTACTATTGTGGAGATCTTCAACTCTCATTTAGGTTGCGTTAGCTAATTAACACTCGATCTTCAATTCGAGTTTTTAACCCTCTACTACCGTTACGAAACTTTGAAAATTTGTAACTTCTTCATACGAGGTCCAATTTGGGCGATCTTTTTATGCACGTTCACCTTTCAACGAGATCTACGACTTTTGTTTAGATACTTAAGGCTAAAATGCATTTTATTGATATTTTACTTTTTACGTCCAATAATGTTTTAACGGCGGGTCGTAAATATACGAGTGGTTATAATTTCTTCAATATAACCCGGTTTTGAGCGTTCTTTATGTTTTTGGAAACCTTGGCATGATATCTAATATTTGATGCATCCCAACTTAGATACTTGAACACTTTATTTTCGAGGTTAATTTCGTTGTTTTTAGCTTTCGAGTGTTTACAATGCTTTTGGGAAAAATAGGGTTGTCACATCATCCCCCTGTTAAGGGAATTTCGTCCCAAAATTCAAGTTTTAAGTAGTATTAACAATCATACTACCGACATGAGTTTGCTTCTTGTGTTCTCAGGTGAACTCTGGTCCCTGCTTGGCATTCCAGCGAACCTTTTACTATCGGGATACGACTTTGCTTCTGTCATTTGACATTTCTGGGATGATAACTCTCCTTGGTTGAATGTATGTTGAATGTTTTTGTGGTTTGTGAACATAGTATACCTTGTACTCTACAAATAGTGTCTCTAGATCTTCGGAGCAATCCTCGCTGCTCCTGAATTAAGGTCATGTGTTGAACAGTCAAATTCTTAGGTCTTAAACTGTCTTGAGGTATAGGTAGTGATCTTTCCCCTTGCATAATAATTCAACCAAGCCCTTGGTTATATGTATCGCATTACACCATGCAATATTCTATCCCCTTTTTGGGAGGGATAATATTGGTGCGGTGCATCAGACTTACTTTAGCGTTTGGAACGCTCTTTCTTGTTTACAGACGAATCCGGTGCTCTTCCAAGTGAAAAACTTGTCCTAAAGAATCCCCTTCTGAGGAGTTTGTTGAGTTCGTTAGGAAGTTCTTGCACCTCCGTTGGAGCTAGAGAATAAGGTGATTTGGCTACTGGAACTAAGTCGACTCTGAATTTGACTTGACGCCGTGTTGGTAGTCTCGGTTGTCCTTTCGGAAAGGTGTTGGGAAAAGTCGCGTACTTCTTGGATGTTCTGAATGTCCTCCACTTCTAGGCATGTCTCGGCGATGTGTGCAAAGAATACATGATATTCCTTTCATAAGCATTTATGAGTATGCATACACGAAATGATGAGTGGGTTCATACTTGGTTTGTCGCGGTAAATAACTAGAGCTTCGTTGTTTTAGGACGAACTGTTTTTACCAAAGCGCCTGATGTCGGTTCAATGTAGACTTAACCCACTCTAACTGATCATGATGTTGAAACTTTGGGGTGGATTAGCTGTCGTAAAGATCTAAAAGAACGTATAACTACTCATGAATTAGGAAAAAGGGTAGGTATTTCTGATGCACGATCACTCGTAGTCTTGGGTAGTCTCCGTCCTGAAGTTCATAGTAGAACTCATACCTGGTCCATCCATCACAGACTCGGGTATACGAGTCGTATATAATTAAGATTGAAAAGGTAGTCGAATAAATGGTTCCTTTTTAAGCTCACATCCCAATGAGGAAAAGAAGTTAAAGTGGAATCATCAATTCTAAACCTGTAGAATCTTGATTATATACCACCCTTATGTATACATTCTTCGGAGACCGATCAACCATATGGGTCTTTAGATTGAACTTGATGTACTGTACGAGTATACTTCAGGGAGGTTTGCTGCGGTTTCCTTGGAAAGGATGAGAAGCAGGAGGTACTCTATGCCTGAGTACTTCGGAGTTCTGGAATGACGGCTTCGCTAGAAAGACGTTTTCGGAGAAGGAGAAGTACGCACGAAACAGATATTGTGAGGATCGAATTGAGTCAAATTGTATGATGATATCGGACTTACCTGGAAATACAGTATTGGGTTTGATTATAAGGGTGTTACAGACAAAACACAACAGTGCAACTTTTAACAGAGTTACAGTACTTTGGTTATACTACAAGACTATTGTTGCGAACAACGTATACTACAAAAGGCAAGTATATGCAACATGAGGGTCCCCTTATACTGACGGGATCTCTCAAAAGGTAAGACTCGAGTTGCACTGTTTTTATGCGAGTTTAACGACATACTTAATGCTGACGATTGGAAGTGAGCCCCTATTATAGTCGGGTCCTTCATTGCCTTTTTCCATTCTGAGGTCAAACTCCTCCTGTTCTACGGTCGTTCTTCTCTGTTGGGCAATCCCTCTTGAAGTGTCCCATTAAACCACATAGATGGCATATCCGAGAAGTTTCGACATTGGTGGTTGAAGTAATGTGTTTGACCCGAGTCCTGCAGAAGTGGGTAGTGTGTCCGTTCTTGTTGCAGGTCTTGCAGTGTAACAGACGACAATTGCCTAAGTGATGGAAGTTGTACTTATTGCAATTCGGTAGGTTTCCAGCATACTGTCTGGCCGGGTTAGGGATAATTGGGATACTTGTAGTGTTGGTGGTAGGAGTTAAAGATGTCGTGGCTGCGAAGGCTGCCACCGGTGATGGTTTCTTGTTAGTCCCTTGTGGTGATTTGTCTTTAACTTTATCCCAAAATTTTCGTTTGTTGCTCATTCGTTTGAGGTTTGGAGCGTCGTGGTAGTTTGTTACTCGTGGGTGTACTTGGTTGTTACTTGGATTGGAATTATTGAAAACCATCCCGCTAACATTTGCATAGTTGGCGTTAAGGTGATTCAGAACAGTTGTCACGGCAGCTGAGACTGCAGCTTGAAAGGTAGCTGCATCAATCTGAAGAGTTGGTGTTTGGCTGATGGGTTGATTACTTTTCTTCGGCGACATGATTCTGTAACACGAAAGGAAAAGGAGTTCGTGAGATATTAAGGTTGAACCTAGGTGTATTTTGATCGCTTAAGTAAAGAGTAAGAGTATGTTCTCGAAAGTTTTGACCTACATCCCTATGATGCAGTCCTAGTACAGAGTAGAAGTATGTTTGTTGTTCAAGCTGAGGTATTGTTGGTTGGTGGATAACATGATTCCAACCACTAGAAGAGACATGGAAATGCCTCCGGAGTTAAATTACTATAGTCCAATGACTTGACTAAAGCATATTAATGAAGGTATGATGAGGGTTTTTGAACAAAAGGTGACACGGGAGTTAGTCGACTGTCAAAATCATCGATGCTTTACGATGTAATAAGTTTTAGGAAAATTTGTCCTTGAAGAAGGTCTTACATCTTATCCAGAGTAGAAAGGTTTTGGCCGCATAAAGGCCCAACTAACAGTACATATAGTACAAGATAGTTTCTTAGAAAATGCTGCATCGGGCACAGACAGAAAAAAATAATTCTTTTAACAATGGAAATTAAAGTAAGGCATCTATTTTTGGTGACGGTCATCCCTCTGGTGGATTCTCATCCCAGTCAGTTGACATTCCATATCAAGTAGGTGTCCTTTGTATACCCTTCGGAGTTCTATGACTTCGGCTTGTGTTTCAGCTAATGCTTGCAGCAGGGTCTCATGGCCTCTCTTAGATCTCTCACGAGTGTTTTCAAGATGATTGGTGTAGATGGTGTGCATTCTTGCATTGGTATTTAACTTCTTTGATATAATGGAGCGTCGTCCTGCCTTGAATTTCGTTTTGATCAACTCTGCGGATCAGTATTGTTAGAACTTTGTCTGCTGAGCTCCCTTCGCTTAAGTGGTAGTAGCTTCGGTCTCCTTTTGACGACATAGGTTGATCTTGCTCCGCGCTCCATGTTTCTAGGCATACTACCCAAGGAAGTGTCGGGTAATGAAGAGTTAGACGAGGGTTAGGGTTTGAATTGGAAGTTACAGGGGGTAGGTTCTCCTTCTCGAGATCAGGGTTATCATCATCCGAAAGGTCTTCAGTATGGTGATCATTCAAAAGGGATTGGATGATCATTCTCTGGCTCTTCTTTGAACCATCCAACACTGCCTTTGTTCGGGAAGTACGAGTTGTCGTGGGGATGGGGTCCAGCTATGTTATCTATACGGTAATTTGGGGTATAAGAATCTAACACATAAGTAGTTTATAGAATACACAAAATACTCCTATAGTATTTTAGGTTTACGTTCTATTGTTCCCATTGTGGTGTTGTGGGTAAGTTTTTAGACTTGTTGCAACTCACAACCACACTTAGGCACATGCTATTCAACCCTTGGGAAATATTGTTGATCAGTCTATATCATCCCAGTTTTGACTATATGTCTCTAAGTCTACTTGTGTTGCCCAACAATCGTAATACTTTTGTTCCGTCCTAGTGATACTGATTTTAGTATGTATGCAGGCACGTTTACTTAAATATTTTATTATTTAAAAGTATAATCTCTTTATCAGAGTATTTTAATCCCTATTGTATTTATAGTTTGTATATCTTTTATGGGTTGACATACTTCATTCACTATAAACAAGGCTCTGATACCAATCTGTCACACCCCACAACCGAGAACGGCGGAAACGTTCTGGGGCGGAGGACGTCATGTAATGTATCATAACAATGCTAAGTAGTAAACAAGCAACAACATCATCCATTGCATTAATAGTATAATTGTAATTACATTTGAGTTCTTTCATAGTATAATTCTACAAAAATGAATATTCAGAAATAAAAGACGAGTCTTGATCGCTCCGTCTTCACAAAACCTGGTAGTCGTACCTGTCTATTCGTATCCTGGGAATACAAGTTATTTTGAAAGCGAGTATCAGCAATAATGCTGGTGAGTTCATAAGTATTTATGTGACTTGATTTGTAAAGCTATAAAGAAAGACATGTAATTGTTTGAAAGAAAGTTTGTACCAACGAATATGTTTGTAAGTAATTGTAAACGTTTGAAACTTCTAGAAAATCCCATATTTTCTACTAGTATAAAGTTTAGCCTTCTACCAAGGCTCGACTGTTTTAAATGTTTGTTTCAAAAATCCAATATGTGTTCGTATGTAGATGGTACATTAAAAGTCCCAAAATGAAACTACCGTAATGTTTTTCATGTCTAAAATAGTAGATTGGTGTACATTTATAATTGCTAAGGTATATGAAAACTCCGTAAATCAATCTTGTTTTTATACTTTTCTGTGAGTTTTATAACCATGCTAATGACCCTGATGGCCTGTAACAACGTTCTTCAGGCGTTGGAACTGTTATGACATTTGTCACCCCAGGCCTGCCGGCCTAGCTGTAGCTAACAGCTTAGGTGTGGGATTGTCAATCCCGTATAGATCTATACACAAGTATCACGCTCCCCCTCCAAGGGATTATGGTATATAATACAGGACTTAAAATGCATACTCGAACGTACGTGAAGCTGAAATGTCTCACAATTCTTAGTACTAAATAGATTTACGTATGAAAGTCCATTTTGTTTTTGTATATGAATATACCTTCTTGATATGGTATTTGTAGTATATAAAATGTTATGAATATCTAGTATACTATCTCATGTAATTGTATTCCTTGAAATGGTATGTCTTGAAGTTGTAAGCTTCTATAATTGTATGTCTTAAGATTGTATGCCTTTTTAATCGTATATAATTGTATCTCTTCGCACAGTATGTAATGTATTTGTATTAACTCATGAATAGACTGAATCTTGTATAACTCTTGGTACTCGGAATGGTAAATAGTATGTCTTAACTATACCTATTATAGTTATTGATAATGTGTGTGTATAATTCGAAATATGCCTTTGCTACTCAAAGGTACTGAACGAACTGACGGAAACTTTCATGTCTATATATGTACATATATATAACTAATATTTAGACGACCTTCAGACGGATAACCGATGCCCTAAGGCCACATCCCAACGAGGAAAAGGAAATAAAGCGAGCTAGCCGTCCTAAATCCTTCAAACATTACTTATATAAGTATACACGTATAGGCAAGCACAAAAATATAAAATAAGTTTTGTAAAACCTTTGAAAAGTTTAATAAATAAGAAAATGATGACTTGATGGCAGTTTCTAAAATGATTTGAAAGTAGTTTGTTTGATAAGAACAGTTTTAAATATAGGAAGACCTTTGTTTGAAACATGATTCTAACAGTGTTTGAAAGGAATCATAAATTATATAAGACAGTTTGATAAAGAGTTTTTAACATGTATAAATGTTTGTCGTAGACTATTATAGTTTTTCCAAAGGTTCGTTTCGTTTGTATAGTAACCCTAGTGTAATGCTACTTGTTATGAAATGTGTAACTTTTTGTGGTGACATAAATGAACACCTGTACTCAAGGTATAAATAAACTGTTTGATTCGTATACGTATAACAACATATTTAATTTCAATATATATCAGACGATATCTTGTTATGTTTTCCGTACGAAAGATTCCATATAATGGTTGTGAATCACATATGATTTACTTGATAGAAATGAGTATTTTGTGAAACTTTGAGTTACACACGATAATAATCGTGTGTTTACTTGTATTCCCCCCCTTAAAAGTGTATATTAAAACAATATTGATAACACATTTAAAAATGTAGATTATAGGGGTATGAACTCACTCGTTAAGTTTGAAGAGAGGGGCTAGGGTTGAGCAGAACTTCGACCGCGGATGGTTGCGTCGTCGGCTCTTCGGGGATCTCTGCAGCGTAAATCTTTTGTCGGGGGCTCGAGTGCGGAAACCGAGGTGAGGGAATGGTCTCTGGTACTTGGAAAGGGGTGAGAGTATCTAGAGGTTTTAAGAATGTGTGCTTAAATTCGCAGCTGAACCTTTCTATTTATAGGCTGGAATTGCCTCGTACGCGGGGCGTAATTTTGGAGTACGCGGGGCGTACTCACGTACGCAGCGCGTACGCCGTTACGCCGGGTGTAAAAATGCGTCATGGCTTACGACTCGAGTCTAGCTAAGCGTAGCTTGGGCGGGCCGATGGGACTCGACTCTGGGTCTAGTACGCGGGGCGTACTCCCAGATTACGCGGGGCGTAATCCCTGCTTCCGACTTCTAAATTCCGTAACTTTCGCGTACGAGCTCCGTTTTTCGCGTTCTTTATATCCACGCGTAGGTGAGATTATGCTCTACAACTTTCATTTAGACTCCGTCGGCTAGTTTTGACTTTATTTTTAATGATATATTTTTAATAGGCCGGGCCTCCTAAAGTTCGTTAAAAATTCATTGGTTCTTTATTCGACGTCGGTTTTCGTTTGTCTTTTTATTGTTTTATTACTATTGTGGAGATCTTCAACTCTCATTTAGGTTGCGTTAGCTAATTAACACTCGATCTTCAATTCGAGTTTTTAGCCCTCTACTACCGTTACGAAACTTTGAAAATTTGTAACTTCTTCATACGAGGTCCAATTTGGGCGATCTTTTTATGCACGTTCACCTTTCAACGAGATCTACGACTTTTGTTTAGATACTTAAGGCTAAAATGCATTTTATTGATATTTTAATTTTTACGTCCAATAATGTTTTAACGGCGGGTCGTAAATATACGAGTGGTTATAATTTCTTCAATATAACCCGGTTTTGAGCGTTCTTTATGTTTTTGGAAACCTTGGCATGATATCTAATATTTGATGCATCCCAACTTAGATACTTGAACACTTTATTTTCGAGGTTAATTTCGTTGTTTTTAGCTTTCGAGTGTTTACAATGCTTTTGGGAAAAATAGGGTTGTCACAGAAAGTGCCCCACCAACCGAAGGTACATCAACAACCGAAAGCTCAACACCACAAGAAACCACTATAGCTCAAGATTCTCAAGACATTCCTGTAAGATCATATGTCGAGGAGGAGCATGCTGATATGTCATACGACTTCGACAGTCTGTCCGAACCAGAAGAAATGATAAATGCTGAATTAGATCCATCTTTTGATCCAAACTTCCCTCCTCTCACCAAATGGACCAGAAATCATCCTGTCTCTCAAGTTGTTGGTAATATCTCAGAAACAGTTCTGACTCAATCACAACTCAAGGCAAAACAAGCATCCTTGTTCTCAAAAGTCGAATTCTGCATGTTTAAGTCATTCGTATCAAAAGTTGAACCAAAGACAGTTAAAACTGCTCTTGATCACTCCGATTGGGTTCAAGCTATGCAAGACGAACTAAATGAATTTGAAAGGAACAAAGTTTGGCGTCTTATTCCAACTCCTCCACATGCCTCGGTTGTTGGTCTCAAATGTGTCTTTAGGAACAAACTTGACAAGGAAGGGAACGTTATCAGAAACAAAGCACTTCTGGTCGTAAAAGGATACTGTCAGGAGGAAGGCATTGACTATGAAGAGACTTTCGCTCCTGTAGCTAGGCTGGAATCAGTGAGAATATTTCTTGCCTATGCTGCTCACAAAAACTTTGAGGTCTTTCAAATGGACGTCAAGTGTGCATTTCTCAATGGAGATCTCGAAGAAACTGTGTATGTGGAGCAACCTCCTGGATTCGTGAATGAAAAGTATCCCGATCATTGTTACATTTTGGATAAAGCCGTGTATGGTCTGAAACAAGCACCGAGAGCCTGGTATGAAACGCTGACTAAATTTTAAAAGATGTCCAAATTCAAACAAGGTTCGGTTGACCCAACCTTCTTTCGCAAAAAGGAAGGTAACCACCTTATGATCGTTCAAATTTACGTCGATGATATCATCTTTGGCTCCACGAATCCTAGCCTAACAGTTGAATGCAGAAAGCTGATGGAGACTAAATTTGAAATGAGCTTGTGGGTCCCATTAACTTTTTTTCTTGGTTTAAATATCAGACAGGGACCTGAAGGCATCTTTATCAACCAGGAAGCTTACACAAAGAATCTCTTAGCAAAATTTGGCATGATGGGAGATTCAAAGGTCAAAGTCCCAATGGCGTTCGGCACTAAGCTCACTCCATCCCTGGATAAACCGGCTGTTGATCTTACACTTTATCATCAAATGATAGGCTCTCTAATGTATCTTACTGCTAGCAGACTTGACATAATGTTTTCTGTTTGTTACTGTGCTCGGTTTCAGGCAAATCCACGGGAGCCTCACATGCTTGCAGTGAAGAACATATTTCGTTATCTCAAGAGAACTACCTCTTTAGGTTTATGGTACCCTTCTAACTCAGGCTTCTTTGTTCAAGCCTACTCAGATGCAGACCTTGGTGGTTGTGGTCTCGACAGGAAAAGCACCACTGGCGGCTGCCAATTACTCGATGGGAAGTTGGTTAGCTGGCAGTCAAAGAAACAAACGTGCGTGTCTCTGTCTACTGCTGAAGCAGAATAGATTGTCGCTGCTTCGTGTACCTCTCAAGTGATTTGGATCCAGAGTCAACTCCGAGACTATGGACTCAATATGAAAAAGATCCCACTATATTGTGACTCTGAAAGTGCAATTAGGATTTGTCATAACCCAGTGCAACACTCCAAGACCAAGCACATCGCACTGCGGTATCACTTCATCAAAGATCACGTGGAAGATGGAAACGTTGAAGTACACTTTGTTCGAACCACTGATCAGTTGGCCGATGTCTTTACCAAAGCTCGTCCTGAAGCGACTTTCAACAAAATTCTACAAGGCTTAGGTATGATGGTAGGAGAGTCGGTCCCAAATCCTCAAATCTCTAACTAAGAATCAAGAACCGAAATAGACAGACCGCTCGGTCTCTCTCTGCTCTGGAGATTTAATGGAACCGAAATAGACAGACCGCTCGGTCTCTCTCTGCTCTGGTGAGTTAATGGAACCAAACTAGACAGACCGCTCGGTTCCTCTCTGTTCTGAAATTTTCATGTCACCGAAATACACAGATCGCTCGGTCTATCTCTGCTTCATCAATTTTTTATGTTGTATAATTTTATCTTTCTGTTTTTATTTCTTTTTCAGAAAAATTTCAAAATCACAAAAACATTTTATCTTTCTGTTTTTATTTTCTTTTTCAGAAAAATTTCAAAATCAGAAAAACATTTTATCTTTCTGTTTTATTCCGTTTTCTTACTTATTTCCACTTCTTGCACGTCCTGGTTGGTGTAAGCTTTGCACAGGTAAATACAAGTATCACCTTCGATAGTGTTTACCCAGGTATGTTTTATTTTTCTCTCAGACTAGTTAGACGTCCCTAGAAGAATGCTACTGTATGTTGTCACAAGCCTCTATGACCTTGAGTAAGCCTTAATGATTCGATCAATACCTATCGTTTCTTCCCAATCAGGCTATTCTTTAACACTCGGTCTAGAGCTACCTTACTCTTCTCATTTGAAACATGAGTTGCTCTGCTTTGTCCTACTTCTGTAGCAGAAGGTACATTCGGTCTCTTAACCACCTCCTCAAATTCTACATTTACCTTCGATTCCCTAAAGTAACCCTTGATGCTTTCGGTCTTTACCACTGAAGCTTATGGTTACACAACATTTGTGTTTATGATCTTGGATTCGATTACCACGTTCTAAGTGAAACCCAAAATCCAATACCTAAAATGAATTGACGGTGAGTGATATACTCAAGATGTTACTTGGAAATCTCATTTTCCTTTTGTGTGATCTTTTATGAAATCGTCTCCACCTAAGACATTTCTTCCCGAAGAGGTCCAGTTTATTTTTTTTTCTTTGAGATTTCTGTTTATCCCATTCTTGTCACATGATAATTCCCACCTACCTGTTCAACAGATCTCATCGGTCTCACAGGTACCTCTGCCAGCACTCAGTTTTATGTTGAGACTTGATGTTCGGTTAGAGGACAGCCACCCCACAGCCTATGATTAAAAGATGCCTTTCATTGTTTATTAACAGACAATTGATCGTATTTCTAGGGAAACCACACAAGCACTTCAAGTCTCTCTTGTCTTTGAAGGAAGTGATTCTTGCCCGAAATCTTCCGCCTTCTATCTTCTTCATAGACAACACTCACATCTCAAACACCTTTGATTTATTTCTTTATCTTTCACACTCTTATGCACGAAAATTAATTTTTTTTCCAACATTCTGATTGCTGTTTGGTATGTGGTTTTAAGTTTCAGTTGTAACCAAAAAAGGGCACAAGGAATTTCAAACGGTACAAAAATATGATTTGGGCGCGTGCAATTGATTCGTTTCACACCCACGTGTGCTGACATATTCCTGGGATAAACCATAACATCCAATCGCGCTTTTTCAGGCGATGTTTTGGTTCCCTCATCATCACGATTTTCTCTCTCCAGTGAACGGTATAAATAAGGGGTGATCGTGTTCTTTGGCATTTACCTCCCACGTAATCTCTCTCTCTGAAAAGTTTCCACTGTTCATCTTCTTCTTCAATTCAACAATGGCGACTTCTTCTCTGCACACGATCAAATTGCATCTTCATCTTTGCTTTCCATCAAGCCTAATCAGAATATGATAATCGAGATGACCCCTTTCTTATATGATGCGTACATGCTTCATGTGGTGGAATGTCTAAAATATTCCCCATTGCTGTTGGCACTCACGCAGGTGGAAGCCGTTCCGATGTCCCTGCTTTCTCAAGTCTACACAACAGCAAGTTATGACAAACACAAAGACCGCATCTACTTCACCATCCATGACAAGAAAACCTCCGTTTCCAAAACCAAGTTTTGCTCTCTTCTAGGGCTTGCAGTTGATTTTTCCGTCATCTTACCGGATTTTGTCACTACTACCCAACTTTTCTCGATGATGTACGAGATGGGTTATACGGATGTTCTTACGACAATCGCAAAGGTCAAGAAATCTTGTCTTCCTTCCCAGTGGAATGGTTTGCTTACCCTTTTAATGAAGGGTTTAGCGGAGCGCTGTGGTGGTTCTGATACCACGAGTAAAGGATTTCTCACCATTCTCTATGGTCTTTACAATGGCATCAACCTAGATTATGGCTCCATAATCTGGTCTCAAGTCTTTCAGAGTCTAAACACCTCCACCCGGTACTCCGAAATCTCTTGCGGACGATTCTGGACGCTCATCACGAAGAAGGCCATGGATTCCCTAGAAATCCTTGTGATGAAGGATGCTCTTCTGGCTTCAATAGCCTCTTACCACACTAAGAAGATTATCTCTTCTGATCCAAGTAAGTTTCTACATTATGGATTAATCCCTGAATCCATGTACAGGTGTGTCACGCCTCACAGCAAGATCATGGCTGACTATAGCACCAGAACTCCCTTGCCTCCAAGGGTTCTGTCTGACGAACAGAAAGCCGCCTTGGAAGCCCTTGATCAACCTGCCAACCGTGGTAAGAGGATTGGTAAAAAGGAGAAACAAGAGAAGAAAGAATCTGAACCGAAAAAGGAGAGAAAGCCAAGATCCTCCAAACGAAAACATGATGCAGATGAACCTTCTCAGTCCAAATCAAAGAAGGTTAAGAAGATGGCTAAAAGGGCCAAAGGATCCCCTTCTCTTGGCTCTACTCCAAATGACCAATCCGACACAGAGGCTGCTGCTCCTCATGCTTCTCCAACAGATCCAACTACCGCTCAGTCTCCTCAACAACCATCTCCCAAAATTTCAAAATCACCCACTCCTCCACCTTCTCCTAAAATTCCTACCCCACCCCCATCACCGAAACAGACGGTCCCACTTTCTGTTCCTATAACCATCCCTCCCACTACAATAGAACCAACCATTCATTTCTCTGTTACTACACCTACATCTTCTATCCCCACTCCAATCATCACCGAATCAGTTACTACCACCTCTTCCCAACCACTAGTAACAGTCAATGTATCTGATACAGGGGCTACTACTGTGGTTGAAACCCCCTTCATCAACATCCCACCATCTCCTTCTCCATCCTCAAACTCCGGTGCTACTTTGGGCGGTGATGATGAAGAGTACGATTCTCTTTATTATAGCCCATACCGGATTCCCACAGATACTGATGCCGATACCCCTCTTACCAGTCAGCAGCTTCAAGAAATTCACGACAAACTCGATAGTCTGTTGGCTGATAATAAAGCCTATGGGGGTGTGGTGCTGAAAGCCTTCATCGAGTCTGCGATCAAGACGTATACTGACGCTCTGGATCGTTCCACTGATGCCATTGACAACTCAGCAGCTTCATGCTCCAAAGCTACAAAGGAAGTCTCTAAGGTTGTTCACACAAATCAGATCTTTCTTGATTCTCTCAAAGCACATGCTGATGCTAATGAGGCCAAGTTTCAGATGTCTGTAGACTCATTTTCGGCTACCCTTCAGGGTAAAACCTCCAAGTTTGAGGCTCTGCGTGCTGACCTCAAAACTGAATCCACCTCTTTTCTCCAATCTTTGGATTCACGTTTTGCTTCTCTAGCAGTAGAGAGCACCTTAAAAGAAGATCTTGTCAAGCATCAGGCAACTATTGACCTTCAGAAGATACAACTGGCCCAGGCACAACAAGAAATCTCTTTGCTGAAAACTCAGCGGGCTGTTCTTCAAGGTTGCGTTGGTGATGTCAAGAATATGTTGACAACTGTCCTTGACACTCATGATCCCTTTCTTACCCTTACCATCAGACAGCATCTCCAGGCTAAACTTCTTCCCGCGATTAACATCTTGAGCGAAATGAAGGGTGTCTCGGAGAAGCTTGTTCTTCCGAGACAAGGGGGAGAGGAGGGTATACCAAAGACAGAACCGAAGGTTAATTTAGCTTCGGGTTCTGGAAAACAGTTCCTTGTTGAGAGCGAGTCAGATACTGATGAAACTATCGCTGAAGCTCTTCAACGAAAGAAAAGGGACAAAGAGCTGGATGAAACACTGAAAATAGCTCGAGAGGCCGAGGCCAAAGAAAGAAGAATCAAGGAGGATGAGGATGCTCTACAAGCCAAGAAGACTTTGTTCCCAGAATGGGACAGAGACACACTCATCAATCAAGCGATTGAGTTTCCCTCCACATATTGGTTGGAACCGATTGCATCTTTTGAGTGTGAGAGTACCAAAGACTCGCAGTTTGACATGCCAATCACACGAAAAGCTTTTACATTTCATTGCTTTGATGTCACTGCCGATGTCCCTCATCCAAACTTGAAGGTTGACAGAGAATTAATAGATTTCTACTTGAAGTATGGTCAACCACAGTACTTGACATGGAGTGCACAGAAGATAATTAAAGTCAAGGTACTGAAACCAACACAGGCTGGGAAATTTGTGAACGTTAACTTCAAAATCAATAGAGGAAACGGCCAACACAAAACATTTTATTTCTTTGGCAGATCTTCCCAGTCTGAATCCTCATGATTGGATTCTGCTATACAACATTCTTCTCTCCAATCAAAGGGAGTATGAACCGATTCTGAAACATCTCAAAAGAATGTTGGCTTCCTATATCCATGAGCTCGCCACTATGGATCAGGAAATAGCAAAAATAATGAACAAGAATCCGACCGTCAAGCCTACTTCCAAGACAGGAGACGTACACAAAATGAAGTTAGGGCAAATTGACTCTTCAAATCTGACGGTCATGTTCACAAGAGGCGACAAGCACAAGTTTCTGTTTGCTTTGGTAGACAAGCATCTGTTTTCAACAGATTGTCTGGAGCATAACATAAACATCATTCACCGATGCAAGCAGAACTCTACAGCAGACAAGAAGAACTTCACTGATATGCTTCGGTGGTATATCACTTTCAGGCATCACATTCTGGCTATTATACCGAGGATTTTTGAGACGGTGAAGAAGCCTTCTGCTGTTAAAAGGGAATGAAGATTCTGTGCCAAAGATGCAAAGGGGGAGATTGTTGAAGATTATTGTGTTGCGTCTTGGGCCCTTTTGTTTTACAACCGGATTGGGCTTGTCAATCCGTGTTTATCTAGATTAGCCTTCTTTTTCTTAGATAAACGGTTAGGGTTTCATTATAAATATATGCATGCATGTATGCGTATAGAAGGGGTCGTCACTCTCATTGATTATTGTAAACCCTAAAATCCTCTACAGTTGATGTTCTTTATCGAGCTCTTCTGAGGATTTTTTATTAAATCATTTGACACCTTTTGATCCATTTAGCTTGTTCTTAATTGTTTATCTGGTTATTTCTCTACCTGTTTCATAGATCTAATCGATCTTCAAGTTTGTTTTAAACTCATCAGTATCAGTGGGGAGTTCAGTCGATTTCATCGGTGCAGAGAGTTTTCTATCCATGGGGTGTTGAATTTGGGAGTGGGTCCCTGTTCTTAGGATGATCCCGGTGTTGGAGCGTTGGTTGATGAGTTGAGGTGAGGGGTACGATGATTTTATGGTTCAGTCTATGAGCCAGGGATGTTATTGAGCAGTTGAGTTGTTTGGTACTAGATTGGTACGAGATTTGGAACGACTAGAGGCAGACGTGACGAGAAGTTCTTGAGGAGTTCATCAGAGGTTGAGAGTATATGAGGTTGATTCATTTCCTTAAGGGGGATTATCGGGCGTTGTGTAGCACTTTTCGGGGGTAGGTGCGATTTTGCTAGAGAATATAGTTATGGGTTAGTTGTGTGCTATTTGGTGATGGTTCGAACCCTAAGTGGGGGAGAACCGGGTGCCGTATGTAAGAAAGCAGAGATTTGTCAAGAGCAGTTATAAGTGGAGTATAGAGATATGCGGTAAGAAATCATGAGATCAGAGATGTCGGTGACCGACGGAAGGGGTCAGAGTGAGTTAATGCGGGAAGTACTTGTTTGAGAAGGATGACTGTCTCCACGACAGGTGTTTATTGGTCAGGAATCTAGTATTGGTCAGTATTGGGGCAAGCAGATAGAGAATGATTGGGCAGCCAACTCCCAGGTCGGTATGCGTATCCTTGTTGGATTTTGAGCGGCGGGAAAAAGGGTTTCGGAAAATTATCAGCGTATTTCGTAGCGTTAGTGTTTTCTCGTATTCCAATTGAGAAATTGGATGCACCAAAGTTGCATTGTGATGCTTGGGGCAGGAGATCATTGTGTCTATATGATGCTTGGGGCAGAGGAAATGTATTATTGTGTCTATATGATGCTTGGCGCAGGAGATCAGTGGTTGTGGAAGGATTTTGTGATGCTCTGCTGGGGTATTCCGAGGTATCCGGGTATGATAATCTTTATTTCGGAGTTACTCGCGAATCTTGAGTTGAGACGACTTGTGGTATATCAGGTATCTATGGATCTAGTGAGAGCCCTTTGAGTATGGGCATCTAGGAGATTATTTGAGAGAGTGGATCTTCGCAAGGGTGGGTATCT
The DNA here is from genome assembly GCF_052625555.1 of Lactuca saligna. Lineage (NCBI taxonomy): Eukaryota > Viridiplantae > Streptophyta > Magnoliopsida > Asterales > Asteraceae > Lactuca > Lactuca saligna. The sequence goes on along the minus strand of NC_136422.1, from coordinate 164,690,256 downwards.
GTTATGTCGATTGCCTCCAGAGTCTGTGATGAATATTCGAGACGAGTATGGGTAGCCGCCTATGATAGTCTGCGGAGCACGAGCTAGTGGAGTAAAAGGGTGTCGTGATACTACGGGGAGCCGTAGTACTCACTAGTCAGAGGGGGTTGTGATACTGCGGGGAGCCGTAGTACTCACTAGTCAGAGGGTGTTGTGATACTGCAGGGAGCCGTAGTACTCACCAGTCAGAGGGTGTTAAGATACTGCGGGGAGCCGTAGTACTCACTAGTCAGAGGGTGTTGTGATACTGCGGGGAGCCGTAGTACTCACTAGTCAGAGGGTGTTGTGATACCGCGTGGGGCCGTAGTACTCACTAGATGGCAAGAGAGTGTGATGATGGAATGTTCTCCGATCAGTGTATGATGTGGAAGATTTTTGGGCTTGAGTAGCCTAGTATTGAGTTTTTGGAGCCTGGATGTTGGACCGGGGGCGAGACTGGGGTCCCCGTCTCTTTCTGGAAATGTGGTGAGATGCGCAGCAGAAACCAGAGATCAGAGTTGAGACGATCCTCGGTTGGATTGTATTTTCTGGCATAAGGAAAAGAGAATTTCGTGACTTGCGTATCACGGGGCCGGGATAGTGGTCACGGGGAGGAAGTTAGTGGGATATTTGGATCATGATATGGGTGACCTTTGGAGGCTCAGCTGTGGAGTCAAAAGCTGACTTGGTGCTCAGTCTCGAAGAGGGATATGAGAAATGAGCTAGAGATTATCATGATGATGTCTGAGGACACCTCAGAGGGAGCGAACGATTCAGACGCTCAAAGACATGCTTCGGGCATGTGTATTAGATTTCGGAGGGAGTTGCGGCACGTATTTATCCTTGGTTGAGTTATCCTATATCAACAGCCATCAATAGTGCATTGGTATGCCACCCTTTGAGCTGTTGTATGGGAGGAAGTGTCGGACCCTCATTTGCTGGGGAAAGTGTTGATTCGCGGAAGTGGAAGTTGTAGTGAGAATGGATGATTTGGAGTATGGTGGTCGAACACTGTGTCTGTGACAGTGGTATGGAATGACATCTTGATGGGATGTCTGCTAAGGACGCGGAAGGGATTCCGCGGGTGTAGAGCCACGAGTCTCAGGATGGATGCAAGGATGGAATCTGGGACTCCCAGCTTGATTCTGATCAAGGGTTGTGTGCGTAGTGGTGGTTTCTCCTGGGGTTGTTAGAGATGTCATCAGTGTGACGGGTTTTCCTAACCCGAGAGTGCGTGGGTTGGTGGGGCATGGGTATGTGATTGCAAGAAGAGGACTCATGGGAGTTGCTCTGGGATTGAAGAGTGGGTCTTTCCGTCGTCACGGATTGGATAGAGTGGGATTCGGATCGGGGATCCGATGGTTCATGGCTTGTAACCCTTATGGTTCGAGTGATTGTTGAGATTTGGGGCAGTGATGCTTCATGGGTAATTCTTGGATCGTTAAGTGTGGTTATCAGAGGGTACATCCGGTGCCCGGTTCGAGATAGTGGTCAGGGCACCGTAAGGAAAGGGAAAGTGTGTTCGAGTTTCGATGGGTATGCCTTGTGAGACCTGGTCCGATTAAGGCCGGGTGGCACATTATGGGAGTATTTCTGGAGTTGAGTTGCTGTAGGCTTCGAGGATGAAGCCTAATTTAAGTGGGGGAGAATTGTAACATCCCAAAATATCAAGAGTAGAGTTGAAGGGGCTAAAAGAGTAAGTTGTGAAAGAGTGACTCGGCGAGTCCATGGATGGACTCGGCGAGTAGAGTCGCGACTTGGTCGCATGTTAAGTAGCCGACTCGGCGAGTCAGTGAGATGGACTCGGCGAGTAGGCGCTGAGTGGAGAAAACCCTAATTCTCGGGGTTGAGCCTTATATATAGATCATTATGTTTTCCTCCCAGCCTCTTTATCATCCCTTGAGCCCCAGAAAACCCTAAATCGCGGAGAAGCACCATTGTTGAGTGGATTGGAGCTTGGAGAAGTAATTTTTGAAGGAATTTTGGGAGATTGAAGGCTTGGAGCAAGGGGCTTTGCTTGGATTCGAATTACATTGCAGTTGGGGCATCTCTTAGAGGTAATATCTCGTTATTGGGCTATTGTTATGTTGTTTCTTCATTTTGGGGTTTGTGGGAATTTGTCTATGGATAAAATGGGAAGTCTAGAGGTTAGATCTGAGGTTGCTACCTCAGATCTGGAAGGGAGAAGAATCAGAGAGCATGAAAGTCCCTATGTTGGAGTGTTTAGTGAAGCTTACATGTCCCAAACCCTAGCCCAATGTGCAAACGGCCTAGATCTCTTTGGATTCACGTAAAGTTTGCCACTTTACGTGATGGATGAGTAGTAGGAGGCTAGACCTATGTTTTGGAGCAGTTGCATGGCCTGGAATGCTTCTGAATGGATTCAGACTGGTGGTACTCGGCGAGTCACATGGGTGTACTCGACGAGTTGCTTGAAGATGAGCTGGTACTCGGCGAGTTGGAAGAACAACTCGACGAGTACGTTGGTGATAGCCTTAGACTCGGCGAGTCTTGTCGAAGGGTCCCGATATTCTCTAGTTGAGTCGAGAATCGGTGAGTCGAGGGATGACTCGGTGAGTTATGTGCGAGTGGACTCAGAGTTGTTGGACTCGGCGAGTCTCGGGGTGACTCGGCGAGTTAGGTCGCGGATTGAGTGAAGTTCTGATTATGGGAACTCGACGAGTCACAGGGTTGACTCGGCGAGTAGGGTCAATCAGGGGTTGACTTTGATTGAGGACTTTGATTTTGACCAAGGGTTGGCCGTTGACTTTTAGGGTTTGGTCAGCGATGTGGCCTTTGGGCCAAGAGAGGGGTAAAATAGTCTTTTACCCTTAAGAGGGTGCCGTGAGAGGATTGATTCTAGTCTCGAGAGTTATATTCATGAGTATTTGCCTTACGTGTTAGGCGGTGGCGAGTTCGAGATTTGAGTGTGGGGATATCTGCTTTCTGCTTGCCAGGTGAGTCTTCTCACTATAATTTACCTAGAGTAGGTAACCAGAGTTATGTGATCAGAGTATTTGTATGCTATATGTACGTGATGTGTTGTACTGCATTACGTCTATGTGATTTATGATGTGCATGTTTATAGAGTTGGAACCAGAAGGTTCCCAGAGTTAGAACCTTAGGGTTCACAGAGTTTGGGTGCACGGACCCATAGAGTTATAGCCTCGAGTGGCTAATATGTGTTATGTGTGGTATTTTGGGGAACTCACTAAGCTTCGTGCTTACAGTGTTTTGTGTGATGTTTTTCAGCTTTCTTTCAGTATCACGGGACGGCACCGGCTTGATTGTACACACCAGAGAAAGAGTCATATTTTGGAGGATCCTGGTTATCTATGCAAGTGAAAATGGAGTTATGTTTTGTAATTCGACTATGAATGAGATTTTAAACACGCGTTTCTAAAAATAAAATGATTATTTTAAATGAAAAATTTGTATTGAAATTTACGGTGTTACATGCACCAGGAAGTAGGTCGATCTTGAACTCTACCTGCCTCTCCGAAGGTATCCCAGGCAACTCCTCAGGGAATACATCCGTGAACTCTCGTACTACTAGTATATCGCCCACCGTCGCCTTTCCCGCCTCTTGGGTATCCATAACATAGGCGACATATCCTACGCAACCCTGTTGGAGGTGGCGTCTGAAGGGTTTTGAGCATTCTAACACTCTTATGGTGTACATGCAACCCTTGAAACCTTTGATATATGTTTTATCTATGATAAGTGCAAAAAAAATTTTGAAGGTTCATATCCTATCTAGCATACATGGGGAACTTTTAAACATAAAAGTTAGTAAGAAATACATACCTTGTAGTAGTTAGGATTCCTTGAAAACCTTGTGATCCTAGCACCTTAAATGTGATGCCTCAAATGTCTCACACAACACCAAATGCACTTGGAATAACTTAGAGAGAAATGGAACACTTCTTGAAATCGGCTAGCCCTTACTTGTATATCTTAGTGGCTGGTTTTGGTGAACAAAGTGTTAATTATATAGTGTGTTACAATTAGGGTTACACCATGTAAACCCTAATTGTCATGACTTTTCATTTCCATGACCCATGGGTTCTATAAACACCATGGAGCATCCTATGGGTTTTAGCCTAACTTGATAATCCATGAAGCATTAGCCTACTATATAAGTATGGATTATTTACACAATCAATCCATATATTTAATTAGTCTCCTTTTGATCACTTAATTAATTCCAAATTAATTCTTGATCAATACTAATTAAATAATAGTATTAATATATTAGAACTTATAATATATTAATAAACCTTAAGTGTTATTTCTCTCATTTTAGTCTATCCAATTGCATGATGTCATGCAACCCAAATGGACCATGCCAAACCGGGTCAAGTACATACCAGAAATAGTTATGGACCAAGACACCTTATCCAACAGCGCCTAGCTCTCACTGTTGAACATAAAGTTGGTCCCTCTGTAGCCTCTCTCCCTGAATCACTAGCTCTCCCCCACTTGGGGTCCTGATCTGCACCAACAGTTGCACGCAGTCGATCACCACCCTATTGGGGCTCAACCAATCCATCCCTATGATAACATTATTCCCCCGCAAAGGTATGGGAGACAAATCTACCAAGTAGCGCTCTTCATGCAAACTCAAAACACAATCTCTGAAAACCTCTGATGCCCGCACTGATCGGTCGTCTGCAATCTCAACCTCTAGGGGCACTTTAGCATGCCCGAAGATTCAGGAAACCTTTGCTAAGTGCAAGAGAAACAAATGATCGGGTAGAACCCGAATCAAACAACACCTGAACTAGAATACCGTTCACATAGAATGATCCTGAACATAGCACATAACATATCAAAATCATAACGGCATAATATAAAAGTTAGAGAGAGGAAACCATACCCGTCACCATATCGGGTGCGGCGCGTGCCTCCTCGGCTGTCAACTGAAATGCTCAGCTCCGCACCACTAGAGCCTCTGCCTTGACCTCCAGCCATCCACAACTCATGCTATCGCTGGATTCGGCACACCATTGGCACTGTTACTGCTGCTAACCTTGGGTAATTGGCCTTTTTATGGCCCCTCTGATTACAATGGAAGCAAATCAGGTCTGATGACTGAACTGTGGGGGTAGGGGCAGTACAATCCCCGCCAAAAGTGCCCCGTCTTGCCGCGCTTGTAGTAGCCTGACGATCTTGCTCTACAAACTCCCTCATGCGGCCTACCATATTTCCTGCAGCGGCTCTGGCCTGGCTGGTCCTTCGACCTAGCATCGAATCCCTTGGTTTTCTTCCCTAAAATCCCAATACTCTGCTCTATCTCTACCTTCTTATTACTGAGGTTCTCTAAATCAATCTCTCTCTCCCGCGCCCTGGCAATCATGGACTCCAGGGTTGGGCAAGCTGAATAGCTGACATGCTCCTAGATATCAGCCCTTAACGTATCATGGTGGCGGGTCTTCCGCATCTCCTCATCCCCCGCACACTGGGGTACCAACAAGGCTCTCTCCCTGAACTTGGCGGTGATCTTCTCCACTGACTCTGTAGTCTATCTCATATTAAGAAAATCCATGGCCAGTTGCTGAAGTTCCACAACTGGCACAAACTCAGCCCTGAACTTGGTCACAAAGTCTGACCAAGTCATAGCCTCAATGGTTGGGGCTCCCAGCGAGTCACTGATTGACTCCCACCAGTCCCTAGCCTTGTCACTCAAACAACCTGCAGAAAACCGGACCTTTAACCCCTCCAGGTAGAAGCTCGTCAACTGTGCAGACTCAATGTCTGTGATCCATCTCCTGGAAGCAATGGGGTCCTTTACCCCGTGAAAGTCCGGCGCACCACTCCTGTGTAAGTCCTTGAAGGACAGTGTGCGTGTACTCGACTGGCTAAATGCCAAATCACTCCTAAATATCCGGATGCGATCCTCCATCAGCTCAATAATCCCCTCCTTGATCGACCTGAAAATGACCGGGGTCGCCTCAAGGATAGGTCTCGTAATCTCAAACGCGATGAACTCGTGTATCCCGTCATCAACCTGCTCGGATCCCGTACCTGATCCTGACCCTGATCTTGATCCAAGTCCTGCATCATGTCGCGTAATCACCATATTGACACAAACATAATGATATTAGGGTCATACATACTTTTGAGAGATCACACACTCTCCAAATTTCCCGGTTCTATCTCAACCTTCCTTGATTTGAGTACGGATCCTCTGCTTCCAGTATTACGGGCCCATACTACCTTCCACATCTATCCGTACTTTCCTCAAGAACGGCCTTGACTTCACCATACTACCTTCCACATCTATCCGTACTTTCCTCAAGAATGGCCTTGACTTCGCCAAGTCCCTTTCTAATAATACAACTTTCACACTAATCTCATCCTAGGCGTAACCTAGGGCACTCTTCGACCTACTCTCCGCCATCAGTTGTACAAGGAGTCCCTGCTATCCATCCCTAACTAATTTGTGAATACTATTACATATCGACTTTCTAGTTAGTTAAGGCTAGCTAGGATTCCCGTAAGCACAAAGAAAGCAACATCCATGCATTGAGTACCCAAATCAAACATGACCTAATCAGGCTCTCTTACTGTTGACAAACAGTTCTAGCATGCAGCTCAATCAGCTCATACAACAGGCATATATGGCATCCTCTTAGATCCTTATCCCTAATCTAGCATGCAATTCTCATAATCATATAACAGACATACAAGGCATCTTCCTAGATCCTTAGCCCTAATCTAGCATGCAACAGAATCATATAACAGGCATACAAGGCATCTTCCTAGATCCTTAGCCCTAATCTATCATGCAGTTATCATAATCGTGTCATATAACACCGTGTAACAAGTATGGGTATATTGGGGAAAACTTACTTGAGCTCAGCCGGTCGCACGCATCACACACCTCATTCTTTCTCAAAATTCTTTTTAGAAAATGATTTTCTAGTAAAAATCCTTCCAGCCCTCGATTTGAGTCCAGAAACCCTTGAAGGTGTGTCCGAATCCCTCAAACCAAGGCTCTGATACCAACTTGTAATGCCCTAATTTTCGAGTCAAAAAAATTCGTTTTAAATTAAGTAATTTATAATAAATCGTTTACTGAAAACATTGTCGATATCGCATCCATCTATAAACCATCATAAACATGTCTCAAAAACAAACATCCAACAGTAATAAAAATCATAGTACAATCCAAGAACACTCAATGCGGAAATCATGTGTGTGTGTGTGTGATGCGCTGCTATGCCGCCGGCTCCTTCCCCTTGGATGAAGAGGTACCTGAAACTGTAAACACAAAGCTTAGTGAGTTCCCCCGTCATACCACATACTATACAATCATACATGCTGTCGGGTAATTTTGGGGTGCCCGACATACCCATGTCAAGTCGTTTTGGGGTGCTGACTACCCATGTCACACTGTTCTTGGGTACTGGCTACCCATGTCAAGCCATTATGGGGTGCTAATTACGCATGTCAATCCATTCTGGGGTGCTAACTACCCATGTCAGGCCATTCTAGTGTGCCTGCCTACCCTCCGGTCTATCTCACCCGGTCACAGGGACTATTTCACCCCTACTACTATCACATAACAATCTATCATAACATGTTGTCAGACATATCTAGGGTATTCGACCTACCCTTGGGTCCTAACAACCGATCGGGGGACTATTCCCCTCCTAGTATACTGGAAAAAAGAACATATCAAATAGTAGCAAACCAGACATTTATCACAAATACAATCATCTAAACTGTAACCAACTACTAGTGGGTCGGCCTTAGTGCCTTAGACCCACTTCTACTGGAAGGTAACTCACCTCGTAAACTGTGTATCGAATCTCGCGGAGGAAATCTCTAACAGCTGCTCTGATGACTCCCTGCTATCAGACACACATAACACTCAATCAGAGTCTATAACGCTACTTAGGGTAAAATGACCGTTTTACCCTTTGGTTGATTTGGGACATACTTAAGTCCCAATTTGAACTTATCAAGCCCAGTTCTCCTATGGCCCATCAAGGATTCCCTAAGGGCCCACTCATTGTCCAATTTTTGATTTAAACCTTTTTTTCCCCCAAATGGGCCCAAAATTCCCAAGTCCAATATAATAATCATCAAGGGCCCAATCTTGGCCCAAAAGGGCCCAATACTCAAGTTTCTTATTCCTAAGTTCAAAATGATACTTCTTAGTGGGCCATTCGGCTCATCTTTGACTTCAGATATGAAAGATTAATGGTAGTTGGTGACTTTCTGGTGTCTTTGAGATGAAGAACGCATAACCATGAGTGTGAACTAAAGAACAAGAAACTAGATCTCTTCAGAACTCCTTCAATCTCATCGGTGCTCGTAAATCTTTCATGTCAATGGTGGCAGAAATCATAGATCCATACCGAAGCTTGCAAATATAGAGGTCATTAGTGGTGAATAGCGTAGAAATGAACCAGAGCTTAGATTTTAACGAAGATACGATAGATCCGAATGAAGATATGATGTATCTAGTGGTTTTAGACGACGAGCAAAGGTGATGTTATAGTTTTCTGGAGGCGGCGATTGGACGTGGTCGTAGATCTGGAGGCGCAAAAGAGTTTTTCATCAAGTAGTGGTCGGAAGCTTTTTTCCACATCAGTGCTAGTGTTTCAGTTGGAGAAGTCATAAGTAACTAGTAGAAGCTCATCAGAAGGAGCTTTACATTTGAACAAATATACGATAGATCTGAACGAAAATACGATAGATTTAGTGGTTTTGGGCGACGAGCAAAGGTGACGTTATAGTTTTCTGGAGGCGGCGATTAAAGGTGGTCATAGATCTAGAGGCACAAAAGTGTTTTTCATCAAGTAGTGGTCAGAAGTTTTTGTCCGCAGCAGTGCTAGTGTTTAGGTCGGAGAAGTCATAGGCTACTAGTAGAAGCTTATTAGAAGGAGATAACGACGGTGGTAGGCAGTGGATGTGACGTTTGGCTTCAGAAATGAGAGACTGGAGTTGTCGATGGCAAGTTTGGTCAACGGTTTTAAGAAGTGATAAATTGATGCCGATGAAAGGAGGAAACGGTTGTTGGTGGCTCCGCAGGTTGCACCAGTAGATGGTGGCGGTAAGTTATGGCAGTAGGTGGCAGAGGTAGTGTTAGGTTTATAGTTCTTGAAGGTTCATAAGAAAGTTAGAAAGAGATGAGAGAGTTCGAAAATATTTTTGAAATTTGAATGTATGATCTAATTTTTAGTTTAATGGTTGTAATGTTAGGAATGTTTCTCATCAGAAATACTTATAAAAAGATTATTAGGTGCTTTTTAACTTTTAATGGTTCTCATTTGATTTCTTTCTTTCTCTCTCTCTCTCTCTCTCTCTCTCTCTCTCTCTTTATATATATATATATATATATATATATATATATATATATATATATGACTAAATTACATGAATTATCCATCATCTGGGTGCCAAAATGCACGTTTAGTCCCTAATTTAAAAAATTAACTCCGATCGTCCCTTGTTTGGTTAAAAGTTGCATGTTTCATCCCTCGTTAATTTAAATTTACACGTTTAATCCCTTTTTGAGACATGAAATGACTACAACGTCCTTTTCAATTTGTTTTTTTTTTATTAATTTTTAACATCTCAATTAATTTTTTATTATTGAAAAATATTTTAACAAAAATTATGGGTCCATCCAACTTTAATTTTATAAACCTAATATATATATATATATATATATATATATATATATATATATATATATATATATATATATATATATATATATATATATATATATATATATATATATATATATATATCTTTTGTTGAATGCTTAACTACCGGCACCACCACTGGAAAAATGGAGCAACATCGAAAATGTGTACTTCCACCCCTTATCTTCCCCTCCTTATATGATATTCTCTAGAAATCGAAAATTAAAAATCAAAAATCTGGTACCTGCAAGGCAAATGATTCTAGAAACTAAAAATTGTTCCAGAAATCTCCAACTCGTTCCAGAAATCAAAAGTTGTGGCGGATCCTTTTGAAAACCTAAAATCTACACACTCGTTTCTCTCCCTCTAATCTCAACTGGTTTTTTACTGAAACCCTTAAGTCGTCATTGCCATTTGTTTCCTTGTTCTTCCAGATCAGAGAACACAAAACACAAACACACATTGTGTATGTCTATTGATCAGAGAGAGAGAGAGAGAGAGAGAGAGCAAACAAAATGTCGCCATCATTACCCGTACTCTAGGGTTTTGAGAAATATGGAGGAGATGTATGGTTTCAAATCGAGAACTTTAGGGGTTTCATGAAGGATTTCACTTTATGGGTTTTAGATCGAGCATCACCACCAACTGTAATCTCTTTTTCCTTTGTCGCAACCACAGTTGGAGTTTAACTGGTGGTTTCAGGAGTAGACTGTACATAGTGGGAAAGAGGTTGTACACGCAGAGGAGGGCCGTCGGTGGAGGCGATTTGTGTTCGATCTAAACCTACTTCTCCGATCTGAATCACCCTCTTCTCCGATGGATTTATGACTTGGTCTGGTAAAGAGATGCACAAAGACGAACTGAAGTATAAATGGGGGGAGGGAGACGATCTGTAGGTTTAGAGCCTATTTCTTTTATTAAAGGAAATAAATATTTTTTTCATGATAACAAAATCAATAAATAATTAACAGATAACAATTAAATAGAAAATAAATCAAAAAAGAAAAAAAATAATGGCAAAATTGTCTTTTTATGTCCGGAAGGATGAAGCATGTAACTTTTAACCAAACCAGAGACGGTCCGAGTTAATTTTTGAAAACAGGGATTAAACGCAAATTTTGCCACCCGGACGAGGGACGATTCGTGTACTTTACTCTCTCTCTCTCTCTCTCTATATATATATATATATATATATATATATATATATATATATATATATATATATATATATATATATATATATAAATGGGAAAAGTGAATATACCCTTAAGGGTATATAAGCTTAGGTACCCAAATTCACTATACCATATCGTTTTGTATCATATAATTCATTTTAATTGTCTAAGGTTCTTAAAATTTAACTTCGAACTTGATTTACTTCCATGATTTTTATAAAATACACATTTATCTTACTCTTAAATAATTTTTATTTTCAAGTACAATATATATAGCCTAATATGTGGTCGGCAAAAACATGTGTTGTAAGAGGAAGATAATAATAAAATTTCGAAAATCTTGAAAGTAAATCAAGTTAGGGGTTGAAGTTTAATAACATTATAATAAATATATCAAACAAAATGACATATTATGGTGTGTTTGGGTACCTGAGTTTATATACCCTTAAGGGTATATTCACTTTTCCATATATATATATATATATATATATATATATATATATATATATATATATATATATATATATATATATATATATTTATTTATTTATTTATTTCTGATGTCAAATTTCTCCAGAAAATTTCAAATCGTGTAAAATTGCAAATTATGACACCATATGTGTATATATAAATTGATTGAATATCGTTTTGACATATGATCGGCCCGACATAGGACCATACGGCAAAGAGGATATGATTTTTTGCTAAAAATACACACATTAACACACAGAAAGACACACATACGCATACGTACTTTCAAAAGGACGCACATACATCATACATAAACATAAATAACATAAACATTTAGATATATGATATACACATACACATACATTGTTTTATGATGTCAAGAAATTCAGAAGAGATTATATTTCAAATAACTACATTGGCACAGAAAATGATGAGCATGCATGGACTTTCATGCATAAGTGGAATAACAACAAGTAGAATATAATCCCCAAAAGTATTATAACACCAATTATCAATGTACAAAGAGCATAGTACAACAATATCATGCAAGAAACATAGATTCTTCAAATTTACGAAATGATTGTTAACCATGTATTTGGTGATTTTAATTATAAAAAATTAATAAAAATCACCGTTTAGACCAATATTGTAGTTTTGTATAAGAAGGAATGCTATTAATTAATTAGAATTGTTACAGAAAATTAGAAAAATAAATAAAATAAAAGCTTAGTTAATCAGAAGGACAAATCCATGAATCCTCGTTACCTGGGAGTTGATCACCATCACTTCTTGATGAAACGACAGCGTTCTGAGCATTTCCCCTCCCCCCCTCAAGATTCATCAAAGTTTCATTTTGACCCCTCCATCTTTTCAACGACGTCGAAGAGGAACTTTCAAACGCATTATGTGGTTCCGATCGATGATTCTCACCTTCTATTACACTGCTTTGCTGAGGAAGCCTTGTTTGTGAAAGAGATTGAAATTGAAACATCTGCCTTTGCAAATTTGATAAATTCAGGGGTTGTTTTGTAAACAGGTGAGTTTCAGCAGGGGGTAATTGGAAATTACTCGTCGTTTCAGTTGTGGGATTCAAATATGTAGGCTGTTGTTGTAGCTGAATTTTCTGCGCCGACGGCCGTATAGGATTCAGCGGCGCAAGTCCACCACCGTAAAGATCGAGCCGGCGAGAAAAAGGAGACGACGACGAGGAGGTGGAGAAAGGGGCGGCGGGGATACCGGTGAATTCTTGAACCATTTGTCGGAAATTAGTGGTGTCGGTGGTGAGTACGGTGGTGGGTGCTCGCCGGGAAGCTCGTGTACGCTTCTTGGGGTTCTTCGTTGTTACATGACCTACTTTTTCAGGTTCTGTATCCGGGTTTATATGATCATCCACCGGTGTCGGATTATGATACGGATCTTGCTGAGAATCAAGATTATACATCGAATTCTGGTTTCTGGACCAGAGAGAATCAAGATTGTACATCGGATTAGTGTTTGGGTTTGAGGGTTGTGAAAAGGACGACGGATCAAAGAAGCTGGACGGTGGTTGTGGTTGGTGGTGCGACGACGACGATGATGATGGCGGTAGTTGTTGAAACGTCGGCATGTGGTTAAACTGTGTAGGAGGAGGATTTAAAAACACAGATTCCGTCCTTGAATCGTACACCTCATCACAACCACCACCACCTACTCCGCCGTCGCCACAGCCGCTAGATGATTGCAAGCTGCCACTGTTACCGGAATCCATGGCGTGAAAACTGATGAGATCAAAAATGGAAGGAGGCTAAAGGCTATTAGATTGTCTCTCTCACTTTTATTTGTATATGAGAAAAGTAAGGCAAGTGCTTTTACCAGACTTAAAATTGATTGAACCAGAGCAATGTACAGATTGTCATGCGTGTTGTACATGTACATAGAGAACTTTTTGTTGCAGACATACGAAGTTTTTCATGTATACAAAATTAAAAAAGGTTCTTTTCATAATCTTTGTTGGGTGTATGGGATCTATGAGGAACCCAAAATGAAAAGCGGTAAACCATAATTTTAGGGCTACTCATTAAAATAATAGATATTGGAATATCATAATCATAAAATACGGTAAATATTGGAATATCATATCATAAAATAGATGTAGGGATATTCATAAAATGACCGGTTGTTATTTTTTTAGTTATAAATATGACAAGTAAATTTAGAATGAATTATTTTGGACCCGATAAAAGAAGAATCTTAGACATTTATTTGGACGTAATGAAAAAAGACTCTTACTTGTTTACGTTGTAGTCCCTATATAAAGGAAATCATATATGTGGTACCCATACACCCCAACACGGTTTTTTTTTTTTTTTTTTTTTTTTTTTTTTTTTAAAGGTTGACGATACAAAGTACGGATAAAGGTTTATTTGAGTATATTGTGACTCTCTACTGACTTGATTATGATAACTTATGCGGAATTGTAATGATCAAGTGAATCTAATGCAATATTGAAGAATACACAATGTAAATAATCTCGTTTAAGCTCTCACTAGATCTACTAAGCTATTACAAAGTGAGTTATGTGATAATTCTGTCACTAGACTAATCTTTCACAAATGGTTGTTACATAAAATGAGAGTCACTCACTTCGTATGTATAGGAAAAGCTAGATCCATTACACATAACAAAAGGGTAAGCCACATCTAAGGAGAACTTTGAACCCTAACATTCTTCACCCTCAAAGTTAGGATTGAATGTCCTCACTTCAATTTCCAAATGAACTCCAAGCAATCAAGACCCAACTTCCCCTCAAAGTTACACCGGTCTTCAAATCCACTTTGAAAAGGAATATCCAATATTCTTCGAATAACCATTTCAACATTCTCTCCATTTTTATAATCAACAATGATTATAAAACCCATAAGCGTATGAGAAGCGCTCGAGTAATAAATGTGACAAAACTCCGTCTTGATGTGTGACAAAAATGAAACCACAAAAATCTTGCACGAAAAAGAATCACGAAAAGTCAAGGAAAACTTCTTCAAAAGTTGTGAAGATTTCAACTTTTGGATGAGAGTTGCAAGAAATTCAAAAACTGGGTAAAAAGTGTCATTTTCGCAAATTCTACAACGACCCGTTGCGAAAAATCAGCTTCAAATGCGAAACTTTACCCCAAATGCAAAATTGGCTATAAAGTGTCTCTTTTGATCACTAAACTAATTCCAAATTAATTCTTAATCAATATTAATTAAATACTGTGATTTCTCAATTAATATATTATATTTATAATATATTACTAAGTCACAAATAACATTTTTCTCAAATATCCTTCCTATCAAATTGTTCTGGTGAAGGCAACTTAAATGGACCATGCTACTCTTGGGTCAAGTACATAACTATTTTAGTTATGGTTTTAGACACCTAATTTAACAGTCTCCCACTTGGATAAGTCTAATAACTACTATTTCAAGTATGACTCCAAAATCCCGGCTAGCAATTGTAGCTCTTAATAGCCACTGTCGAACTCTGACCTAGTCAATGACGCGTCCATTAGATAAGAGATCATATATTCCTCCATTCTAGATATCTTATGGACTGATAGATGGATTATAGTCATTCTCTCTGTCATATGTTGTTTCCCGATTTCCGATTTATGATGACCGACTAATTGAACAAATCAAATCAGTCTAGGCTTGGAAAAGCGCTTAGGGTTGTCATCACTAAATCATCGAGGTGCCCACATATCTCACTTTTATCCCTCTAAGGGTAAAAGGAATGGATAAACTTCAACTCAAATGCTTGCTCTATCTACTTATCAAATCACACACAATAATATGTTTTATAATACCAAGTTATTGGTGCATTTACATATTATCAATGTACAACCGATTTGTAAATTGAAACTATATGTTTCCGTTTCAAGAATATAAGATATTATCGTCTTAATAATCACTCATGATAAAATTCATGAAGTGATTTAGATGAGCATGTGTTTAATCCGATACTCAAATATTATTACTGGAGTACTCATGAACACTACAGCAAACTTATGTTATGTCTAAAACACCTAGACAGTCTACAGTCAGATTCATGACAATCTTGCATCAATTACTACTTCCAATGTATGATCGGCTATGGATAGTTTGAATAATCTTATTATTCGGGAAGTCAAAACATGCAACGTGAAACACAATAATAATCGAATCCAATATGGTCTCAAAACTTTGAATATAAATAAAACACCTTTTATTACACACTATTCATTGTATAATGTTTTGATTAATCAACTTAATACTTGAATTAAAACACTAGTTATACCATGCTCTAAGCATGTAAACTATGTTTATCTATATCCCTTTCTTTGTGAAATAGATCAATTGAACATATTTTCAATGATGCTCATTTCACAAATCCAAATCCTTATTGAAAGTGTAAGAATACTAAATTCTTGTCACTTCTAGAATGTGTTAGATTCTAAACTATCATGCAATGTACCTTTTGTAATGTCGAGGTACTAAAGTCACAGAGGCTTTACCAATGATATTACAAAACTTTCCATTGGAGATTGATAACAAAACAATTCCAAGGAAGCGAAGTCTCAAATTCAAATTACATTCCTTTGAACATCCTTTTTGCATAAAAGTTTCTAACCTACATATAGATTCTTAATATCCATCTCCAATTATGGAAACATTTCCATATATGCCATATGACAATTCATTATCAATAGAGTCTTGTCCATTCATAATAATATCAATATAGCCCATCCATTACTATACTTCCAACTATCCTTAAGCAGCCAATCCTCAACAAACTTTAGATCATCCTTGACAGTTGTTTAACTACTTTATTCATATCCGATTCTAGTCCTTTTTCACTTTTAATGCCCTAGGCATTTGGAAAATTAGAACACACTAATATTATAGCATATGTAAGCAATCCTATATCCGAAGCATATAGAATATGATTCATAATGTCTCACATAAATACATGATACTTTACTAATGATACTTTACTAGTCTCTCGCTATAATATTTTCACATATAGAATTTCCTTATGTTGAATCGTTTCAACATAACATTCACATATGTCCATGACTAAATTAAAATTTCAATCTAAGCTTTTAGATTCGAAATGAAGTATGAATTCTTCTCCCTTAATTATAACAAAACAACTTTTCAAACTCTGCAACTTTGCAAATTGAAACTTTTGTTTTCTATAATTAACATTGCTAACTCGCAATAATTAACGTAATAATTGTGCTCCCACTAGCATAATAATTACATTCTTATTAGTGTAACACCCACAATTTTCAAATAATTTTTCACATTTAAAAACACACTTTCATTCATAATTGTTATAAAAATATCAATGTATCACATAATCAATTCATAACATGACATTCCAGGATCAAATATGTAAAAGCTCCTCAAGTGTGTACTGATCAAGCCGACGCCTTCCCGTGACCATCACTGGTACCTGAAACACATAACATAACACTGTAAGCATAAATTCTTAGTGAGTTCCCCAAAATACAACATGCAAACACATATTAGCCACTCGAGGCTATAACTCTGTTTGACCCTTTGGTCAATGTGTCTCAGTAGGACCTCCTGGTCCCATAACTCTGATGGGCCATCTAGCCCTAACTCTGTGGACCTTACAGTCCAAACTCTGTATATTCTGTAACATATATAGCATAAAGCACATAGAATCTCATCCTGCAATAACATACAAATACTCTATCACATAACTCTAGTTACCACTCTAGGTAAAGTATAGTGAGAAGACTCACCTCGGGTAACTCGGTAATCTCGAACTCTGTAAAATCTAATCTAGCCTCCACCTAATCATATGAAATAAACACTCTAAATTAATACATCTCTAAAGGCTAGACTATTCCCTCTCTTAGTACTCTTAGAAGGGTAAAAGACCATTTTACTCCTCTCATGGCTCCAAGACCCTAAAGTTGACCAAACCCTAAAAGTCAACAAAAAGTCAACTCTCCGGGTTACGCTGCGCGTACGACACATGTACGCTGGGCGTACCCGATGTCTTCACAGAAACGGGGTGTGCGACCCCTTGCGCCGCGCGTACTGAGATTACGCCCCGCGTAACTCCCAGTTTCAGACTCTAAGCTTTTGGGGACTTAAACAGTTAAGACCCACGTCCAACTTTTAGATCTGACCATTTCTAAGCCTCTTAATCCATAAAGTTGGTGACTTTAAGCCTTTGCATGGCTGGACAAGTCACTATCACCCATAATATTCCATTTCCCAACTCTAGAGAGCTCATAACTCAAGCATGGCCTCATATCAACGATCAAGATAGAAACTTTATGGATCTATAACACAAATACTACTGAAATGGGATAGATCTAGGTCCATAGAGCACATTACACTGATAAAGTCTCCACATTTGGGACTTTTAACCCTAGAAATGGTCCATGAAACATCAAACCAAATAAAGAGGAACGTTTTGAACTTTATACCTCTAGATGAAGCTCCTTTCTCTGAAGATCTCAGATCTAACCTTGCACTTCAAGCCCTGGCCACCACAAGCTCTTCTCCATATTCTTCACTAACACACCAAAACACTTTTAGCTCCAAAACACACACACTCAAGCTATGGACGATGGAAGGCTCTCTCTTAGGGTTTCACTCTCTGATATGGAGGCTGAGAAATGAGCCTTAGCATCCTTTAAATAGTGCACAAGCTAAACATTTAGGGTTTGCATCTGGACCCATTATGCCTAGCGTAACCCTGGGTACGCCCAACATACCCTGGCGAGTCTGTATCCAAATTAAGTGTATAAGTACGCGCAACGTACTCCCCAGTACGCTCAGCGTACTCATTTGCTACAAGAACTCTCTCAAGGGACCACTTTTGACAACTTGACAAAATGGAAGGGTTTAATATCTTTACCTGGATTTTGGGATGTTATAGTTCTCCCCCACTAGAACCAGAATTTGCCCTCGAAGTCTCATGCCAAAAAGAACTCCGGATGTTGCTCCCACATCTCTCACTCAGTCTCCCACGTCAGCTCGGACCCCTTCTAATGCTGCCATTGGACCTGAACCAGAGGCACCTCCTTGTTCCTCAGAACCTTGAGCTTCTGGTCCAAGATCACGATCGGTCTCTCAACATAATTCAGCCCTGAGTCCACCTGGATATCCTCTAATGACACTACCTCCGACTCGAAGGCTATACACTTCCTCAGCTGAGACACGTGGAAGGTATCATGAATCTGGCTCAACTCTGCAGGTAGCTCCAATCGATATGCTACCCTGCCCACCCTCGCGATCACCTTGAATGGTGCAATGTACCAGGGCCCCAACTTTCCTATTTTCCTGAATCAGATCACTCCTTTCCAAGGAGACACTTTCAGAAGTACAAAATCTCCAACCTGAAACTCGAGCTCGGATCGTCGCCTATCCGCGTAACTCTTCTAGCGACTCTGAGCTGTCAAAAATCTCTATCTGACCTGCTGTATCTACTCTGTCGTCTAAAGTACTAACTCAGTGCTACCCAACACTCGTTTCCCGACCTCTCCCCAACAGATGGGAGTTCGACACCTCCGCTCATACAATAACTCAAAGGGAGGCATACCGATACTCGAATGGTGGTTGTTGTTATAAGAAAACTCAGCCAAAGGAAGATACGTGTCCCAACTCCCTACGAAGTCCAACACACATGCCCAAAGCATGTCCTCGAGCGTCTGAATTGTCCGCTCACTCTGGCCGTCCGTCTGTGGGTGGTAAGCGGTACTGAAATGCAGCCTAGTACCTAACTCCTCATGGAACTTCTTCCAGAACCTGGAAGTGAAACGCACATCTCGATTTGACACAATCGAGATCGGTACACCATGTCGCGATACCACCTCCCTCACATACACCTCTTCTAGCCTCTTATGACGGAAGAGCTCTCACTGATAGCAAGAAAATGAGCACTCTTTGTCAGCCGGTCGACGATCACCCAAATTGCATCGATGCCTCTCGCAGTTCTCGACAATTTGGTGATAACATCCATGGAAATCTGTTCCCACTTCCACTGGGGAACCTCAAGTGGCTGCAACTTGCCATGTGGACACTTGTACTCGGCCTTAACCCCGCGATAGGTCAAGCACCTCTCTACAAACCACGCCATGTCCCTCTTCATACAAGGCCACCAATAGTCTCTTTTCAGGTCCAAATACATCTTAGTGGCCCCGGGATGGATCGAAAACCTCGACCTGTGCGCCTCCTCCATCAAAATGGCGCGTTCCCCGCCCTTAAATGGCACCTAAATCCGGCCCTAGAAGGTCATAAACCCCCGACTATCAGCAATGAACTTAGATATCTGTCCGATCACCTGCTCTTGCTTGCGGTTTTCCGGTCTCATGGCCTCTACCTGGGCCTCCCGAATGGTGTCCAATACCGGGTTCATCACTGTCAATCTCAAACAAACATCTCATAATGGGGCACCCTCTACCCTACGACTCAAGGCATCGGCTACCACGTTAGCCTTGCGCGGGTGGTACAGGATCTCACAGTCATAATCCTTTACCACGTCCAACCATCTCCTCTGGCGCGTATTTAGATTGGGATGATCCATCAAATACTTCAAGCTCTTGTGGTCCGTGTATATAGTACACCGAACCCCATACAAATAGTGACGCTAGATCTTGAGGGCGAACACTACTGCCCCTAACTCCAGATTGTGGGTGGGATACCTCGTCTCAAGAGGTTTCAGCTGCCTCAAAGCGTATGCTATCACATGCCCTCTCTGCATCAGCACTGCACCCAGTCCTGATATCGACGTGTCACAATATACCACAAAGTCCTCCATTCTTTCCGGAAGGTCCAACACCGGGGCTTCGCACAATTTCTGGCGAAGTGTCTCAAACGAGGTCTGCTGCTCTGGACCCCAATTGAATGCTACGCCCTTTCGGGTCAACTTGGTGAGAGGAATCGCAATCTTGGAGAAATCTTTGATAAATCTCCAATAATAATCGGCCAACCCCAAAAAAACTCTTGATCTCCGAGGGGGATCTCGGCACCTCCCAACTCATAATCGCCTCGATTTTGGCTGGATAGAACAATATCCCGTTCTTGTTGACGAGGTGTCTTAGAAACTAAACCTCTCATAACCAGAAATCGCACTTGGTGAATTTAGCATAGAGCCTCTTCGATCTCAGAACTTCGAGGATCTCCCTCAAATGCTCCTCGCGCTGTTCTCTAGATCTCGGATACACCAATATATCGTCAATGAACACGATTACCGAACGATCCAACATCGGCCTACACACCCTGTTCATGAGGTCAATGAATGCCTCCGATGCATTGGTGAGCCTGAAAGGCATCACCATGAACTCGTAATTCCCATAACGAGTCCTGAATGTTGTCTTCTCGATATCCTCATCACGCACCCTCATCTGATGATATCCAGACCTCAAATAAAGCTTGGAGAACCTAGACGCTCCCTGCAACTGATCGAAAAAATCGTTGATCCTCGGTAAGGGGTAATGGTTCTTGACCGTCAGCTTGTTCAACTCCCGGTATTCAATGCACATCCGGTGTGAACCATCCTTTTTCTTGAAAAAAAGGATCGGCCTTCCTCACGGCGAACTACTCGCCCATATAAACCCTTTTCCCAGCAGCTCCTGAAGCTATGAGGATAAATCCTGCATCTCTGGAGGTGCAAGGCGATAGGGCGCCTTGGCGATAGGTGCTGTCCCCGGAACCAAATTGATACGGAACTCCACCTGCCTCTTAGGAGGCACACCCAACAACTCCTCGGGGAAAACATCTGGGAACTCACGAACTATCGGAACCTCATCGATCGACCTCGGTCTCTCTGCACCTGCTCTCGTATCCACCACATAAGCCATAAACCCACTACAGCCCTGCTGTAGACTCTGCCTCGCTCTTGCGGCTAAACAAAATGCTGACCCAGAATGGGTACCCTCACCATAAATCGTAAGAAATTCCTCACTAGGGTCTCGTATGGTCTCCAGTTGTCGCTCACAGTCGATAACTGCTCCAAATCTACTCAACCAGTCCATGCCCACAATGACACAGGCATCTCCCATAGCAATCGGGACCAAATCAATCCAAAACTCAACGCCGAAGATCTCGAGTACACATCCTCGAATCACATCTGTGGCATACATTGCTTTCTCGTCAGCTATGGAAACTCCCGAAGGTCGACTCAACGCCTCTCGACGGATACTGATGTGCTGACTAAAGGCTAACGATACAAAAGACCGACTCACACCCGAGTCAAATAACACCAAAGCAGACACAGAACACACAAGGAAAGTACCTACGCATAACATAATGTAAACACCATATAATAAACATCATAGTAAATACGTGAAAGAATACATACTAGCCACAACATCGGGTGTCGCGCGGACCTCCTTCGTGATAATCTGAAAAGCTCTCCCTCGTGCCTTCGGTACCTCGGCCTTCACCGGCTGGCTCTCTGTAGCTCGAACAACAGCATGGGCAGATCCCTGTAGCTGCGGACACTCGGCCTTCCGGTGTGCAGTTTGGTTGCAGTGAAAACAGACTGCAAATCCCTTGGGTTAATCCTTAGCCATATGTCCCTCCTTGCCACACTTGTAACAAGACCCTGCTCTACACACTCCTTCATGAACCTTGCCGCACTTGCCACAAGTACGACCCTTCTAGTTCCCTAATCTCGAATCGGTGGGCTTGGCCCGCTTGGCTGCCGGCTAGGACTGAGCCAGTCGCCGATCCCTCCCCTGAGACTTCGCCTCCTCCCTAACCTGAGTCTCTAGCTCTATCTCCCTCTTCCGAGCATTTTTCCTGAAGCTTGGAAAATGTTCGGTATGACGAGTTCTCCACGAACTCTTGTATGTCCCTCCTCAGAATACTGAAATATCGACTCATACTTGCCTGCTCGGTGGACACGTGCTTAGGGTAGAACATCGCCCTCTCATGGAACATCCTGGTGATCATGGTAGCAGACTCAGTACCCTGATTGAGGGTCAGAAACTCTTGGGCTAAACGCTCCCTCTCCACCAGGGGAACATACTCATCACGAAACATGGTGGTGAACCTCTCCCAGGTCACCGTGGCAAGCTCAGCAGATGAAAAGTGCACCGTCACAAACTTCCACCAGTCCTACGCTCCCAAGCGAAGCTGGTTCAGCGCGAACTGGACCCTCAGATGCTCTGTACATGAACACGTATAGAAGCATCCCTCAATGTCAGAAACCTATCTCATTGCAGCAATCGGATCCCGCTTCCCATCAAACTCTAGTGGCTTCGTGTTGCTGAACTCCCGGAACAGCAACGAATCACCACCTTAAGGTCTGGCAGTAGCAACAGCTGTGGTAGCTGCAGCGGCTGCAGCCTCAGTAACCACCGTGTATCTCTCATCGAAAGTCTCAACCAGAGTGGTCTTGATAGACCCAAACATCTATAGAATCTCTACACGGATGGCCATAGCCACCTCCTCATGAATCATCTGGCGGAGCTCCTCATCGCTCACCCTGTTGGTCCCTAGTTTGTGGTGTGTCCCAACAATGATGTCTCTGAATTACAACATAAAACATATCAGAGACTCGCTCGAACATACACGCACTCGATAACTTGACCCTACTCGTTCCCTGGTACCCCAAGGATTCTTACTTGGTTTGCGCACTACTCTGGTGTCTTTAGTAGTACGGGCCCAATACTACCGTCCACACCACATCAGTATTCATCCCAAGTCATCCTCCTAGGATCCCAAGCCCCAAGTACTCTACTCTCTCTATACACAGTCTACCCTCTAGCAGATCTCTCAATAGCTCCTCGCTGCCATCTATTCACTCTCAAGCATCTCCTAGTAACAAAATCCCTAGGCCAAGGCATCACAAATCAGGCCACTCTAGCCCTAATAAGAGTACTTAGCCTACTCTAGCATGCATATCATATCATACCATATCGCATAACTCATAATGTAAGGGTATTTTGGGAAATAACTGTTTGGGCGCTGGCTGATCGTACACACTGCTTTGCTCTGCTTTATCAAAAACCTTTTACTCTTAAGAAATTTTTGTGAATTTTATTTTGAAAATCTCTCGAATCCTCAGTTTGAGTTCAGATATGCCCGAAGGTGAACCCGAATCCCTCAAACCAAGGCTCTGATTCCAACTTGTAACACCCAAAATTTTCAAATAATTCTTCAAATTTAAAAAGACACTTTCATTCATAATTGTTATAAAAATATGAATGTATCACATAATCAATTCATAACATCACATTCCAAGATTAAATATGTAAAAGTTCCTCAAGTGTGTACTGATCAAGCCGACGCCTTCCCACGATCCTCACTGGTACCTGAAACACATAAGATAACACTATAAGCATAAATGCTTAGTGAGTTCCCCAAAATACCACATGCAAACACATATTAACCACTCGAGGCTATAACTCTGTTTGACCGTCTAGTCAGTGTGTCTCAGTGGGACCTTCCGGTCCTATAACTCTGATGGGCCCTCTGGCCCTAAGTCTGTGGACCTCATGGTCCAAACTCTGTAAACTATGTAACATACATAGCATAAAGCACATAGAATCTCATCATGAAAAAACATACAAATACTCTATCACATAACTCTAATTACCACTCTAGGTAAAGTATAGTGAGAAGACTTACCTCGGGTAACTCGGTAATCTCGAACTCTATAAAATCTGAGGTAGCCTACGCCTAATCATATGAAATAAACACTATAAATCAATACATCTCTCAAGGCTAGACTATTCCCTCTTTTAGTACTCTTGGAAGGGTGAAAAATCATTTTACCCCTCTCATGGCTCTAAGACCCTAAAGTTAACCAAACCCTAAAAGTCAACAAAAGTCAACTCTCCAGGTTATGCTACGCGTACCACACATGTACGCTGGTCGTACCCGATGTCCTCACAGAAACGGGGTGTGCGACCCCTTACGCCTCGCGTACTGAGATTACGCCCCGCGTAACCCCCAATTTCAGACTCTAAGCTTTTGGGGTCTTAAATAGTTAAGACCCACATCCAACTTCTAGATCTGACCATTTCTAAGCCTCTTAATCCATAAAGTTGGTGACTTTAAGCCTTTGCATGGCTAGACAAGTCACTGTCACCCATAATATTCCATTTCCCAACTCTAGAGAGCTCATAACTTAAGCATGGCCTCATATCAACGATCAAGATAGAAACTTTATGGATCTATAACACAAATACTACTAAAATGGGACAGATCTAGGTCCATAGAGCACATTACACCCACAAAGTCTCCACCTTTGGGACTTTTAACCCTAGAAATGGTCCATGCAACATCAAACCAAATAAAGAGGAAAGTTTTGAACTTTATACATCTAGATGAAGCTTTTTTCTCTGAAGATCTCAGATCCAACCTTGCACTTCAAGCCCTGGCCTCCACAAGCTCTTCTCCTTCTTCTTCACTAACACACCAAAACACTTTTAGCTCCAAAACACACACACTCAAGCTATGGACGATGGAAGGCTCTCTCTTAGGGTTTCACTCTCTGATATGGAGGTTGAGAAATGAGCCTTAGCATCCTTTAAATAGTGCACAAGCCAAACATTTAGGGTTTGCATCTGGACCCATTACGCCCAACGTAACCCTGGGTACGCCCATCGTACCTAGGTGAGTCCATGTCCAAATTAAGTGCATGAGTACTCACAACGTACTCCCCAGTATGCCCAGCGTACTCATTTGCTACAAGAACTCTCTCAAGGTACCACTTTTGACAACTTGACAAAATGGAAGGGTTTAATAGCTTTACCTTGATTTCGGGATGTTACTATTAACATAACACTTATGCTCCTACTAGCTTTGACATGTACCCAGAAATAAGCTGGACTTCTAGAAATATATACTTATTGACTTTCTTACCAAAGTTCAGATTTTTGATACTTGTTTGTTCGATAAGTCTTTTCTAGACTTTTCAAGCTCATGCATGTAAAGTAGCATAGGATGAGAACAAGGAGAACACCATTGAACAAACCAACATCTCCTTGAACTCTGAATCTGTTGCTTCAAACTCAGCTGCTTCTGATCAACCTGCTGTTGGTAAATACAGGCCTCCAATTCACACTAAACAGAGTGCCTGTTGTAATTGTGCTTGTATGAACAACCAGAAACAAGGCAAGGATACACCACCAGGGGAAGGAAGAAACAACTTCACAGTGAAGAAAAAGTCTTGTTTTCACTATCGAACACCTGAACACATTGCCCGAAACTGTCCTAATCACGCATACATTCCCTACTATGCACAAGGGTGGCAAAACGCGCCAAGAGGGAGATTTTCTATGAGAAGCCCATCAAGGTCACAATCGCGAAATGGCGATTGGAATGCCAACAAGGGCAAGAGTTCAACTCCCAAGGCCAAGAAATCAAATCCCAAGGACAAGAAGGGGATGCCGTCCAAGAAGCCCAATCCAAGAGATGCTCCAGTGAAGCCAAGACCGGTTAATCCAAGTCATCTCGACGATCGGCTTTAAGTTTAAAATCAAGTACTGAGCCACCCATCAGATCGAAAAAGAAATGGGTTAAGCCCAACTATAAATGGGTTCCAAAGGCCCACTCACCCAAATCTTCTAACCATTCTAATATTTCTACATCTTCTGTTTGTGATAAGTAGGACATGTCATGGGAGAGACTATCGTGAAAAGATGATAAAGGTCAACCCAGTTTCAAAATGGGCTGGGTTCTAAAGACCAATTGATCCCGCTTTGTGTCGGAGCAGCTATGGAGGCATATCATCAGACTTCGGTTTGTTGATAGTGGTTGTTCCAAGAACATGATAGAAGGCATCTCTTAACTGTGCAACACTCAGAACTTTGTTTGAGAGTATGTGTCCTTTGCGGGAAAGAAAGAAAGGAAAGGATCACACATTGGGGGTTTGTGCTTAACAATGTGAAGAATTTTCAGATCTGTTCTGAGTTTATGCGTGCTGTTCTCAAACATTTTGGACGCAAATTCAATTGGTGACTTACGGTTTGAGTTTTCTTCTCTATACTCCTGAGTTTATTTTACTCTGATTCGTTTTAAAGACAATTCTTCATTATCTTAATAGTTTTTCGTTAATAGTTATTATTGGGAAGTGATATCAACAAGTGATAACAGGCAATCTAAATCTGTGTAAGGTACCAAATCTGAATTGTCTAGGCTCTGTGTTCGATGCATTGGTAGGCACGAAGAATTTAATGGGATTGACTAGGCAAAGATGAACTTAAGAAATCAAATGACTTGATAAATCTTGACCCAGATAGTTCCGTTTAGCCTGACAATACGACGCTCGAATAGGTTGAGCAGGGAGATATACATGAGAATCCACCAATCACATTTAGAAAACCCATATCTAGAACTGTGGTTTAAGTTTTCCTCGATGTATAGATTTTGTCCTTAATTCCAGTATTGACGGAGCGACTGGGGAATTCCAATAAAGTAGGTCTGTAGAAAATTATTTTCTTTCTTTCTTATTGTTAGTCATATGTTTCCTCCTTTACGTGATTGGAAGAGATCCGACCTGGACTGCAACATATGCAAATCTATTTCTCTGCATATTATATCTATCAAATTCTTCTTATCTGTTAGCCATATGCTGTCTGCTTTGTGTGATTAACAATCCGACCTAGTACATAGCATATGCAACCTTCTACTTCTCAATCCCTCTAAAAACTATAATTAATAATAACCTAAATCTATCCTCTCTATGAATAATAGTCTGCTCACCTAAAGTAAGGAGTATCTTGGGAGTTCTTGATTATTGGGGTATATCAGGAAGCAGGAAACACGTTCTAGTACAATTAAAAGTGAACAATTATAGATTGTCTGTAGATCTCGCTGCTCAACTTAGGTTGACAACAATATCCTTGGTCGTCGTCAGATGAATGGTCCTTAGGAAGTTTTATCTAGGAACATAGGATCAACTTGTCTTGTCACTTACAGCATGTCCAAAATTTGTCCAATTTTTCGTGTTTAAGTGGACCACAATACTGGTGATCGACCAGATCTATTCATGAAGGGGAAGGTACTGACAAACAATTTAAGACTGTCTAACAACTTTGATCCCAAATATTTTGTTTTTGTTAAATTTGTTCATAGTTTTCCTCTATGCACACATTTAGGGGGAGAATTAAAAAAAAATTCAAAAATCAAACAAAAATCAGAAAAATTCAAAAATAAAAAAAAAAATCAGAAAATTAAATATCAAAAAATAGAGTTATTTTTGTTTTTTTTTTCAGGAAATATGAAAAACCCAAAAATATTGTGTGATAAAGTTTTCTTTTAGTTTTGTTTTGTCTTGAAAAGTGAATTCAGATTTAGATGAGACTCATGGAGACTGTATCGAGATTTTTGAGCCAAAGCTTCATCCGTGATCATCGAAAAATTCTCATTTGAAGGAACAAGAAGTGAAGATTATTCTTTCAACATTCAATCTATCAACCCCAGAAGCAAGGTCAAGCTGCGCTTGAAGATTATGTGACAGATTGCATTGAAGCCTCCTCAATCAATTTGTTGCTATCTATAAACCTGTGGAAGTGATCTAGAAGATTCGTTCTCTCGATTCTCTCTGAAGATTCTCAATATGAAAGCGCTATCTTTCAAGAATCAGTACATCAAGCCTCCTCACCCAATATGCGTTCAGAGTCAAATCTTGAAGAAATGCTCAACTGCTCAAGATAAAGTCATTTATTGAAGATTCATATGTTCATCTTGATGTTGTGAAGAAATTTGAAGATAAATGTTGAAGCCAAGCTACCATTGAAGATTAACAAGAAAAGCCAGCTAATTTTTAGGGGTAGTTTGTTGGGCCAATTAGAAAAGAAAACTATAAACCAAGGGCGAGATTGTTGGGTCAAAAATATGGTTTATACTTTGCTTTTCTAGGAAAATATAATTTTCTATAATGTAATATGTAATTTTGTGGCTGTATACGGCTGCACATGTGTGTGTGTGTGAATCTCTTGTAAGGAGCATAACTCATATAATCAATACTTTAGATTCATCTTAATTCTTCTTCCCTTTTTCTTCTATATTGATCTAACCTCATCCAATTGATTGGGATTCCGCACTATCAATTGGATCTGATAGATACACAAGCAATTTTGGGGACTTATATATATATATATATATATATATATATATATATATATATATATATATATATATATATATATATATATATATACGTACTCGTACAGACATCATGGCTAACTTCCACCAGTCAGGAGACCCTTTTCCCCCAAACTAAGGAAATAGGGGATGGATTGAGGAGGAGCCCGAGGAGGATCCGGAAGAGATCGAGGAGGATGAGGTAGAAGAGGAGATTGAAGATGATGAGGAGGAGGAGTGTGACTCAGACACAAAGTCCAAAGTTATCAACCCACCCTATATGGCTACGACGCCGACACAACGATGGGGATAGAATGGTCCTACACCCATGAGCATATGATCTGGAGAGGTGGAGCCGCCACCAGGGGTAGCGTCCACCCTTCAGAACTGAGCAAGGGTTTTATAATCTTCGCTATGGAGGACCTACGGATCGAGCATTTCCCATGATGGCCCGAAGGATTTTAGAGATTGGTGATCTAGCCTAGATGACATCAAACCAGGTTGGGGAGATGAGGGTTGCTGTAGAGGTCACAACCACATGCACTCAAGATCTTCAGAGGAACCACTATCTGAGGGAGTAGCTCATCGAGGATCTTAGCACTACGCGAGCAGAGGTAAGGGAATATCGGGAGTGACATGCCGCTTTGGAGGAGAGGGTGTGGATTGCCGAGCGCCGACTTGCCAAGCTTCAAGGCGCATCTACCTCATCACAGGCACCTCCAGGGGTCACTCGTCTTGAGTAGGACTTATCCTACCCACCGCTTTCTGTGGATTTGGTTATGGGGATGCTTTGGTGCTACCCCTTTTCTTTTCTTTATGTATGGAGGACCAACCCTATATTTAAGTGATTACACTACTCACAGAGTCGTTAGGCTATCAGATTTTATCCTCGATGTATGTAGACTTTTTCAAAGGTCAATTTTCATGCATTATGTACTAAAATTTTATCATTTGTGAAAAAAAATATGTGCATGGTTTATGATGTTGTTATCTGCTATGTTTTCTCTTTTCATTTTTATTTGATATAAAACAGTTTCAATTATAATTACATTCGAACCACAGTAATCGTTAGAAACAAAGGGTTTCCATCAACTTATCATCATTCCTACTTTATAGTAGGAAATGCCCAGAAATTACAATTGCAAAAACAACACAACAATTGCACCACTGCCGCCTCTACCATAAATGAGTTCGGCCGCATTCCAGGCGACAGTTTCAACTGCAGTTACTGCAGCACTGGCACACCTCAACAACAATGGCGCAAACGAAGGAGGAAATGAATTGGGATGGGGAGTTCCAATCAAAGAGATAATCTTGGACATTAGAGAACATGCACGTATAAGAATTTTACCAATGGAAAGCCAAGGCCATTTAATGGGAGTGGAGGTGTGATATCTCTCACCTCATGGTTTGAAAAGATCAAATCTATCTTTGAAATCTATGGTTGTCCGGAAGAGAGTAAAGTGAAGTTTGCAGCTTGTATATTTTCCGACAGGGCCCTCTCATGGTGGAGCAGCCATTTTAAGGCTCTAACTCTACCAATAGCAAACTCCATTACATGGAACGACCTCAAAAACATGATGCTTGATGAGTATTGTCCCAGGGGTGAAGTACAGAAACTTGAACAAGAACTATGGAACCTCACTATAAAGGATTCTGACATTGAAGCTTACATTGTCAGGTTTAGCGATCTGGTGCTCTTGTGCCCGGTAATGATCACCTCTGAAAGTAACAAGGTCGAATGTTTTATTTGGGGCTAATGCCCCTGATTCAGGGGAATGTGATTGATGCAAACCCAGCAACGTTTAACAGTGCAAAGTACCTCACGCAAAAGCTATATAACGATGGAGAACAAAAGGGCACAAAGATTTCTGTCACTGAACCAACGAAGGGGAATGATAATAAGAAAAATTGGGGAAGGAAGAGGAAGGGGCAACAAACTCAAGAGTCTACAAAGAAGCAACAAATCGTAGCAGTTCATGCTACTACCACTCCTGCTACACTAACACCAGCTGCACCAGTACCTACAAAGCCATATGAAGGCTCTCTCCAAAAATGTGATAAATGTAATTTCCAATATAACGGTGCATGCCTAGACATGCAGTGCACCAACTGTAATCAGAGATGGCACACCGCCTGGTATTGCACAGCACCACTACAACAAAGCAACCAACCACATAACGTGGGGGCAAGTCGATCGTGTTATTGGTGCAGAGAGACTGCCCACTTCAAAAGAAACTATCCTAAGGCCAACAATCAGAATGTAGGGGGAAAAAGTAGAGTTCTCACGATGGGACATGAGGAGGCTGTAAGGGATCAAATAGTAGTCACTAGTACACTCCTCCTCAACGACATCTATGCATGCATCTTATTTGATAGTGGGGCAGAACGAAGTTTTGTGAGTCATAAATCTAAACAGTTACTCAATCATAGTCCCCAAAAGTTTCACGAAACCTTTACGGTGGAAATGGATAATGCGAAAAATGATACAACCAATGAGGTATTTCTAGAGTGCATGTTAACTTTAAATAATCACTCATTTCAAATCAACTTAATGTCGGTTACTATTAGAAGCTTTGATGTGATCATCGGCATGGATTGGTTAAGCCTCCATCGTGCCAATATTATGTGCTACGAGAAGGCTATTCACCTTCACCTAACCAACAACAAAACCTTTGTTATATATCGCGATAAACCCTGTACAAGCCTCCGTCTCATCTCGTGCATCAAGGCACAAAAGTGTTTGCACAAAAAGAACCTAGCCTACCGAGCCGACGTGGTGTATAAAAAGAAGGAAGAGAAGAGCATCAAGGATATCCCGAAGGTGTGCGGGTTTCCAGATGTGTTTACTGAAGACCTCCCGGGAATACCCCCTGCACGGAAGGTCGAATTTCAGATTGACCTGATACCCGAAGCTACGCCAATTGCCAAATCACCATATAGATTGGCTCCTGATAAATGCACAAACTCTCCAACCAATTGAGCAAGTTACTAGAAAAAGGGTTCATAAGACCGAGCTTCTCTCCTTGGGGAGCTCCAGTTTTGTTTTTCAAGAAGAAAGATAGTTCCTTTCACATGTGTATCGATTACCATGAACTCAACAAGCTCACCGTCAAGAATCGATACCCTCTTCCTCAGATCGATGATCTATTTGACCAGTTACAAGCAGCCAATTACTTCTCGAAGATAGATATGAGGTCTGGATACCATCATCTGTGAGCCCGCGAAGAAGATGTCCCCAAAACTGCCTTCTGCAATTGTTATGAGCATTATGAATTCATGGTAATGCCTTACGGTCTAACAAATGTACCTGCAACATTTATGGACATGATAAACCGAGTCTGCCAGCCCTATCTGGATAACTTCATGATTGTGTTCATTGATGATATAGTCATTTATTCACAAAGTAAAGAACACAACCAACATTTGTGGTAGGTTTTGGAAACATTCAGAGTGGAGAAGCTGTACGCGAAATTCTCTAAGTGCGGGTTCTAGATCCGTAGAGTGGACTTTATGGGACACATAGAAATTTAGATACCATCTAAGATCAAAGCAATTGAGGGCTGGGCAACCCCGAGAACCCCAAAGGAGATCAAACAATTCTTAGGCCTCGTTGGTTATTACAGGAGGTTCATTCTGAATTTCTCCAAGATCGCCAAGCCACTCACCGCCTTAACCTAGATGGGTGTACACTTCACCTGGGAGACGAAACAAGAGACAACATTTCAAACCCTGAAACAAGCCCTTTGAAGTGCTCAAGTGTTTTCTCTTCCAGAGGGAATAGAAGACTTCGTGGTATATTATGACGCTTAAAATTAAGGGTTAGGTTGTGTACTTATGCAGCGTAGGAAGCATATAGCCTATGCATCTAGACAACTGAAGATCCATGAGGTGCACTATACCATTCATAGATCTCGAGCTGGGAGCTATGGTCATCGCTCTAAATACTTGGAGGCACTACCTCTACGAGATGACGAGAACCATTTTATAGACCACAAAAGTCTCCAAAATATCCTTCACCAGAAAGAACTAAACATGAGACAGCGATGATGGGTTAAGTTACTGAACAACTATGAATGTGAGATCAAGTACCATTCGGGCAAGCCCAATGTGGTGGCTAACGCCCTAAGCAGAAAAGAATAATCGGGGTCGCCGTTGTCTCATGGATCGGATCAAGGAGGCTCAACTCGAAGCCTTGAAACCAGAAAACATCACAAACGAAGCCACGCATGTAATGGATAAGAACCTCACAATCAAGGATGACGGAGCCTACTACCTCATGGATCGGATCTGGACCCCTAAGTTTGTAGGTTTCACAGATATGGTCATGAATGATGCCCACATAACAAGATACTTCGTCTATCCAGGTTCCAAAAAAATGTACCTGGATCTCAAACAACATTATTGGTGGCCGAATATGAAAGTTGAAATTGCTACCTACATGAGCGTGTGCCTGACTTGCACTAAAGTAAAGGTAGAGTATAGGAAGCGCTCAGTTCTACTACATCAACTCGAAATACCCGAGTGGAAATGGGAGAGGATAGCAATGGATTTCATAACCAAATTACCCAAGATAACAGACAGGCTAGATGCCTTCTGGGTGATTGTCGATCGGTTGACCAAATCCGCCCATTTCCTGCCAATAAAGGAAATGTATAAAATGGAAAGGCTGACCCGGATCTACATAAAGGAGGTTGTGAGATTACACGGCGTGCCAATATTCATTATCTCGAATAGGGATAGTAGGTTTACCTGTCGATTTTGGTAGTCGCTATAGAGGTCGTTGGGAACCCAGCTCGATATGAGCACCGCCTACCATCACCAGACATATGGGAAAAGTGAGAGGACCATCCAAACATTGGAGGATATGCTAAGGGCCTGTGTGATAGACTTCGGCAAGGCATGTGATTTCCACTTACCACCGATTGAATTCTCGTACAACAATAACTATCACACAAGCATCAAAGTCGCTCCCTTTTAGGCCCTTTATGGACGAAAATGCTGATCACCTCTCTGTTGGGTGGAGGTATGAGACACACAATTGGCGAAGGGACTAGTACCCAACAACACTCTTATAGGTCCTAAAATTATCTGATAAATAAATGAGAAGATCGTGCAGATCAGGGAACAAATGAAGGGGTCCATGGACCGACCAAAGAGTTAAACGGAACAAAGGCGAAAGCCTCTAGAATTTTAGGAGGGTGATTGCGTGATGCTTAAGGTCTCTCCTTGGAAATGGATGATACGCTTCGGGAAGTGGGGGAAATTAAATCCTAGGCACATCGGGCCCTTCAAAATCCCTGCTCGGATTGGTTCGGTGACTTATAAACTGTAACGCACCGATTTTCAGGTATTATTATTATGGATTTAGTTTTCAAGTTTCAAGGTCTACTTGACGAGTTGGATGCCTCGACTCATCGAGTAGCAGCGGGAGTGGGCCACGTGCTTAAGTGACCAACTCGTCGGGTCGGAAGAGTGACTCGACGAGTTGGAGCTGACGGGTGAAACCCTAATTCCTGAGGTTTTGCACCATATTTAAGGATTCATTAGCCTCCTCTTAGTCCCTTACAACCTCCAGAGAGTCCAACAAGCTTCTCTTTGTGTGAGAACTTCATTTGAATGTGTTTGAACCCTGAAAGGTGGAAGTTGTGATGGAACTTGAAGGTCAGGTACCCAACAACAAGAAGCTCGTGTGGATCTACAAAGCCTGCCTCAGTTAGATTCATTTGAGGTATCAATTCTTGATCTTGGCCTTATTTCCTTCTAGATCTCATGTGGGAAAAGTTAGGGTTTTTCCTTGAAATAGAGTTACAATGGTATATGAGTTAGATTTGAAGTTGTAACTTCAGATCTGAACCCTCCTTGGTATCTAGGTTCATAAAGTCTCTAGCTTGGGCATGTATGAAACCCCCCTTTCCAATTAAACCCCACTTCAAGTTTGGATTTGGCATTAGGAACCATTTCATCCTTGCATGCACATAAAGTTTGAAACTTTACATGCTAAGAACTCCTTAGGAGCTTATATCTTAAATATAGAGTCTTTGCATGGCTTAAAAGGCACCTGTATGGACGAAGGCCTGTGGGGACTCGGTGAGTTTCATGGTCGAATCAGCGAGTCCTATGAAGATGGCCTTGGGCTCGACGAGTCGCATGATAAACTCGGTGATTTCGATGAAGATTGTTATAACCTGGAAAGTCAGGTGTTTCACTCGACGAGTATGATGAAGATTGCCTTAGGTCGGCGTGTCAAATGAGTTGCATGGTGAGTTGGCGAGTTATACAAGGAAATCGGTGAGTAACTAAGGGTACTCGACGAGTTGAGGTCAAGATGGACTTTTGACCTTGAAAGTTGACTTTGACTTTGACCAAAGGTTGACCAATTGACATCTGAGGGTGTTTTGGTAAATTGGATAATTATACCAAGGGTCATTGGTGGATATAGGTGCTGGATTTGGAGCTACAATTGGATGAGTTTGACTTCACTTCTGATCTATTTGCAAGGTGAGTTATCTTCACTATATCGACAGGGTCTAAGGCACCAAGGCCAGCCCTTTATGGATTTTATTCGGATTATTACATTTTATGCTTACTGATTTGCATCATGGTAGTTAGGAAGGTGATGTGCTATGTTTTAGTGACCTGGTTGGGTCAGTATCCAGGTATATAGGGTGATGCTATATTAGTGGCCTGTTAGGTCGGTATCCTGGTAATAGGATTATTTCTATACTATGTGATTTGTTGAGCGGTTTGACTGTTATGTATGCTAGTGTATGATATTTATAAGAACATGATTATTTGTTTGCGGGTTGGGTTGAGGCTGTCCTACTTTATGCTGAAGGCCAACATAGCCATGGCGGTCCGCATAGACTACATGCTCAGAAGGGATGTTAGTCAGACAAAAGGCCCGACAAGCGGTCCAGATAGGCTAAAGGCCCTGCGAGGCTGTCCAGACATGCTGAAGGCTCAGAGAGCAGTCCAGATAGACTGAAGGCCTGCAAGGCGATCCAGTCATGCCGAAGGCTCATTATGCATGTTGTTCTGTATTTTGTTGTTATGGTATGACCATGATTTTATAAGGATGATATTTTTGGGGTAGCTCACTAAGCTTTCGGTCTTACAGTTTCTATTGTTGTTTCAGGTACTTCTGGAGAACGTGGAAATATGAAGGCATGATCGTACCGCTCCTCATACTGTTATGATTTTTATGATTTTATTCTGGGGAAAAAATTCTGACATTAGACTATTTGAAAACATATTTGTAATGATTGTTGTTATTTCTATGTTTTGAAAATTTTAAATTGGCTTGAACATTCGTGTCAGATGATTTGAGTGAGTTGGAGGAACATTCGTGTGAATCAAGGGAAGGTTTTCAAATGGTTTCTAAAATGGTTTTTAAAATAAGCAAAAGAGGATGCAGGGTGTACGATCAGCCGAAGCCAGTAAGTTGACCCCAAAATACCATACAATTATTTGAATATGTGATATGTTAGAACATCATGCTAGTCCTACGCTAGGGATCTCCAAGAATTACATGATATAATATCCTTATTAAATGACGCCTGCTAGCTGTAGCACCTGGTTCCCGGTATGTATTTATTTAAGTAGTTTGCATTTTGGCCTGAGACTCGGTGATTTGAAGGCCCAACTCGTCGAGTAGAAGCGGATTGGATACGAGATTTAAATGACGGACTTGTCGAGTCGGCCTCTAGACTCGACGAGTAGATTCTGACTGGGAAAAACCTTAATCTAAGGGTTTGCACCTTATGTAAGAACCTCTTTTAGCCACCCTTCGTCACTATTGCTCCAGAATCCCCCCCCCCCAATAGCAAACCCTAACTGTGTGTGTGAAGATCTAAATGCATTTTTGGTGATCTTTTTGGTAATTTTGATCACAAGGAAGAAGGAAGGGACTAGAGGGATCAAGAGAAGACCAAGGGAGTTCAAGTTTGTGCGTCATTTGAGGTTCCCAGAAGGTATAAAGTCAATACCTTGCTTGTTCATTTGCTAGATCCCTTTTTGGGGAGATTTAGGGCCTTTATAAGGTTGGGGGTTGAGGCTTCAGATCTAGGTCCATGAAGGAGTTACAAGGCAGAAAAGGGCTGCTTTTGCACCTATGGAAGCCCCCATGCAACTTAAGAGTCTTATTTAGAGCCTTTTTGGCTCAAAGTCCCATGCATGCATGTTTCATAACTGTACGTGCTAGATCGAGTTTAGGGACCTAGATCTATCATTTGGACAAGAGTTGTACACCAGAAATCGAAGAAATAAGACTTGGGCAGTATCGACTCGGCGAGTCGTTCTTAGGACTCGGCGAGTTCGAGGTTAGACTCCCCTTTTCTGTTACTGGTCAAAGAGACCCAGTTGAGTGTTGGAAAGGTTTTAGAGGGTCCAAGGGAGTGACCCAACGTTTTGTGCTAAGCCATCGTCCTGGAGTTCATAGGACTCGGCGAGTTCATGAGTCGACTCAGCGAGTCCAAGGCAATCTCCCAATATTTGAAGATGAACTCTTCGAGTTGTTCTCATAATTCAGCGAGTCTAGGACAAGATTGGTTCATAGGATGAGGATAAACTCGGTGAGTTTTTCATACAACTCGATGAGTGGAATGAAGGACCCTTCGACGATTTATATAGGAGTAGAACTCGTCGAGTAATTTCTAAACTCGACGAGTAGAGACGTGGATGAGGACAGTTAAAGGGATGGGGACTCGACGAGTTGGCGGCCCAACTCGACAAGTCAGGTCAACTGGAAGTCGACTTTGAATTTGACTTTGACTTGGTCAGGGCTAAAATGGTCATTTTACCCTAAGAATAGATATCAGACTCTGATTAAGTGTTTTGTGGGGATTATATCCATAGGATTTCTATAGCTATAGCAGACAGAGATTTCCCGCATAGTTTATCGGCAGCTACTCGTTCGAGGTGAGTTACCTTCGAGTAGGGGTGGGTCTAAGGCCACAAAGCCAACCCACCAACAAGGATATTTGGTAGATAACTGTCTTTGTGATAATTATCTTGGTATGGTTATGTGCTTTGGTCATGAGATATGCTTTTTTGATATGTTATGTGTGTTAATGATAGTGGTAGGGATTAGTCTTTCCCTGACATCAGTCTTTAGGATCGAGGGGTAGGTTAGTACCCAGTTATGCCTGACTGTATGATTGTATCTTGTTATTGTATGATAGTGGCAGGGGGTGAAATAGTCCCCAGTTACCAGTTGAAAGACACTGATGGTAGTTACCGGTTGAAAGACACCGATGATAGTTACCGGTTGAAAGATACCGATGATGGATATCAGTTGAAAGACACCGATGAAGGATACTGGTTGAACGACACCGATGATATTATATGGTATGTGGTATGATGGGGGAACTCACTAAGCTTTGTGCTTACAGTTTCAGTTTTGGTTTCGGGTACCTCTTCGTCTAAGGGGAAGGAGTCGGCGGTGTAGCAGCGCATCACACATTCACACATGATTTCCGCAATAAGTTTCTAGGATTGTACTCTGATTTCCATCACTTATGATGTTATGATTTTTGAGACACAACATTGTAGTTTAAACCTGATGTAAAATTGAAAATGTTTTGGTAACATATTTTATGATTTACTTAATTTAAAAATGAAAATTTTGGCCTCAAATTTTGGGATGTTACACTAGCCTAGGGTTTTGCTTATATGAGACTAACATCATTAATGTAGTTGTTTAGTGTATGCATCACGTTTATACATAATTAAGATCTTATATCTTGACAATGTTTGATTTGGCCTTATGTTATGTTCTTGATTGATTGGAGGCTTAGGGTAGGATTGGATATTCAAAAGTCTATCGGGTCCAACGTTATGTATGGCTAGCATAAACTAGTGCTGTAGGCTTAGTGGAAGTTTGATGGGAGGATGGGTTCTGTGAGACTGGTAGGTTAGTATGAGATATCTAGTATTCCTTTAGGAGTGAGGATTGAGTGCTCACCATAATATGTATGTTGTTAGGGTGTTGTGGTTATACTTGAGACAAATATGGGTAGGTGTGGAAGGTAGTATGGGCCCATACTACTCAAAGCACAAGACACATATGCATAGCAAGGAAGTCACAACCCCTAGGGTTGGGTGGGAAATTGGTTACCTGTTTTTATATGGTTACCTGCTATTTCCCTGTTATATTTTCATTATGGTGGTTACGAGACACTTTACGACTTGGACAGCATCAAGATTAGGATCCAGAGACGAAGGCAAGGAGGGGCCAACAACACCTGAGCCTGTGGTGCAGATGGGTACAGACGAGTTGGATGCCAGGATTCGAGAGATCCTGCATGATGAGGTTGCTGCTATGTTCCAGGCAAAACTATCGGAGATGTTTGGGTTAATTAAGACTACCATTGTTGAGTACTTTGATGAGTGCTACACATCCCTTGCAGAGACGGCTGCTGCAACAGCTAAATCGGTTGTATCCGTGGTATCAACAGGAGTAGGAGCAAGTAGGGGCTTCCAGTACTGAGACTTCGAGAACATGAAGCCCCTGACATTTCACGGTACCCAGGATCCTATTCGATCCATGAGGTGGTTATCTAACGTGGAGGGCAGTTTCTTCACATGTTCATGTCCTACTAACTAGAAGGTCAGATGCGCCCTGAACATGCTAAGGCTTGGGGCCAAGGACTGGTGGAGGCTGATGATAGAGTCATACACTGATGAGGAGAGAGCTGCGCTTACTTGGGAGCAGTTCCGAGACATGTTCCACGCCCGTTATATTCTGCAGGTCGAGCGGGAATGTTTAGCATGGGAGTTTTTTTGAGTTTGAGGCAGGATGGGAAGTCGGTGACGGAGATTACCCGTATGTTTACCGAGAGGGTGATGTTCTGCCCAGAGTTTACTTCTGAGTAAGTCTAGATGACACATTATCTAAGCATGCTCAAGACTGACATTCGACAGTTTTTGGCCACACAACAATGTGATACTCTTTTGGAGTACAGGAGGTCGCTAGGTGGAGTGAGTGTGAGATCAAGCTGTAGTCGAGAGAGCAGCGGCCAACATTGGCAAAGTTATAGCCGGTGCCGAAGCTGTCTAAGACTAATGATTCTAGGACCGGGGGTCAGTAGATCCGTACTTGTGGGAAGTGTGGCAAGGTTCATACCGGGGCTTTTCAAGCTAGTAGTGGGTGTCACAGGTGTGGCAAGGAGGTGCATTTTTCTAGGGACCGTCTACAGTTCGCCCTTGCCTCGGATATGAGGATAAGTTATCACTGTCATCAGGTTGGTCACGTGAAGACCAACTGTCTGCAGCTTGCAACGAAGCTGACACAGGCTCTAGCACTGACTACATTGAGGGTTATAGATGGGAGGCCAGTTAGGGCATAGCCTCTGAAGGCTCAGGGGTGTGCCTTTCAGCTTACGGCCAAGGAGGCCAAGGAAGCACCATACGTGGTTTCCGGTATGTTTCTATCCTTTACCTTTTTTGTTTATCTGTGTTATGCTTATCTGTTGTGCCTGTGATTAGATACGTTTGTTGTGAACTCCTTGGCTACATTGGTTCTATTTGACTCAGGGGTGAGTCGGTCGTTCATATCTCAGAAATTCGGTAGGGAGTTCAGAGTGCCAATAGGCAAGCTAGAGTGTCTGCTGCGAGTCTCCATCGGTAACGAACATGGGGTTTCTGCTTCTTCGGTCTACCGAGGATGTGATTTGGAGATCTTTGGAGTATCTTTCCCGAGTGGCATGATCTTGATACCCATGAGGGATGTGTGCATGATTTTGGGGATGGAATGGCTTAGTCTATTTAGTGCCATGATAGATTGCGAGGGCCAGTG
This sequence comes from Lactuca saligna, assembly GCF_052625555.1. Lineage (NCBI taxonomy): Eukaryota > Viridiplantae > Streptophyta > Magnoliopsida > Asterales > Asteraceae > Lactuca > Lactuca saligna. The sequence goes on along the minus strand of NC_136422.1, from coordinate 164,650,046 downwards.
AGTGATAGTTCGAACCCCAAGTAGGGGAAAGCTGATTGTGTATGGCGAGGGCACCAGAGTGGGATCAGGGTTTTGTTCAACTGCCAAAGCTTGAAAGTATATTCAACACAGGTGTGCGGATTATTAAGCATATGTGGTCAATACGCGGGTCAGGGATTAGATTTCAATTACCGAGGTTCCTGTAGTTAGGGAGTTTGTTGACGTGTTTCCGAAAGAGTTGCTTGGGATACCTCTGGAAAGGCAGGTCGAGTTTCGGATCGACATGGTGCCTGATGTGGCCCCTATCACCAAGGCACTGTACTGGTTGGCACGCCAGAGATGAAGGAGCTTTCGTCACAACTGCAGGAACTGCTGGGCAAGCAGTTCATTCGCCCCAGCATTTCTCCATTGGGAGCACCGATCCTCTTCATCCGAAAGAAGGACGGATTGCACCGAATGTGCATTGATTATAGGGAATTGAACAAGCTAACGGTGAAAAACCGTTATCCAGTCCCTAGGATAAATGATCTCTTTGATCACATACAGGGTTCATCATGGTTCTCCAAGATTGATTTGAGGTCAGGATATCATCAGGTCCGAGTCAGAGAGGAGGACGTGGAGAAGACCGCGTTATGAACCCGTTATGGAAATTACAAGTTCATGGTGATGCCATTTGGGCTCACCAACACGCCAACGGTATTTATGGACCTGATGAATCGGGTATGTAGACCGATGCTTGATCGCTCAGTCATTGTGTTCATAGATGATATCTTGGTGTATTCCAAGACCCAAGAGCAGCACGAGGAGCATCTACGAGAGTTATTGGAAGTCTTGAGGCAAGAACGGCTCTATGCCAAGTTCTCGAAGTGCGAGTTTTGGTTATGAGAGGTCCAGTTCCTCAGACATCTCGTCAACTAAGAGGGGATTTTGGTCGATCCGGCCAAAATCGAGGCAGTCATGCAGTGGAAGGTGCCGAGTCTCGTTCGGATATATGGAGCTTTTTGGGATTAGCAGGGTACTACTGGAGATTCATTCATGATTTCTCCAAGATTGCAGTACCCCTCACTCGTCTGACAAGGAAAGGGGTGGAATTTCGATGGGGCCCTGAGCAACAGAGGGCGTTTGAGACCCTCCGCCGGTAGTTGTGTGAGGCCCCAATCTTGACACTCCCGGAGGGAGTTGAGGACTTTATCGTATTTTGTGATGCATCCATCACAGGTTTGGGAGCAGTCCTCATGTAGAGAGGACAAGTGATAGCCTATGCATCGTGGCAACTGTAGCTACACGAGACGAGATATTCTACTCATGATTTAGAGTTGGGAGCGGTGGTGTTCACTCTCCTGATATGGAGACATTACCAATATGGGGTCTGTTATACTATATACACGGATCACAAGAGCTTGAGACACATCATGGATCAGCCGAACTTGAATATGAGGCAGCGTAGTTGGTTAGATGTAGTCAAGGACTACAATTGCGAGATCCTTTACCATCCGGGTAAAGCAAATGTGGTGGCGGATGCCTAGAGCCGCAAGATAGCTAGGTCTTCTACCCCAACGATATGTATGAGGATAGAAGTGGATTCTCCGCTTGTAGATTTGATTAGAGATGCTCAAGTCGAGGGCATGGAGGAGGCTCATAAGTCACACTTCTCTATTCACCCCGGGGCCACCAAGATGTACATGGATCTGAGTTTGAGTTATTGGTAGCGATGTATGATGCGAGAAATCTCTTGGTACGTTGAGAGGTGTTTGACCTATAGGATGGTCAAGGCTGAGCACCAAAGACCGCACGGTATGTTACAGCCCCTGGAGATTACCATGTGGAAATGGGAATAGATCATGATGGATTTCATTACCAAACTGCCGAGGACAACAAAGGGGTTCGACACCATATGGGTCATCGTGGATCGATTGACCAAGAGTGCTCGTTTCTTGGCTATTCGGGAGATTTCCTCGGCCGAGAAGTTGGCCGACATGTATGTTCGCGAGATCGTTGCTCGCCATGGGGTCCTGGTCTCCACTGTTTCCGACTGGGATGTTAGATTTACCTCCCGTTTCTGGCAGAAGTTCCATGAGGAACTAGGCACGCGGTTTCACTTTAGCACATCATTTCATCCGCAAACCGACGGTCATAGTGAGCGGACCATCCAGACCCCCGAGGATATGTTGAGGGCGTGTGTCATTGGCTTTGGTGGGAGTTGGGATTCCAACCTACGACTTACAGAGTTCGCCTACAACAATAACTATAATTCCAGCATTGGCGCCCCACCTTTTGAGCTATTTTATGGGTGGAGATGTCGCACCCCGGTCTATTGGGGTGAGGTTGGGCACAAGGTGATGGGTCGGATGGAGGTAGTTCTGCACACCACCGAGAAGATCCAGCAAATTAGGCAACGATTGCAAACCGCTCAGAGTCGGAAAAAGAGTTACGTCGACAAACACCGATCTGAGCTAGAATTTCAGGTGGATGATATGGTACTACTGAAGGTCTCGCCCTAGAAGGGCGTGATTCGCTTTAGCAACAGAGGGGAAATTGGGTCCACGTTACATTAGGCTATTTAGGATCATTTTCAGGGTTGGCAATGTGGCTTACATGCTAGAGCTACCGGAGGAGCTTAGTTGAATTTGTTGGGATTAATGTTTTGCATCATATGGGCTTATTGTTAATATTTTGATTACCCGGTTTGGGCTTGTCCAGCTGTGGTTTAAGCATTAGGGTTTAATTATATATTATGAATGCATGTATAGCTTTGAGGTTAACGTTTTCATTGATAGTTATTGCATTGTAACCCTAACCACACCTCTATAGTTGAGGTTCTTCATCGAGCTCTTCTAAGATGTGAGATATTAATCATTCGACATCTTTTTATCCATTATCGTGTTCTTTGCTTTATTATTCTTGTTAATATGTTTAGAATCTATCGATCTAATAGCACAATAATCTCATCTATTGGTATCAGAGCAGGAGACTGTGTAATTAACACAGATCTCTTCTATTTAAAGAATCTTTTAGGGTTTCCGCTTTTATCGAATATAGAGAAGCCGTCTTCTTCTAATCGACGGTGTCTCTTGTGGTTGATAAAACCCTAAGTTCATCTTTACAAGTCTGATTCTAGCAGAGATAAGAAAAAGCTCATCATGTCTCATGACGACTCTCAATTCAATCCCATCAACATCTCCAACAGTATTGGATCCACTACTAGGATACCCATTCTCTATACTCAAGACTATGAAGTGTGGGCGCACCACTTCGAAGACTACGTCATTGGATCTAAAGATAATGGCTATCTTATCTGGGAGGCAATAAAATTGTGTCCGTTTATTCACTCTGTAACGAATAGAACTATCAAGACTCAAAAGGAGTACAATCAACTCTTGATAGACATAGAAAAGATCCCTCAAGACGAAAAAGACAAGGTGTTATGTAACGTTAAAGCCATGAGAATGATTAGATTCGCTTTGTAAGCCGATACTTTCCGTTTAGTAAGTTGATGCACTACAGATAAAGAAATAGGGGATCGGTTGAAAGAATTATATTCAACTGATGAGGATCTAGAGCACTCGATCCAAACCCTATTGTTCTCTGAGTTCGATGCTTTCGAACAAAAAACCTGAAGAGAAAATCATTCATACCTTCGATCGTTTCAACCATCTGCTTAGCAAGATGATGAAGCATGGATTTGGAAGGGAAGTGATCAAACAAAACGTTATCTTTATGAATGGGTTAATACCTGAATGGATGGTTGTGGTCTCAACTGTAAAGGCACATGAACAATTTAAGTCCTACTCGCTGGCGAAACTAATGGGTATACTCAAATCTCATGAAAGCGTGGTGACTAAGGAAGTGAAGGTAGTTTCGGGTGTGGGTTCTCTGGCCCTTGTTTCTAAGAGCAAGAATGTGGCAGATGAAAAAGAAGATTCTGATATGTCAGAGTGCAATCTGAATAATGAAGAATATGAAATGATGGTTACAAACCCAAAGAATTTTGCTCGTATGAAGTTCCCTGTCAACAAGAATTGAAACTGGCAGGGCAACTATAGCTCTGAAAAGAGGAAAGAGGAGAGAAAGAACACTACTTAGAAGGACGATGAGAAGAAGGAGAGAAAGCTTGTGGGAGATTCAGGATATGACTGCAACTACTGTCACGTCAAGAACCACTTTACTAAGGATTGCATGCTGAGAAAGATGTTTGAGAAAAAGGAGGGTGAAGATGGTCAAGCATACCACATGCGAAACTTAGAGGAGATAAAGAAGAAGAAATCAACTAATGTTTCTATGAATGCTTAAATTGTCCAGGAACGTGTTATTGATGATGAGTTTGGTAGAGTAGAAGTCTGGTCTACAAACTTTGAAGATGAAGAAGTACAAAGACCCTCACATGGAAGAGCTTATGTGGCAAGAGAAGGAGTTACTGAGTCGACTGAGAGATGCTTAATGGTGACTGCAGGAATGTCACAAACAAGAGGATATACAACCGAAGGTAAGCATGTAGAAGCGATGCTTAAGGAAGACAAATGTTTCACTGCCAAGCCTGCAAGTGAAAAGACCAACGATTGCGATCAATCTATCCTTGAATCACATAAGACACCTGTATCAAACTATGAAACAGAAATAAAAGAATTAAAATTCAAGTTTTCTAACTTAAGTGGAAGTCTTATGCAAACTCGCTTAGCAAATTCTAACCTAACTGACCAACTCAGCAGGGAGTCTTCCAAGAGTGAGGAGATAAGGATGTGGATACAATAGAAGGAATCAGAGTTAGTTAGGGCTAGGGATGAACTTATTTATGTGCAAAGAGACAATTTGAAGTTTTTAAAACAAAGAAATGCTTCTGTTTGATTGCTAAACGCTTGTACACAAATATCACCTAGTTGCATCTAGATTGTTAGATAGATAAAAAGATTCATAAAATGATTTTTCATTTCCTTGAATTTAAGGAGGACGAAATCATTGCTGAATGTGAATCAATAATATCCTCAAATGAGATTTCAATGACCTGCAAATATGGACTGGACAAATTTGAGTCTTTTATTGAGCCCAAAGAACATAAATGTACGTTAAAGAATTTCCTGGACGAAAATGATAAATTAAAAATAAAGACCGAGACCATACAAAAGTTTGACTCATCGCATGCCAAATTAAGTTCAGAACATAAGATGAACATAGAAACAATTCTGAATTTGATGATTTCAGTGAGATGAGTGAAATCTCAGTAGCAGACGAGGTCGATTGTTCAGAATTTCTTAAGAGTGAACCTGAGTCAGCGACACCACTCATTATTTTGTTGAGTTCAATCGAACATCCAAAGACAAGTCCAACTTTTTCAAAGAGAAGGTGGTTGTCTATCAAAAGGTGAAAACAGTGCCGAACCAAGTGTATGTCGTTACAAGTGTAACTAAAAAACAAACAGCTGAATTGACCTCCTTGGTTGATAAATATAACACTTATGGTTGTGACAACTACTTCTGGTCTGCAACCAGCGACAATGCAGACAAAACGGTTGGCCTGTCGGAGCGAACATCATGGAGATTCAAGGGTAGATACGTAGCTGAACCCTTTAACAAACCTTCAAGTTTTGATAAGCCAAGTTCAAGTGGCACGAAAGAGACTCCAAACGAACCAATGAAAGCATCCATCAAATCTTCAGCATCAACCGAAGAACATGTGGAGAAACTAAAACCGAAAGAGAATATTCATAAATCTCAAGAGCAAGTTGCTGAACAAAAACGCCTAAGGAACAAAAGATACATGAAGAATCTCAATGAGAGAAAAGGGTTTTGGAAGTCCCAAAACCCTAATTATGTTTACTCAAAAAAGGCGTCCAATCCCAATGAAAATGTCAAATCAAGGGACAAATCTCCTTCATGCAAGCATTGCCACACATGTAGTCAGATAACCCGAAAAGGAAGTTTCGGTCCCAACTCTTACTACGCCAAGAACCGAAAGTCAAGTATCAGTCCTAACTCCCATTATCCTCACTCGCAACCAAAACCAAACCCGGTGAAGGATATCAAAGGAAAGGGAAAGCTCGTCTCTAATAATGAAGCTCAAGTTAAGTAAAAGTCAACTAACCTTAGGAATCCAAAGAAAAACTCAACTCAAAAACCAACTAACAATAACACACCTCAATTGAAGCAAGATAAAAATAAAATAAAAGTTTACACCATCAAACGAAAAGGTGAAACCACATTAATAAAAAGAACATATTTAGTTGATCTTTCTGTTGCAATTCCCTATTTTGTAAAAGACTCACCAGGGCCCAATAGACTTTGGGTTCCTAAATCTACTTAATTTTTTGAAGGTTATCAGTGACGAGCAGTTTGACGGCGAATGGTATACTGATAGTGGCTGCTCTCGTTACATGATAGGAATGAGGGAAGAGTTAAGGGAGTTTCGGTCCTTTAAGGATGGTGATGTGTAAAATATGGAAACAACTCATATGGCACGATCAAAGGATATAGGATGATAACAAATGACAAATTTTTGATTCGTAAAGTAGCTTAAGTGGAAGGATTACAGCATAATCTAATTAGTGTCTATCAACTAGTTGTGGGAACTGGATTAAAGGTTTTGTTCGACGACGAGGGTTCAAAAATTATTTAGAAGAAAACTAAGAAAGTTCTGTTGAATTCCATGCACAAAAGCGAGATGTATCCTGTGAATCTCAACCCAATACGAGGAAAGCCAACTGTATGCGTGTTGACAAAGGCGAACTCAGATGAAAGTTGGTTGTGGCACCGAAGACTCTCGCACCTGAACTTCAAAGATATTAATAAACTGGTGCTTGGGGATCACGTTTGTGGACTTCCTATTCTCAAATTTGATAAGGAACATCTGTGTGCAGCATGCGAGATGGGAAAGCAAAGCTGAAAGAGTCACCCTTCTCGTATCAATACAAAAATGATCGAACCTCTTTAACTACTGCATATCGACCTATATGGCCCTTCGGCTATCGAAAGTATCGGTGGTAGTAATTTTATAGTTGTAATTGTAGAAAATTTTTCACATTTCACATGGTTTTTCTTTCTTAAACAGAAAACAGAGGTGACTCCCAAGCTGAAGGTTTTTATCAAGCAAGTTGAAGTGCAGCTGCGAAAGGTGGTAAGAAACATAAGGAGTGATAATGGTCTAGAGTTCAAAAACAAAGACTTTGAAGAGTTTATGGCTGAAAAGGGAGTAACTCACAACTTCTCTGCTCCCTACACTCCACAACAGAATGGGATCATTGAAAGTCGAAACCGTTCATTATGTGAAGTACCTAGAACCATGCTGACCTTCGCTTCTCTTCCACTATGCTTCTGGGCGGACGCAATAGCTGCTGCATGTTACACTCAAAACCAATCCTTCCTCAACAAGCGGTTTTCCATCACAGCATACGAGATTTTAAATAATCACAAGTCTAATGTGAATTTTTTCACGTGTTCGGTTCAAGATGCTTTACCGAAACAAGTTCGACGTAAAAGCTGACGAAGGGATCTTTCTTGGTTACTCGCTTACTTCAAAGGCATATAGGGTTCTGAATAAACGCTCAGAGAAGATTGAAGAAACCTACTATGTAACCTATTATGATAATTACATGAAGAAGATTCGAACAAGCGAAAGTTCAACGAAGGAAATCATTCAAGAATCAGGTCAAGTATCGGTTCCTATTTCCAATTTATTAGAGGAATATATGCTACTATTTGATGAACTAGAGAAGGCAGTCCATTCGGAAGCGAAAGCAACAAATAACAAAATCAAACACTTGAAGAAGATCATCGACGAAGCAACAAAAGACATGGAAAGCGAACCTCAATTCAAAAAGCAGACACCAAGCGAACATATCGAATGAGGTGAAAGTCCAACTTTAACTGAACATAAAGCTCTACATTCCAGGGGGAGGGGTCCTCTACACCAACAACAACCGAATTGCCTATCCAGGGGGAGAATCGATCACAACCCTCAACCCATGAAAGTCCAACTGAGGAGGAGGATTCTGATCAAAATATGGGATATGCTTCGCCATTTGAGGGGGAGAATGAAAATATAAATGACGAAGGTAATCAATCAGAACCCGAAGAAGAAATTAACGCTGGATTGGATCCTGCCTATGACCCAAATTATCCTCCTATAATAAAATGGACAAAGGATCATCCTAAAACTCAAATCATTGGTGAATCATCTGAGGGAGCTCTCACATGCTCTCAACAAAAGGTGAAACAAGTTACTGTATTCTCTCAAGTAGAATTCTGCATGTTTAATTCGTTTGTCTCCAAAATTGAACCGAAAATGGTAAATGCTGCTCTTGATCATTCTGATTGGGTGTAAGCTATGCAAGACGAACTTCATAAGTGTGAACGAAATCGTGTTTGGAGGCTGATTCTCACACCAAAGGATGCATCGCTAGTCGGTTTGAAATGGGTTTTTAGAAATAAATTAGATAAAGAAGGCAACGTAAGTCATAACATAGCAAGGCTCAAGGTGAAAGGATATTCTCAGGAAGAAGGAATAGATTATGAGGAAACCTTTGCTCCTATAGCAAGGTTAGAATCAGTAAGAATCTTTCTGGCATATATTGCACATAAAAACTTCGAAGTTTTCCAAATGGATATAAAATGTGCTTTCTTGAACAGAGAACTAGAAGAAACGGGTTACGTTGAACAACAACCAAGATTTGTGAACGAGAAGTATCTTGATCATTTGTACATTCTGGATAAAGCAGTCTATGGCTTGAAGCAAGCCCCAAGAGCCTGGTATGAAACTCTAACATGCTTTCTCAAAATGTCAAAATTCAAACAAGGTTCGGTTGACCCAACCTTCTTTCGCAAGACAGGGGGCGAACACTTAATGATAGTTCAAATTTATGCCGACGACATCATCTTCGGCTCCACGACTCCTAGCTTAACGATTGAATTCAAGAAGTTGATGGGGACTAAATTTGAAATAAGCGTAATGGGTTTGATTAACTTTTTCCTTGTACTGAATATTAGAAAGCGACCAGAAGGCATCTTCATTAATTAGGAAGCTTACATGAAGACTCTGTTGGCGAAGTTCGGCATAATGGGAGATTCCAAAGTAAAGGTTCGAATGGCATTTGGCACGAAGCTGAGTCCATTTCTTGAGAAACCGGCTGTTGATATGACTCTCTATCGTCAAATGATAGGGTCACTAATGTATCTAACGGCTAGTAGACCGGACATAATGTTTTCTGTTTGTTAGTGTGCTAGGTTTCAAGCAAATCCAAGAGAACCTCATATGGTTGCAGTGAAAAATATCTTTCGGTATTTGAAGCGAACATCGTCTCTCGGTCTCTGGTATCCTGCTAAATCCGGTTTCTTTGTTCAAGCCTTTTTTGATGCTGATCTAGGTGGGTGTGGATTAAACCGAAAGAGCACAACTGGTGGGTGCCAGTTCCTTGATGACAAACTTGTCAGCTGGTAGTCAAAGAAAGAAACCTGTGTGTCTCTTTCCACAGCCAAAGCTGAGTACATCCACTACATCAACATGTACATCACAAGTCATTTGGATACAAAGCCAACTTAGAGATTATGGCTTAAGTATGAAGAAGATTCCCCTCTACTGTGACACCGAACGTGCGATTCGAATATGTCATAATCCAGTGCAACACTCGAAGACTAAACATATTGCACTAAGATACAACTTCATTAAGGACCATGTTGAAGATGGAAATGTTGAAATTCACTTCATTCGGTTCTCAGATGAACTTGCTGACATCTTCAATAAGGCCCTACCAGAAGCGATCTTTAGTAAAATTCTACAAGGCTTGGAAATGATGGAAGCCGAGTTGGTACCGAAACCTCTTCTGTTTCACTAAAAAAATTGTAGATGCAAAATAGAGCGAACGCTCGGACTATTTCGGTTCCGGAATTTTCGGGGACCGAAATGAACCGAACGCTCAGTCCATTTCGCTCCATCTTTATGAAGTTTAGTTTCGGTTGTGTGTTTTGTATATCTTGTCTATCTTTTCACTTACGTTTTATTTCTCTTTTATTTTCATTTCAAACACTCAAAAAATATTTTAGCTTTTGTTTTTATTACTTTTTAGAAATTCCAAAAACTAAAAATATTTTATTTTTTGTTATTATTATTTTTCAGATTTTCCAAAAACTCCAAAAATATTTTATTTTTTGTTTTTATTATATTTTAGAATTTCCAAAATCTTCAAAAATATTTTATTTTCTGTTTTTATTATTTTTCAGAAAAATCCAAAACTTCAATACCACACTTGTAATAATAGCCAATACCGCTCATGCTTCTATTCCGTAATATTTAGCTTATATGTTCAATGTAAGTTTGTACTAAAGTAAGATTTTTCTGGCATTTATTTTCAATG